>NC_086099.1:10552295-11183962 GCF_963921235.1 Mobula hypostoma
TTCCCTGTACGCACCCAGTTTCAGACAAATGTCATTCTGCACTTTATTTTCTGGCAGTTTCTGAATTAGCTGGCCCCTGAGAAGCTAGTGGGTGGTTGTGTGCGGTGGCAACAATTCTCTCCTGTGAGGATTCCCTCTGTGGTGAACGTCCTGTGATATGGAGCTGGTTAACCCATGGTCACACACTTGCCTTTTTCCAATTCATCAGCATCTGATAAGGCGTTGTGTTTCTATTGAGCGCGTAAGCAGTTTTGGGACGAGGGCTGGAATCAAAGCAGTGCAAAAGTTAGAAAAGAATTAAATGGCTGACATGAACATTCATGAAATTTAATGGGTTTCTTGATGTAAAAGTCTGGTCCTGCTACCAGTCACATGAATTTTAAATTAAAGATCATGTTCAATTTCCTCCCTTGTGGGCTGCATGGGAAGTGCTACGGTTCATACAAACCTTCACAATTCCAGCTGTAAGGTTGGGCGCCAGTTCCTGCTGCTGTCTATGAGGAGTTTGTACGTTCTGTCCGTGACTGCACGGGTTTCCTCCAGGTGCTGCAGTTTCCTCCCACATTCCAAAAGGTGCATGGGTTAGAGTTGATGACTGTGGGCATGTTATGTTAGAGCTGGAAGTGTGGTGACATCTTTGGGCTTCCCAGCACAATCCTTGATAACGTGAATTGAAGGAAACGACGCATTTCACTGTATGTTTCAATACATATGTGATAAATAAAACTAATCTGTAATGTTTAAGATTCAAAGTAACAGATGTACTTTGCCTCATCTAAATTCTCTTGGAATCCTTTGACAATCTCCAATTTTCAAACAATTTCCTTGTATTCTATTTATTTTAAAGATTTTGAAGATTAGCTTTATATGTCACATGTATATCGAAACAGAGTGAAATGCATAGTTTGTGTCGATGACCAACGCAGTCTCAGGATGTGCTGGGGGCAGTCTGCAAGGGTCACCATGCTTCCGATGTCACCCTAGCATCCCCACAACACACTAACCCTAGTCTGTACATCTTTGGACTGTGGGAAGAAACCAGAGGAAACAAACTCCTTAAAGACAGTGGCGGGAATTGAACTCCAATTTTCTGATCGCTGGTTCTGTAACACATTATGCTAACCGGTATGCTACCCTTCCCACAGCCAGAAGATGGCACTGTTTTTAATTAAACCCTTCCAAGAGGTGGCACTGTAAAGCTTTATGCCAACTGCTATACTACCATGATACTTTTGTCTATTTATATTTAAATAGTTTGTCATTCACATCTGCTATTGCACGAAGTACACTTATCAACAGTTGGCGCAATGTACATGAATGCATTTAATTTACCCCACTTATGTCTTCCCCCCCTCTAAGAAATGATTTAATTGCAATACTATATTGTCACAGGGATAGTGGGTTCAGATACATCTCTACCAAAGGAGGTGTAGGGCACTCCTTTCCTCGGCTAGCCTGCTGGTCACCCTTGGGCAAAGTGTAGCACCTGCTTAGCTCCCCCCTCCCCCCCACTCCGGCAATCAGGGTCACATGAAGCCATGGGAGCAGGCCATATGAGAAGTCAGTGCATATCACAAGTCCAGGTTATGCAACTGCTGATCCCAGGCAGACAAACTCTGAAGAGTATTGATAATGTCTGGCATCTCCCTTCTTATAAAGCCACTGCCCAGAAGAAGGCAATGGCAAACCACTTTTGTAGAAAAAATTTGCCAAGAACAATCACGGTTATGGACAGACCATGATTGCCCACGTCATACTACATGGCTCATAATGATGACGGTGATCAAAATTGTTGACTCTTGACCAATTTCATGAACAAGTATAGTGGGGGAGCAGTAATTCACTGTGGTTGAGGGGAAGAATCTGCTGGTGAAGATAGAAGGAACAGTCCTCTGCTCTACATAAACTACCACACGAAGCTTCATCAGCAAAACAACAATCAGGAAAGATGAAAATAAGGTTGAAAGAGTACAGTGGCAAACCATTTCTTAGAAAAGTTTGCCTAGAACAATCATGGTTGTGGATAGACCATGATCGCCCATGTTATACGATGGCACAGAACAAACGAACGATAATCTTATGGAAGATCCTACCTTGCGGAGTTCACTGGTGAATTATTTTCCTTCTGGTTTTCAGAGACAACTTCAGCTTTATATTTGAGGCAACTATTCTGTTGGTAAATATACAGTTAGAAATGATAAATCACATTGTGTTCTGGTGAGTAATTCCATATTCCACAGCTAAACCAATAGGAGGCGGTCTGTTCTATTTAGAACGCACGTGTTATATTAGCAGAAGGATTATCACAGAGCTGAAGCTCATTGTTAAGTTGCCAGTTAGATATTGAGTTGAAGAATAATCTGGAATAAAATTTTGGAATAAATGGGGGTGTGTCTCATTGAAACCTACTAACATCCTGTTAACATAATTTCTTTAGCCAGAGAGTGGTAAATCTGAGGAATTCATTGCCCCAGGCAGTTGTGGAGATCAAGTATTTAAGGCAATTCATTGCCTTAAATATACTAGAGGTTGATAGATTCTTGATTGGTCAGGGCATGAAGGGATACGGGAAGAACAGGGCAATGGGACTGAGAGGAAAAATGGATTAGCCATGATGAAATGGTAGAGCAGACATGATGGACCAATAACCTAATTCTGCTCCTATATCTTATGGTCGTATGGTCTTAACATGATTTTGTGTCTGTATGTGCTGTATTGTAACTATATGTGCTGTGTGTGACTGTATGTACTGTGCTTTGCACCTCGGCCACAGAGGAATGATGCTTGTTTAGCTCTATACATGTGTATGGTTGAGTAACAATAAACTTGAACTCGAGTTTTGAAAGGCATAGATAGAGTGGACATGGAAAGGATGTTTCCAGTACTAGGAGAATGTAGGACCCGAGGGCACTGTCTCAGAATAGAGGGACATTCCTTCAGAACAGGAATGAGGAACAATTTCTTTAGCCGGGGTTGGTGAATCTGTGGAGGCCGTGTCATTGGGTATATTGGAAGCGGAGTTCGATAGGGTCTTGATTGGTCAGGGTGTTAAATATTACTGGCAGAAGGCCAGAGAATGGTTGAATGATCACAAACTTGAACTTGAATTTTGAAAGACCTAGATAGAGTAGACGTGGAGAAAATGTTTGCAATAGTGCAGATTCTCGGACCAGAGAGCACAACTTTAGAAAAGAATCCTTTGGAAAAGAAATGAGGAGAAATTTCTTTAGCCAGAGGGTGGCGAATTTGTAGAATTCATTGCTACAGATGGCTGTGGAGACAGCTGAATATCTTTAAAGCAGAGGTCATTAGGTTCTTGATTAGTAAGGTTGTCAAAGGCTATGGGTGAAGGCTGGAGAAGGGGATTGAAAGAGATAATAAATCAACCATGATGGAATGGCAGAGCAGACTTGATGGGCTGATTGGCCAAATACTGCTCCTATGTCTAATGGTCAAATGGTCTAAAACAAAGGAATGAATGTTCTGCGTGCCAATCAGTGTCCATGGAGGGAGAAGCAGGTTTGGTGTTTCAGTTTAATAATCCTTCATCAGAACCTTTCACTGTCCAGAAACATTGACTCTAACACTTGCTAAGTGGCTGGGTATTTACAGTATCCACAGCGTTTCACTTTTCAAAATCAGTAAAATATGCTTGCAGTCAATTAAACAAGATAGGAAAGAGTCAAATAGCCATTCTTGAGAGCTTAATGGTTTTAAAGGTTAAAGACAAAGATTAGCGCCGTTTGTCACATATAGTGAAATGTGTCATTTGGGTCAAATCAAATCAGCAAGGATTGTGCTGACGGCAGCCCACAAGTGTCTTCGTGTTTCCAGTGCCAACGTAGCTGCCCACAACTCACTAATGCTAACATGTACATCTTTACATTGTGGGAGGAAACAGGAGCACATATACGACCATACTGTAAGACACTGGAACAAAATTAGGCCATTTGGCCCATTGAGTACACATGGGTTCAACCAGGAGGAACCCATGCGGTTACACATACAAACTCCTTACAGGCAGTGGCAGGAATTGAACCCAGATCAGTGACTGCTGGCGTTGTAAACTGATTCTACTAACCGCAATGTTACCGTGCCGTCCTGCTGTATGAATATGCCACCCAGTACCGTGCCATGAATTTAGTAATTCAATATGTTCAAAGCAAATTTTTTTTATCAATGTATAAAACATAGAACATGGACTATCAATCAGTACAGCACAGGTCATTTGGCCCACAATGTTGTGCCAAACCAGCTAAAAAGCATATCTAAAAATCACCCAAACACTAATCCCTCCTACCTACACCATGTCCATATCCCTCCATCTTCCTTACATCCATGTGCCTATCCAAATGTCTCTTAAAAGCCTCTAACGTATTTGCCTCTACCACCATATCAGACAGTGCATTCCAGGCATCCACCACTCTCTGAGTAAAGAACTTAACCTTCACATCGACCTTGAACCTACCCTCTCTCACCTTCAATGAATGCCCTCTGATATTAGAGATTTCAGCCCTGGGGAAAAGATACTCTCTGTCTACTCTATCTATGCATCTCACAATCTTGTAAACCTCTATCAGATTTCCCCTCAGACTCCAGAAAACAACTCAAATTTATCCAGCATCTCATGATAGCACAAGCCCTCTAAACCAAGCAGCATCCTGGTTAACTTCTTCTGCACATTCCAAAGCCTCAACATCCTTCCTTAAGTGGGGTAACCAGAACTGTCCACAATAATCCAGACGTGGTCTATCCAGAGTTTTATAAAGTTGCAATATAACCTCCTGACATTTGAACTCAATGCCTCGACTCATAAGAGCAAGCATTGCATAAACCTTCTTAACCATCTTATCGACCTGTGTAACCACTTTCAAGGAGCTATGAAGTTGGACCCCAAGATCTCTCTGCTTAGCAACACTGTTAAGGATCTTGCCCTTAACAGTGTACTGTCTCCTTGCATTTGCCCTGCCAAGGTGCAACACCTCACATTTACATTGGTTAAACTCCATCTGCCATTTCTCATCCCATATCTGCAACTGTTCTATGTTGTGCTGTATTCTTTGCTAGTCTTCTACACTATCCACAACTCCACCAACCTTGTTATCATCCACAAATTTGTTAACCCATCCATCTACATTTTCATCCAGGTCATTATAAACATCAAAGAGCGCAGAGGTCCCAGAACAGATCCCCACATAACTCCACTAAATACAACCTGCGTAAGTCCCTTCAACCACTACTCTCTGTCTTCTTTTCACAAGCTAGTTCTAAATCCAAACAGCCAAGTCACTGCAGACCCCATGCATCTTAATCTTCTGGATGAGCTTCCCATGAGGGATTTTGTCAAACACCTTACTAATGTAGACAACATCCACTGCCCTACCCTCATCAATCTCTCTCGTCACCTTGTCAAAAATGTCATTCAAGTTGGTAAGACACGATCTGCCACACACAAAGCCATGCTGACTCTCCCTAATTAGGCTGTGGGTTTCCAAATGTACATATATCCTAAAAAGTTTCTCCAGTAATTTCCCTGCAACTGATATGATGCTCACCAGTCTATAATTCCCAGAATTTTCCCATGTTCTCTCCTTAAATAGAGGTATAATATTAGCCACTCACCAGTCCTCCGGGACCTTGGCTGTGGCTCGGGAGGGCCTAGAAATCTTGTCTCTTGCCTCCTTCAATAACCTGGGGTAAATCCCATCAGGCCCTGGGACTTATCTACCTTAATACTCATTAGAAGGCCCAATACTTCCTCCTCCTTGAGCTCTAAACACCCTAACAAATTTATACACTCAGCACTGATCTCCTGGTGCACCATACCCTTTTCCTTGGTAATTACTGAAGCAAAGTACTCATTAAGTACCTCACTCATATTCTCCATGTTCAAGCTAATGGTCCCCCCTTTATCCTTGAATGGTCTCAACCTAGTTATCCTCTTGCTCCTGATGTATGTATTGTTTGACTTGGGATTCACCTTAATCCTACTTTCCAAGGACTTTCCATGGCCCCTCCTGGCTTTTCAATTCCCCTTCTTCAGTTTTTTTCTGGCTTCTTAATACTCCTCATGTGCTTCCAAAGCTTTGTATACCCTTCCTTTTTCATCTTTACTACATTCATCACCTCTCTGGACATCCAAGATTCTCTTATCTTTCCATCCTCGTCCTTCGTTCTAACAGGAACGTACCTTTCTCATACTCTGTATAATTGATCTTTAAACATCCTCCGTATGACAGATATGGACTTGCCAGAAAAAAAAGTGTTCACAATTAATGCTTCTTCGTTCCTGCCTAATGACCTTATAATTTGCCCTATTCCAATTTAAAACTCTTCCACAAGGACCATAATTATCCTTATTTATAGCTATCCTGAAAATTGAGTTGTAATTTCTGTTCCCTAACTTTTCACCCACTGAGAGGTCAATCACCTGGCCAGGGTCATTACCCAACACCAGCTCCAGTATGGCCCCTCCGTTCGTTGGAGCATCCACATATTGATGTAAGAAACCTTTCTGGATACACTTAACACATTCTGCTCCATCGAAACCCCTTACACTAAGGAGATCCCAGTTTATATTAAGGAAGTTAAAATCCCCCATGACAACAACCCAATGGCTATTGGGGTGTCTGTAGTACAATTCTATCAGTGTGAATGCACCCCTCCTATTCCTGAGTTCCACTCAAATGGACTCAGTGTCTGACCCCTCTATTATGTCTCCCCTGAGTGCAGCTGTAATATTGTCCCTGATTAGCAGTGCAAGCCCTCCCTCTTTTTCACTCCTCCTCTGTCTTTTCTGAAACATTGAAAACCTGGTACATTAATCACCCATTCATGTCCCTCTCTCAACCAAGTTTCAGTAATGGCTACAACATCGTAGTTGCATATATAGATTCATGATCCAAGTTCATCACCCTTACCGATAATACTCACAGCATTAAAATATTTACACTTCAAATTATCCAACCCACCATACCCGTTATTTCAATTTTGCCTTTCAGTACTTTCCCTGACATCTGCTTTACTGTCCAATCCATTCCCTTACTGACCTGGGGCTTCGGTTCCCAGCCCCCTGAAAACTAATTTAAACTCTCCCAAGTAGCGTCAGCAAACCTCCTGGCCAGGATATTGGTTCCCCTCCAGTTCAGGTGCAACCTGCTCCTCTTGGATAGGTCATTCCTTCTCCAGAAAAGGTTCCAATGGTCCAAGAACTTGAAACCCCATCCCCTGCACCATCTCCGCAACCACTCATTTATCCAGGTCATCATCCCATTCTTACCTGCACTAGCCCTTGGCACAGGGAGTAATCTGGAGATTACTACCTTGGAGGTTACATATGTTACCATATCACCCTGAGATTCATTTTCTTACAGGTATTCACAGTAGGACAAAGAAATATCATAGAACCAATGAAAAACGACACACAGACATGAATGACAAACAATGTGCAAAAAAGACAAAGTATGCAAATACAAAATAAATAAATAAGCAAACAAACAGATAAATAATACTGAGGACATGAGTTGTAGGGCCCTTGAAAGTGAGTTCATAGGTTGTGGAATCAGTTCAGTGCTGGGGTGAGTGAAGTTATGGACACTGGTTCAGGAGCCTGATGGTTAAAAGGAAGTAACTTTTGCTGAACCTGGTGGTGTAAGCCCTGAGGCTCCTGTACCTTCTCCCTGATGGCAGCAGCGAGAAAAAAGCATGGCCTGGATGGTTGGGTTCCTTGATGATGGAGGCTGCTTCCTTGTGGCAGGGCTCCTTGGATATGTGCTCATTGGTGGGGAGGGCTTTGCCTGTGATGGACTGGGTTGTATCTACTACTTGTTGAAGGCTTTTCTGTTCTTGGGCACCGAAAAATGTAAGTTATGTTGAAGCTTTCAGGATGACAAAAGAAATTAGTGATGTCAAAGACAATGACGGAAGTGCTTAAGATGAAAGACTGAAATTGATGTCATATATTAGAAACCGACAAACCATGGAAGGAAGACAAGGTTATACATCCAGAAAGTAATAGAATTAGCAGCCATGTGTTGTGTAAGTTGGCTCAATACTCATAAACAAGAATCATGAAGACTCAGAATTATTGATTTAAAGTAAAGTGTGTTTGCAATATCAAATCAGCTGGAAATGTTATCGATTTCTGCTGCATTTTTCTCAGAACATCAATAAATTTATTACTGTCTATTACAAAACGTCAAATGGCTTTCCCAAAAATCAGTGAGTTTGTCATGTTGATAGAGCATGTACAGATTGCAGCCTTCCTTTGTGTGTCACTCTGTGAATCATTGCATCCTAAGCATTTGCTCTGTGAGTGTGATAACATTGATCTAATCTTCTCCTTTGGAAATATTAGCAGGGAACAACCATATTTCATAGAATTATAAAGTTGTAGTCCTGTCAGTTAGTAATGTCAGTCTTATTGTCTCCTTCATTTCCTGGTGACCTGAAATTTATTATTATTTCCTCTACACAAGAGGAAAGGCATCTTAAGTCTTGGTGTTTTGCACATGGGTTGACTGTTTGTCTTTGTGTGTAGTTTTTCATTGTTCTATTGTGTTTCTTTGTTCTACTGTGCATGCTATCATGAGAGACTGGATAAACTTGGGTTGTTTTCTCTGAAACGCCTGAGGCTGAGAGGTTTAATTGAGGTTTATAAGATTATGAGAGGCATAGATAGAGAAGGCATGGAATATCTGTTCCCGAGGTTGAACTTTCCACTACCAGAGGGTATGAGGGCATGAATTGGGGGTGAGAGGGGGTAGGTTCAAGGGGAATATGAGGGTTACGTTTTTAACTCAGAGTGGTGGGTGCCTGGAATGCACTGCCTGGTATGGTGGTAGAGGTAAATACATTGGAGGTTTTTAAGAGACGTTTGGATAGGCATATGGATAGGTAAGGAAGATGGAGGGGTGTGGACATAGCGTAGGTAAGAGGGATTGGTGTTTGGGTGTTCTTGATTTGCTTTTTCGCTTGTTCAGCACAACATTGTGGGCCGAATGGCCTGCTCCTGTGCTGTACTTCTCTATAAAAGTTTTGCAAGAAAATTAATTTCAAGGTAGTATATAGTGACATGTACAGTACTGTGCAAAAAGTCTTAGGTGCATAAACTGTATACAACTAGGGTACGTAAGACTTTTGCACAGTACTGTAGTAATCATGTATTTTTTAATTTATTCATTTATGGGATGTGGGAGTCGCCAGCTAAGCCAGCATTCGTTGCCCATCCCTGGTTGCCCTTGAGAAGGTGGTGATGCGCTGCCTTCTTGAACCGCTGCAGTTCCCGGGGTGTAGGTACACCCACAGTGCTGATAGGGAGGGAATTCCATGATTTTGACCCAGCAGCAATGAAGGAATGGCAATATGTTTTCAAGTCAGAATGGTGAGTGACTTAGAGGGGGATTTCCAACTATCGCACAGTACTGCTGCCACAATAAAAAAAAATAAATTTCATGATATAGGTGAGGAATGATAAACCTGATTCTGATACGGGCCCTTACTGTGGACGGAGAGTGGGAAGGGGGCAGGGAGACTGGAATCATGGCTGGGAAAAGGGGAAGGAAGAGGCGAGGGAGCAGGAAGCCCCAGAGAGACGTTCTGTAATGATCAATAAATCAGTTGTTTGGAATCAAATGTCCTTGCTTGGTATCCCAGGGCTGATGTCTCAGGCCAGCACCACACTCCCTGCCCCGGAACTTCTTCTCTGCTGCTTGTCACATACCCCTCCCACAGCACTCCCACTCACCATTCTCAATGTCCTTTACTCCCACCAGATTCATAAACTTACTCTCCTCTCCAAATAGAGTACTGTGCTACCTCGCTATATATATATATATATATATATATATATGTCCCTAAGACATTTACACAGTACTGTATGTATTTTGATAATACAAAGTATATTGAACAGTACAGCACTGCAACATCGAACCACAAAGTTGTTCCAATCTAATTAAATTACTAATCAAATAGGCAACCTACTGTAACTAGCCCCCTCTGCCTGCTTAATGTTCATATCCTTCCATTTTCCACACATTCAGGTGCCTATCTAAATGTCCCTAATGTACCTGCCTCTATCACCACCCCCCCAGGCAGTGCATTCCAGGCACCCACAACTCACCAGTATCTACAGCACTATACCTGTTGTTGAGTGGAATGGCCACGGGGTACTCTGCACTGGCTGCCTATCCACTTTCACCCTCCTGACGGTCATCCAGTTATCTGTGTCCTGCACCTTGATAGTAACTGTATACCTCTCTGTATGTCTTGTCTATCAACATTCCAGCCTCCTGAATGATCTGGATTTCATCCTGTTCCAGCTCCAGTTCCTTAGCACGGTCTGAGAAAAGCTGCAGCTGGATGCACTTCTTGCAGGTGTAGTCGTCAGAGACATCAGATGTCTCCCTGCTTTCCCACATCTTACAAGAAGAGCATTCCACTATCCTGCCTGATATCCTCACTGCTCTAAACGTACAAAAAGAAAGAAAGAATAACTATTTTTTAAAAAAATCTACGTACGGCCTAAACTTCTCCTAGGCTCAATGAGCCAAAGCTTCAACTCCCCACTGCAACACTGGTCCACTCACACAATGGCAGCTCCCACAATAGCTACTCTGCTTAATCCTAACTTCAGTCACCCTAGTCGACACCAAACTAAGAATCTGCATAATCACATTGATCTGCACCAGGCTGCATTTGCAGAGACGGGAGTAATTTTCTTTGCTTAAGAACTATGTGTATGTCACATAAGCAATGTTAACTGTTGGACCGGGACGTAGCTTGTTACTTTTCTTGTACGCTTGTTTGTATTTTTATATAGTTGCCTATATACATGTATTGTTCAGTTAATTTTTCAGTAATTATGCTGCAGTTACATCTGTATTTTTCTAGAAACTTTCGAGTTTTCAGTAGCAGGTGTTACACCACTTGAATCAGTCTATTTTATAGGTTAATGATTATCAATGGAATTTTGTTATCTCTAGTCTAAGTATGAAATGACCAGGACTACTTTTTCCTTTTGTATTTTCTTTGTTCTCTTTGTTCGGTATTAGTCAGGGCATGAAGGGATACACAGAAAAGGCAGGCGATTGGGGCTGAGAGGGAAATGGATCTACCATGGTGAAATGGAAGAGCAGTCTCGATGGGCCAAATGGCCTAATTCTGCTCCTATACCTTATTTTCTGTTACCCATATAGCAGGCTCCCTCTCTCCACACAGCTGATGAATCCAAAGGAATGGCAAAGTCTGATACAGTTTGGCACCAGTAGGAGTGGTCAGTCAGTGTTGAATTCAATATAGGGTTGTCTTAGCTCTGGATTTTTCCTTGGGTTTACCCCCAAAGCTTTACTTATGAATGATAAAGATGGGGGCATGACTGGAAGTTCGGGAAATCAATGTTCATTCCATCAGGTTGGGAGCTACCCGGGCAGAATTCAAGGTGCTGTTTCTCAAACCTAAGTATGGCCTCATCACAACAGTAGAGGGGGCCATGGATGGACATACTGGAGTGGGAATGGAAAGTGGAATTAAAATGGATGGCCACTGAGAGATAGGTGCACGACCAAGCGGTCTCCCATTCTATGCTGGGTGTCAACGTAGAAGAGGCCACACCGCATACACCGGACACAATAAATGATGCTAAGTGCCAGGAGCGAGCTCCATGGGGAGGGACAAGTGGACAAGGGAGTCATATAGGGAACGATCCCTGCGGAAAACAGAAAATGGGGCGGAGGGAAAGATGTGTTTGGTGGTGGGATCACGTTGGAGGTGGCGAATTATGTGTTGGATGCGGAGGCAGTTGGAGTGGTAGGTGAGGACAAGAGGAACCCTATCCCTGGTGGGATAGCTGGAGGATGGGGTAAAAGCGGACGTGCATGAAATGGAAGAGGTGCAGTTAAGGGCAACGTTGATGGAGGAAGGGAAGCCCCTTTCTTTGACGAAGGAGGACATCTCCTTCGCTATGGAATGAAAAGCCTCATCCTGAGAGCAGATGCTGTGGAGACAGAGGAATTGAGAGAAGGGGATAGCGTTTGTGCAGGGTTGAGATCAGAGTTTTCCTTCTAATTGAGTTGCCAAACACAGCCGATTATAATATTTCCTAATCATTATCATTCCTGATCATATTGACCTCAATTAATGCTTTATTTCTGTTTATTTATACTACACAGTAGCATAGTGGCAGGCAGAACACTTTACAGTACCAGTGACCCAGGTTCATTTCCTTCCACTGCCTGTATGTAAGGAATTTGCATATTCTCCCAGTGACCACGTGGGTTTCCTCTGGGTGCTCCAGTTTCCTCCCACAGTCCAAAGACGTACCGGTTGGTAGGATCAAACCACAAACAAGAGAAAATATGCAGGTGCTGGAAATCTGAGCAATACACACAAAATGCTGGAGGAACTCAACAGATCAGGTCACACCTCTGGAAAAAAGTACAGTCGACGTTTCGGGCCCAAACATTTCAGTCCTGCCGAAAGGTTTCGGCCCAAAACGTTGATTGTACTTTTTTCCATAAGTACTACCTGATCTGTTGAGTTTCTTCAGCATTTTGTGCGTGTTGCCCAGTTGGTTAATTGGTCATTGTAAATTTTCCCGTGATTAGGCAAGGGTTAAATTGGGGGACTGCCAGGCCACATGGGTTGAAGGTCTGGAAGGGTCTCTTCTGTGTTGTATCTCAACAAACAAATAAATACCTCTGCTTCAAGTATGCCCATTTGTTCCTTTAGTTTTGCTATGACTTCATCTTGTTTCTCCAACTCCATTTTTAAGTTTTGAATCTGTGAAGAGAATAAAAGAAAACAATAAGTGTGAAATAAAAAAGGTAAGGCAGACATGATTTCACTATCACAAGAGTCTGACCTTAAGATTTAAAATATTATCAAAGATTCGATAAGATTAGCTTTATTTATCATATGTACATTGAGACATCAAGACATACAGTGAATTGCAACGCCTCTTGTAAATGACCAACACAATCTAAGGATGTGCTGGGGGCAGCCCACAAGTGTTGCCATGATTCCTGCCTCAACATAGCACGCTAACTTACTAACCCTAACGTACATTATTTGACCGTGGGAGGAAAACAGAGCACTCAGGGGAAATCCGTGTGGAACACATACAAAATACTGGTGGAACTCAGCATCTATGGAAAAGAGTAAACAGTCAACATTTCAGACTGAGAGCCTCCTTCAGGATTCCTGACCTGCTGAGATCCTCCAGCATTTTGCTTGTGTTGCTTTGCATTGCCAGCATCTGCAGATTTTCTAGTGTCTGAAATCCACAAGGTCACGGGAGAACGTACCAACTCCTTACCAGACGGCGATGGAATTGAACCCGAGTCGTTGGTGCTGTAGTAATGTTACACTAGCCACTACAATAGTGTGCTGCCCCAAATAGAGGTCGTTGATATATCAAATCTTGTGGGATATCCAGTGGTCAATATTAGTTAATGCAAGTTGTAATTGCTTAAGGATTCCTGGTTAATCAAAATGGCTGTTTTGATATTAACATCAAGAGGAATCCATTCAACCATTCCAGTTTCCTAAGCAACCAGTTCATGGCTGCTCTGCACCTCAATGTATCTGCCTAGACTCCGTACCTCTTGTCATTAGGTCGCCATGGTAGTGTAGTGTTTAGCATGACACTATTACAGCTGAGGGCGTCAGATTTCAGAGTTCGGTTCCGGCGCCATCTGTAAGGAGTTTATATGTTCTCCCTGTAACCATGTATGTTTCCTCCAGGTGCTCTAGTTTCCTCGCACTGCCCAAAGAGGTCCAGGTTAGTAGGCTAATTGGTGATTGTAAATTGTCCTGTGATTAAGCTAGTGTTCAATAGATGGTTTGCTGGGCACCATGGCTTATTGGGCTAGCAGGGCCTGTTCTGTGCTGTACCACTAAATAAATTTATATTAAGACGTGTAACTCCCCACCATCTACACCTAGGGAAATGCTGGACGCACAAAGCACTGCAGAAAATTGGTAAGGTAATTATTCAAGTGGTCTTCCGGGAAGTCAGTGTGGGCCTTTGATCAATTAGCTGATTTTTCCCAACCAAAACTTGAACTGAATTGAATTGACTTTATTACTTACATCCTTCAGATACATGAGGAGTCAAAATCTTTACATTACATCTCCATCTTTTTGTGCAATGTGCAATTTATAGTAATTTATAATAAATATTATCTACAACAGGAGAGTCTATATAACATAGAAATACAGTTGCGTCAGCATGAATTCATCAGTCTGATGGCCTGGTGGAAGAAGCTGTCCCTGAGCCAATTGGTTATGGCTTTTATGCTGTGGTACCATTTCCTGGATGGTAGCAGCTGGAGCAGTTTGTGGTTGGGGTGACTTGGGTCCCCAATGATCCTTCAGGCCCTTTTTACAGACCTGTCTTTATAAATGTCCCAAATAGTGGGAAGTTCACATCTACAGATGCGCTGGGCTGTCTGCTTCACTCTCTGCAGAGTCCTGTGATTGAGGGAAGTACAGTTCCCACACCACGCAGTGATGTAGCCAGTCAGGTTGCTCTTAATTGTGTCCCTATAGAAAGCTCTTAGGATTTGGGGACCCATGCTAAACTTCTTCAACTGTCTGAGGTGAAAGAGGCACTGTTGTGTCTTTTTCACCACACAACTGGTATGTACAGACCACATGAGATCCTCAGTGATGTTTATGCAGAGGAACTTAAAGCTGTTCATCCTCTCAACACTAGATCCATCCAGGCTCCTCCTCAGGAGCCTATCTCCATTCCTCCTGTAGTCCACAACCAACTCTGTTTTTGTGACATTGAGGGAGAGGTTGTTTTCTTGACACCACTGTGACAGGGGTGATGACTTCTTCTCCGCAGGCTGCCTCATTATTTGAGATTAGGCCAATCAGTGTAGTGTCGTCAGCAAATTCAATTAGCAGATTGAAGCTGAGGGAAGCAACACAGTCATGGGTATGCAGAGAGTAAAGGAGAGGGCTGAGAATAATCGTTGCATAAAATAACATCCTGTTATTAGCCCAAATGCCCAATACAAAATGGGATATTATTTAACCACACAGAAAACAGATAAACATAAGGATCATTGGATACTGAGACATTTTCATGCCATCTTTTTTAGATTTATGAGGCACCATATTTTGAGGTTCTTTTTTCAACTAATTTTCCTCAAAGATGAAGCGTTACTTAAAATCAGGAATTTCTCAATTTGTTCTGCATGTGACACACAATACAAGATTGACTTCAGGTATAGCCAGTGGTGGCCAACAACTTTCAGCTCAAGGCACCATACCATTTTGGAGTTTCTTTGGCTAATATCTGCCTCAAACAAAAGGATGAAGAACACTTTAACGTATTTCTGAAGTCAGCTTCTGCACAGCTGCTAGCCAAATCCCTTTCCTTGACCTTTCTAATACTGACCAATGTTCCTCTATTTTGTAATGACCAGTGTACACAAAAATCTTCTGCTGTGCATTTATTTTTTGCCCAGTGGCAACAACATGTGCATACTGAATTTTACATAGGGAAGTATTCATTTTAACACCTAGCAAAACATTGTCAATGAGAACTTTGATCTCCTCTGAGTTTGATCATTTTCTGCACTATCACAAAACATACTAGCAGGCCTGTAGCAGGTAATGAAGGATTTTCTCACCAGAGCTTTTGCACACCATCCACATGTGATTTACCTGCTAAATGATGCTTTAAAAAGTCAAATTTCCAAATATCACTTCACTCCTTCCCACATGCAAACTCTCCAGCAACAATTCAGGAAGGTAACACCAGTTTCTGTATTGTCCATAAATATTTCTTGCAGCTGCACATTGCTGACCTCATGACCATTCGCTGTAACTGTTTCTACTATTTCATTAAGCTATTTTGCTTTAAATGAACTAGCAGTTCTTTTGCACCTCATGCCCTTTGCTACTTTGGAATTTGACATAGTGAATCAACGATTCCTTCAATAAAAACAGTAGAAATAAGCCAGTTCTAAAATCTGCAGATAAATCAGCACAAACTCCATAGTTGTCAACACCGTCCACATCAGAAACCAGAAAAGGAAATGTGATTGATTATGATTGTGAAATATACATAGCATGCCAATGAGGCAGAGGGTGACAACCTTTTGTGCTCAGTTTAAATTCCTTTGTGCGTTATTAGCAAAAGATGTGTCTGCATGCACATGTTCACACCTGAGAGGAACCATTGATACCTACTTTCCATTATCTAGAAGGTGCCGGAAGTCCTCTGCTCCCTTTACTAACTTACTGCCTGTTAATAAAAGTTCTCTATCTCTCGCATTGTTCATGGCTTCCTTCATCATGTCATAGCTTGCTCTCCGTTTTCACTACCGTCAGTCACGCAAGTCCTGAGTGGAGACTCAGGAATACCATCGCACTTAGATGTAGAAGGAACCATCATTGCTGTTTCCATAACAATTTTGTTTTACCATTCAGGATTCTAAGCCCTGAGCTGAACCCCCGAACCTTCAGGACCAGTGGACCATTCTTAGTCTGGACTCTACTCTTTGCCTGTTTGGCATCGGTGACCTTTCCAAGAGTCAAAGGACAAAGCTCTGACTCCAGCCAATATAGCTCTCCAGGTCACTGAGGCACGCAAACCTCCAAACCACGACAAGGTTGTGGTCCTCTTCCAGGTGATACATTCCCCATTGCAGTTTTTCAATGTGCTAGCTTTGATACTGAGTGCTGGCAGGTGGCCACGAAACTCATTCTAATTGACCTCCAAACTTGGGACTGTAATCTTGAACAATACAAAGGAATGAGACAGCACCCTCTTTATAGCTCACTACTACAGTGTGAAATATGGTTATTCTCAAGGAAAATGCAACTCTGATCCTTGAGGTGCGGGCTTAGCCCACTGCCCGACTCTCTCTACACCCATGGCCAGATACCGCACACACACAATCTATAAATTTGCCAACTGTTGCTGGCAGAATCTTTGATGGTGACAAGGTGGTGTACAGGAGTGAGATAGATTGGCTGCTTGTGTGGTGTCAGTACAACAACAACACACTCAGTGGCAGTAGAACCAAGGAACTGATTGTGGACATAAGGAAGGGTGAGTCAAGGGAACACATACCAATCCTTATCGAGGAATCAGTACTAGAAATGGTGAACAGTTACACGTTCTTCAGTGTCAATGACTCTGAAGATCTATCCTGGCCCAATACTGAGGATCGAGGAACGACTGCACAGGCGCGTGGACATCAGCGAGTTAGTCGGGGGAGGGGGGGAAAGAGTATAAAAGGAGATCATTTTTTTCTTTGGCGGTTTGATCAAGGAATGACTGCGTAGGCACACGGATGTCAGTGAGTTAGACAGGCAGGAAGAGTATTAAAAGAAGACAGCTTTATAGAGCGGGCATCAGAGAAGCACGTGGTGGAGTAGAGGGAATCAGAGTAGGAGGGCTTTGGCTCAACGGGGCTTCGGTGATAATGGGTCGAGGCGAGGTAACGTACTTGTGAAGAATAGGAATAGGAATTATGTCCGTGAGGCTGGTGTTCTGTGCTGGGTGTCAGATGTGGGATGTTCGGGAGACTTCCAGCCTCCCAGACAGCCATATCTGCACCAGGTGTGTCGAGCTGCAGCTCCTTAGGGACCAGGTTAGGGAACTTGAGATGCAGCTCGATGACCTTCGTCTGGTCAGGGAAACTGAAGAGGTGATAGAGAGGAGCTGTAGGCAAGTAGTCACACCAGGGCCTCGAGAGACAGGTAAGTGGGTAACAGTCAGGAGAGGGAAGGGCAAGAGTCAGATACTAGAGAGTACCCCTGTGGCTGTCCCCCTTAACAATAAGTACCTCTGTTTGAGTACTGTTATGGTAGATGACCTACCTGGGGGAAGCAACAGTGGCTGCGCCTCTGGCACAGAGTCTGGCCCTGTGGCTCAAAAGGGTAGGGAAAGGAAGAGGATGGCAGCAGTGATAGGGGACTCTATAGTTAGGGGGTCAGACAGGTGATTCTGTGGATGAAGGAAAGAAACGTGGATGGTAGTTTGCCTCCCAGGTGCCAGGGTCCGGGATGTTTCTGATCATGTCCACGAAATCCTGAAGTGGGAAGGTGAACAGCAAGAGGTCGTGGTACATATTGGTACCAACGACATAGGAAGGAAAAGGGAGGAGGTCCTGAAAACAGATTACAGGGAGTTCAGAAGGAAGTTGAGAAGCAGGATCTCAAAGGTATTGCCTGTGCCATGCGACAGTGAGGTTAGGAATAGAATGAGGTGGAAGATAAATGAATGGCTGAGGAATTGGAGCAGGGGTCAGGGATTCAGATTTCTGGATCATTGGGATCTCTTTTTGGGCAGGAGTGACCTGTACAAAAAGGACGGGTTGCACCTGAATCCAAGGGGGACCAATATCCTGGCAGGGAGATTTGCTAAGGTTATTGGAGAGAGTTTAAACTAGGATCATTGAGGGGTGGTAACTGAACTGAAGCAGTGGAGGAAGGAGCGGTTGGCTCACAAATAGAGAAAGCTTGTAGACAGTGTGAGAGGGAGGATAGGCAGGTGATAGAGAAGGGACGCGCTCAGACTGATGGTTTGAGATGTGTCTATTTTAATGAGAGGAGTATCATGAACAAAGCAGATGAGCTTAGAGCGTGGATCAGTACTTGGAGCTATGATGCTGTGGCCATTACAGAGACTTGGATGGGTCAGGGGAGGAAATGGCTACTTAGAGTGCCAGGCTTTAGATGTTTCAGAAAGGACAGCGAAGAAGGCAAAAGAGGTGGGGGCGTGGCACTGTTGATCAGAGATAGGGTCACGGCTGCAGAAAAGGAGGAAGTCATGGAGGGATCGTCTACTGAGTCTCTATGGGTGGAAGTTAGGAACAGAAAGGGGTCAATAACTCTACTGGGTGTTTTTTATAACCACCTAATAGTAACAGGGACATCAAGGAGCAGATAGGGAGACAGATTCTGGAAAGATGCAATAATAACAGGGTTGTTGCAGTGGGAGATTTTAATTTCCCCAATATTGTTTGGCATCTCCCTAGAGCAAGGGGTTTAGATGTGGTGGAGTTAGTTAGGTGTGTTCAGAAAAGTTTCCTGACACAATATGTGGATAAGCCTACACGAGGAGAGGCTATGCTTGATCTGGTATTGGGAAATGAACTTGGTCAGGGGTCAAGTCTCTCTGTGGGAGAACACTTTGGAGATAGTGATCACAATTCTATCTGCTTTACCATATCATTGGAGAGGGATAGGAACAGACAAGTTAGGAAAGCATTTAATTGGAGTAAGGGGAAATATGAAGCTATCAGGCAGGAACTTGGAAGCATAAATTGGGAATAGATGTTCTCAGGGAAATGTACGGTAGGAATGTGACAAATGTTCAGGGGATATTTGCGTAGTGTTCTGCACAGGTATATTCCCATGAGACAGGGAAAGGATGGTAGGGTACAGGAATGGTGGTGTACAAAGGCTGTTGTAAATCTAGTCAAAAAGAAAAGAAAAGTTTAGGAAAGGTTCAAAAAACTAGGTAATGATAGAGATCTAGAAAATTATAAGGCTAACAGGAAGGAGCTTAAGAATGAAATTAGGAGCGCCAGAAGGGGCCATGAGAAGGCCTTGGTGAGCAGCTTTAAGGAAAATCCCAAGGCATTCTACAAGTATGTGAAGAGCAAGAGGATAAGATATGAGAGAACAGGACCAATCAAGTGTGACAGTGAAGAAGTGTGTATGGAACCGGAGGAGATAGCAGAGGTTCTTAATGAATATTTTGCTTCAGTATTCACTCAGAAAAGGACCTTAGTGATTGTAGGGATGACTTACAGCAGATTGAAAAGTTTGAGTATATAGACATCAAGAAAGAGGATGTGCTGAACCTTTTGGAAAGCATCAAGTTGGATAAGTCACCGGGATCGGACAAGATGTACCCCAGGCTACTGTGGGAGGTGAGGGAGGAGATTGCTGAAACGCTGGCAATTATCTTTACATCATCAATGGGGACGTGAGGGGTTCCAGAGGATTGGAGGGTTGCAGATGTTGTTCCTTATTCAAGAAAGGGAGTAGAGATAGCCCAGGAAGTGCGTGAGTCTCACGTCGGTGGTTGGTAATTTGACAAAGATCCTGAGAGGCATGATTTATGAACATTTGGAGAGGCATAATATGATTAGAAATAGTCAGCGTGGCTTTGTCAAAGGCAGGTGATGCCTTACAAGCCTAATTAAATTTTTTTGAGGATGTGACTAAACACATTGGTGAAGGTAGAGCAGTAAATGTAGTGTATATGGATTTCAGCAAGGCATTTTATAAGGTACCCCATGCAAGGCTTATTGAGAAAGGAAGGACGCATGAGATCCAAGGGGACCTTGCTTTGTTGATCCGGAATTGGCTTGCCCACAGAAGACAAAGTGTGGTTGTAGATGGCTCATATTCTGCATGGAGGCCGGTGACCAGTAGTGTACCTCAGGGATCTGTTCTGGGACCCCGTCTCTTCGTGAGTTTTATAAATGACCTGGATGAGGAAGTGGAGGGATGGGTTAGTAAATTTGCTGATGACACAAAGGTTGGAGATGTTGTGGATAGTGTGGAGAGCTGTCAGAGGTTACAACGGGACATTGATAGGAAAACTGGCCTGAGAAGTGGCAGATGGAGTTCAACCCAAATAAGTGTAAGGTGATTCATTTGGTTGGTTGAATATGATAGCAGGATATAGCATTAATGGTAAGACTCTTAGCAGTGTGAGGATCAAAGGGATCTTGGGGTCTAAGTCCTTAGGACACTCAAAGCTGCTGCACAGGTTGACTCTGTGGTTAAGAAGGCATACGGTGCATTGGCCTTCATCCACCATGGGATTAAGTTCAAGAGCTAAGAGGTAATGTTATAGCTGTATAGGACCCTGGTCAGATCCCACTTGGAGTACTGTGCTCAGTTCAGGTCACCTCACTAAAGGAAGGATGTGGAAACTATAGAAAGGGTGCAGAGGAGATTTAGAAGGATGTTGCCTGGATTGGGAAGCATGCCTTACGAGAATAGGTTGAGTGAACTTGACCTTTTCTCCTTGGAGAGACGGAGGATGAGAGGTGACTTGATAGAGGTCAATAAGATGATGAGAGGCATTGATTGTGTGGATAGTCAGAGGCTTTTTCCCAGGGCTGAAATGGCTAACACAAGATGGCATAGTTTTAAGGTGCTTGGAAGGAGGTACAGAGGAGATGTCAGGGGTAAGTTTTTAATGCAGAGAGTGGTGACTGCGTGGAATGTGCTGCCGGTGATGGTGGTGGAGATGGACACAAAAGGGAGTTTTAAGAGGCTCCTGGATAGGTACATGGAGCTTAGAAAATACAGGGCTATGGGTAACCCTAGGTAACTTCTAAAGTAAATCCATGTTTGGCACAGTGTTGTGGTCCAAAGGGCTTGTATTGTGCTGCATGTTTTCTATGTTTCTATGTTTCTAATATATTGATGAAATTACAAAGAAGGCACGTCAGTGGATTTTTTCCATTAGAAGTTTAAGGAGATTTGGTATGTCATCAAAGACCTTAGCAAATTTCTACAGATGGATTATGGAGAGCAGTCTAACTGATTGCATGGTATGGATGTGCAAATGTACTGGATTGGAAAAAGCTACAGAAAGTTGTAAACTCAGTCAGCTCCATAATGGTACTAACTTCCCCACCATTGAGGACATCTTCAAAAAGTGATGACTCAAAAAGATGATGTCCATCATTAAGGACCCCCACCACCTAAGACACGTCCTCTTCTCATTACTACTGTCAAAGGAGAGACAGGAGTCTGAAGATACACTCAATATTTTAGGAAAAGCTTCTTTCCCTCCACCATCAGATTTTTGAATGGGCAGTAAACCCATGAATCCTGCCTCATTACTTAGCCCTCTTTTTATTTTTCTATTGATTTTTTAATATTTCTTATTGCAACTTAAAATATTTTATTATGTAGTGCACTGCACTGCTGCCACAAAACAACATTAGCAGTTAATGCGATGCTGTTACAGCTTGGGGTGTTGGAACTCGGAGTTCAGTCCAGGTGTCCTCTAAGGAGTTTGTACATTCTCTCCGTAACCATGTGGGTTTCCTCCAAGTGCTCCAGTTTCCTCCCACAGTCCACAGATATACTGGTTAGTAGGTTATTCGGTAAATTGTCCTGTGATTAGACTAGGGTTAAACTGGCCATTGTTGGGCGGCGCAGCTCGAATTGCTGAAAGGGTCTGTTCCGTGCTACATCTCTAAATAAAATAAATAAGCAAATTTCGCAAAATAGATCAATGATAGTAAACCTGAATCTGAATCCGTTTCTGATTCTGCTCCAAGAGAACCATGAGCTTGTTGTTGTGTTTGAAGGCATGCATGCCTCAGTGACCCGGGGAGCTATGCTGGCTGGAGTCAGGGCTTTATGCTTTGCCTCTTGGTAGAGTCACCCATGCCGAACAGATCAAAAGGTAGAGGCCAGACTGAGAGTGGCCCACTGGTCCTCTCGGTTCAGCGGGGTTCAGCTCAGGGCTAACAACCCTGATTGTTAAAACAAAATTGTTACAGAAACAGCAATGGAGATTCCTTCTATATCTGAGCGCGATGGTGTTCCCGAGTCTCCATTCAGGACTGTGTGACTGACAGTACTGAAAACCAAAGGGAAGCTACTGACATGATAAAGGAAGCCAGGAACACTGCCAAAGATGGAGGACCGTCATTGCTGCCCTAAACATTGGTGGCATAATGGGGAATAAGTATATAGGTAATTCTGATCAACCCAGGCTGCAGGAGAACTAGATGTCAGGGGTTTTTTGATCTTTATCGAAATTAATATTTTATTTTAAGAAATATAATAATCTTCATGCCATCCAACTTACCTTGTTTATTGCACTGTGTAGATTTCGATGTTGCTGTGTGACAACATTGTCGAGGTGAAAGATCTTTTCCTGCAGTGTGGAAGACTCCATTTGAAGACTCTGAAAGCTGCTAACAAATATTTCCACATCAATCATATAGAAATCACGTCCCAGTGAAATACCAGCTAGAATGTAGCATTGGAGAGGGTCCAGAGGAGGTTTACAAGAATGATCCTGGGCTAACATATGAGGAGTGTTTGATAGCTCTGGGACTGTATTATGGGAAACATCCTTCCCACATCTACTTTGTCTAGGCCTTTCAACATCCGAAAGGTTTCAATGCGATCACCCCTCATCCTTCTGAATTCCAGTGAGTACAGACCCAGAGCCATCAAACATTCCTCGTATGATAACACTTTCATTCCTGGAATCATCCTCGTGAACCTCCTCTGGACCCGTTCCAATGCCAGCACATCCTTTCTAAGATGAGGGGCCTAAAACAGTTCACAATACTCAAGGTGAGACTTCACCAGTGCCTTATAAAGCCTCAGCATCACATCCTTGCTCTTGTATTCTAGACCTCTTGAAATGAATGCTAACATGGCATTTGCCTTCCTCACCACCGACTCAACCTGCAAGTTAACCTTCAGGGTGTTCTGCACAAGGACTCCCAACTCCCTTTGCACCTCAGATTCCTGGATTTTCTCCCCATTAAGAAAATAGTCCGCACATTTATTTCTACTACCAAAGTGCATGACCATGCATTTTCCAACATCTATTTCATTTGCTACTTTCTTGCCCATTCTCCTAATCTGTCTAAGTCCTTCTGCATCCTACCTTTTTCCTCAACATTACCTGCCCCTCACCAATCTTTGTGTCATCTGCAAACTTGGCAACAAAGCCATCTATTCCATTGTCTAAGTCACTTATATACAGCATAAAAAGAATTGGTCCCAACACTGACCCCTGCAGAACACTACTAACCACTGGCAGCCAACCCAAAATGGATCTTTTTATTTCCACTCACTGCCTCCTACCAATTAGCCAATGCTCTAAGCACGTTAGTAACTTTCCCGTAATACCTTGGGCTCTTAACTTGAGAAGCAGCTTCATATTTGGCACCTTGTCAAAGACCTTCTGAAAGTCCAAATATACAACATCCACTGCATCCCCTTTATTTATCCTACTTGTAATCTCCTCAAAGAATTCAAACAGGTTAATCAGGCAGGATTTTCTCTGAAGGAAACCATACTGACTTTGTACTATCATGTCCTGTGTCACCAAGTTCTCCATCACCTCATCCTTAACAATTGACTCCAACATCTTCTCAACCACTGAGGTCAGGCTAACTGTGATATAATTTGCTTTCTGGTGCCTTCCTCCTTCCTTAAATAGAAACATAGAAATATAGAAAATAAGTGCAGGAGTAGGCCATTCGGCCCTTCGAGCCTGCACCGCCATTCAGTATGATCATGGCTGATCATCCAACTCAGAACCCTGTACTTGCCTTCTCTCCATACCCCCCGATCCCCTTAGCCACAAGGGCCATATCTAACTCCCTCTTAAATATAGCCAATGAACTGGCCTCAACCGTTTCCTGTGGCAGAGAATTCCACAGATTCACCACTCTCTGTGTGAAGAAGTTTTTCCTCATCTCGGTCCTAAAAGGCTTTCCCTTTATCCTCAAACTGTGACCCCTCGTTCTGGACTTCCCCAACATCGGGAACAATCTTCCTGCATCTAGCCTGTCCAATCCCTTTAGGATTTTCAAGCAACGCACATCAAAGTTGCTGGTGAACGCAGCAGGCCAGGGGAGAAAGACAAGAGTGGGGGGAAAAGCCCAGAGGATGGGCAAGGGGTATATTCAGAGGGACAGAGGGAGAAAAAGGAGAGAGAGAGAAAGAATGTGTGTATAAAAATAAATAACAGATGGGGTACGAGGGGGAGGTGGGGCATTAGCGGAAGTTAGAGAAATCAATGTCAATGCCATCAGGTTGGAAGCTACCCAGACGGAATATAAGGTGTTGTTCCACCAACCTGAGTGTGGCTTCATCTTTACAGTAGAGGAGGCTGTGGCTAGACATGTCAGAATGGGAATGGGGTGTGGAATTAAAATGTGTGGCCACTGGGAGATCCTGCTTTCTCTGGCGGACAGAGCGTAGGTGTTCAGCAAAGCAGTCTCCCAGTCTGCGTCGGGTCTCGCCAATATATAGAAGGCCGCATCGGGAGCACCGGACGCAGTATATCACCCCAGCCGACTCACAGGTGAAGTGTCGCCTCACCTGGAAGGACTGTCTGGGGCCCTGAATGGTGGTAAGGGAGGAAGTGTAAGGGCATGTGTAGCACTTGTTCCGCTTACAAGGATAAGTGCCAGGTGGGAGATCAGTGGGGAGGGACGGGGAGGACAAGTGGACAAGGGAGTCGTGTAGGGAGTGATCCCTGCGGAATGCAGAGTGGGGGGGGGGAAGATGTGCTTAGTGGTTGGATCCCGTTGGAGGTTGCGGAAGTTACGGAGAATATTATACGTTTCAATAAGATCCCCCCTCAATCTTCTAAATTTCAACAAGTATAAGCCTAGTCATATGAAAGTCCTGCCAGCCCAGGAATCAATCTGGTGAACATAAAAGAGTGGAGTGACATTTTCAATTTTCCAGTCCTCTGGCACCATGCCAGAGTCCAATAATTTCTGAAAGATCATTTCCAATGCCTCCACAATCTCTAGCTGGTCTGGGTAACTTACTTACCCTTAGGTCTTTCAGCTTTTTGAACACCTTCTCCCTTGTAATAGTAACTGCACTCGCCTCTCTTCCCTCACACACTACAGCATCAGGCCTACTGCTAGTGTCTTCCACAGTGAAGACTGATGCAAAATACTTATTTAGTTCATCAGCCATCTCCTTGTCCTTGAACTCTTCAAGGAACTTCAGGATGTTTCCATATTACACAGGTTGAGCTGAAGGTTGAGGAAAGACAGGCCATGGACAAACAAGATGAGGTTCTGCATGAACAAATATCAACTTATTCCATTCCTAGACTGGATTCTCCAAAGCTGGTTTGAGGAATGCAATAACAACAACTACATTTATATAGTAATATGCATTTTAAAAATATATCGGAGGTACTTCACTGATATATAAACAGCTGTCAAGTCGAAGGCAGTATCAGAAGGAGTAAGGCCAAGAGTTATGATGTTAAAGAGGATTGGTTTTTTGAGTCTATTTCAGAACATAAGCAGTGACAGCAGAGTTCATGTGGACCAATGTGGTACATGGAACATGGTAGGGATGTGGATCTATAAGACCATAACACAAAGGAGCAAAATCAGGTGATTTGGTCCAACGAGTCTGCTCCACCATTCCATCATGGCTGATATATTATCCCTCTCAACCCCATTCTCCTACCTTCTCCCCATAACATTTGATTCCCTTACTAATCAAGGACCTAGCAAACTCTGGTTTAAATATACCCAATGACTTGCCCTCCATAATCATTCGTGGCAATGAATTCCACAGATTCACCACCATCTGGCAATTCTTCCTTGTCTCTGCTCTGAAGTGTCATCCTTCTATTCTGAGGCAGGGTTTTTTGGTCCTAGACTTCCCCCTACCTACAGAAAATACAAGACAAAAGGCTAATACAAGGGAGTATAACTTTAAGGTGTTTGGGTGAACATATAGAAGATGGCGGCGCGACGCAGCGCGCGCGGCCGCTCCAAATTGAAATCGTATTTGTGAAGTAGGATGCCGTGCACAAACACGAGGAATTCTGCAGATGCTGGAAATTCAAGCAACACACATCAAAGTTGCTGGTGAACGCAGCAGGCCAGGCAGCATCTCTAGGAAGAGGAACAGTCAACGTTTCGGACCGAGACCCTTCGTCAGGACTAACTGAAAGAAGAGCTAGTGAGAGATTTGAAAGTGGGAGGGGGAGGGGCCGTGCACAATCCTGATTTGATGAAGACAACCGTGAGAAGCACGGAGGAACATTTGGAGAAACTTCTGAAATGCCTGCTAAACTGCCGCTGCTGCTGTGTGATTGAGAATCTCCGGAGGGGAAGGCTCCAAATCCTTGGCTTTGCCTATTGCCTGTTGCCAGGGCCAGGGTCGAAGCACTCGGCAGAGATGGTGCTCAGTGTCGGAGGGCTGGTCAGAGGCTCGAGGTTTTCGGATGGACTCGGAGTTGGACTGTGGTCGGGTGCTTCCAGAATGCTGCATCGGCAAGTTTGCGGCGCTGGAAGCTCATGGCAGGAAGAGTTTTCTTCCTTCAACCGTCTGCGTGAGATGATGGGACTTTCGAGAGACTTTGAGACTTTTTTTACCATGACCATGGTCTGTTCTTCTATCAAGTTACAGTATTGCTTTGCACTGTTGTAACTATATGTTATAATTATGTGATTTTTGTCAGTTTTTTCTTAGTCTTGGTTTGTCCTGTGTTTCTGTGATATCATTCTGGAGGAACAAATTGTATCATTTCTTAATGCATGCATTACTAAATGACAATAAAAGAGGACTGTGTGTCCACATAATCTAATATAGGGGAGATGTCAGAGGTAGATATTTTTGCACAGAGGGTATAGGTATGTGGAACATTCCACAGAGGTGTTGGTAGAAGCAGATACGTACATTATTTAGGGGGTTCTTCGGTAAGCACATTGATGATAGATAATTGGAGGGCTATGGAGCAGGGAAGGGTTAGATTGATAAACACAAGAGATTTTGCAGATGCTGGAAGTCTAGAGCAATGCACACAAAACACTGGAGGAACTCAGGAGGTCAGGGAGCAGTCATAGAGAAGAATAAACAGTCGACATTTCAGGCTGAGACCCTTCATGAGGACAGTCAGGTTAGATTGATCAAGTATGTTAAAGGGTTGGCAGAACATTGTGGGCTGAAGGGCCTATACTGTGCTGTAATGTGCTATGATCTGTGTTCATGGTGGTGATCGTGGAGGAGCGGATAGGGATTCAATAAAGGATGCTCTTCGTAGCAAGGTTTATGATTTTGCCTGTATTCAAACACTCTGTAGGTGAATGCATAAAAACAGAAAATATTTAAAAGTGAACTAATGTAAATAAATACAAACCAAGGCAAGTTAAGGATCAAGGATAAAGTGCTGAAATAAATAAAGCAGGATTTTGAAAAGTGTGTGGTTATCCAGCTGATTTCTTTAAACACCTATTAATAATACCTCAGTGCCCCATGTGTCAGAACAGTAAGACTGCAATTGATTAGTGTCTAATGACTTATTGTTTGCTCTCTGAACAGAGGGTAGAAATTCATTCTCAGCTGCATTTGCTAAACATGCAGTATTGTGACTGGAAATCAAAGGAATCAAATGCCATTTAAATCATGCATTTTAATGTTTATGAATTGCATGTGCCCAAGAACATTGGCAAATTATAATTAATGCTTCATTACATTAAAAGTTTCAAATGATCAAACTAACCAGATTCAAGCTGCCTGAAAGCACACAGCAAAACCGATTCCATCAGACTTAAGTGAATATATTAAATTATATTTTACTTAGTGATACAGCGCAGAACAGGCCTTTTGGCCCAACGACCACATTGCCCAGCAAACCACCTATTAATCTCTAGCCTAATCACAGGGCAATTTACAATGACCAATTAGCCTACTAATCAGCAGATCTTTGGACTGTGGGAGGAAATGGGAGCACTCAGAGGAAACCCATGCACACCCGGGAAGGAAAGTACAAACTTTCTTACCGAGGTCGCCGGAATTGAACTCCAAACTCCGATGCCCTGAGCTGTAATAGCATGGCGCTAAATGCTATGTAACCATAGTGGCCCTAATATAAACAAGGTCAGTTAGAGATAAGCTATTCTGCAATTTATGGTTACAAATGGAGAGAGCTAGGACTTCATGTAACTATGTCTGAGTTCAAAGTTCAAAATATATTTATTTTCAAAGTATATATGGCCTGTTCGCAGGAAGACATAGACCAGCATCTGAAGAAGATATATAATGATCCTGAAAGAGAGCAGGAGTTGGGAGAGTGCGACATCCTAATAGACCCACCTGAACCGGATGTGCAGTTCGACATGTCAGAGCTGCAACTAAAGGAAGTCAGAGAGTTTGTCCGCAAAGCAAGGGCAAGCTCGGCTCCAGGACCAAGCAACACCTCGTACAAAGTGTACAAGAACTGCCCCAAACTCCTGCTGCGTCTGTGGAAGATCCTGAGAATCTTCTGGAGAAGGGGGAAGATCCCAGAACAGTGGAGAGTGGCTGAAGAAGTGTGGATCCCGAAGGAGGAAAATGCCACCCAGATAGATCAGTTTCACATCATCTCCCTGCTGTGTGTCGAGGCGAAGATCTTCCTCAGTGCCGTTTCAGTAGGCTGTGCACCTACCTAGCAAAGAACACCTATATTGATACATCAGTCCAGAAGGGTGGCATTTCAGGGATGCCAGGCTGTCTGGAGCACATCGGTGTGGTGACACAGCTCATCAGGGAGGCCAGAGAGAACAAGGGCAACCTGTCAGTGCTGTGGCTCGACCTGGCAAATGCATATGGCTCCATTCCGCACAAGCTGGTGCAGCTCACACTGACCAAATATCACGTCCCCAGCAGAATCCGAGACCTTGTCGCTGATTATTACAACAGCTTCAGGATGAGGGTCTCTTCAGGAGCAATTACATCAACCTGGCACAAGGTGGAGGTCGGCATCATCACAGGGTGCACTATCTCAGTGACACTGTTCTCCCTGGCCATGAACATGCTCACTGAGTCTGCTGAACCAGAGTGCAGAGGGCCCAGAATGAATTCCGCTCAACGGCAACCACCTATCAGGGCATTCATGGATGACCTCACAGTCACCACAGAATCAGTCCCAGGCTGCCGGGGGATTCTGCAGGGGCTCGAAAAGCTGGTGGAGTGGGCCCGGATGCATTTCAAACCTGCCAAATCAAGATCGATGGTGCTGAGGAAAGGGAAGGTGGAGAACAAGTTCCGGTTCAGCATCGCGGGCACACCATCCCAACCATCACAGAAAAGCCAGTCAAGAGCTTAGGCAAAGTTTTTGACAGCTCTTTAAGGGACACGACATCCATTCAGGCGACCTGCACCGAGTTGGATGGCTGGCTTAAATTTGTGGACAAGTCTGGCCTACCTGGGAAGTTTAAAGCCTGGGTGTATCAGCATGGCATTCTTCCCAGAATCCTGTGGGCCCTCCTTGACTATGCAGTTCCGATCCCGACAGTCGAAACCTTAGAGAGGAGGGTTAGCAACCACCTCAGGAGATGGCTGGGGCTGCCAAAGAGCCTGAGCAGCATCGCACTCTATGGACACCACAACAAACTGCAACTGCCCTTCAAATCCTTGGAGGAAGAATTCAAGGTAACAAGAGCCAGAGAAGTGCTACAGTATAGGGATCCAAGTGACCCGAAGGTGGCTAGAGCAGGGATCCAAGTAAGTACTGGCAGGAAGTGGAGGGCAGAGGAAGCTGTTCAGGAGGCAGGGGTGAGGCTGTGTCACAGGAGGCTGGTGGGAGTGGTCACACGAGGCCGAGCTGGGCTAGGATCCTTTCCAACTCCCCAAATGGACACCAGAGGGAAGGAAAGGTGTTGTCTAGTTCAGGAGGAGGTGAGAGCAGTAGTGGAGGAAATGAGAGCCTGCAAGGCGGTGGGAATGAAGCAACAGGGAGCTTGGACAAGATGGGAGAATGCAGTTGAGAGGAAAGTGACCTGGGCTGATCTTTGGAAAGTCGAACCACACCGCATCCAATTTCTCATCCAGGCAGTGTACGATGTGCTTCCAAGCCCATCAAACCTGCACACATGGGGCAAGGCAGAGTCATCTGCGTGCCCACTGTGCTCCAAGCGAGGAACCCTGGAGCACATCCTCAGCGGCTGTGCAAGGGCACTTGGTGAGGGACGGTACAGGTGGAGGCATGATCAGGTCCTGAAGACCATCGCTGAAGCCGTCAGCGCAGGAGTTGAGTGGGCGAAGCGGTCCCGACCCTCCAAGCAGACCATTGCCTTTGTCAGAGCTGGGGAGCAGCCAATACCTGCCAAAAGAACATCTGCAGGCATTCTGACCTTTGCAAGGGACTGGCAGCTGTTGGTGGACCTCGAAGGGCAGCTGAAGTTCCCCAACCATATCGCAGCCACCACCCTGAGACCAGACATCGTCCTAGTGTCTGAGTCTACTAAGCAAGTGGTGCTGCTGGAGCTGACAATCCCATGGGAAGATAGCTTGGAAGAGGCCTTTGAAAGGAAGCTGTCCAAGTACGCAGGACTGGTCAGCAACTGTCAGCAGGCTGGATGGAGAGCAATGTGCCTCCCAGTGGAGGTTGGTTGTAGGGGATTCATAGCCCGTTCTTTCGTTAAAGCCTTCAGCATTCTGGGCATCGAGGGAGAGAGGAAGAGGAGAGCCATCCGCAGTACCACCGACGCGGCAGAGAGGGCCTCAAGATGGCTGTGGCTCAAAAGAGGGGAGCCATGGAGTCATAAGTAGCTAGCCATCTGGACACAAGCTGGGGTCTGATCAGCCCCGGCTGGGTCACCTGGAGGAGGTTGTATGATGTTGAAAGACCCGAAACACCCGATGATTCCAGGAACATCACTGAAGATGTGTCCAGAAGCATCAATAGATGTATGTACACAGCCTATGTCATCATATATGAGATTCATTTTCTTGTAGGCATTCACATGAAATAACAAAATAAAATATAATTTACGAAAAACTCTGCATAAACAAAGGCTGACAAAATAATAATGTGCAAAGGAAGACGAATTGTAGAAATAAATAAATAAATAAATAATCCTGAGAATATGAGCTGTCAGGTCCTTGAAGTGAGTCTGTCGGTTGTGGAGTCAGTTCAGTGTTGAGGTGAGAAGTTATCAACTCCAGTTCAGAAGCCCAATGGTTGAAGGGTAATAACTCTTCCTGAACCTAATAGTATAAGACCTAAGGCTCCCACACCTCCTGCAGGATGGTAGTAGCGAGAAGAGAGCATGGCCGGGATGGGCAGGGAGGGTGGTTCCTGAACTGGAGTGTGAGTTCTGAATTTTCTAATGTATCAAGGAATGAGAGAATTATCTGGGAAGGTCAACCCTTGCAAGAAGCACACGGTCAGTAGAATCTATGATTTATGCTGCCAGAGACCTTGGTTGAATCTTGAACTGCCCGTGTGGAGTTTGATCGATCCCCCGGCAAAAGCATAGGGTGTTTCTTGAGTTCCTGTTTCATCACACATCTCACAGAAATGTGATTTAGTGAATTAATAGGGCTTTGAAATCTGACCTTAGCATGTAGCTGCGTGGCAGAACCAGGGAAGGGTTGAGCAGAATGCAGGAAGAATAAAATTATTAATTTTGTAAAAATTGGGTTCTTTTGGGTTTCTTGCATTGTGGCTGCTTGTAGGCAAAGGTTGCATAATTTGTACATTCTTTGATAGTAAATTTTCTTTGAAAGTTTGAAACTTTGAAAATAAGATTATTGCAGGATCAGCATAACTGGAGATCGATGGTCGTAGAGCGATGAAGTCATTGACCAATGCAGCACAGAAACAGGCCCTTCAGCCCATCTAGTCCATACCAAACTGTTATTCTGCCTAGTCCCATTGACCCACACCTGGATGATAGCCCTTCATACTCCTCCCATCAACGTACTTATCCAAACTTCTGATAAGTGTTGAAATCAAACCTGCATCCAGCACATCCACTGGCAGAACGTTCCACACCCCTATCACCCACTGAGTGATGTTCCCCTAGATATCTCTTAAATATTTCACCTTTCACATTTAACCTATGACCTCTCAATCCCATTTCATCCAACCTCAATGGAAACAGCCTGATTGTACTTACCCAATCCACACCACTTATAATTTTATATACCGCAATCCAATTTCACCTTATTATCCCACACTCTATGGAATTAAGACCTGATTCAACCTTTCCCTATAACCCAGGTCCTCAAGTCCCAGCAACATCCTTGTAAATTTTCTCTGCACTTTTTCAATCTTGTAGATATTTTTCCTGTAGATAGATGACCAGAACTTCACACAATGAATCAAATGTGGTTTTACACAACATCCTAACACCCCAACTCCTGTAACACACATCAAAGTTGCTGGTGAACGCAGCAGGCCAGGCAGCATCTCTAGGAAGAGGTACAGTCGACGTTTCAGGCCGAGACCCTTCGTCAGGGCTAACTGAAGGAAGAGCTAGTTAGTCCTGACAAAGGGTCTCGGCCTGAAACGTGGACTGTACCTCTTCCTACAGATGCTGCCTGGCCTGCTGCATTCACCAGCAACTTTGATGTGTGTTGCTTGAATTTCCAGCATCTGCAGAATTCCTCGTGTTTGCGATCCCAACTCCTGTCCTTTGATTTAGTACACGCTCAGCAGGCTGAAGGGCCTGTTTCAATTCTGAATCTCTTTGTGATGCTACAAGTCTAACCCTTCTCTTCCCTTTCCTTAGAGGGGCTTACATTTGATTGGTTTAGTTACTTAAGGGAAGGGAGAGGAGAATATATCTGCGACCGTCTGCTCAAGGGACTTCAGTTTTACAGCTGGAGGTGCCTCAGTTTTTCTCAGTGCCCATTAGATGCAAGGTACTGCGGGAAATGTGGATGAAAACAATGAGACTGAATTACACTATTGTGGCGCCCTGGTACAAAAGGTTATTCAGTCGGATAGATTAGATTGGAACAATGTGCTTCCAGGTAATAGCATTCACAATTCTCTGCGGTTCAATAAAATGAATTCATGCTCCATTTGGAACCAGAAAGATAAATTACTGGTTCAGGTGGAAATAAATGAGACTGAACTAGAAGACGCATTGAGACATGTTTGAATAGCAATCAGAGGACCTGATTAAGTAAAAGAAGGAGTTGCATAGGAGGTGTAGGCAGGAACAAATGTGGTACTTGATGAGTAAATAAGAAATGCAAGAGAACACTTAAAAAGAAAATCAGGAGGGCTAAAAGAAAATGTGAGGTTGCTCCAGCAGACAAGGTGAAGGAGAATCTTAACATATGGGGAAGATCTTTAATGGAGCTTAATTCCCAATGATACACATTATATGGAAAGGACAGGCAGGAAGACAGAGGAGGCAGTGTTGCTTTATTAAGAAATGAGATCAAATCATGAGAAACAGATGATATGGGGTCGGAAGGTGTTGAATCGTTATGGATAGAGCAAAAGAACTGAAAGGGTACAAAGACCCTGATGGGAGTTGTATACAGACCCCCAAAGAGTAGTAAGAAATGTTGCCTACAAATTACAACAGGAGATAGAAAATGCATACGAAAAGGGCAATGTGACAATAGCCATGGGGGACATCAATATATAGGTAGATTGCAAAAATCAGATTGGTGCTGGATTCCAGGAGAGGAAAAATTTCTATAGTGCCTCTGAGATGGTTTTTTAGAGCAGCTCGTGGCTGAGCCCACTAGACGATCAGCTATTCTGGATTGGGTGTTGTGCAATGAAATAGAATTGATTAGAGCGCTTAAGGTAAAAAAAAAACCCTTAGGGAAAAGTGATCATAATATGATCAAATTCACCCTGAAATTTGAGAAGGAGAATCTGAAGTCAGATGTATCAGTATTATAGTGGAATAAAGGAAATTACAGGGGCATGGGAGGAGTTAGTCAGAATTGATTGGAAAAGAACACTGGCAGGGATGACAGCAGAGCAGCAATGGCTGGAATTTCTGTAAGCAATTTAGAATGCACAGGATATGTATATATCCCGAAGAGGAAGAAGTATTCTAAAGGAATGATAACACAATTGTGGCTAACAAGAGAAGTCAAAAACAACGTAAAAAAAGGAGGGCATATAATAGAGCAAAAATTGGTGGGAAGTTAGAAGATTGGGAAGCTTTTAAAAACCAACAGAAGGCAACTAAAAATGTCATTAAAAAGGTAAAGATGAAATACAAAATAAGCTAGCCAGTAATATTAAAGATGATATCATAAGTTTCTTCAGATACATAAACTGTAAAAGGGAGGATGTCAGATTACTGGAAAAGGATGCCGCAGAGGTAGTAAAGGAGAACAACAATATGGCGGATGAACTGAATAAGTATTTTGCATCAGTCATCACAATGAAAGGCACTAGCAGTATGGTGGAAGTTCCAGGTGTCTGGGATCATGAAACGTGTGAAGTTACCTTAACTAGAGAGAAGGCTCTTGGGAAACTGGAAAGTCTGAAGGTAGATAAGTTACGTGCACCAGATGGTGTACACCCCAAAGTTCTGAAAGAGGTGGCTGAAGAGATCGTGGAGGCATTAGTAATGATCTTTCAAGAATCCCTAAATTCTAGAATGATTCCAGAACACTGGAAAATTGCAAATGTCGCTCCACTATTCAAGAAGGGAATGAAGCAGAAGAAAGGAAGTTATAGGCCAGTTAGTCTGACCTTAGTAGTTGGGAAAATGTTGGAGTCGATTATTAAGGATGAGGTCTCGGGATATTTGGATGCACATGATAAAATAGGCCATAGTCAGCATGGTTTCCTTAAGGTAAAATCTTGCCTGACAAGTCTGTTAGATTTCTTTGAAGAAATAACGAGCAGGTTAAATGAAGGAGAATCGGTTGTTGTTGCGTTTTTGCATTTTCAGAAGGCCTTTGACAACCTGCCACACAAGAGTCTGCTTAAAAAGTTACAAACCCATAGTATACAGGAAAGTTTCTAGCATGGATAAAGCAGTGGCTGATTGGCAGGTGGCAAAGAGTGGGAAGAAAGGCAGCCTTATCTGGCTGACTCCCAGTGAATAGTGATGTTCCACAGTGGTCTGTGTTTGGGCCAACCTTTTTATATTATCTGTCAACGATCTGGATGATGGAATTGATAGCTTTGTTGCAAAATTTGCAGACAATATGAAGTGAGGTGGGGGCCAGGTAGTTTTGAGGAAGTAGAGAGGCTACAGAAGGACTTGGACAGATTAGGAGAATGGGCAAAAAAATGGCAGATGGAATGTAGTGTCAGGAGGTGTACGGTCACACACTTTAGTAGAAGAAATGGAAGGATTGACTATTTTTTAAATGGAAAGAAAATACGAAAACAACGAGGTGCAAAGGGACTTGGGAGTCCTTGTGCAGGATTCCCTAAAGGTTAATTTGCAAGTTGAGTCTGTGGTGAGGAAGGCAAATGCAATGCTAGCATTCATTTGAAGAAGACTAGAATATAAAAGCAAGGATGTGATGTTGAGACTTTATAAAGCACTGGCGGGGGCCCCTTATCTTAGAAAGGATGTACTGAAACTGGAGAGGGTTCTAAGGAAGTTCAGGAAAATGATTCCAGGATTGAATGGCTTTTCATGTGAAGGCTCTGGGCCTGTGTTCGCTAAAATTCAGAAGAATGATTGGTGACCTCATTGAAACCTATCGATGGTGAAAGGTCTTGATAGAGGTAAGTGGAGAATATGTTTCCCATAGTGGGGGAGTCTAACATCAGAGGACACAGCCTGAGAATAGTGGGTGTCCTTTTAGAATGGAGATGAGGAGGATTTTCTTTTGTTAGTGAGTGGTGAATCTGTGGAATTCTTTGCCACAGGCAGAAATGGAGAGAAGACTACCTGATGGGTCAAATGGCATAACTCTGCTCCTGTATCTTATTAATTTTGTTTTTCACATCTGTATTTACTTGGGAGACGGACACGGAGTCTGTAGATGTGAGGCAATGCAGCAGAGAGGTCATGGATGCAGTGCAGATTACAAGGGAGAAAGTGTATACCATCTTGAGGCAAATTATGGTTGCTAAATCCCCAGGGTCTGACAATGTGTTCCCTCAGATCATGTGGGAGGCTGGTGCAGAAACCGCAAGGGCCTTCGCAGCAAGACCAAGGACGGACTGGGCTGTATTCACTACTTTCCGTTGGATTTTCCATTCAAGGGGATTGGTGTTTCCATACCAAGCTGTAATGCAACCAGACAACGTTCTCTCCAACACAAATCTATAGGAGTCTGCCAAAGTTTTAGATATCATACCAAACTTTCGTGAACTTCTAAGGAAGTAGATGTGCTGCCATGCTTTCTTTGTAATGCATTGATATGCAATTCCCTCAATCCTCTGACTAATGAAGGCAAACGCACCACAACCCTTCTTAACCACAATCAAACTGCGCGACAACTTTGAGGGTTCTCTGGACATGAAACCCAAAATACCACTGTTCCTCCACACTATTAAGAATCCAGCCTTTAACTCTGTATTCTACCTTAAAATTCAACTTTCCAAAGTGAATAACATCACACTTTTCCAGGTTGAACTCTATTTCAGCCCAGCTCTGCATCCTGTCAACGTCCCATTGTAACCCTTGGCAACCTTCTACATTATCTAGAACACCACCAACCTCTGTGTCATCTGCCAACATACTAAGCCACTCTTCCACTTCCTCATAGAAGCCATTTATACAAATCTTGAACAGTACGCATCTCAGAACAGATCCCTGTGGAACACCACAGGTCACTGACCTCCAAGAATATAGGTAAAATGAAAATAACTGTTGGGTTAGCTCTCATCCTGAAGGCTGCAATGAAGCCGGGTATTTCTCAGCCCAGAAGATTAAATATAGATTATTTATATAGGCAATAGAAACAAAAGTAGAGAATACATGGATGAAATTAGCTTATACAGTGCCTATAAAAAATATTCACACCCCCCTTGGAAGATTTCATGTTTTATTGTTTGACAACATTGAATCACAGTGGATTGAATTTGGAGTTTTTGACACCGATCAACAGAAAAAGACTCCTTCATGTCAAAGTGAAAACAGATCTCTACAAAATGATCTAAATTAATTACAAATAAAAAACACAAAATAATTGATTGCATAGGTATTCACCCCCTTCGAGTCAGTATTCAGTAGACGCACCTTTGGCAGCAATTACAACCTTGAGTCTGTGTCAATATGTCTTTATCAGCTTTGCACATCCGGACACTGCAATTTTTCCCCATTCTTAACAAAACTTCTCAAGCTCTGGCAGATTGCATAGGGATCATGAGTGAACAGCACTTTTCAAATCCAGCCACAAATTCTCATTTGGGTTCTTGATTTGACCATACTAGGACATTAACTTTGTTATTTTTAAGCCATTCCTGTGTATCATTGGCTTTATGCTTGGGGTCATTGTCTTGCTGGAAAGCAAACCTTCTGTAAAGTCACAGACCTCATATAGATTACATCAGATTTTCCTCTAGGATTTCCCTGTATTTTGCTGCATTCATTTTACCCTCTACCTTCACAGCCTTCCAGGGCCTGCTGCAGTGAAGCATCCACACAGCCACCACCATGCTTCACGGTAGGGGTGGTGCGTTTTTGATGATGTGCAGTATTTGGCTTATGCCAAACATAGCATTTAATCTGATGGCCAAAAAGCTCAATTTTGGTTTCATCAGACCATAGAACCTTCTTCCAGCTGACTTCAGAGTCTCCCACCTGACCTTCTGGCAACTCTGGCTAAGATTTCAACAGTGGCTTTCTCTTTGCCGCTCCCTCATAAATCTGTGACTGGTGAAGAACCCGGGCGACAGTTTTTGTATGTGCATTCTCGCCCATCTCAATCCACTGAAGTTTGTAATTCCTCCAGAGTTGTCAAGGGCCTCTTAGTGACCTCCCTTCTTGCACAGTCACTCAGTGTTTGAGGATGGCCTGCTCTAGACAGATTTGCAACGGTGTCATATTCTTTCCTTTCCTTTGCTGTACTCCAAGGGATAGTCAGTGACTTGGAAATTTTCTTGTATCCATCTCCTGATTTGTGCTTTTCAATAACATTTTCACAGAGTTGCTTGGAGTGTTCTTTTGTCTTCGCAATGTAGTTTTTGCCAAGATACTGACTCACCAGCAGTTGAACCTTCTAGACACAGGTATATTTTTACTACAATCAATTGAAACACCTTGACTGCACACAATAATCTCCATTTAACTAATTATGTGACTTCTAAAACCAATTGGCTATAGCAGTGATGATTTGGTGTGTCATATTAAAGGGGGTAAATACTTATGCAATCAATTATTTTGTGTTTTATATTTGTAATTAATTTAAATCACTTTATAGAGATTTGTTTTCACTTTGACTTGAAAGAGTCTTTTTCTGTTGATCAGTGTCAAAAAAGCCAAACTAAATCCACTGTGATTCAATGTTATAATAAAATAAAGCATGAAAACCTCCGAGGGATGGTGAATACTATTTATATGCACTGTCGCCTTCTGAAGAGTATAATTCAGAATGCTCAAAGACCATGTAACAAAGATAACACAATAATCACGCTTCACTTCAATATTCATATGAACTTAGAAAAAGAGCTTGAAGGATGAATCCATGGTCTGAGGCAATATATTGACCAGTTAAGAAAGGGTCAAAAAATTTTAACTTCTGTTCAGTGTAAATAGTGTTACTTAGACGCTGGAAGCGGAGTAGTGTTGTGTCCATGTCAGTTGTGTCTGGCCTCTCCTGTGGGTGCTGCCCTCCAGTGTTCAGCCAGTGGAATCACAGGCTGATTTGCTGGATACTGTACCATTAATTTGCAGGACATGTCGCTCAGAGTCTTGGGCTAAGTATATGTTTCTTTGCTTGCTGTTTTGAATGCGCTGTGCATGACATGCACCTTGTCCGCAGAAGAACACTGTTTCATTCAACTGCATCCATGTATGGTGGAACTTGATTTTATGTGATTTAATTTGATTTGAATCTTTGCGTGAAGGGAGGTCACAATATGATACATATTTATATTTAAATTCCAGGTTTTTAAAAGTAAATGTAGCCTGTTTGGATGATACGAGGAGCAGGATGGATGAGATATATTGGAAGATTAGATTAAGCTGTGTGATAGCAGATGAAAAACAGCAATTGTTTAAAGAAATAATTCATGGTTCTTTTATTCATTGCAGAATAAAATCTGCATCAGAAAAGTTTTTTTAGTTTAGTTGATTAATTCTGTTTAGATTAGTTTTTTGGGGGGGGGTTATTATTTTTTTTCCTTTTTCATGTTTTTTTTTAGATATTTTCCTTTGTTTTATATTATTCATTTGTATCCTATATGATTGGGAGTTTTATCATTTAAGTGTTATCTAGCTTTATAATCACTTATGTTAATTATAACAATGTATTCCCATTAACTTTGTACTACTACTATGTTATGTTTATTTTATGAAACTAATAAAAAGATTGAAAAAGAAAAAAAGAAAAGAAAAAGAAAGAAAAAAAAGAAAAGTTACTGATCCTGAGAGGAAAGTGAGATGGAGTCAGTCAGTTCAGTGTCAGTTTTAATATGGCTGTAGATAAACTTGTTTTTCATTTCTACAATGCTACTGCAAGCTTGATTCATTGAGAGTAGATTTCAGAAGTGTGGGTATATTGTTTATCTGGGCTCTTCTTTCCTTTTCACTCACTGAAGAGTTGTATGACTGGAAGAGGGATGCATGGACAGGGGTGGTGAGGGCTGGACAGAATTGTACACTTGGTGAAGTAGATAATCATCTACAATTCTACAATCCAGTTTGTAACTCAGACAAATATCTGTAAACCTTCCTGTAGTGAGAAGCCAGTGTTAATCTATTCATATATTCGCTTTTATTCCATTTACACTCAGTGGCATGTTTATTAGGTACCTCCTATACTTAATAAGTGGCCACTGAGGGTTTGTTTGTGGTCTTCTGTTGCTGTAGCTCATCCACTTCAAGGCTCAACATAACTATGCAACCAGAAACACATCTATTTGAGTCGGTGTCGCCTTCCGATAATAAAGCCATGGGAGCAGGTGGTGGATGGTCATATGAGCAGCTGGTGCATATCACAAGTCCTGGTTATGCAACCACTGACACTAGGCAGACAATCTCTGAAGAGTATTGATAATGGCTGGGGTCACCCATCTTGTAAAGACACTGCCCAGAAGGCGGCAATTGCAAAGCACTTCTGTAGAAAAATTTGTCTAGAACAATCATGCTCTTAGCTGCTGTGCAGGCCAAGTCTTTATGCATATTTAAGGCAGAGGTTGACAGATTCTTGATTGATCAGGACATGAAGGGATACAGGGAGAAGGCAGGAGATTGGGGCTGAGTGGAAAATTGGATCAGAAATGATGGAATGATGGAGCAGACTTGATGGGCCAAAATGGCCGAATTCTGCTCCTATTATGCTCATATGGTCTTATGATCACCTACATCATATGACATGGCACACAATAATGATGATGATGATGATGATGTCACCTTCCTGTCATTTTGAAGCAGTCCATTCTCCCCTAACCGCTTTCATTAACAAGGTGTTTTTTTTTTAACCATGGAACTACTGTTCACTGGATTTCTTTTTTTTTCACACCATTCTCTGTAAAAAATCTTGAGTGTTAAAATCATAAGAGAACAGCAGTTCTGAGATACTCAAACCACCCCATCTGGCACCAACAGTCCTTCCATGGTCAAAGTCTTTAAAGATCACATTTCTTTCCCGTTCTGATGTTTGGTCTGAACCACAGCTGAAACTCTTGAACATGTCTGCATGTTCATTAATGCAAGTATCTAATTAGCCAATCACATGGCAGCAACTCAGTGCATAAAGGTACCTGAAAAAGCGGTCACTGAGTGTATTTTGTAATGACTAGTAACAAGCAAAGGAGATCAAAAGGACACTAGAGGAAGAGAAGCAGAAGAATGATGAACAAGACAGATAATAGGAGATATGAAGAAATAGAGATGATACCACAATGTTAGGAAAAAGTGATAAACACAAGAGATTCTGCAGATGCTGGAAATCTTGAAACTCAACAAGTCAGGCAGCATCTACGAAGAGGAATAAACAGATGATGTCTTAATCTGAGACCCTTCTTCAGGACATCATGAAAAGGTGATGAAGACTTAACTATTGCCTGCACAGTAATTAACAATGCATCTTGTGTGTTCATTTCACCTGACTACAGTGAAACCACTTCCACCCAAAACTTCCCAGCTTCTTGCTCCATCCACACTCCCCCACCCACCTCCATTCGCCCTCACCTGGTCTCACCTATCACCTGCCAGCTTGTGGTCCTTCCACTCCCCCACCTTCTTATACTGGCTTCTTCCACCGTCCTTTCCAGTCCTGATGAAGAGTCTCGGCCCGAAACTTCAACTGATTATTCCCCTCCATAGATGCTGACTGACCTGCTGAATTCCTCCAGCATTTTGTGTGGTTTTTCAGCGTCCGCAGAACCTCGCGTGTTTGGCTTTTGAGCCTTGCTTTCTTCTATTGAACTTCCCTGAAATCACTGGACAGAATGTCCCCTAGGCCTCTTTGGCCCCACCTGTGTTCTCTTTACCAGCAAACCAAGCAAGCAAATGAGCATGAAAAAGTATCTCAGGAGAAATGTCTGAGAAGTAAACATCCTACCTCCTTGCGCCGTCTGGAACATCTATAGAAGCATAATGCGTACATTCCATCTCATTCTCCACAAACTGCTTCCTCTGCATTAACTCCTTCTTCTCCTGTGAAAAATATATTTGAATACAAGAGCCCTTTAACTGTATAGCACATTTCCAAATTAATAGAACTGATCTTAATTTGAAATAGATGGGATTGAGAAGAGTTAACCAGTCTTCAGTCAAGACCAGCAGGAGGATATACCGTACAAATTCCAGTTCAAGTTTAAGTTTAGTTATCATTCAACCATACATGAATGCTCATGAACACAACCAAACAAAACACTGTTACTAAGGGGCCAGGATGCAAAACACAGAACCAACAGTCATACACAACACAAAGCAATGTAGCGCATCCAAGATAGTAGTAAATGTATAGTCACACAAGTATACATACGTGTGTGTCTCTTAGTCACATATACGTACATATAGCTTGGGTGACACACACTTTTGCACAGTATTGTATATTGGTTAAAGTAAGAAAGTGGTTGGGAAGCAGAAATAAAAGTACTTAGCTTTGTATTAGTTCAGTAATGTTGTTATTTGTTAACTGGAAAGACAGTTCCCAAATGAACATGATAAAGAATCTAAGCACTGTGCAAAAGTCTTGGGCGCCCTGGTTATGTATATGTGCCTAAGACTTCTGCACAGTACTGTATTACTTACCATAAGATAATAAAACCATAAGAATGAGGCCATTTGGCCCATCGATTCTGCTCCACCATTTCATCATGGCTGATCCATTTCCCTCTCAGCCCCAGTCTCCAGCCTTCACCTTGTATCCCTTCATGCTCTGACTAATCAAGAATTATCAGCTTCTCTCTTAAATACACCCAGTGACCTGGCCTCCACAGCCTCCTGTGGCAACAAATTACTCAGATTCACCACTTTCTGGCTAAAGAAATTCTTCATCATTTCCATTCTAAATGGACGTCGTTCTATTCTGAGGCTGTGCCCTCTGGTTTCAGAGGAAACATCCTCTCCGCATCTACTCTATCATAGGAAACATCCTCTCCGCATCTACTCTATCAAGGCTTTTCAACATTCAATAGGTTACAATGAGATTCCCCCTCGTTTTTCTGAATTCCAGTGAGTATAGGCCTACAGCCATCAAATGTTAAGCCTTTCAATCCTGAAATCATTTTTGTGAACCTCCTTTGAATCCTTTGTAATGTCTGCACATCCTTTCTTAGATAAGGGCCCCAAAACTGCTCACAATACACCAAGTGAGGCCTCACCAGTGCCTTAAAATGCTTCAACATTAGTTAAGTCAAGTTTATTGTCACTTAACTATGCGCAGGTATACCGCTTGATGAGACAACGTTTCTCTAGACCAGGATGTTAATGGTTAAACCAATTTTTGTCAAAACAGAACTGACAGTGAATTTGATGTGATTGTACAAACACTGGAAGAAATTAAACCGCAAGAAGTTGTTTACATCTTTTTTCTTCTCGGCCTGCCACTCATCTTAAATAATACAAAATTAGATATTATACAAAAAACAATCTTTATGTATTTGTGTCATGCATGGTTTGCTATCAAGGCCATCTCCATTTGCCTGAAAGAACTGAATTGTCTTTTGCAGCCACTGTGTGGTTAAGGTATTTTAGCTGGTAGACAGTTCCATGCTTTTATCAATGCTAATTAAAGATAAAGATTAGCTTTATTTGATTTGTATGAATGGTATGCAAGACAAGATTTTCACCGAATCTTGGTATGGTAGGCCTCCATGGATGTTGTGTTCTAGCTGTGTAGATACACAAGCCTGGGCAGTATGACATTGAGAGCAAGCTGTTGCCCATGTACCAAGCTCCCCCTCTCCATGCATCTGATGAACCAAAATGAATGGCAGAGACCAATACAGTTTGTATGTGCCACAATACTAAACTATTCCGATACCAATACCAAAATGTGACTCCTCACAGTTACTTGACTTACAGTTAAAGGTTAAAGGTTAGCTTTATTTGTCACATGTACATCAAAATGTACAGTGAAATACGTTATTTGTGCCAATGACCAACACAGTCCGAGGATGTGCTGGGGGCAGCTAGCAAGTGTCGCCATGCCTCTGGTACCAATATAGGATGCCCTTACCTCACTAACCCTAACCTGTTCATCTTTGGAATGCAGGAGAAAACTGGAGCACCCAGAGGAACCCACGTAAGCACTGGGAGAATGTAGAAACATAGAAACACTGGCTGATTTATTTTCCTTCAAAACTCCATTCTCCTGTTTTCTTCCCGTAACCTTTGATGCCCTAATCAAGAATCTATCAATCTCCACTTTAAATTCAGAAGAATGAGGGGTGACCTTATTGAAACCTATCGAATGGTGAAAGGCCTTGTTAGGGTGCATGTGGAGAGGATGTTTCCTATGGTTGGAGAGTCTAAGACCAGAGGACACAGTCTCAGAATAGAGGGGTGTCCATTTAGAATGGAGATGAGGAGGAATTTCTTTGGCCAGACAGTGAATCTGTGGAATTCTTTGCCACAGGCAGCTGTGGAGGCCAAGTATTTATGTATATTTAAGGCAGAGGTTGAGAGATTCTTGACTGGTCAGGAAGGGATAAGGGGAGAAGGTAGGAGAGTAGGGCTGAGAGGAAAATTGGATCAGCCATGATGAAATGGCTGTGCAGACTTGATAGGACAAATGGCCTAATTATGCTCCTATATCTTATGGTCTTATAGTCTTAAATATACCCAATGACTTGGCCTCCACAGCCATCTGTGGCAATGAATTCTACAGATTCACCACCCTCTGATTAAATGAATTCCTCTTTATTTCTGTTCTAAAGAGATGACCTTCAGTTCTGAGCCTCTGCCCTCTGGTCTTAGACTCCAGCAGAGGAGGAAACATCGTCTCCACTTCCATGGTGTCACCATGCTTCCGGAATCAGCATAATATGTCCACGATTTACTAACCCTAACCATATGTCTTTGGAGTGTGGGAGAACCCAGAGGAAACCCATGTGGTCACAAGGAGAACATACATAATCTATGTAGATAGTGGAAACGACTGAACCTGTTGAACATGTCTACATGCTTTCTGCTGCTGTCTGTATGTTCTCCCCATGGCCTCATGGGATTCCTGGAGGTGCTCCAGTTCCCTTCCACATTCCAAAGATATCCGGGTCAGATTAATGAGTGGTGTACATGCAATGTTGGTGCTGGAATCGTGACAACACCTGCAGGCTGCCCAGCACAATACTCACGTATAGTTGTGCTAGACCGCAGAACATTTTTCTCTGTTTCTGCAGAAATATGACCTAAAATGTGATCAGATCTTTACTTGTCCAACAGCTAGATAAAGAGAGCCCAATTAAATAAATAACACAAAATAACATTATACTTCATTTATTTATTGAGAAAAATGATCCAATATTAGATGCATTTGTTGGAAAAAGTATGTGAACTTTTGGGATAAATGCCTTCTACAAAACTATTTGGAGTCAGGTGTTACAATCAATGAGATAAGATTGGATATGTGGGTTGTGGAGTTGCCCTGCCCTATAAAAATGACTCACAAAGTCAGGTTACTGACAGAGACTGCTCTTGTCATGAAAGATCTATTCCACGCACTCACCACTCTCTGTGTAAAAAACTTACCCCTGACATCCCCTCTGTACCTACTTCCAAGCACTTTAAAATTGTGCCCTCTCATGTTAGCCATTTCAGCCCTGGGAAAAAGCCTCTGACTATCCACACGATCAATGCCTTCTCATTATCTTATACACCTCTATCAGGTCACCTCTCATCCTCCGTCACTCCAAGGAGAAAAGGCCGAGTTCACTCAACCTATTCTCATAAGGCATGCTCCCCAATCCAGACAACATCCTTGTAAATCTCCTCTGCACCCTTTCTATAGTTTTCACATCCTTCCTGTAGTGAGGCAACCAGAATTGAGCACAGTACTCCAAGTGGGGTCTGATCAGGGTCCTACACAGCTGTAACATTACCCCTTGGCTCTTGAACTTAATCCCATGATTAATAAAGACCAAATGCACTGTATGCCTTCTTAACCACTTAGTCAACCTGCACAGCAGCTTGAGTGTCCTATGGACTTGGACCCCAAGATCCCTCTGACCCTCCACACTGCCAAAAGTCTTACTACATTCTGCCATCATGTTTGACCTACCAAAATAAACCACCTCACACTTATCTGGGTTGAACACCATCTGCCACTTCTCAGCCCAGTTTTGCATCCTATCGATGTCCCACTGTAACCTCTGACAGCCCTCTACACTATCCACAACACCACCAACCTTTGTGTCATCAGCAAATTTACTAACCCATCCTTCCACTTCCTCATCCAGGTCATTTATAAAAATCACAAACAGTAGGGGTACCAGAACAGATCCCTGAAGCACACAACTGGTCACCGACCTCCATGCAGAATATTACCCATCTACAACCACTCTTTGCCTTCTGTGGGCAAGCCAATTCTGGATCCACGAAGAAGGTCCCCTTGCATCCCATGCTTCCTTACCTTCTCAATAAGCCTTGCATGGAGTACCTTATCAAATGCCTTGCTGAAATCCATATACACTACATCTACTGCTCTACCTTCTTCAATGCGTTTAGTCACATCCTTAAAAAATTCAATCAGGCTCGTAAGGCACGACCTGCCTTTGACAAAGCCATGCTGACTATTACTAATCATATTATGCCTCTCCAAATGTTCATAAATCCTGCCTCTCAGGATCTTCTCTATCAACTTACCAACCACTGAAATAAGAAACGAACCATGGTGCACATCTCTTTATGTGCACCATGCCTTGATCAAAACAACTTTCAAAGGTCCTTAGAAGAAGAATTGTAGAGTTGCTTGAAGCTGGAAAAGGCTCCAAAAGCATTTCTAAAGACCCTGTGTATTTATCAGTCCACAGCAGGAGAAATTGGAGGAATGGAGGAAACTCAGTAATGTTGCTATTCTCCCTCGGAGCGGGCATTCTGCAAAGATCACAGCAAGAGCACAACATACAATGCTGAAGGATCTGAAAAGGAACCCAAGGGTAACAGCAAAAGACCTGCAGAAATCTCTAGAACTTACTCTGTTCATGTGTCCACTATAAGAAAAACACTGAACAAGAATAGTGTTCATGGACGGACACTGCGGAGGAAACCACAGCTTCCTCCAAAAACAAAACTGCACGTCTCAAGTTTGCAAAAGACAAGCTGGATGTTCTACAATGCTTTTGGGACAATGTTCTGTGGACAGATGAGACAAAAGTTGAACTTCTTGGCAGAAATGCACATTGCTATGTTTGGAAGGAAAAGGGCACTCCACACCAACACCAAAACCTCATCCCAACTGTGAAGCATGGTGGAAGGAGCATCATGGCTTGGGTGAACACGAGGAATTCTGCAGATGCTGGAAATTCAGGCAACGCACATCAAAGTTGCTGGTGAATGCAGCAGGCCAGGCAGCATCTCTAGGAAGTGACTTTGAAATCTCTTACTAGCTCTTCCTTCAGTTAGTCCTGACGAAGGGTCTCGGACCGAAACGTCGACTGTATCTCTTCCTAGAGATGCTGCCTGGCCTGCTGCGTTCACCAGCAACTTTGATGGATCATGGCTTGGGGCTGCTTTGCTGCCTCAGGGCCTGGACAGCTTGCAAACATTGAGAGGAATTACAGTATATCAAGATATTTTACAAGAGAATGTCAGGGTGGCTGTCCATCACCTGAAGCTTAAGAGAAGTCAGATAATAAAACAAGACAATGATCCAAAGAACAAGAGTAAATCAACAACAGAATAGTTTAAGAAAAAGAAAATACATGTTTTGGAATGGCCGAGTCAAAGTTCTGAACTTAATCTTACAGGTATATTGAGGAAGGACCTGAAGCAAACAGTTCATGCAAGGAAGCCCACCAACATCTCAGAGTTGAAGCAGTTTTAGAAACATAGAATAGAAGCATAGAAAACCTACCACACAATACAGGCCCTTCGGCCCTCAAAACTATGCTGAACATGTCCTTACCTTAAAACTAACTAGGCTTACCCATAGCCCTCTATTTTGCTAAGCTCCATGTACCTATCCAGGAGTCTCTTAAAAGACCCTATCATTTCCACCTCTACCACCACCGCCGGCACCCATTCCACCACTCACCACTCTCTGTGTAAAAAACTTACCCCTGACATCTCCTCTGTACCTACTTCCAAGCACCTTAAAACTGTGCCCTCTCGTGCTAGCCATTTCATCCCTAGGAAAAAGCCTTTGACTATCCACATGATCAATGCCTCTCATTATCTTATGCACCTCTATCAGATCACTTCTCATCCTCCGTCACTCCAAGGAGAGAAGGCCGAGTTCACTCAACCTATTTTCATAAAACATGTTTCCCAATCCGGGCAACATCCTTGTAAATCTCTTCTGCACCTTTTCTGTGGTTTCCACATCCTTCCTGTAGTGAGGCAACCAGAATTGAGCACAGTACTCCAAATGGGGTAAGGAGGAATGGCCTAAAATTCTTCCAAGCCGATGTGCAGGACTGACCAACAGGTTACCGGAAACGTTTGGTTGAAGTTATTGCTGTACAAGGGGGTCACACCAGTCACTGAAAGCAAAGGTTCACATACTTTTTCCAACATATACACATGTAATATTAGATCATTTTTCTCAATAAATAAATGAACAAATATAAAGTTTTTGTGGAATAAATATAAAGATTTAATTGGGTTCTCTTTATCTAGTTTTAGAACGTGAAGAACTTACTGCATTTTAGGTCATATTTATGCAGAAATTGAAAACATTCTACAGGGTTTACAAACTTGCTTGCACTATTGTATCTGTTTTGATGCAAAATTACTCAATTCACTGTATGTTTCGGTGTACATGTGACAAATCATTGTGATCTAATCGTTGATCTTTAAATCTACGGGAATGAGCTAGGTCACCTTGTGCCACAAAATTAACCTCTTGCTCAACAGGGCTTGAAATTTTGACTGTTCATTCATTTCCAAGGATGCCACTTGGCCTGCTAAGTTCCTCCGGCATACTGTGTGTGGTGCTCTGGATTTATGCATCTTCAGAATCTCTTGTGTTTAAACTTTAGAGATAATTGTTAATTTCAGGAAAGTGAAAGTACGGTGAACGGCCTACATCAGGGGATCAGCAGTGGAGAGAGCCATCAGCTTTAAATTCCTGAACGTTAACATATCTGAAGATCTGCACGTAGATACAATCACAAGGTAGGTGCACTGGCATTTTTACATTCTTAGGAGGTTAAGGAGATTGACTTGTTGTGGAAAACTCCAGCAAACTTTTATAGATGTTCTGTAGAAAGTATGTATCTTTCTTGTTTTCATTGTGACCTGCTATTCCAATTGGAACGTGGAAGAACATAAGAAGCTGCAGAGAGTACGTAGTGGACTTAGCCCGTCACGTTTGTAACTTCAAAACATTAAACTAATTCAAAGGAAGACATGGGAGTCTGAGAGTGCAGGAAGACATGGGAGTCTGGGAGTGCAGATCTAACTTTGTGTTTAAGCGAAGCTGCACTTATCACATAGTAACGTGATGATGTATACATTTCACATATTTATACATAGTTATATAGATTACTCAAATATTAGTTAAATATTGAATACACAACATAGTCCAATACATCATGGGCACATCCTTTCTCACGATCGGTTGTATCCATAGGAGGCACTGCCTCAAGACGTCAACGTCCAACATCACAGATCCCCACAACCTGGGACATGCCATGTTTTCACAGCTGCTATTGGGTCAGAGGTATGGAAGCCTGAATTCCCCCACCACCAGGTTCAAGAACAGCTACTTCCCTTCAACCATTCAGTTCTTGAACCAACCAGCAGACTGCTAATCACTACAGTTTAGCAACACTAACACCATTTTGCACTAAAATGGACTTGTTCAAATGTACTTTATTGTAAACATTGTATAGAATTTATGTTTAATTCATGTTTTTCTTGTGAATGCTGCGTATATGACAACTATGTACCTGTGATGCTGCTGCAAGTAATTTTTAATTACGCCTGTGCAAACATGTACCTGTAATAACAGTACTGTGCAAAAGTCTTGGGCACGTGTAAAAAATATGCAAAGCAAAGATGCTTTCAAAAATAATGGAATGAAAAGATTTTAAATTTCAAAAAATTTACTACAGAGAACAGAAAACAGTAAAAAATCAAATCAAATCAATATTTGGTGTAACCACCTTTTGCATTTAAAGCTGCATCAATTCTCTTGGGTATACTGTCATGCAGTTTTATAAAAGAAGTTGGCTGGTGGGATGTTCTAGACATCTTGGAGAACTTGCCATATTTCTGCTGCAGACTTTGGCTGTCTCGCTTGCTTTTGTCTCTCCAGGTAAAACCAGACAGCCTCGATGATGTTGAGATCAGGGCTCTGTGGAGGCTGTACCACCTGAAACAAAATAAAAAATCTAGGGTGCCTAAGACTTGCACAGTACTGTAGAACAATAAACTCAATACTTTGACTTTGATCTTGACCTTAATCAGTAATCTTAACTCTGCCTGCTGAGATCAAAAGTCAAAAAGCAATTTTAAAGAGCTGAGTTTGACATAGACTTAGATGGCATTAGCATCTCATGAATAACAAAGCTGTTTTCTCATTATAAGTTTCATTTGCCAAACCTTAATGCAATCATGCACTAGGTACATGTCCAAAGTTAATAATTTTTTTTTGTTCAGGCTCATTCATTCTACCTTTTCCATCCTTTCTATTCTCCTTTCCAGCTCCATCGCTCTGTTCTGTTTCTGTTGCAGTTTCACCTCAAGGTCATTGAAATTTTTGATACTCCTTTGCAACTTTTTCTCCTGCTCCTCTGCAAAAGCCTAAAAGGGAAGCAAAACAAGGGAAATTAATGGAGTCATAGAGTACTACAGGACAGAAACAGGCCACTTAGCCCGTCTAGTCTATGCCAAACTGTTATTCTGCCTAACCTGGAGCAATGTCTACAATACCCCTCCCATGCATGATATATCCAAAATTCTCTTAAATGTTGAAATCGAACCTATATCCACCACTTTTGCTAACAGCTCACACTCTCACCACCCTCTGAGTGAAGAATTTCCCCTCTGGGTTCCCCTTAAATATTTCCCCTTCACACTTAATCTATGACCTCTAGTTCAAGACTCACCTAACCTTACTGGAAAAGAGCCTGCCTTGCATTTATCCTATCTATGCCTCTCACAATTTTGTATATCTCTATCAAATCCTTCCTCATTCTCGAATGCTCCCAGGAAAAAAAAAGTCCTAACCTATTCAACTTCTTCCTATAATTCAGGACCTCAGGTCCTGGCAAGATCTCTGTATTGTTTCAAACTCATTGACTTCTACTGTATGTAATGCCCTGGTAAAGGTTTCACTGCTAATGTAATGGTCTTTCCATAGAAGCAGTGTCTGAGTTACGGTTAGAGATAATGGGTGCTTTGGCGTGTGAGCCATCCAATCAGGGAAGCAAGTGTTTTGTGTACCCGACACCAGTGTAAGCTGAGGTCTTTGTTCAGTGGAAGGTGAAGAGAAAAGACACTGGACAGAACTGGTCATAGGATTCAACCCGGTGCGGACCACGATTCGATGGAGCAATGTGCGGAAGCCTACTTGGACCCTTTTTGTGTTTTTCATTCTTTTCTTTACTAATCCTTTAGTTGAGTTTACATTCATAAATTTTATTCCCTTAATTGTATGCAGTGTGCTGTCTGTTGTTTCTTGGCATCAAGTTGTAACAGGGTAGCAAATTACACAGCATCCACACAAACCGGGGATTGGGATGGGAGGGCTGTCCCAATCTAATGGATTTGGTGGGACCAGAGTGTGTATTCCCTAGACTTACAGAGCCCAAGGAAACCGGGGTTTTGTGTACTTGCTCATCCTCCTATCTCTCTGCTATGCCATAGAATCTGCTATAGGTTTACTATCCCTGTCTAGTATGTCACCAAATGCTCTCGCAAATTTCTACAGATGCACATGGAGAGCATCCTGACTGCTTGCATCGCTGTCTGGTACGGAGGGGCCACCGCACAGGATCAGAAAAAGTTACAGAAAGTTGTAAACTCAGCCAGCTCCATCATGGGCACCAGCCTCCCCAGCATCGAGGACACCTTCAAAAGGTGATGTCTCCAAAGCTGGTATCTGTCATTAAGGACCCCCATCTCCCAGGACATGCCCTCTTCTCATTGCTACCATTAAGGAGGAGGTACAGGAGTTTGAAGACACACATTCAATGTTTTAGACACAGCTTCTTCGCCACTGCCATCAGGTTTCTGAACGGATAATGAAACCATGCGCAATACCTCACTACTATTCTGCTCTCTTTTTGCACGACTTAATGTAATTTATAGCTTTTTTATACAGTACAATGTGCTGCTGCCACAAACAACAAATTTCACAACATACACACGAGAAAGTCTGCAGGTGATAGCAATCCAAAGGAACACACACAGCAGGACAGGCAACAACTATGGAAATGAATAAACAGATGGCTTCTTGGGCCAAGAGTTTCAAGAGTGAGAAGGAAATGGGAAAACACCAGAACAAAAAGACAGGGGGAAGAGGAAGGGGGCTAGCTGAAAGGCTATCATACCAGTGATATTAAACCTGATTCTGCCTCTGATTCTGGATACTTCCTTCTTGCATTTGATCTCCCAAAGATCAACAGCACGCACTTGTCTGGTTAAAATCCATCTACAATTTCTTTGCCCATACCTCCAACAGATCTACACTTGCTGTATCTAGTGATTTCCAGAACGAGGGGCCACAGTTTGAGGATAGAGGGGAAGCCTTTTAGGACCGAGATGAGGAAAAACTTCTTCACACAGAGAGTGGTGAATCTGTGGAATTCTCTGCCACAGGAAACTGTTGAGGCCAGTTCATTGGCTATATTTAAGAGGGAGTTAGATATGGCCCTTGTGACTAAAGGGATCGGGGGTATGGAGGGAAGGCTGGTACAGGGTTCTGAGTTGGATGATCAGCCATGATCATAATAAATGGCGGTGCAGGCTCGAAGGGCCGAATGGCCTACTCCTGCACCTATTTTCTATGTTTCTATGACCTTCCACATTACCCACAACCCCATCAACTTTTGTCTTGCCTGCAAACTATGAATCAGACCACTACATCTTTGTCCAAATCATTTAAATACATCAGAAACAACAGAGGTCCCAGCAAGGATCCCTGCAGCTGGAGATCACTGCAGATAAGTGTGGTATTCACTTTGAAAGGTTGAACTGGAGGCAGAGTACAGGGTTAATGATAGGATTCTTAGCAGTGTGGAGGAATCTTAGGATCCAAGTTCATAGATCCATCAAAGTTGTAGTACAAGTTGATAGGGTGTTTAAGAAGCTGAATGGTGTGTTGGCCTTCATTGTTCCGGAGACTGAATTCCAAAGCTGTGACGTAATGTTACTGCTCCATAAAACCCTGGTTAGACCACACGTGGAATATTGCGTTCAGTTTTGGTCGCCTCAATATAGGAAGGATATGGAAGAGGATTTGAGTACAGGAGCAGGGAGGTACTACTGCAGTTGTACAAGGCCTTGGTGAGACAACACCTGGAGTATTGTGTGCAGTTTTGGTCCCCTAATCTGAGGAAAGACATTCTTGCCATAGAGGGAGTACAAAAAAGGTTCACCAGATTGATTCCTGGTATGGCAGGACTTTCATATGATGAAAGATTGGATCAACTAGGTTTATACTCGCTGGAATTTAGAAGATTGAGGGGGGATCTGATTGAAACATATAGAATTCTAAAGGGATTGGACAGGCTAGATGCAGGAAAATTGATCCCGATGTTGGGGAAGTCCAGAATGAGGGGTCACAGTTTAAGGATAAAGGGGAAGCCTTTTAGGACCGAGATTAGGAAAAACTTCTTCACACAGAGAGTGGTGAATCTGTGGAATTCTCTGGCACAGGAAACAGTTGAAGCCAGTTCATTGGCTATATTTAAGAGGGAGTTAGATATGGCCCTTGTGGCTAAAGGGATCAGGGGTATGGAGAGAAGGCAGGTACAGGGTTCTGAGTTGGATGATCAGCCATGATCGTACTGAATGGCGGTGCAGGCTCGAAGGGCCGAATGGCCTACTCCTGCACCTATTTTCTGTTTCTATGTTTCTATGGAAGATTTAGAAAGGGTGCAGAAGAAATTTATTAGGATACAGCCTGGATTAAAAAGTATTTCTTCTGAGGAAGATAAGGCTTTTCTCTTTGAAGAGAAGGAGAATGAGAGGTGACTTGATAGAGATGTAGAAAATGATAAGTGGTATACATCAAGTGGACAGCCAGAGATATTTTCTTTTGCCAGAAATGGCTAATATGAGAGGGTATAACCTGAAGGTGTTTGGAGGAAAGTATAGAGAAGATCTCAGATGTCAGAGAGTAGTGAGTGCACTCTTCCAGGGGTGGTAGAGTCAAATGCATTAGGGATATTTAAGAGATTCTCAATAGGCTTATGGATAGATGGTGTACTACGGGGGGCATAGTGGTTAGAACGATTACATCTTGGGGTGTCAGGGTTCAGAATTCAATTCTGGCATCCACTGTAAGTAAGTTTGTACATCCTACACGTGTGTGTGTGTGTGTGTGTGTGTGTGTGTGTGTGTACGCACGCGTTTCCTCCAGGCGCTCTAGTTTCCTCCCACAGTCCAAATATGTTAGTAGGTTAATTGGTTATTGTAAATTATCCCATTATTGGACTAGGTTTAAACCGGTGGGTTGTTGGCAGCATGGCTCACTAGTCCAGAAGGGCCTGTTCCATGCTGTATCTCAATAAATAAATAAATATGAATGGCAATGTGGGAGGGAAGGATTAGATTGACCTTGGAGTAGGTTTAAGAGTCAACATAACATTGTTGTCTAATTATAAATTGATAGAGTCATAGAAAAGTAGAGCACAGAAAATAGGCCCTTTGGACCATCTAGTCCATGCCAAACTATTTAATCTACCTACTCCCATCGACCTGCGCCAGGACCACAGCCCTCCGTACCTGTACTATCCATGTAGCTACTCAAACTTCACTTAAACATTGCAATCGAGGTTGCATGCACTGTTTACGCTGGGAGCTCGTTCCACACTCACAACCCCCTTAGTGAAGAAGTTTCCCCTCAGGTTCCCCTTCAACGTTTCACCTTTTTCCCACAACCCATGACCTCCAGTTGTAATCCCACCTAACATCAATGGAAAAAGCCTACTTGCATTTACCCTATCTATGTTCTATATATAACAGCACTGGTCAAAGCCTGTTAGAGTACCTGATCTTCTAACAATGATAGTTTTCTAACATCTGTATGGCTATTTTCCCTTCCCTTCGATCCACACTATAACACACAGAAGGGTCTGACGGGAGGCCAATTTGCCTCCAAGTCCCTGCTGGGAACGAGACCAAAAGAACATCAAGTAAAACTAGGCAAAACTGGAAACTCTGGTACCATTTATATAATTGTTTATTTTGGTGATAGAGTGCAGAATAGGCTAATCAAACCACGCCACTCCAACAATCCATGATAACCCTGATTTAACCCTAACTAATCACAGAACAATTTACAATGACCAATTGTAGTCGATACACCTTTGAACTGTGGGAGAAAACAGGAGCACCTGGAGGAAGCCCATGCATTCCACAGGAAGGATGTACACAGGTTCCTTACACACAGTGTCTGAATTAAACTTGGAATCCCAATGCCGCGAGTTGTAATAGCTTTGTGCTAACTGCTATGCTTCCATGGTGCCCTAAGTTACGATCGTATTGAATGGCAGGGAGGTGGCCTACCCCCGCTGCTGTTTTCCTGTGTTCTTGTGTAACTAGAGATCTAATAGATGATGAGACTATCTTTTCAGTAGATGGAACTGCAATCTCTGGAAAAGGTGGCTACCGATAAAAGAGTGAAGAAACGTTATTATTGAAAGTGGAATAGGAACCGCAAGTGGAGAATCTGCTGTTTAACCAGATGCTGCTTGGCCTGCTGAGTATTGTTTGTTTTTTAACTTTAGATGCCCAACACCTGCAGCTTAGTAATTTTCATCAACAGAAGATAACCCATCTTCCATGTTGGATCGGACAGATTCCGGTCTATCTTATACTGGATAGAAGCGGGCAGGAAGAATCATTGTGGGCACTACCCACCATGAAAACTGATTTTTATAAAAGTTCCCTTCTGGAAAGCTATATGGCTATCAAAACAAAAACTTCACACCAACTTAAAAGATGTTTCCCCCCAGGGAGTAAATCTGATCAATGCCCACCCACCCACCTCCATCCACTGCCCCCATCATTGCATTGTAAACACTAAACAATGCTGTTTACATTGTAAATACATGCTGATGTTTATTTATGTATCCTACTGTGCAAAAGTCTTAGACACACATATATAGTTAGGGTGAATAAGACTTTTGCATAGTATTGTATTTGCAAACATGGAGCGGTGAGTGAGTTTGTAAATCTGGCGAGAGTAAAGGATGTTGGGAATGAGAGGGTGGAGCACTGTGGGAAAGGTGCAGGACAGGTGGCAGAGAAGGAGTGAAGGAATGCTGGGGAATGGGGTGGTGTGGGTGCAGACACACCCAGCCCTGAGACACCAGGCAAGGTCATTTGACGTTTGATCATTACAGAATGATCCCTCTCCCTGCCCCCTTCCCAATTTCAGTCCACAAAAGAGACCCATATTGGAATCAGGTTTATCATCACTCACATATGTCATGAAATTTGTTTTTCCTTTGTGGCAGCAGTATACTGCAATACATAACATTACTACAGTACTGTGCAAAAGTCAAGCACGATTTTTTTATAAAGCGGATCTTTGACCCTTACTCAGAAACATTGATAAGGAAAAGAAACCTACTGACACATGATTCCATCTGATAGAGAATATCGCAAGTCCTGGTTTTACCCATTCTTCCTACTCTTTCTAATATATAATATTCAGACATTTACTTTTATTTTATTCAGAGATACAGCACAGTAACAGGACCTTCCAGCCCAATGAACCCACTCTGCCCAAATACAACATGTGACCAATTAACATTTTTGGTCCATACGAGTTTGGAATATCAAAGAAAACCAGAGTTTTGGACCCATTATCTAAAAACAGATGTTCTGACATTGAAGAGGGTCAAGAGGAGGTTCAAAAACATTAATCCTGGGGAAAAAAGGGTTAGTGTATGAGGAGCATTTGATGGCTCGGAGCTGTACTTGCTGAAGTTTAGAAGAATGGCCGGGGGGGGGGGGGGGAAGGGATTTCATTGAAACCTATTGAAAATTGAAAGGCCTAGACAGAGTGGACATGAAGAGAATGTTTCCAACAGTGAGAGAGTCGAGAACCAGAGGGCATAAGCCACAGAACAGAAGGACGTCCCTTTAGAACAAAGATGAGGAGGAATTTCTTTAGCCAAAGGGTGGTGAATCTTTGGAATTCATTGCCATAGATAGCTATGGATGCCAAGTCACTGGCTATATTTTAAGCAGAGGTTGATATGTTATTGAATGTTAAGGGTGTCGATGGTCACAGGGCAAAGGCAGGAGAATGGTGTAGAGAGGGAGAGTAAACCAGCCATAGTGGAATGGTGGAGCAGGCTTGTTGAGCCAAATGGCTTAGTTCTGTTCTGCACCTTAAGACTTGTGGTCTTCAGGATGAAACCCACGTAATCATGGGGAGAAATGTACAAACTCCAAACACGGACAGTGGTAGTATTGACTGTAAGACCATAACGCAAAGGAGTAGAATTAAGCCATGTGGCCCTTTGTGTTTGCACCACCTTCCAACATGCTTAATTTATTATCCTTCTCAACCCCATTCTCCCTGTAAGGTTTCACACCCTGATTAATCAAGAATCTATCAACCTCTGCATCTAATATACCCAATGACTTGGCCTGTACAGCTGTCTGTGGCAATGAATTCCACAGATTCACTGTCCTCTGGCTAAATAAATTCTTCATCATCTCCATTTAGAATGGATGTCCCTCAATTCTGAGGTTGTGCCCTCTAGTTCCAGACTCACGCACTATAGGAAGCATCATCTCCACGTCTGTTCTATCTAGGCCAGGGGTTCTCAACCTTTTTTATGCCAAGGACCAATACCATTAAGCAAGGGGTCCATGGAGCCCAGGTTGGGAACCCCTGGGCTAGGCCTTTCACTTGATCCCGGATCACTGGTGACGTAAAAGTGTTTTACTAACAGCTACGCCACCGTGCCATCCATTACCTGCAGTCTCTGCTTGTCTTGCTTATGCCTCTGCTTCAGTTCATCCATTTGCTGCTGATAGTGTTTGTAGAGTTTCTGTGAAGCATTCCGAAGAGCCGCAGCACCTGCTTCCTGAGTGGCCTCCAACTAAAGACAAGATACATGTAAGAACGTGAGTGGCGACAGAACATTACATCACACATTCCTTTACAGGATTATAATGTAAACACGTTCAATCACCTCGTAGCTAGGTGAAGGGTGTGAAAACTCAGAAGTGAAATGTTTTATATTATCAGGCTTCTTCTGCCAGCATCAACCACTTATACTGGACCACAACCTTGTCATGGCTTCCAGGCTTCATTAGGATTTTGAGAAGATTTGGTATGTCATCAAAAACTCTCAAAATTTTCTACAGATGTACTGTGGAGAGCATTCTAACTGGCTACATCACCATCTGGTTTTGGGGGCTACTGCACAGGATTGAAGTAAGCTACAGAGAGTTGTAAAATTAATCAGCTCCATCATGGGCACAAGGCTCCACAGTACCCAAGACATCTTCAAGGAGCGATGCCTCAGAAAGGTGGCTTCCATCACCCAGGTCATGCCTTCTTCTCATTGATACCATCAGGGAGGAGGTACAGAAGCCTGAAGGCACATACTCAGTGATTCAGGAACAGCTTCTTCACGCCTGCCATCTGATTTCTGAAAGGACGTTGAACCCATGAACACTACCTCACTATTTTTTTTTATTTCTATTTTTGTACTACTTATTTAATTTAACTATTTAATATACATGTACTTTCTGTAATTCACAGTTTTTCTCTAATGTTATTCATTGCATTGTACTGTTGCCGCAAAGTGAACAAATTTCACAACATATGCCGTTGATATTAAGCTTGGTTCTGATTCTGCATGCCTCAATGACCCGGAGAGCTATGCTGGCTGGACTCAGGGTTTATGCTTTGGCTCTTGGTAGGGTCATCCATGCCAGGTAGGTCAAAGGGTAGAGGCCAGTCTGATAGCAGTCCACCGGGCCGCCAGGTTTGGGGGTTCAGCTCAGGGCTAACAACCCTGACTGGTCAAACAAAACTGTTACAGAAACAGCAATGAAGGTTCCTTCTACATCTGTATTGTGTGGTATGAAAATGGCCAAGGACAGAGAGAGCTGTCCTTTGCTGCTCTAAACATCAGAAAAAAAACAGGCGTAATGGGCAGTACATATGTAACCACTTATAGCTCCTGTAGACAGAGGTTATAGACCATAAGACTTAGGAGCAGAAATAGGCCATTCAGTAGATCCTTCATCAGGACTTGGATCAACCTTGCAACAGGATTTGGCCCACAGAGTCTGCTCCACCATTCCATCATGGCTGATTAATTATCTCTCTCAGCCCCATTCTGCTGCCTTCTCCCCAGAACCTTCGACGTTTGACTAATCAAGAACCTATCAACCTCCAATTTAAATATATGCAATCACTTGGCCTCCACAGCCACCTCTGACAATGAATTCCACAGATTCACCACCTTCTAGCTAGGAATCTTCTTCCTCCTGTGGCTTCCTCTCTACCATAGTGAATGGAGATCTCACCCACATTTCCTTCACTTTTTAAATGCCTGATCTCATTCCTTCTCCCCAGGACAGAACAGAGATACAGCTTCCCTGGTAGTTATGTTCCACTCTGCTTTGCATGCAGCTGGTACCCTTCGTGATTATCTCCAGCTCTAACATGATCCCACTTCCCGTCTCCTCCCCTGCCTGCTTTTCACAAGGACCTCTCAGAATCAGAATCAGAATCAGGTTTGTTTTCAGTGACTTATATCATGAAATCTGTTTTTTTTTGTGGTAGCAGTACAGGGCCATGCATAACAATGAATAAATTGTGCAAAGGAGGAATAGCAAAGTTGTGTTCATGGTTTCATGGACCATTCAGAAATCCGATGACAAAAGCCTGAAGCATGTACCTCAAAGCTTCTACTATGCTGTTATCAGACTCTTGAAGAAGAGGAAAGAGTGATCAGTTTCAAGTTCCTGGGTGTCAATATCTCTGAGGATCTAACCCGGACCCAACATATCGATGCAGCTACAAAGAAGGCATGGTAGTGGCACATTTCATTAGGAGTTTGAGGAAATTTGGTATATCACCAAAGACACTTGCATATCTGTACAGATATACCATGGAGAGCATTCTAACTGGTTGCATCACAGTCTGGTTTGAGAGGGGGTGGGGGTTGGTGGCTACTGCACAGGATTGAAAGAAGCTGCAGAAAGTTGTGAACTCAGTCAACTCCATCATGGGCACCAGCCTCCATTGCATCAAGGACATCTTCAAGGAGCAATGTCTGAAAAAGGTGGCATCCGCCTTTAAGGACCCTCATCATCCAGGACATGACCTCTTCTCATTGCTATCATCAGGAAGGAGGTACAGGAGCCTGAAGGCCCACACTTAGCTTCTTCCCCTCTGCCATCAGATTTCTGAATGGACATTGAAGCTATGAACACTACCTCATTTTTTTTTGCACCACTTATTTAATTTAACTATATATACTTATTGTAATTCACAGTTTTTATTATTTTATATTGCAATGTACTGCTGTCACATAACAACAAATTTCATGACATAGGCCAGTGAGATTAAACCTGAATTTGGTTCTTGCATGATAAAGAACTCCTGACGTATTGATCTATCTCATCGTGAACCTTGCACCTTATGTGATTGCACTTTCTCTGTAACTGTATCACTTTATTCTGTATTCGGCTATCATACTTTAACTTCTCACTCTGTAATACCTCGATGTACTCATGTATGAGATAATCAACATGGATAGCATGCAAAGTAGGCTTTCCACTCTATCTCAGTGCATTTGACAATAATAAACCAATTACTTATGTATAGTTTTTTCATAAACTCTACTGTATTTTTTATTTTCCTATAAATGCCTGTCAGAAAATGAATCTCAAAGTGATATATGGTGACATACTGTATACATACTTTGACAATAAATCTACATTGAACTTTGAACCAATTTCCATAAGTACTGCTTGACTGGCTGAGTTCTTACAACATTTCTGATTTTGCTGTGGTTACTGTTCACTTCATTAATGGAAAAGGAATTCTTTTGTAGTTCTAGAATAGCTGTCTGCTAGCTACAACGTAAGTTTTACATAATTATATCCCATTACACAGGTCACATTAAACTTCTTTGTGTGTGAGGTGTTTTTCTGAGATAGGATAACAAGCTAAATCAATGCAAAATCTCCTTATTGCACCATTCTCCTGGAGAAAAATTACCCTATTTGTTCTGTAAATGTGGTATTCAACAAAAATCACAAGCGTTTTTGAAAATATTTTTTAAACCACAGTCTTATTTGTGGATGGTGGGGTGGAGGTACATCTCTACCAAAGGAGGTGTAAGGCACTCTTTCCCACCACTAGTCTGCAGATCACCTTTGAGCAAGGTGTAACACTTGTTTAGCCCCCAGTCAGGGGCACGTGAAGCCATGGGAGCAGGTGGTGGATGGTCGTATGAGCAGCTGGTGCAGATCACATGTCCTGGTTATGCGACCACTGATGCCAGGCAGACAATCTCTGAAGAGTATTGATACTGACTGGGGTCACCCTTCTTGTAAAGACACAGCCCAGAAGAAGACAATAGCAAGAACAATCGTGGTCATGGAAACACCACGATCGCCCACATCATACGACACGGCACAAAATGACCAAATGAGTCTGATTTGAATTCACACAATACACAACATAATTGCTGTGATGTTAAGTAGGTTGGACTCACTGCCAGGTCAACTTAAACATCGTTTGGCAAATTACCAATCTTAAGTAACCTTTCCACAGTGCACATGCAGGTTCAGTGGAATTCCTCTGACTTAATGGTTGGATTTAGAAACATAGATGCATAGAAAACATACAGCACAATACAGGCCCTTCAGCCCACAAAGCTGTGCTGAACATGTCCCTACCTTAGAACTACCTAAGCTTTACCCATAGCCCTCTATTTTTCTAAGCTCCATGCAGCCATCCAGGAGTCTCTTAAGAGACCCTATCGTTTCCGATAGGGATTTGCGATATAAATTTGGATGGCACAGCAGCAGGGCATTGGCGTGACACTATTACACTGCCAGCAAGCCAGGTTCAATTCCGCCATTGTCTGTAAGGAGTTTGTACGATCTCCCCGTGACCGTGTGGGATTCCTCCCTCATGCTAAAGACATACGGGTTAGTAGGGTAATTGGTCACATGGAGGTAATTGGACAGCATGACTCATTGGGCCGGAAAGCTTGCCATGCTATACTCTAAATAATTAAAATAAAATTCAAATCCCCTCTGTGGCAGAAGAGTAATTTAAATTTAAGTGGTTAAATACATCTTGAAATGAAATATATCAGTAATAATTACCATGAAAATACTAGATCTTATCTACTAATGTCCTCAGGAAACGAAATCAGCTATCCTTACTCTATGTGTAATTTCACACCCACTAATTTGGTCACTCTTTACTGTCAACTCTATGAGAACAATTTTGCCTGCTTGTTGAACACTGACTAAAAAGACTTTCTCCTAAAATGACAGGAAGGATGGGTATACATGTTCCCAGATCCCCATCACTAATCCAATTCCTGGATGAACTTGAAACCCTGTCCCTTGCCCTGATCCAATCTCCAGCTTTGAATTCCATTCCGACCGAGATTCTCGATCCCTAGCTTGTCAGATCCCTGGACCCTGGCTTGGGCCTATGGCAGAGCTAAGATTCCTGATTCCTATTGCTGACTTCCAATCTGACTACGATCTCTAATTCGCAGCTTTGGCATCAGTCATCCTGAAAATGATTCCTGATCCATGCCATCATAATTCCTTGGCTAACCCAATTCCTGGCTCCATTCCCTGACCTGATCGCAATCTCAGATCCCTGACCTGATCGCAATCTTGGCTTCTTCATTTTGACTGTTTAATTGAATTTGATGTCAAACCCTTGCTCTGATCTCAATCCAACCCTCATTAACAATTCCTGACTCTACCATATAGACTGATCTAGAGTGCAAAATCTCTGATCTAAACCTGAATGCAGATCCCCATTACTGATTGATTGGCAGACTTCCATCGCCAACCCCACTGTTATGTTTTGTAACTCCAGAAATTCACTGAAGGAAAAACACAGGAGCCAGGATACTTGTCCACTTAGTTTTTCTTATTCTTTTTCTTTTCCTTTTTTTTTTAGTGAGGCACTCACATATCTTGGGTGGCTGGGTGGCAGGGTGGGTCTCTACCAAAGGGGGTGTGAGGCGCTCCTTTCCTCTGCTAGCCTACGGGTCACCCTTAGGCAAGGTGTAGCATCAGGGTCACGTGAAGCCATGGGAGCAGGTGGTGGATGGTCGTACGAGCAGCTGGTGCATATCACAAGTCCTGGTTATGCGACCACTGACACCAGGCAGACAATCTTTGAAAAGTATTGATAATGGCTGGGGTCACCTGCCTTGTAAAGACGCTGTCCAGAAGAAGGCAATGGCAAACAACTTCTGTAGAAAAATTTGCCAAGAGCAATGATAGCCCACGTCATACGATAGGGCACATGATGATGATGACACCCACATATGACATGTTGCGTGATGAAGTATACCATTCACGTACTTCTTACATTTTACCCATGAAACAAATGTTTAATCAAACAATATATAAAGATTCAAAGTATAATCAAAGAATGTGTAAATTATACAACTTTGCTCACAGGTAGCCACAAAGCAAGAAATCCAAAATAACCCAATTAAAGAATAAAATAAAAGACCAACACCTGATGCCCAAGAGAAAAAGGTGAAAAAACAAAAATCATGCAAACAATTGATGCGAACAAACAAACAACATTCCGAACCATATTGAGTCTTCAGATTCGAACCCCCAGAGCAGTCCAGAGTAGGCTCAAAGCCTCACTTATTAGATCATCATATTAGTGGGCACAGAGAACAGCAGTCAGGGCAGTTGACATAGTGTCAGTGCTACGGCAAAGGCCATCACAGAGAACGACCAAAATCAGCTCTTGTCTCAACCGACACCCTGTCTTTTCAGTTTATTTGGACCAGTGTTTAAATTTACCAAAAAAACGGAACAGCAAAAGACTCCGACACCCTGGAGAAGGAATGAACATCACGAAAAGTGAGCAAAATCAACTGTCACCTCTGATCTGGCCCAGTGTTTAAATTGTCTAAGTAGCAGATTTTACCTCACACTAGGATCTGGCTGCTGCAAAGGCCTCGGGACTTAGACCATGCCACCCAGTGACTCACTCTGGGCCTAGATTTTGCCACCCAGCCCAAAGCCACTCTCAAACTCTTCAAATCAACTCAGTGTCCCAAACGATCCAACCTCACATCTCGGCCAGTTGTACAGACATTGGAAATCCACAGCCCCAAGTTCTCCTCTCTGAATGGCTCACACCATCTGCGTCGATTCTGCAACACACCATTCCCCTAGCCATCAATCTCTCCCTCACTGTTTGCAGCAATAATTTAATACAATTTACCTCACAAAAGGAGCTTTTAGTGATGCATTTCTTACCTCTTGGACTACCAGTAAGCTGTTGCATGAGTTCAGGTGCGCCATATTAACCAGAAGTATTTACAATACTACACAAATACTACTGAAATATTAATTACACTACACCCACCACTGACCATCACTTCACCTCTTCCATCTTCCAGTCCTGAACCTTGGATCTGAGTTGTACAATAAATATCTCCAGCACCCTGTTCAATGAAGCTCACTTTGAATATAAAGAAACGCAATCTGCTGATTTGTTTAACCAAATGTCTCAAAGTTCAAAGTAAATTTATCATCAAAGTACATATATAACATCATATACAACCATGAGGTTCATTTTCTTGTGGGCATACTCAATAAATCTATAGAATAATAAATCCATACAAAATCAATGAAAGTACCTCACCACTTAGGCACTCAACCAATGTACAAAAGACAACTGTACAAATTGAAAAAGAAGAAATAGATATAATAATTAAATAAACAATAACTATTGCGAACATGAAATGGAGTCATTGAAAGTGAGTCCATAGATTGTGGAAATATTTTAATGATGGGGTGACTGAAGTTGAGTGAAGTTGAGCCCTTTGGTTCGAGCATGATGGTTGAGGTGTGAGCCCTTCGTTATAATAGTAGACACCAACACAGATACAGTTTCTAATACTATAGCTTTGAACTGATCTGAGTCTCTATTAGAAGTCATTGATTTGCTAGTGGCAAGAAAAGTTGAATATATTGCACAATATAGGAATCTAAGAAATTGGAGCAGGAGTCTGGCCCGTCAAGCCTGCTCCACCATTCAGTAAGAACATGATGCATCTGTGTGTGGATCAGCTACACCTACCTGCCTTTTCCCAAAAACCCTTAATTTTCCTGCTTTATAAAAGCATATCTAGTGAAGGGTCTCAGCATGTTTATTCCTTTCCATAGATGCTGCCTGACTTGCTGAGTTTCTCCAGCATTTTGTGTGCGTTGCTCTGGATTTCCAGCATCTGCAGAATCTCTTGTGTTTATCTGTTGTAAATCTATTTATTAAGGTAGACCCTACTCCTTCTCTGGGTTCAGAATTCCAAAAATTCACTACTCTCTGGGAAAAGCAGATTTTGATATTCTTCCAATTCGTGTAACCAAATGTAAATAATGAACATTGAATACTGCAAATGGTAACTGAAGGTAATGGATTTAGAAGAAGGCAGAACCCACAGCCTTAACGTTCAGTCCAGTTTCACTGGCGTCCCTTTGTGTTTATCTGCTTGAATGAAGTCCAGTGGTTGATTTTAAACATTTCATGCTCCCTTTTCAAGCTTCTATCTGGTTCTGTCGCCATCTGGTATGGAGGGGCCAATTCCCCTCGTCAGAAAATGCTGCCAAGGGTTGTAGACTCAACCACCTCCATCACAGGCAAAAGCTTCCCCACCATCAAGGACATCTTCAAAAGGCGGTGTCTCCAAGAAGGTAGCATCCATCATGAAGAACTCTCACCATCCAGGACATGCTCTCTTTGCATTGCTACCACCAGGGAGGAGATACAGGGATCTGAAGATGCACACCCACTCAACATTTTAGGAACAGCTTCTTCCCCTCTGCCATCAGATTTCTGAACAGACCCAGAACCCATGAACACTACCTCAGTATTTTGCTCCCTTTCTGCACTACTTATATTTTTATATTTTTACTGGATGTTGGGGGTCCTTAATGCTGTCCCCAGTGCCCATGATAGAGCTGGCTGAGCGTACAACCCTCTGCAGCTTTCTTTAATCCTGCTCGGTGGCCCCTGTATACAAGGTGGTGATGCGACCAGTTAGAATGCTCTCCACAGGGATACGACTCTCTGGCAGGGGAATCAGCACCTGGAGACATTAAGTCCAAAGCTCCTTTACTGTTGCCAGCGATAAGCCATGGAACTCCCTCCCCAGCAGCATCATACTTACAAGAAGTAGTGATTTAGGAAATTAACTCATCATTATCTACTCAAGGATGACCAGTGAGATACAAGGTATAGGTAGTGTGGACAGCTAGCGACACTGTCGCAGAGTGGGAATGGCTAATACAGAACTGCCTGTTCTGTCCTGTGGTATTCTGCTGAGCATTGTAGGAATGCACTTTTGCATTCCCCCAGGATAGTCAGAAGTGTTGGTTTACTTACTTGGAGATACAGGGCAGTAACAGGCCCTTCTGGCCTATGTGACCAGTTAACCTACCAACTCATATGTCTTTGGAATGTGGAGGAAACCAGAGCACCCGGAGGAAACTCACCCAGTCACGGGGAGAATGTACTTACAGATAGCGGTAGGGATTAAATTCGGGTCACTGGCGCCATAAGTGTTACGCTAACTGCTACGGACGACACTTTTCACTGTATATTTTAATGTACACGTGATAAATAAATCTGAATAAAGAATAAAAGGGCATGATTTTAAAATAATTGGAAGAAAGTATGGGGGGGATGTCAGAGGTAGCTTTTTTTTCCCCACACAGAGAGTGGTAGGTGCGTGGAACATGCTGGTGTTAGAAACAGATACTTTAGGGACATTTAAGAAACTCTTAGTAGGCACATGGATAATAGAAGAATGGAGGGCTACTTTGGAGGGACGGGGTAGATTGATTTTACTTACTGCCCATTACGCCACTGGCATTTAAGGCACCAATGAAGGTCCTCCATCTCTGTTACACTCAGATGTAGAAGGATTCTTCATTGCCATTTCTGTAACAGTTTTGATTGACCAGTCAGGGTTGTTAGCCCTGTGCTGAACCCCCTAACCTGGGGGACCAGTGGACCATTCTTAGTCTGGCCTCTACCCTTTGACCTGTAGGCATGAGTGACCCGACCAAGAGCCAAAGCACAAGGACCTGACTCCAGCCAACATTGAGGAAAGCAAGCCTTCAAACCCTATGACAAAGCTGTGATCCTCTTGGAGGTAAATTAATCTTGGAGTAGGTTAAAAGGTCAGCAAAACATTGTGGGTCATAGGGCCTGTACTGTACTGTTCAATGTAACCCACAGCTTTGCTGTGTGAGAATCGCAGATGTGCAAAATGCAGGATTGGATGACATAATTGACCAGTGATAGTTTTAACAATAATACGGGAGTACTATAATGGCATGAAGAGGTGATATCTGAAAAGGATGTTTCCAATAGTGAAGAACTAAAGACCAGAGAGCACAGCCTCAGAATAGTAAGGACACTGGTAAATTCCTATAGTTGTTACCATGGAGAGCATTCTAACTGGCTGCATCACCATCAGGTATGAGTGGGGTTGGGGGGTGATGGTGTGGTGTGGGGGCTACTGCACAGGATTGAAATAAGCTGCAGAGAATTGTAAACTTAGTCAGCTCCATCATGGGCACTGGCCTCCCCAGCATCATGGACATTTTCAAGGAACGATGCCTTAAAAATGTGTCATCCATCATTAAGGATCCCCATCACCCAGGTCATGCCTTGTTCTCATTACTACCATCAAGGAGGAGGTATAGAAGCTTGATGACACACATTTATAGATTCAGGAACAGCTTCAACCCCTCTGCCATCCGATTTCTGAATGGACATTGAACTAATGAACACTACCTCACTACTTTTTTTATTTCTATTTTCGCATTACTTATTCAATTTAACTACTTAGTACATGTACTGTACTGACTGTAATTGTTTTTTTCTATTATTACGTATTATATTAGTTCCTAAGGTTGTCACGGCCAGGGGTCGTAGAGGGGATAAGCTCCCACTACCTATAAAGTGCTCCGAAAGGCATGCGTGACTAACAGCCTCTGACAACCGAGTCCAACTCTTGGCCTTCACGTGTGGCTTAGCTACTAGGCCCAGCAGAACTGTTTCTACTGACAAGTGAAGTGGCAAAGATGGACAACTGGCACCCCTCAAAACCAGCTGCTTTGGGCAGGTGGGGCTCGTCAGCCTTGGACGGCAGTCCACCTGATCTGCCTTGCCCTTGCCCAGGGGAAAGGCTTCAGGAGTAAAGCCCAAGGAAGAAATCCGGAGATGGAGTCCCTAAGGCAATTTGATGTTGTTCACAACGTCATCCTGGCAACTTCTATGACAACATTGGTGCCAAGCTGGATCAGCTCTTGCCCTTCCCTTGGACTATGGAGAGGGGGAACCCGCTGCATGGGCAACAGCCAGTTCTTCAACTCTTCCCGCCCAGGCTCACACCCTGGAGAGGACACAATCTACCAGCAGCGCAAACTCATGATCCCCAGGATAGATGGCTGCCTGCTACGTATTGCAAAGACAAGTTTCACAACATATGCTGGTGATATTAAATCTGATTCTGATTAGAAGGGTGTCCCTATAAAACAACAATGGTCTTATTGTCTATTTCAGGAAGAAAGAGCACATAGGTTATTGTGACTAACTATGGTTGAGGGAGGAATTTTAACAAAGGCAAGTTGAGAACTGCATTATTTCTAATGCCAGGTAAACAACATTCTGCCCGAAGAAAAATTCAGTACTGAACTCATGACAATTTATTATCTGTGCTCCCACCTGTAGATCCAGTTTGCTTTCCTGTTGCATCAGTGTCTCTGTCACAACACTTAACAAGCCATAGCTTGACCAACACACTCAAAATACTGGAGGAACTCAGCAGGTCAGGCAGCATCTACGGAGATGTACAGAAGGTCCAGAGGAGGTTCACAAGAATGATCCCAGGTGTGGTAAACCATGTATATATGTTGTAACTCGGTTACCTGTCTGGACACACCCCTCTGCTGACTGCCCCGTGGCTCCTCCCACAGAGTCCTATATAAAGGTGTTCGTCTTGCCCCTCCCCCTCAGTCCGGGGGCAGACACTCACTGTGGAGGTCGTATTGTACAGCGAATAAAAGCCTTTCAGTACTTTACCAAACTTCAGTCATCTGGAGTAATTGAAGGTGCTTCAATTTTATTCACTGTACATTTTAAAACATGGAACAGGTCCTGAGACCAGAAAAATTAGACCTCCATCCGCAAATGCCTGACGCTGGAAACGCTTTCGAACTCTGGCTGGCCTGCTTTGAAGCGTATCTAGAGGAGATTAAAGTGACCAATCCCGTAGCGAAGTGCAAAGTTCTACTCTCCAGGGTCAGTCCACGGGTTTATTCGCTGATCAGAGACCAGCCGAACTACGACGGCGCGGTGAACGCACTCAAAAGACAATACCTGCAGCCGATAAACAGCGTCTATGCTTGGTATCGCTTAGCGACACGGCAACAACGGTCCGGGGAATCGAGTGCTGAGTTTGTCCGGGCCCTACAGACGCTCGTGCGAGCCTGCAATTGCCAGGAGCTGACAGCGGCGCAGCATGCAGAACTCCTAGTGAGAGACACCTTCGTTACGGGGACCAGGTCAGTGTACGTGCGCCAGCGGCTGCTGGAAAAAGCCGATCTTACCCTAAGTTCAGCGATCGAGCTGGCTGATACGTTGAAGGCCGCTCTGCACAACTCCAAGGCTCTCCAGGATCCCTCGCCCACCGCTGTTCGCCAACCTGACCCCCGACTGTAAACCTGTGGCAACTAAAAGCAGGAGGTACAGCGCAGGGGACAGAGCTTTCATTAAGTCGGAGGTGCAGCGGCTGCTCAGGGAGGGGGTCATTGAGGCAAGCACAAGTCCTTGGAGGGTGCAGGTGGTGGTTGTTCGGAACGGGGAGAAGAATAGGATGGTCGTGGACTATAGCCAGACCATCAATAGGTTCACGCAGCTCGATGCGTACCCTCTACCCCGCATCGCGGATATGGTCAATCAGATAGCACAGTACAAGGTGTACTCGACCATAGACCTAAAATCCGCTTACCGTCAGCTCCCCATCCGCCGGGAGGACCGCCCTTACACTGCCTTCGAGGCAGACGGCAGGCTTTATCAATTCCTGCGCGTCCCCTTTGGTGTCACGAATGGTGTATCTGTCTTCCAGAGGGCAATGGACTGGATGGTGGACCAGTGCCAACTGAAGGCCACGTTCCCATATCTGGATAACATCACCATCTGCGGTCACAACCAGCAGGATCACGACAACAACTTCCAAAAATTTCTCCAAGCGGCCAAATCTTTCAACCTCACCTATAACAAGGACAAGTGTGTATTTGGGACCACCCGACTTGCTATCCTTGGGTGTGTCATGGAGAATGGAGTCATTGGCCCTGACCCCGACCGTATGCGCCCCTTGTTGGAACTCCCTCTTCCCAACACCCTCAGAGCCCTCGAAAGGTGCCTGGGCTTCTTTTCATATTACGCCCAATGGGTCTCTAACTATGCAGACAAGGCCCGCCCCCTGGTCAAGTCCACCACATTCCCCCTCTCAGCCGAGGCCCGTGCGGCCTTCAGCAGCATAAAAGGGGACATTGCCAAAGCAGCAATGCATGCGGAGGATGAGTCCATTCCCTTCCAAGTAGAGAGTGACGCCTCTGACTTTGCACTGGCTGCTACCCTCAACCAGGCGGGAAGACCAGTGGCATTCTTCTCCCGTACCCTTCAAGGCCCTGAAATTCGTCACTCCGCGTTAGAGAAAGAAGCCTAGGCCATAGTGGAAGCTATAAGGCACTGGAGGCACTATCTTGCCGGCAAAAGGTTCACCCTGCTAACTGACCAGCGCTCAGTCGCATTCATGTTTAATAATCAGCAGCGGAGCAAAATCAAAAATGATAAAATTCTGAGGTAGAGAATCGAGCTCTCCACCTACAACTATGACATCATGTACAGGCCTGGGAAGCTCAACGAGCCCTCCGATGCCCTATCCCGGGGAACATGTGCCAGCGCGCAGATCGACCGGTTATACACCCTACATGTAGACCTTTGCCACCCGGGAGTCACCCGGCTTTTCCACTTCGTGAAAGCCCGGAACCTGCCTTACTCCCTTGAGGAGATCAGGATGATGACCAGGGACTGCCAAGTCTGCGCAGAGTGCAAACCGCACTTCTACCGACCCGAAAAGGCACAACTCATCAAGGCCACCCGCCCCTTTGAGCGACCGAGTGTTGACTTTAAGGGCCCCCTTCCCTCCACCGACCTCAATGTGTACTTTCTTAACGTTATCGACGAGTACTCGCGGTTCCCCTTCGCCATCCCCTGCCCCGACACCACTACCACGTCAGTTATAAAAGCCCTGTGCAAGCTCTTCACTCTGTTCGGATACCCATGCTATATCCACAGTGACAGAGGGTCCTCGTTTATGAGTGACGAGCTGCGCCAATATCTACTGGCTAGGGGAATTGCAACTAGTAGGACCACGAGCTCTAATCCCCGGGGGAATGGACAGGTAGAGAAGGAGAATGGCACAGTGTGGAAAGCCACACTCTTAGCCCTCAGGTCAGAGGGACTGCCGGTCTCCCGCTGGCAGGAGGTCCTTCCCGAGGCACTCCACTCCATCCGCTCCCTGTTATGCACAGCCACCAATGCCACCCCTCATGAGCGGCTCCTTCGCTGTACAATACGACGTCCACAGTGAGTGTCTGCCCCCGGACTGAGGGGGAGGGGCAAGACGGACACCTTTATACAGGACTCTGTGGGAGGAGCCACAGGGGCAGTCAGCAGAGGGGTGTGTCCAGACAGGTAACTGAGTTACAACATATATACATGGTTTACCACATTCACCCCTCCTTTTTTTAAAAAAAAAGAGTCCCGCGGGGGACAAACAAGCGAGGAGCAATAAATACTCCCCGATAGTCGAGAGGGTTCACTTACTTCATGCGAACCCCCAGTATGCCTACGTGGTTTTACCTGATGGGCGGGAGGACACGGTCTCCATCCGCGACCTGGCACCCACAGGAGCTCCGGGCCCCTACCCTGAACAGTCCGTGGTGACTATTGACCCTGTACCCACCAATGTATGTACCGAGACACCGTGCACCCCAAACCCTATACAGACACCACACGACACTCCCATACCGGGCGTGACGCACACGCACAAGGGATTACCAACACCTAACGTGCTGGTACCTGAAGTCAGGCCGGAGCCAGCACAACCGCCATCGACGGACTCGACCGCCTGATAGACTTAACCTGTAAATATACTTCTTGTAAATATTGTCAGTCACTTCACCCCGCGGGACTCTTTTTTTAAAAAAAAGGAGGGGTGAATGTGGTAAACCATGTATATATGTTGTAACTCGGTTACCTGTCTGGACACACCCCTCTGCTGACTGCCCCTGTGGCTCCTCCCACAGAGTCCTGTATAAAGGTGTCCGTCTTGCCCCTCCCCCTCAGTCCGGGGGCAGACACTCACTGTGGAGGTCGTATTGTACAGCGAATAAAAGCCTTTCAGTATTTTTAGCAAACCTCAGTCTTTTGGAGTAATTGAAGGTGCTTCACCAGGAGTGTTTGATGGCTCAGGGCCAGAACTCACTGGGGTTTAGCAGAATGTGGCGGAGTGTGATCTCATTGAAGCCTATCAAATATTGAAAGGTCTGGATAGAGTAGACGTGGAGGGGATGTTTCCTACAGCAGAAGAAGTTTAGGACCCCAGGGCACAGCCTCAGAATAGAAGGATGTGCATTTAGAACAGCAATGAGGGAAGATTTATTTGGTCAGAGGGTGGTGAATTCATTGCCGCAGACAGTTGTGCAGACAAGTCAAGCAGAGGTTGCTAGGTTCTTGGTTAGTCAGGCTGCCAAATGCTATAGGGAGAGGCAGGAAATGTGGTTCAGAGGGATAATGGATCAGCCATGATGGGGTGGCAGAGTGGACCAAATGCGCTGAATGGCCGAATTCTACTCCTATATCTTGTGGTATGGTCTTATGGCTTTGATAAAACAATACGTTCTTGTATCCAAATCTTCTTTCTTTCTTTATCAATCTTTTCATTAATTTTAAAAAAGTACATATATACAAACAAGAGGAAGATTATCTCAGATATCTATATCGATAACAATACATATAAAAGGTAAAATAAACATTATCAAGATCATACATAGTATTAATCTAATAGTATATAATAATAAATAAGATAATTAATTCTCCTCTTATCATTTCATGAAAAGAAAAAAAGAAACTTCTATAATTTTTATATATAAACATAAACCCACTCTTCTCTATAAACAAAAACAAAAAAGAAAAAAAAGGGGACTGGGCAGCCCATATTGAGAGTAAAAGCAAGAAAAAAAGAGAAACTTTCTGATCAAATCCAAAGTTTTGAGAAAGTAACTGGAAGAGCAAGAAATCAAACCATATGAAAATATTGAATAAAAGGTTGCCAGGTTTCTTCAAATTTAAAGGATGTTAATCAACGTCCGACTTCTTATTTTCTCTAAACTGAGACAGGACATAATGGAGGAAAGCCAATAAAAAACAGTGGGTGGATTGGGGACCCTCTATTTAAGCAAAATGGCTTTCCTAGCCAATAAAGTTGTAAAAGCTATCATCCGTTGAGCGGAAACAGGAACTTATCCTGCTTCCGGTGAAATGATCCCAAAAATTGCTGTAAATAAATTTGGTCGTAGGTCCAAATTCAAGACTTTTGATAAAGTTTTAAAGACATCTTTCCAAAAATTATCTATCTTGAAACAAGACCAAAACATATGAGTTAAAGTAGCCACCTCATCTGTCACTAATAGGATTAATATTGGGAAAAATATGGGCTAATTTATCCTTTGACATATGTGCCCGATGTACTACCTTGAACTGTACCAAGGAATGATGGGCACAAATAGATGAGGTATTTACCAAATGAAAAAATTTATCCCATTGATTATCTGAAAGTGACTCTCGAAATTCCAATTCCCACCCAGCTTTAATTTTATTGTTAGATACCTTTCACAAATTCAATAACCATTTATAATTTATAACTATCAATCCTTTTTGAAATGGTTTAACCTAAAAAAGGGTATCTATCATATTGGGTGGATAAGCAGAGGAAAAGTTTGGAAGTAAACTATGTAAAAAATTCCTAATTTGTAAATATCTAAAAAAGTGTGCATTAGATAAGTCATATTTGTCCACTAACTGAGTGAAGGACATTAAACAATCCCCCATAAACAAATCTAAAAAAGTTATTATTCCTTTGCTTTTCCAAATTAAAAAGGTCTGATCGGAAATTGATGGTTTAAAAAAAAATTAAGATGGATTTTACTAGAAAGAACAGGGTTATTAAACTCAAAAAATCTACGAAACTGAAACCAAATTCTTAATGTATGTTTAATAATGGGATTGAGGTCTCGACTACCAATCAAAAAGGAAAAGAAGCTCCCGGTAAAGAGGCCAAAGAATACCCCTTCACCGAGTTTTTCTCCAAATCCACCCATAAAGGACAGTCATGTATGTCTGAATAATGATTTCCAAAACAAGATATATTGAATATTAATTGCCCAGTATTACATTCTAAAATTTGGCACAGCCATACTGTAAGATAAAATTTTAGAGTCTATTCTATCAAAAAACAGTTTAGGAACAAAAGAAGGGATTGCTTGAAATACATATAAGAACTTCGGTAGCACTATCATTTTAATAGCATTAATTCAACCAATTAATGATAATGTCATATGAGACTATTTAGAAAGTATTTGTTGCGTGTATTCAATTAATGGAAGAAAGTTATATTTATACGGGTCCTTAAAATTTCTGGTAATTTTAATACCAAGATAAGTAAAGTTATTTTTCGCAATGCTAAAAGGAATTTGATCGTATTGATCCAAGTAGTTATTAATAAGAAATAACTCACTTTTGTGCAAATTTAATTTATATCCAGAAAAACTACTAAATTTAGAAAATATAGATAACATAGGGGGAATAGATTTCTTAGTATCTGAAATTTAAACTAACAGGTCATCTGCATACAATGAAAACTTACGCACTTTATCTCCTCTCTTAATACCTTGAACATTGTTGGAGTCCCGAAGGGCAATAGTAAGAGGTTCTCAAGCCAGGTTGAATAACAGCAGACTAAGAGGACAGCCCTGCCGGGTACCCCAATATAGCCTAAAATAAGGAGGTTGTTAGTTATAACTGCCACCATAGGAGCTTGATAGATCAGCTTAATCCAGGAAATAAAACCTGGACCAAAATTAAATCTTTCTAAAACCTCGAATAAATGTATCCAACTCGATAAGAGAGAAAAACACCAACTCTAATTATCTACTTAAAACTACAAAACTACGTTTATTAGGACAGAACAGAGCAAGCATTAAAATACTTACCCAGGCATGCTTGGTTCCCTCTCACTGCAGCACTCCATACTGCCTGATCTGTGGTATTGTTCATGGCCAGCCCAACGGTGAAGCCCCAAAAGAACTACCCAAAGCCCCCGAATGCCCCATTTTATAACCGTTCCACTGATATGAAATTCTGCTGTAAGTGAATCAATATGTAGCACCATCTCAAACCACTGAATTAGAACCAATCACTTGTCACCTCTATTTACAAATACCAACCCTTGAGGACCTCCATTAGCCTGGGTTAACTATAGATGGGGCATCTCAGTTGTCTACATGATATGCACGCCAGTACAATATGGAGAGACAACAGGACCCATACAACAGGCCACCCCTCTCCATGCAGCTGATGAACCCAAAGGAACATTAGATATCAATACAGTTTAGCACCAATGGCATCACAGCAGTTGCTAGTCAGCATTGAACTGAATTTAGGACTGCCTGTGGGGTTCCAGCTCTGGATTTTTCCTTTGGGGTTTACTCCCAGTGCCTTCCCCATGAGTGGGTACAGCCACAAAGCAGCAGAGTTTTGAGATCAGAGTTTTCCTTCTCCAAGATGAGCTGCCAACCGTGGCAGACAAGTCTCATCTGTCTAAAGTGACTGGTTTTAAGGCCAGTAACCTGCCTTTGCCCCTTCTCCTGTCAGCAGATAGGATTCCACCAGGCTTATGAAGGCCAGAAGCTGGACTTAATTGTCAGAGACAGCTTGAGATGCATGCCACTGAGAGCATTAATAGCAAGTGGGAGCTTATTCCCATTATTTCCCCTGGCTAAAACAACCTCAATGAGTCCCTTACCTACTGTATGTTCAACTAACTTCCACAATATTCCCACATTAGTGATCAATGCACCTGCAGCCAGCTCTGTTACATTCAAGGCCACAGTGGTGGTGAGGCATTCAACAAGCACAAAGATTAACCCTTTACAATACAGGAGGGGAACAAACAGTTGACTGATTGGGCCAAGACCCTTCATCAGGAGATGTTTATGATTTGACACACCATACCTGTGTAGCCAGTTCTTTGTTTTCTTGTAGAAGAGCACAAAGTTCTGCATCCTTGGCTTTAATCTCATCCAGAATCTGATGATACTTGGAACATAGTTCGGTCATAGACGGGTCAGATTCGTTTGTATCAGACGACTCTGCCAGTGTTGTCTGCAAAAAATCACATGAAGTGTTATAAGACCGTATGATATAGGAAAAGAATTAGGCCATTTGGTCCATCACATCTGCCCTACCATTTCATCATGGCTGGTCCATTTTCCTCTCAGTCCAAATATCCTGCCTTCTCCCAGTAACCCTTCATGCCCTGACTAATCAAGAACTTATCAACCTCAGTGGAGGCTAGCTCAGTAAATATATAAATATTTTAAAAGACAAGGTTGGATAGATCTTTGCATGGTAGGGAGATTAAGGGTTATCGAGAAAAGGCAGGTAGGTGGAGGTGAGCCCATGGTCAGATCAGCCATGATCTTGTTGAACGGTGGAGCAGGCTCGATGGGCCAGATGGCCGACTCCTGCTCCTATTTCTTATGTTCTTGTGTTCTCCACCCTAAATATACTCAATGACTTGGCCATTGAGTTATTGTTATTGACTGGTTACTTTGGTAAAATCCCATCTTCCCCAGAACATACCGGTGCAACCCTGCACTACCAGCATAGAGAGCGTCCTTACATGTCTCTCAGGTTGTATTATTAGTTTTTGTGCTTCTGCATGTTTACTGCTAGCTTATATATGCTACAGGAATGTGTGGCTTGTGCTGTGCATGACTGTAGGTGTGGTGTTTTGCACCGTGGCCCTGGAAGAACACTGCTTTATTTGGTTATATTCATGGGTATTTATGTATGTTTGAATGACAATTAAAAATGTGAACATCAACTATAACATTCTGGTTTGTTGCCACGTCCTCTCACAACATATGAAAACTAAAGCGGGCTGTCAGGTCAGAAGAAAAGGTTTTTGGCTGCAGATTACCATCATTGTAGGACTTGTATGTGTCCAGGACAAGGAAGCAGACAGGAAAAACCATTGTGGACACTGCTCACCCGGCAAACCGCCTCTTCCAAAAGCCCCCCTTCTGGAATATGCTTTCGGGCTATTAACAAAAAGACCACAGCATCTTATAAGTTTCTTCCCCAGGCAGTTAATCTGATCTACCATTCTATGTAGCCCCTGCCCGCTCAGGCACTGCACTGCATTGTAAACACTTCAGACCACTTTTTTATAATGCTGTTTATATCCACGTGGAGCATTGTCGCAGGAAAGTAGCATCCAGCACCAGCAACCCTACCACACAGGCTGTGCACCCTTCTTGCCGCTGCCACCAGGAAGAAGGTACCAAAGCCTTCGGAATCACACCACCAGGTTCAGGAATAGTTATTACCCTTCAGCTATCAGGTTCTTGAACCAGAAGGGACAACTTCTCAATTTCACTCGCCCCATCACTGAACTGTTCCCACAATCTATGGGTTCACTTTCAAGGACCAATCATCTCAAGTTCTCGATCGTCCAAAGTACATTTATTATCAAAGTACATATATGTCACCATATACAACCCTGGTATTCATTTTCTTGCAGGCATAGTAAATAAATACATAATAGAATTAATAACCAGAATAGGATCAATGAAAGATCTCACCAGATGGGCATTCAACCAATGTACAAAAGACAATAAACTGTGCAAATACAAAAAGAAAGAAATAATAATAATAATAAGTAAATAAACAATAAATATTGAGAACATGAAATGAAGAGTCCTTGAGAGTGAGTCCCTAGATTGTAGGATCATTTCAATAATGGACAAGTAAAATTAAGTGAAGTTATCCCCTCTGGTTCAAGATGATGATGTTTGAGGAATAGTAACTGTTCCTTAACCTGGTGGTGTGAGTTCTGAGGCTTCCGTACATTCTTCCTGATGGCAGCAGTGAGGAGGGAGCATGACCTGGTTGATGGGGGTGCCTGATGATGGATGCTGCTTTCCTGCGACAATGCTCCACGTAGATGTACTCAATGGTGGGAAGGCCATAAGGATTTGGAGAATGGGAACCCTAACAAACTGGTTTGTAATTCACAAACATTTATTGTGCTTGAATGTATGGTAAACGGGAGGCTTTTAAACATGAAATATGGAGAATTCAGGAACAGCATGTTCTATTTGGAATGAAGGGAAAACTGGCAAGATTAAGGAATCCTGGATGAAGAAGAATACTGAGAGAATCTGGTCAGGAAAAAGAAGGAAGAATATGTTAGATATCGGAGCGAGGATCAAGGAGTTCCTTGAGGAGTATAAAGAATATAGGAATACATTTAAGAATGAAATTAGGAAATTAGATTTGGAGTTGGCATCAATATGATTTAGGGGTGGCATGGTCGTGTACTGGTTAGTGCAACACTGTTATGGAGCCAGCTGTAAGATTGGGGCTTTGATTCTCACTGCTGTCTGTAATGGAGTTTGTACATTCTCTCCTTGACCATGTGGGTTTCCTCTGGGTGCTCCGGTTTCCTCCCGTAGTCCAAAGATGTACAATCAGGGTTAGTAATTTGTGGGCATGCTACATTGGCACTGGAACTCCTGGGTTGCTCGATGATTTGATTTGACACAAACGATGCATTTCTATGTACATGTGACAAGTAAGGCTAATCTTTGATCTCAAACACAGATTCTGCAAATACAGGAAATCCACACACAAAATGCTGGAGGAACTCAGCAGGTCAGATAGCTTCTACAGAAAAGAATAAAGAGTGAGTGTAATCTTTAATCTTTTCTAACTTCCAGTAACTGCTCCTCTGTTTTCCTACCCTTGGTTTTCCCTTATTCCTGTGCCCTCTTCACCTCCTCTCTTCCCCTCACCTCCACCCTTGTGTGACCTACCCATTATCCACATCTTCCTCACTCTGATTCCCCAGTTCCTTTTCTTTATCCCACTCTTCACTGTTCTCTCATATTGGATTCTTTCTTCTTCGGACCTTTGCTTTTTCTGCCTATTACCTCCCAGATTCTCAATCATTCGCTTTTACCCCTTCCCTCCCCCACCTTCCTATTTTCCTGTCTCACCTATTACCCATCAGCTCACGGTCCTCTCCTCCCCCCCCACCCAGACTTTTATTCCAGCCTCTGACCACTCTCTTGGTCCATCGGCCCAAAATGCTGACTGTTCATTCCCCTCCATAAATGTTGCCTGACCTACTCAGTTCCTTGAATATTTTATGTGTTTTGCTTCAGATTTCCAGAATCTGCAGAAGCTCTTGTGTCTGAATTCTCTGGTGGAGTTTGGACAAGATTTGTGTTGATATCCCAAAATTGCCATCACAATGTTGGCAAATGCCAGCAGTTCTGGCAAATTCCTGACCATAAACTACACCCAGTGGCCATGTTATTAGGTAAACCTGTACAACTGCTCATTAATTAAATACCTCATTATCCAATCATGTGGTAGCAACTGCATAAAAACAAACAAATATGGTCAAGAGGTTCAGTTGTTGTTCAGACCAAACATCAGAATGGGAAAGAAATTTAATATGAGTGACTTTGACCGTGGAATAATTGTTAGTGCCAGACGGGTTGGTTTGAGTATCTCAGAAGCTGCTGATCTCCTGGGATTTTCACATAACAGTCTTTAGAGTTTACAAAGAATGGCACAAGAAACAAAAAAAAACATCAAGTGAGTGGCAGTTCTGGGGGGGCGTCACGTGATGACGTAGGATTGAGACGTGTAAATCCAGCTCTCCCGTAAAAAATCAGCAAAGTACCGTTTAAAAAAGTAAAGTTAATAAATACTTTCTGAAAACGACTTATAAACTTTGTAAGACTACTCTATGATATGCCTCGTAACCCGCAGCGATGGAGCCTCGGATTCAGGTTGGATATCCTTCAGAGGAGACGCATTTTATCTCTGACGTAGAAGAATGGGGAGCAATGGGGGCAGTAGCGGTCTCTCGGAAGAAGATGCCGGAATTGCGCATGCGCAAATCAACACAATTTAAACTACAAGAACTGACGGCCACTGCAACTGAAAGTGACTCAGAGTCAGAATTGGATATCGCAGAGAATACAGATGAAGAAGAGGAGGAAGAACTGGAAGAGACTGGAAGTAAAGGAGACGACAGAGACACAAGAGAGGCTTTATTGCAATTAACGGCTGAACTAAGAAAATTAAGAACAGAGCTTAGAGGCGTGAAGATGTGCTATGATAAAGCTATGAAAAGATGGGATAAAATGGATAAGAAACTTCAGAAGATGGAAAGAAGAATGGAGCATATTAACGATAGAGTGGAAAAACAGAAAATAATGTGCTTGTCTGGAACACGGAAAGAAATCGACTCTTGGAGAAAGTGGACGTGTTGGACAATTTTAGTAGACGTAATAACATTAAAATTGTTGGTCTTAAAGAAGGTATAGAGGGAGATAATCCAATAGAATTTTTTCAAAGATGGATCCCGAAAACCTTGCAAATGAAAGAGGAAGACCGATCAATTGAAATTAGACGGGTACATAGAGCTCTAAGACCAAAACCACAAGATGACCAATATCCACGATCAATTTTAATAAAATTCTTAAGATTTCAAGACAAAGAAAGGATTCTACAGGCAGCTGCCCAAGCTGCCAAGAAGAGAAAAGGGCCACTGATGATAGAGGGGAAGAAAATTTTTTTCTACCCTGACATAAGTTATGAACTTTTGAAAAGAAGGAAGAAGTGTAATCCAGTGAAAAAAGCCCTGTGGGATCACGGTTATCAATTTATATTGCGTTATCCTGCAACCTTGAAGATTTTTTTGCCTGGTGGAGAAAAAATATTTTTTGACGATTACCGGAAAGCGGAGGAGTTTGTGTGAGATTCTTTGAATATTCACCAGATACAAGAACAAATTTAAGGGAGCGAGATGGATTGAAGATGAAGACTGGATCAAGGATTAGGCCTGTTGAATTTTTAGGCAGATGAATATATAAATATATTATTAATTATATGAGGGAGGGGAAGAAAGGTTAAAATTTGAGGAATATTAGCTGGGAATAATAACATTAATTTTTTTTTATATATATATATATATAATTTTTTGTTACGGGGGAGCTGGAAGAAACACTGACCAATCGCCACATTATTCATGAGTGCAAGCATAGCAATAGCCACGACCCGCACAATGGAGGGGGGTAGTGTTGTGTATCTTTCATTCACAACATTAGTGGGGGGGTATCTTGTTTTTTTCTTTTTTTTTGTATCTTATCTATCTTTTTTTTCTTTTTGCCTGGATGATTGGGAGGGAAACACATAGCAACATGGTGAAGTTCAAAGAGATTCCAAAGGGAACTATGAGAGTAGAGAAGTTAAGTAAAGTTTTAGATTTTAAGAGATAAATATGTAACATTTTTGAATATTTGGAGCCTTTATTTATAGCTCCGATGATGAAGATCTTGGTTCCTTGGGGGAAAGTAACAAATATATATAAAATTTATTTTTATCCCATGGAGCATGTGCAAACCTTCCAATACTCAGGCGGTTCCCTTTTTTTTTCTTTTTTTCTTTTCTTTTTAGATAGGAGTATATATCGGGGGGGGAGGGTTAAGGGGAGGGGGGAGGGTTAAGGGGAGGGGGGGAGGGTAGATATTTTTCTTTCTCTTGTATCACTTTGAAAACTCAATAAAAATTACATTAAAAAAAAAGTGAGTGGCAGTTCTGTGAGCAAAAGATGCTTGTTATTGGGAGAGATCAGAGGAGAATGGCCAGACCGGTTCATACTGGTGACAGTAAATCAAATTAACATGTGTTACAACAGAAGTGTGCAGAAGTGTTCTCTGAACACACAACACATTGAACCTTGAAGTGGATGGGCTACAGCAGCAGAACACCATGAACATACACTCAGTGGCCATTTTAGTAAGTACACGAGGTAGCTAATAAAGTGGCCATTGAGTGTATATCTCAATTCCAAACAAAGCAATTAATTAATAGAGCAGCTTTCAGGGAAATTTTATCAAGGTAGGTGGAGCATAAATCCATTGTTATGAATAGAAATTCCCGAGGAATGACAATGAAGTACAAATATTAGGTGTGACAATAAGGATAACTCTTGCATCACTTAGGGTGTAGCATGAAACAGGTGGTGTCATATAGTGAGTCAAATCATATTTTGCTGTGGGCGTATGTACTCAAGAAAAAACAATATAAGTTAAAATATGATTAAGTTAGTCATAAGGTGATTTGATAGAGGTGTACAATGTCAGAATCAGAATCAGGTTTAATATCACTGGCATATTGTATGTCATGAAGTTTGTTGTTTTTCCAGCACTGGTACAGTTCAATACATAATTATTTTAAAAAACTGTATATTACAATGTTATATGTAAATATGTATATGTCAATAAGTAGTTCAAAAGGAGAGCAAATAAGAAAAAAAAGAGGTAGCATACATGGGTTCAATGTTCATTCAGAATTCTAATGGCTTAAGACTCACACAACCAGGTTATTGACCCTTAACCATCAGGGTCTTCAACTAGAGGGGATAACTTCTCTCAACTTCACTCACCCCATCACTGCTGTTCCCACAATCTTTGGATTCACTTTCAAGGACTCTTCACCTCATGTTCTTGAAAATGCATCTCGGGGTTGTATATGGTGACATTTATGTATTTTGATAATAAATTTACTTTGAACTTTGAAGTTTGAAGAAACTGTTCCTATACTGTTGAGTAGAAGATGATAAGAGGCATAGATTGAGTGGACAGCCAGAGACATTTATCCAGGACAGAAATGGCTCATACAAGGGGACAAAATTTTAAGGTGATTGCAGGAACGTATCGGGAGGGGGGGGATGTCGGAGGTAAGTTGTTTTACACAGAGAGTGGTAAGTCCATGGAACGCTCTGCAGTGGTGGTCATAGAGGCAGATACAGAAAGGGCATTTAATAAACAATTAGGCATATAGATGATAGAAAAAACGGGCTATGGAGGGTGGAAGGATTAGATTGATTTCAGAGTAAATTTAAAAGTTCACACAACATCGTGGGTCGAATACCCTGCACTGTACTGTACAGTTCAATGTTCTATGTACTATATTAGAGAGAAACAAAATTTCTATCCATACAATATTTTCAAAACATTTACACACAACAAATCAATTAACGCTGATGAAGAGTATTGATAATGGCTGGGGTCACCTATCTTATAAAGACAGCGTCTAGAAAAAGACAATGGCAAACCGCTTCTGTAGAAAACTTGCCAGGACAATCATGGTCATGGAAAGGCCATGATCGCCTACATCATTCTAGACACGTTACAAAACGAACAACTGACAAGGAAGGAACAATTACATCTTTTATAAAAGTGCATTTGTTTTTTTCCCCAGTTTTAACTTAATTTAATTATGATGGGTGTAAATTGGGTAAATGTATGCAGGCTTTTCCCCCTAATTTTGGGTGAGATCATTGGTTGAGGGTGAAAGGTGAAAAGTTTAACTGGAACACGAGGGGGAACTTTTTCACTCAGAGTCTGGTGAGAGTATGGAACGAGCTGAGGGAGGAAGTGGTGAATATGGGTTCAATTTCAACACTTAAGAGAAATTAGGATAGGTACATGGATGGAAGGGGTATGGAGGTTATGGTTCAGGTACAGATCAATAGGGCAAGACAGAATAATAGTCCAGCTTGGACTAGGTGGGTCAAGAGGCCTGTTTCTGTGCTACAATGTTCTATGACTCTATGATTCAATTAACATAATTTAATTTAACTTCATTTTGTTTTTTTTTCTAATTGGTCTATGTGATTTTGAATACTTCTCAATGTCAAAGGTATTCACAGAACTTAAATGACAAACACCATTTTGACATGAATACCGGATGTTACACAGAACAGTGCAATACCAACTACACCATTTTGACATGAATACCGGATGTTACACAGAACAGTGCAATACCAACTCTTTAGCCCATGATGGTGGGTCGGCCATTTTACCTACCGGAAGATCAATCTAACCCTTCCCACCTACAGAGCCCTCTATTTTCCTATCATCAATGTGCCTATCTAAGAGTTTCTTAAGTGTACCTTATGTACCTGCCTCTTCCACCACCCCTGGCAGGGGTCACCATGCAACCAATAGACTGTGTAAATATCCTATCTCTGACCTCCCCCCTATACTTTCCTCCAATCACCTTAAAATTATGCTCTCTTGTATTAGCCATTTTCACTCTGGGAAAAAGTCAGTATTGCCATCTGCTTGTGCTAGCTGACTCTCGCTCTCTGCTGCCACAGGCTTCTCTCATGCACTGGGAATCAGCTTCCTTGAGGAAGATGGTGCCCTGGACCAGCTAGAATGAGCAATGTAATCTGGTGCAGAAGCAACCAACAACGTCAAGGTCAAGGAAGGTCTCACCCACTGTGAGGCAAGTAAAAAGTTTAAAATTCAAAGTAAATGTATTTTCAAAGTACATACTGTAAATGTCACCATATACAATCCTAAACTTCATTTTCTTGCTGGCATACTCAATAAATCCATAGTAGAATCAATGAAAGATTGTACCAACTTGGGCATTCAACCACCGTGCAGAAACAATAAACTGTGCAAGTACGAAAAGGAATAACAATAATCATAATAAATAAACAATAAATATCAAGAATATGAGATGAAGAATCTTTGAGGAAGAGTCCATAGGTTGTGGGAACATTTCAATGAAGGGCAAGTGAAGTTATCCCCTTTGGTTCAAGAGCCTGATGGTTGACGGCTAATAACTGTTCCTGAACCTGATGGTGTCCTATTGATAATGGATTACTGTTGGCTTACCGGTGGAGTCATACCCCGGTGAGATAGGGACATGCCTATCCTAGCACGCAAATTCAGCTCCGGCAGACAGGAAGGTGGTTCTGCAATGTTTCATGGAAAATGAAGGGTATGACAAGGCACAGAGAATGTCCTCGTCATCCACTGCAACCAAGGAGGGACCCAGTTTGTGACACTTGTTTCTACCACTGGACGTGGATTTCTGAGGTCAAGATAGTGGAACTGACCCAGTGTAATGGCTTTTCTGCTGCAAAATTCTCACGCAAGAAGACCCCTGTCATTGTCGGACACCACAGACAACCACCACTGTTGACGTACAGCAACTTTCCCCTACCCTACATCCTATGGCTAAGTACAGCTCTAATGCCATGTTTAAGTTTGCTAATGACATCTTTGTGTTATTGACCAGATCAAAACTAGATGCAAATTGGCATAAAGGATGGAGATTGAAAATTTGGTTGAATGGTGTCTCAACAACAACTTCTCACCCACCATCAATGAACTGATTATTAACTACAGGAGGAAGAAACTGGGGGTCCATGAGCCAGTTTTCATCAGGGACTTTAAATACATGGCATCACCATTTCAGAGAATTTGTCCTGGGACCAGCAGGTAAGTGCCATTATAAGAAGGTACCACAGCACCTCTACTTTCTAAGAGGTTTGCGTAGATTTGACATGTCATCTAAATCTTTGACAATCCTCCATAGATACACAGTGGAGAGTATCCTGACTGGTTGTATCAGGACCTGGTTTGGAAACACCAATACCCAGGAATAGAAATGTCCACAAAAACTGGTGGATACAGCTCAGCCCATCACAGGCAAAGCCCTCCTCGTTATTGAGCACACTTACAAGGAGCACTACCAAAAGAAAGCAGCATCAATCATCAAGGACCTCCACCATTTGAGCCATGCTCTCTGCTCACTACTATCATTGTTGGACAGGAGGTAAGGAGCTGTAGGTCCCACTCCACCAGTCACAGAGTCATTGAGGAGTACAGCACAGAAACAGGCCTTTCGGCCCATCTAGTCCATGCTGAAACCATTTAAACTACCTACTCCTATCAACCTGTTCCAGTACCATAGCCTTCCATGCCCTACCATCTATGTACTATCCCAAACTTCTCTTAAACAAGCTTGCATGTACCACTTGTGCTGGCAGCTTATTGCACACTCTCACGACCCTCTGAGTGAAGAAAATTCCCTTCATGTTCCCCTTAAACATCTCACCCTTCACATTTAACCTATGACATCTTGTTGCAGTCCTACCCAACATCAGTGGAAAAAGCCTGCTTGCATTTACCCTCTCTATACCCTTCATAATTTTATATACCTCTATTAAACCTCCTCTCAATCTTCAATGTTCTAAGGAATGCAGTCCTAACCTATCCAATCTTTCCTTATAACTCAGGACCTCTGGATCCAGCAACATTCTTGTAAATTTTCTCTGTACTCTTTCAACCTTATTTACTTCATTCCTGTAGGTATGATGTAAACAACAAACTCCACATAATACTCCAAATTAGGGTTCACCGATGTTTTATACAACTTTAATATAATATCCCATCTTCTGTACTCAATACATTGATTTATGCAGGCCAATATGCCAAAAGCTTTCTTTACAGCCCTCTCTAGCTGTGATGCCACTTTCAAGGAATTATGTCCCTGTATTCCCAGATCCCTTTGTTCTACCATACTCCTCAGTGCCCTACTCTTCATTGTGGAAGACCTACCCTGGTTGGCCCCACCGAATGCAAATCCTCGCACTTGTCTGCATTAAATTCCATCTGCAATTTTTCAGCCCATTTTTCCAGCTGATCTAGATCCCTCTGGAAGCCATGATAGCCTTCCTCACTGTCCACTACACCCCCAAACTTAGTGTCATCCACAAATTTGCTGATCCAGTGTACCACATTGTCATCCAGATCACTGATATAGGTGACAAGCAGGGAAGCACCTAGTAGTGATCCCTGCTGCACACCACTAGTCACAGGCCTCCAGTCAGACAGGTAATCCTCTATTATTACACCCTGGCTTCTCTCATAAAGCCAATGTTTAATCCAATTTACTATCTCATCCTAAATGCCAAGCAACTGAACCTTCTTGACCAGCCTGCCATGTGCGACTTTGTCAACTGCTTTACAAAGTTCATGTAGTCAACATCCAGTGCTTGCCTTCATCTACTTTCCTGGTAACTTCCTCAAAAAACTCTATAAGATTGATCAGACGTGACTTGCCACGCATGAAGTCATGCTAACTATCCTTAATCAGTCCACGCCTATCCAAATACTTACATATCCAGTCCTTTAAAATACATTCCAATAACTTTCCCACAACTAATGTCGGACCCATCGGCCTATAAATTCCTGGTTTTGGATGTATCATATTTCTTTATTTTCCTGTAACTGCCTGCAAGAAAATGGATCTCAATGTAGAATATGGTGACACAGTATGTATACTTTAATAATAAACTTACTTTGACTTTGATATTCTCCGCCAGCAGCAGTAAGATCAACAAACATATCTAATAATACCTTTATCTCTTGAGTTGGGCTGCGAATTAGTCCATCCTCAGCTTCAAACATATTCCGTCGCACATTCTGTAGTGTAATTCGCATCTAGAAGGATAACAGTTTGAGAAAAATCAGAATTTCAACAACTGACACCTCTGAATCTGCTGATAAATCAAATTCTTGGGGCTCCTATGGATTTTGTCTAAAATGAAAAGTAGTTCTTTGCCTGTTTTTGCTAAATGTTCAATGCTTTATAACACTTGTAACACAAAATAATAATTATCAGAAATCCCAAAAGTTCAGCATCCCCAATCAGAATCAGGTTTATTATCAGATATACATTGTGAAATTTGTTGCTTAGCAACAGTACAGTGCAATACATAAAATATTACTATAAGTTACAATAAGAAATATTAAAAAAGTGCAAAAAGGGAGCAAAGCAGTGAGGTATTCATGAACTATTCAGAAATATGATGGTAGATGGGAAGAAGCTGTTCCTAAAATGTTAAGTACATTCTTTTTTCAGGCTCCTGTACCTCTTCCCTGATGGTACTAATGAGAAGAGGATGTGTCCTCGATCTTAGGGTCCTGAATGATGGATGTCACCTTTTTGATAGACATCTCCATAGCCTATTGAAGATGTCCTCAATGGCGGGGAAGGTTGTACCTATGATGGTGCTCACAGGGTTTTCCATACTTCCTTTAAGCTCTCCAGGATCCCATTTCCTGCACTTCCTGGGTCCAATTTCCCAGGTTTTTCCTTAAACTAACTGGGACTGTAAGTTCCGTGCTTCCATAACACCCACTGGACACTGCTTCCCATACTCGATTTAAATCATCAGGGGCCCATTCTGCATTCCCTTTAAACCAGAAAAATTAAAGTGCTGCTACTAAATATCTAAAGAATATTAATTAAAATTATGTGGGAGTATTAATAAATCTACAGAAACCCTACCACTCTGACACCACCAAATTTGTAAGGGTATCAGATTATCAGAGTTAGGACATAGAACAGTAGACTGCAGGAAAAAGCCCTACAGCCCACAAAATTAGTAATCAAATGAACCATCACTTGCCTATCACTGAACTGTTCCCAAAATTTATCGCCTTCCTTTTAAGGACTCTTCATCTCCTGCTCTCGATATTTAGTACTCATTTATTTATTATCATTATCTCTTTTCTTCTTTCATTTGTATTTACACAGATTGTTGTCTTTAGCACATTGGTTTTCAGTCCTGTTGGTGTGGTCTTTCATTGTTTCTATTCTGGTTACTGGAATTACTGTGTATGCCCAAAAGAAAATGAATCTCAGGGTTATAAATGGTGCCATACATGTACTTTGATACTAAATTTACTTTGAAGTTTGAACTTCTGAACTCTGAACTAAACTAATCCTTGATGCCTCCGCACTCTCCATATCCCTCATATTCATGAGTTTATCTAAACATCTGTTAAAAATCCCTAATTGGGGTATGGACAGGAGATTCTGTGGCTGCGGAAGAAATGCCAGATGATGTGTTGCCTCCCAGTGCTAGGATCCAGGATGTCTTAGAGCAGTTGCAGAAGATTCCTAAAGGGGATAATGAGCATGGTGCACACTGGCACTAGTGACATACATAGGAAGGGGAAGAGGTCCTCACAATGAGTCTAGGGAGTTAGGAAAGAGGCTGAAGAGAAAGACTTTCAAGGTAGTAATCTCTGGATTACTCCCAGTGGTATGTACGAGCCGGGGCAGGAATAGAATGGCAGTATAGATGAATGAATGGCTGTGGAACTAGTGCCTGGCAGGGCTTCAGATGCTTGCATCATTGAAACCTCTTCTGGGGAAGGGAGTGACCTGTACGAGAGGGAGGGAAGCACTGAATCTGAAGGCAACCAATATCCTGGCGGGGAAGTTCACCGGTGCTGCACGGGGCAGGGGGGGGGGGCACGGTTTAAACTAGCTTTGCAGGGGGTTGGAACCAGAACACCAGGTCAGAAAGTGGAGGGATGGAGGGAAATGTAGATGTCAGGCAGGAGCAAAGTAAGCAGGTACGACAGGATGGATAGTTTGAAGTGTGTGGTATTTTAATGCTAGGAGTGACATGGGTAAAGGTCAATAGGTCAATACACAGAACTATGATGTGGTATATCCATTACACAGACTTCATTGAGAGAGGGACAAGAATAGGTGCTCAATGTCCCAGGGTTCCAATGATTTAGAAAAGATTGAGTGGGGGGGGGTAAAAGAGGGGAGAGGCGGAGTTGCCCTGCTCATCAGAGACAACATCACAGCTGCACTTAGAGGGGGCAGAGTAGTGTCTATATGGGTACAACTCAAAAATAGGAAAGGTGGAATCCCTCTGTGGGATTGTACTGCAGACACCTCCCCATCCCCCAGCAGTGAGCAGTTATGGAACAGTGACCACAACATCCTAAGTTTTAAGATAGCTACAGATAAAGATAAGTATGGACTCTGCTGTTAGAATGACTTTTGGGCTCAGCACATTTAAATTTAACAAATGACTTCAGCCACCAATCTTCAAATCTGAATATAAGCAGATTTAATTTAAAACACAGCTCTGAACAATAGGTTCCTAAAAGCCTAAATCACAATGTAAATTAAAATTCACTTAGATGTCTGTGGTGTGGGTGCGATTTGGGATGTATGAAGTTTGTGTGTGGTTTCAAAGAAAAACATTGTAGAAACATTGTAAATATGGAATTGTTCAGCACATAAAATATTAAGCCCCAGGTTAGATTAGCCAGACCTTTCCACCGAAAGCATCTCCAAATAATGCCTGCTTCATATCCACCAGTACTTTCCTCCGGTGATTTCATTCACACAACAACATTTGCGGGATAGTATTAAATTGGAGGAGGACAAATTAAGAAAGCATTTGAAAGGAGCTAGGGAGAGTTAATTGACAACAGCTGGTTTGGGGCAAGTCCAAATCTGACATGCGAAGGATTTAAGAGCATCTGGAAAACTATGGTCTAATTAGAGAGAGCCATCTTGGCTTTGTGCAGAGCAAGTCGTGTATTACTAACTTGATTGAGCTTTTTGATCAGTTGATGAGGGTGATTGATGAAGGCAGAGCTGCGGATGTGTCTACTCTACATGGATTTTAGTAAGGTGGTGACAAAGTCACTCATGGGCCCCTCAACCTCTTTCTCCTGCCTTCTCCCTGTAACCCTGATTAATCAAGAACCTTTCAACCTCCACTTTAAATAAACCCAATGAATTGGCCTCCACGGCCATATGTGGCTATGAATTCCACAGATTCACCACTCTCTGAATAAATTATCCTTCACAGGTGGTTATTTTGGTTTATCCACCTGTGGATAAATCAAAATATCCACCTGTGGCTCCTGTGAAGCCTTATATTTGATCAAAAGCAAAGTAGATTGTCATCAGAATTATTAATATTTCACCTGTTTTATGTATTCAGTCTCTTCTTTGATTTGTGAGATAGCAGATCCATAAAATGGTTTTCTTTCTTCTTTTTCATGGCTGTTGGCTTCCAATATCCTAATTTCACTGCAGTACATTGTGGGCACAATAATTATATAACCTTGTCTGAAGAAAAAAAAAGATATTAGACAATTCTATATATTGCTTTGATGTTTCATAACTCTGAATGGTATGTTTGTATTTCTTCTAATCAGATGTACACTCAGTATCCACTTTATTAGCTACCTCCTGCACCTAATAAAATGGGCACTGGGTGTACGATGGTGCCTCCCTGCTGCCGTAGCCCATCTACTTCAAGGTTCAACATGCTGTGTGTTCAGAGATGCCCTTCTGTACACCAATATAAGACCATAAGATATATGAGCAGAATTAGGCCAATTGGCCCATTGAGTCTTCTCCAACATTTAATCATGGCTGATCCATTTTTCCTCTCAGCCACAATCTCCTGCCTTCTCTCCGTATCCCTTCATGCCCTGACCAGTCAAGAATCTCTCAGCCTCTGCCTTAAATATACGTAAAGACTTGGCCTCCGCATCTGTCTGTGGCAACGAATTCCACAGAGTCATTTGAGTTACTATTGCCTTCCTGTCAGTATGAACCTGTCCAGCCACTCCCTTCTGATCTCTGACATTTTACCCACAGAACTGCCTTTCACTGTATTTTTTTGTTTGTGTTTTGCTCCACTCCCTGTAAACTCCAGCAACTGTCAAGAATGAAAATCCCAGGAGATCAGCAGTTTCTGAGATACTCAAACCACCCCATCTGGTACCAACAACCATTCCACAGTCAAAGTCACTTCAATCTTTTAGAACAGAAGTAAGGAAGAATTTTTTTAGCCAAAGAGTAGTGAATCTGTGGAATGTTCTGCGACGGACTACAGTTGAGGACAAGTCTGCAGGTATATTTAAAGCAGAAGCTGATAGATTCCTGATTGGTTGCAGTATCAAGGGTATGGTGAGAGGGCAGGTGTATGGGGTTGAATGGGACCCAGGATCAGCCATGATGAAATAGCGGAGCAGACTCCATCAGCTGAATGGCCTAATTCTGCTCCTATGTCTTATGGTCTTATAGTCTTACGATCACATTTCTTCCCCATTCTGATCGGTGGTCTGCGCAACAACTGAACCAATTGATCATATCTTCATGCTTTAGTGCATTCAGTTACTGCCACATGATTGGCTGATTAGATATTTGCATTAACGAGCAGGTGTACAGGTGTATCTAATAAAGTGGCCACTGAGTGCACGATGAACGTTCAGGTCAGACCATTGGTAAATTTTCTTGTGTAACTGTTCCAAATGAAGATTGTCTGGATGGCTGTAGATTGGCTATCCAAAACATTGCCACCATCCAGCACAGATTAAACGATTTGCTTTATTTTTTTTATATTGGTCTGTCTGTCTATTTATTTATTAGGATGCAGTGTCGAAAGGGCCTTTCTAGCCTTTTGAGCGTTACCACTCAGCAAACCCCGATTTAACCCAAGCCTTGGTCATGGGACAATTTACAATAACCAATTACCCTACCAACCGTTAGGTTTTTGGACTGTGGGATGAAACCGGAGCACCCAGAGCAATCCAAGCATTCACAGGGGAGAGCGTACAAATTCCTAACAGACAAATGGCAGGAAACATACATCAAAACATATAACCTTGAGATTAATTTTGATGCAATAATATCAGAAAAGTAAGGAAATACAACAACATTTTTGAAAAACTACGGATAAACAAAGACTGATAAAGGATCTGTATGAACAGTATGCACGACTTGCTTTTCACCGTACCTTGGCACACAGGACAACTACGAAACATTTCCAATTCCAGTTCCGCCACAGGTCATAGTAGTGTTCAATGATCAAAGTAAATTTATTGTCAAGTTAAGTATACGTCACAATGTACTATATTGAGATTCATTTTCTTGCAAGCGTTTAAAGGAAAATAAAGAAATACAACTGAGTTTATGAAAATTTGACACGAACGTGGCTGACAAACAATGTGCAAATAAGAATTAATAATACTGAGAACATAAATTGTAGAGTTCATCCACCATTCCTGTCCTATTGAAAGTTTGATGACCACTGCTGTGTTTCTCAACCTGCTGCTTTATAAATTGCTGATACAAGATAGTTAAGGATGTAAGACCATAAGACATAGGAGCAGAAGTAGACCATTCAGCCCATTGAGTCTGCTCCGCCATTCAGTCATGGGCTGATCCAATTCTTCCAGTCATCCTCACTCCCCTGCCTTCTCCCCATACCCTTTGATGCCCTGGCTAATCAAGAACCTATCTACCTCTGCCTTAAATACACCCAATGACTTGCCCTCCACAGCCACTCGTGGCAAAAAATTCCACAGATTTACCACCCTCTGACTAAAGTAATTTCTCCACATCTCTGTTCTAAATGGACATCCTTCAACCCTGAAGTTGTGTTCTCTTGTCCTAGAATCCCCTAGCATGGAAAATAACTTTGGCATATCTAGTCTTTTAGCATTCGGAATGTTTCTATGAGATCCCCCCTCATTCTCCTGAACTCCAGGGAACACAGCCCAAGAGCTGCAAGACATTCCTCATACAGTAACCTTTTCAGCCCTGGAATCATTCTCGTGAATCTTCTCTGAACCCTCTCCAAAGTCAGTATATCCTTTCTAAAATAAGGAGCCCAAAACTGTACACAATACTCCAAGTGTGGTCTCACGAGTGCCTTACAGAGCCTCAACATCACAGCCCTGCTCTTATATTCTATACCTCTAGAAATGAATGCCAACATTGCATTCACCTTCTTCACCACCAACTCATCCTGAAGGTTAAGCTTTAGGGTATTTTGCACAAGGACTCCCAAGTCCCTTTGCATCTCTATATTTTGAATTCTCTCCCCATCTAAATAATAATCTGCCCATTTATTTCTTCCACCAAAGTGCATGACCATAAACTTTCCAACATTGTATTTCATTTGCCACTTCTTTGCCCATTCCCCTAAACTATCTAAGTCTCTCTGCAGGCTCTCTGTTTCCTCAACACTATCCACTCCTCCACCTATCTTTGTACCATCAGCAAATTTAGCCACAAATGCATTAATACCATAGTCCGAATCATTGACATACATCTTAAAAGAGCTGCGATCCCAACACTGACCCCTGCGGATCTCCACTGGTAACCAGCAGCCAGCCAGAATAGGTTCCCTTTATTCCCACTCTCTGTTTTCTGCCGACCAGCCAATGCTCCACCCACGCTAGTAACTCCCCTGTAATTCCATACGTTCTCATCTTGCTAAGCAGCCTCATGTGCGGCACCTTGTCAAAGCCCTTCTGAATATCCATGTACACCACGTCTACTGCATCTCCTTTGTCTACTCTGCGTGTAATTTCCTCAAATAATTGCAGCAGGTTTGGCAGGATTTTCCTTTCAGAAAACCATGCTGACTTTGGCCTATCTTGTCATGTGCCTCCATGTGCTCTGTAATCTCATCCCTAACAATCGATTCCAACAACTTCCCAACCACTGATGTCAGGCTAATAGGTCTATAGTTTCCTTTCTGCTGCCTCCCACCCTTCTTAAATAGCAGAGTAACATTTGCAATTTTCCAGTCATCCGGTATAATGCCAGAATCTATCAGTTCTTGAAGGATCATTGTTGATGCCTCCACAATCTCTCTAGCTACTTCCTTCAGAACCTGAGGGTGCATTCCATCAGGTCCAGGAGATTTATCCACCCTCAGAGCATTAAGCTTCCTGAGCACCTTCTCAGTCGTAATTTTCACTGCACATACTTCACTTCCCTGACACTCTTGAATGTTCGGTGTACTGTAGATACCTTCCACTGGGAAGACTGATGCAAAAGATGTATTTAGTTCCTCTGCCATCTCTACATCTCTCATTACAATATCTCCAGTGTCATTTTGTATTGGTCCTATATCTACCCTCAACTCTCTTTTACCCTTTATATACTTAAAAAAGCTTTTAGTATCCCATAGCAATCTTCTCTTGAACATTCCTCTTGCAGCTGAGTCAATCTCCTTCATACACCTCTCAATGACAATTGTGGACAAACTTGTGTAATATGACACACCACCTGTTCACACTGTGTTATCTTCTGCCTTTCTGTTTAAACATCTATGTTTACAATGTACAATTTGGTAAAAACAAGGCAAAGCCTAACAATTTTTTTTCACATTTTCTTCCTATATTTTGCAACCTTGCTACAGGCCCAATGTCGGTCTCGACCTTACTTCACTTCCCCATGTTTGCATGACCTCTTCCACCTTCTGAAGGTGTTGACAGAAACTAATTGTGGGTAAAGATAAGTTTTCTGCTGGTGCTACTTGTAATAAATATGCAACACTGAGCAATATAATTGACCTTGTACAGAGACAGGCATTTCAAGATCCATGTATGGTGCACTGAGTCATATGCTTTCTGATAGTTGATCCAGGCTGTGTTTAGGTTGGTTTGCCTGGTCTTGGAGTCATGACTGCGTTGTCTACCAGTAGTTGGTACTTGGAGCCCCTGGTTCCATTACCAATCTCTCTCTGAGCAGGACTCTGGAATTTACACACATGTTCCTTCAGCCTGGTGGCTATGATGCCTGATAGGAGCTGCCATGTTGTTGAGCGGCAGGTTATAGGCCAGTAGTCTGATGGTGTTGCTCCTTTGTGAGGACCCTTCACTGTGAGTATTGTCCTTCCTTAAGTTAGTCAGTCAGGGTGGGAGGCTGCTTCAGGCAGCTAGTTCATTTCAGCTGCCAGTCGTGTATGTAATGTTAGTTTTTTCAGCCTACAGGCGTGGATCATGTCAGGCCCTGGTGATGTCCAGTTCTTCATACTTGCTACCCTTTGCTGGACATCTACTGCTGTGATGGCGACTGGTTCTTCCTCTGGGAGACTGCAGAGGCTTGCTTGTAGGTCTTTCAGCCATTGGGCACTGGTGTTATGTGATGCTTCTTTCTCCCATACACTCTTCCAGTACTCCTCAGTTGCTGTTTTGGTTGGTTCAGGTACTGGCATGTTGTTGGTCTGGAACTGTGCGAATACTTTTCCTGGTTCTTTGGAGAAGAGTGAATGGACTAACTGAGCTGCAGAAAGTGGGAAGACCCAAGACTCATCTCAGCTACTGTGGAAGTCCATAGCCAAAGCCCTGGAAACTGTCAAGTAACAGTTAACAGCTCTGGCTACCAGACTACAGAGGTAAACTAAGGACGCAGAGGCCAAGTGAACACTATTATATTCTGTTCCGGCTTTTTGGATTCCAGTTAATTGGGACAAATTGGGGCCAGTACATTTTGGCCCAACTAAGCTGCTGCCCCAATTTTGCCGAAGTTTCATGGAAGCAATTAAAAAGTTATAAAAAAATACAAACTGAGTGACAAATTGTTTATTTTAAATGAAATACACAACATACAAGAACACTGCCATTAGTACTACAGTACTACAGAAGTGTGTATTAGTTTCAAACAGTCATTGATGGAGGAATTCAGTGGGGGTATGCTATGAAGAAAATCAATGCAGGCGCCTAGTGTTGCGTTCATGGACTGAAGGCCTAATGGACTGCCTTCATGCATGTTTTTGATCATTGCATCCTCCAAATCTTCATTTTCATTGTTACATTCAAGACGATTGTCAACAGATAACCCAAATTCTTCATAGTCTCTAACTTGTTGACGTAGTGAAATCATTTCATTTTCACTCCCGGCCATTTCTTCCATCTCCAAGCCTGAATGCTTGAAACCATAGTGAGCAAAACAGTTCTAAATTGTCTCATTGCTTATTTCTCACCAACTCTCAGTGATAGAAGTCAGTTTTTTTGAATACAAACACACACAACTTGTGTTATTTAAAAACTATTCATTTTAAACACTGTGTAGTGTCCAATGACCACCAAAGTGCACATGACTGACACTAGTAAGAACCTGGTTGGCAAGTTTCCTGCCCGATTAAGCGGTTTAGTGTCCCAAATAAATGAAGGGAATCAAGGCAATTTTCTATATTTGTCTTTGTTTTTGCAGGTTTGATGTTGTCGTTTTAAGTTAAATTGGACAGCTATATGGACAGGAGAGGAATGGCGACTAGGTGAGGGTAAGAGTTCGGCATGGACTAGAAGGGCCGAGATGGCCTGTTTCCATGCTGTAATTGTTATATAGTTATATGGTTATATAAGAGTTGTCCTAAATAAGTGGCTGCCCCAATTAACTTGAATCCACATATATATATATATATATATATATATAACACACACACATACATATATAACACACACACATACATATATAACACACACACATACACATATATATATATATATATATATATATATATATATATATAGACACACAGGGTCAATTTCAACATTTATGAGAAATTTAAATAGGTACATGGATGGGAAGGGTACAGAGGGCTGTGGTCTAGTGCAGCTCAATGGGACTAGGCAGATAAAAGGTTCGGCACAGACTCAATGTACTAAAGGACCTGTTTCTATGCTGTACTGTCCTATGACTCTACAAACATGCCACGGCACACCCAAGATAAGAAAACAAGGCTCAAATCTCAAACACAAGAGATTCTGTGGAACAACCAAAACAGCAGCAAGTCAGGCAGTATGTAGGGAATGAATAGTCAGCTTTTTGGGCAGAGCGACTTCATTGGGATTTGAAAGGATTCCTTTCATTGGGATGCTTGAAAAAGAAGCTGGTGATAGATGGAAGTGGTAAAGGGTTGAAGAAGAAGGAATCTAATAGTTGAGGACAGTGGACCATGGGAGAAAGCAAAGGGGGAAGGGCACCAGAAGGGAACAAATTCAAGCTGGAGGAATTCTGTCTGAGTAGCCTCCAGAGGGCTGTACTGCACTGTACTGCTGTCACATAACAAGTTTCACAACATTTTTCAGTGATAATAAACCTGATTGTGATTCAAATACATAATATACATAAGCATTGGCACTGGTGAAGGAACTGTACAACAGTCCCTTCCGGCCTTTTGAGCCACTCTGTCCCAGCAACCCACAAACTCGATTAGCCCTAACGTTATCATGGGACAACTTAACAAATATCAAAAGGCCTTGATAGAGTGGATATGGAGAGGATATGGTGGGGGAGTCTAAGACCAGAGGACACAGCCTCAGAGTAGAGGGACGTCCTATTAGAACAGAGATGAGAAAAATTTCTTTAGCCAAAGAGTAGGGACTCTGTGGAATTCATTGCCACAGGTGCCTGTGGAGGCCAAGTTTTAATGCATATTTGTTGATAAATTCTTGGTTGGTGAGGGCGTGAATGGAAACGGGGAGAAGACAGGAGATTGAGGATGAGACGGAAGATGAAATAGCAGAACAGACTCGATGGGCCAAATGGCCTAATTCTGCTCCTATATCTTATAGTCTAATGGTCTAATTTATAATAAACAGTTAACCAACCGGGTGTGTCTTTGGACTGTGGGTGAAAACTGGAGCACCTGGGGAAAACCCAGGCATTTCATGGGGAGGACCTACAGAGGGCTCCTTAAAGAATGGCACCAGAATTAACCTCTGGACTCCAGAATGCCCTGAGCTGTAACGGCATCCCACGTACCGCTACGCTACTGGGGCTATTGAACTTACAACAGAAAAAGGTAGGAAAGACCGGTTTTAAACAAAATAACACCATCCACAATTTGGTAACACAATCCCTAGGGTGTGCTTGGTAACTTGATAATCCTTTTGAACTTCCCTTTTTAAAATGGTATACATCTACAATAGTAACACACACAAAATGCTGGAGGAACTCAGCAGGCCAGGCAGTGCCTGTGGAAAATGGTAAACATGATTCGAGACCCTTCATCAGGACTGGAAAAGAGTAAGGTGCTGGGGGGAGGGGAGGAAGAAGCACAAGGTGGGAGGTGATAAGAGAAACCGGGCGAGGGAGAGGAGTGAAGTAAAGAGCTGGGAACATAACTGGTGAAAGAGATAAAGGGCTGGAGAAGGGGAAATCTGATAGGAGAGGGCAGTAGACCATGGAGGAAAGGGAAGGGGGAGGAGAACCAGAAGGAGGTACTGCCAGGTAAGGAGATAAGATGAGTGAGGGAAATAGGAATGGGGAATGGTGAAGGGGTGGGGGTGCAATTACTGGAAGCTCGAGAAATTGAGCCTTCAGGTTGGAGGCTACCCAGACGGAATATAAGCTGTTGCTCCTCCAACATGACTGTGGCCTTATCGCAACAGTAGAGGAAGCCATGGACTGACACGTCAGAATGGGAGTGGGAAGTTAAATTGAAATGGGTGGCCACCAGGAGATCCTGCTTTTTCTGGCAGGCAGAGCAAAGGTGTTTGGCAAAGCAGTTTTCCAATCCACATTGGATCTCACCGATATACAGGAGGCCACCTGGGAGCACTGGATACAGGAGATGATCCCAACAGACTCACAGGTGAAGTGTCGCCTCAGCTCGAAGGACCATTTGAGGTCCTGAATGGCAGTGAGGGAGGAGGTGTAGGGGCACTTGTTCTGCTTGCAAGGATAAGTGCCAGGAGGGATATCAGAGGGGACAGATGAATGGACAAGGGAATTGCGTAGGGAGTGATCCCTGCAGAAATTGGAAAGTGTGGGGAGGGAAGGATGGGCTTGGTGGCATACTACTGGAGATGGCGGAAGTTACGGAGAATGATGAGCTGGGGTTGAAGGCTAGTGGAGTGGTAGGTGAGGTCAAAAAGAACCCTATCCCTAGTGGGGTGGCAGGAGGATGGGGTGAGGGCAGATGTGTGCGAAATGGAAGAGATGCGGGTACGAGCAGCATTGATGGTGGAGGAAGAGAAGCCTCCACCTTTGAAGATGGAGGACATCTCAGTGGTTATACATCTACAGATTATGAATAGCGTTTGTTATTCCTAATCACATTGAAACATATTTAATGAATTACTTTATTGCCCAAGCACAATGTGAATATATAGACTGGGATCATATTAATTGGGGTAGTGAACTGCTCAGACCACCCTTGATTCGTGAGGTGTTAACTAGGTAGAATAAAAGTATAAACATGAGAAAGTCTGCAGAAATCCAGAACGAGACACACAAAATGCTGGAGGAACTCAGCAGGCCAGGCAGCATCCATGGAAATGAATAAACAGTTAACGTTTTAGATCAAGACCTTTCTTCAGGATTGGAAAGAATATATAGCTGGGGGAGGGGGAAGATACTATCTAGAAGGTGATAGGTGAAGCCAGGTGGGTGGGAAGGGTCAAGGACTGTTATAAGAGGTATTTTTTACACTTTTTTTCCAATGATCATTGAGGCACAGGGAGATCTGAATTTATTGACTAGTACCTTTATTGTTTAAACTAACAAATACGTAAATTCATACATGAAATACCTTGTGTGACACACGAACCATCTACTTTTATGTCTATTCCTCATCAATTCAAATATTGCATTCCAGTGTTACTGGCCACCGGTCATGTGTCTGTCCTCTAACACCTTGTTATTGGCTCTGCTCCAAGCCAGCGTCCATTTATTGCCTTCTCCCCATCAAACAACAGTCGAAAATTTATAACTCTTTGTTCTCAATCAGCAACCAGCTCGAGTCACTCCTGGCAGGCACCAACCCCAGCATTCACAAACCTGCATGTTATATCCAACCAAAGAACATCTCACAAATAACTTCTTATTTGGAAATGATCTTCAGTCCAGCAGATTAGCTGAAGTATCATTGTGTCTTCTTTAAAACATTGATCAAGCCCAGCATGTCAAGCATACAAAATGGAGAATCGAGTGTCGCCACAAAATGGCAGTCTCCGTCTCCAAGTATGCGGCAAGAACAAAGACAGTTAGTCTGTCTGCTTCCACTATCCTTGATTCATTTGAATTCACTGATTTATAGAACATAGTTGTTTCTAGCCAACAGAAGGAATTTGATTTGAGAGGAGAGTGGACTATAGGAGAAAGAGAAAGAGGAGGGAACCCAGGGGGAAGTAATGGCAGGTAAGAAGTAAAAGGCCAAAGTGGGGAATGGAGGAAATGGTGGGGGAGGGGCAGAAAATTTGTTTACTTGAAGGAGAATGTGATATTCATGCTATCAGTTTGGAGGATTCACAGAAGGAATATAAGGTGTTGCTCCTTCACCTCACCTTGGCACAAGTGGAAACCATGGACCGACGCATTGGAATGGGAATGGGAATCAGAATTAAAATGCTTGGCCACCAGGAAGTCCTGCTTGTGACGAGTGATATGGAGATGCCAAAGAAGCGGTTTCCCCAATTTACGGCAGGTCTCACCAATAGGAGGCTGCTTCTGGAGCACCGGAAACAATAAACAATGGCAATCTTAAGAGTCTCTTAAATATCCCTATTGTATTAGTCTCTTACACTTATCCCAACAGTGCATTCCAGGCACCCACCACTCTCTGCGTAAAGTACCTACACCTCTGCTAAACTTTCCACCACAAACCTTAATCAGATGACCTCTGGAACTTGCTAATACTACTCTTGGAAAAAGATGCTGACTGTCCATTCTATCTACGCCTCTCATAATCTTATATACCTGTACTTCTATCAATATGCCTCTCACCCTCCTTCTCTCCAAGGAGGAAACCCCTAGCTTGCTTAAACTATCCTAATAAGATGTGCTCTCTAATCCAGGCAGTGTCCTGGTAATTCTCCTCTGCACCCTCTCTAAACCTGTACCAGACGCGGCATGAACATCAGAGGGAAGCAGGGGTCTAAAAATGAATTACCAAGCCTTCGGTCAAGATGTCACTGAACTGCAGTCTCCGTTCAGATTATGCCTCAGACTTAGCTGTTGTTTACAAGTTCAAAGTTCAAAGTAAGTTTATTATCAAAGTACATATATGTCACCATTTACAACCCTGAGATTCATTTTCCTGGGGGAATAATCAATAAATTTTTAATAGAATAGTAACCATAATAGAATCAATGAAAGACCGCACCAACTTGGGCATCTAACCAGTGTGCAAAATACAACAAATGGTGTAAATACAAAACAAAAGAAATAATAACAATAATAATAAATAAGAAATAACTATATAGAACATAAGATGAAGAGTTTGAGAAAGTGAGTCCATAGGTTGTGGGAACTGTTCAGTGATGGGGTGAGTGAAGTTGCGTGAAGTTATCCTCTTTGGTTCAGAAGCCTGATGGCTGAGGGGTAATAACTGTCCCTGAACCTGGTGGTATGAGTCCTGAGGTCCCTGTACCTTCTTCCTGATGGCAGCAGTGAGAAGAGAGCATGCCCTAGGTCATGAGGGTCTCTGATGATGGAAGCTGCCTTCTGTTTAGTTGATTTTTAGGTTCGTACAAATGGTTTTGGGGACAGAGAGGGGAGTTTGGGGTCAGGTTAAGGTTTAGGGACAAGGATGTTGTGGAATTAGAGGTCAGACTGGAGTTCAGGTGGCTGCTGTATGTTTGAACTCTTTCAATGTGTATATGTGATGAAGGGCATCCTTGGGGAGACCAGTGAAAATGTGGGCTGGTGGCCACTCAGGTCAGTGAGTTGATGGCAGCTTGTGGGATAAGAGATCTATGTGGTAGAAGGCACGAGTGCTGGAGACCCCCTATTTAGTAGGCAAGTACAGACTCTGAGACCTAGTGTTCAAGGTTCTGACATCAATGAGTCCAGAGTTTGAGGCCTGGAGTTTGGAGTCCTAATCCATGGTCTTCGTTCATAATCCAAGGGTTATTAATAAAGATCAAAGACTGGAAGTCAATCAGAACCCTATGCATCGAGGCATGATGGCTAGACGCCTTAGTCTGTGGATGCTAAGGGGCTGTGGAGAGGAGTGACTGATGTGTACAGGTATATAGTAGTGGTGGGGGTGGTGCATTGGGTTAATGGGTGGGATCAGCCTGATAGCCTGGGATAAGTAACTATTTTTGAGTCTAGTGGTCCCGTGGCATGGATGCTGTGTAGCTTCTTCCCCGATGGGAATGGGACAGGCAGTCCTTATGCAGGGTGAGTGGGATCCTTCATGATATTGCTAGCCTTTATTGGGCAGCTTTCTGTATGTATGTCCTTGATGGCAGAGAGGCTGGTGCCAATGATGTATTGGGCCATTCTAACTACCTGGTGTAGAGCCCTCCACTCAACAGAATCAAATCTCACTCTCAATGACACTAAAACCTCAAATGTTTCCAGATCTGAATGCAATACTGTAGAGTTTTATATAATTTCCTGACCCTTGAACTCAATTCCTCAACTGATGAAGTCAAGCATATTCCTTTTTCCCCTCTATCAACCTGTGTAGCCCCATTACTTAAAAGACCCAGAGGAAGGTGATGGGCAGGTAAGGAGATAAGGTGAGAAAGAGAAACAAGAATGGGGAACAGTAAAGGAGAGGAGAGGGGCAATAACCGGAAGTTTGTGAAATCGAGTTTTATTTCTGTACATATCCATCACCTCCCTCTGGTGCTCCTTCCCCTTCCCTTTCATCCATGGTCTTCTACCCTCTCCTATCAGATTCCCCCTTCTCCAGCACTTTATCTCTCTCAGCTTCCCAGCTCTCTACTTCACACCTCACCCTCTCCCAGTTTCACTTATCACCCGTCACCCTGTACTTCTTCCTCCCCTCCCCCCGCCTTCCTATTCTGACTTTTCCCCTTCCTTTCCCGTCCCGCAAAGGGTCTTAGCCCAAAATGTCGACTGTCCATTCATTTCCATAGATGCTGCCTGGCCTGCTGAGTTCCTCCAGTATTTTGTGGGTGTTGCTCTGGATTTCCAGCATCTGCAGACTTTCTCGTGTTTGTGAAAGGACAAATAATATAGGTTGCATTGAACAATGGAATATTTCACTTCCAAAGGAGGGGGCATAACTTTAAGGTGATTGGAGGAATGTATGGGGGGGCGGGTGTTGGGTGAAACCAGAGTTAAGTTTTTTCACAAAGGGAGTAGAAGGCACAACTGGGGGCAGTAGTAGAGGCAGGCGCATTAGGGACATTTAAGAGACTCTTAAATAGGCACATGGATGATGGAAAAATGGAAGACTATGTGGGTGGGAAGGGTTAAATTGATCTTAGAGTAGATTAAAAGGTCAGCACAACATCATGGACTATGATATTCTATATTCTATTCTATGTACTAAAATGAATTTTCCTGTTTATTCAAAGCCAGGAAAGTATCTACTAATTGGCATCATTTTGTATTATACTTCAATCAGAAAACAAAAAGTAGGTTTCAAAATTAAAATAATTTACAGCTGTGGAATTATTGCTTTTGAATGAAATATCAGAGAGAATTAATAGTACTCACCGTTTTAAAATGGAAGCAGATCTTTCAAACTGGATACACCTGTAATTCAGCAGCTGTTAAGGGAAGTGCCACCGATGTGAACGATTTGTAGGTATGTTATCCAAATCTTGGGTCATGATAGTTTTTATTCAAGTAGTTGATTAAAACTTTTTGCAGCCAGTGGTCGATTAAAACTCGGTAATACTTGTGTGCATTGCGCAGGATGTGACCTGTTGAAGAAACTCTAAGCTATACCTTTGTACTTCCTCATTGGCAGTTTTCCAACAGTGACAACATCATTTAAAGGTGAACGGCCATACATTCAGCTGCTTGCAGTGTAGGAATCTTGTGAAACACAGTGCTGAATTGGAAATGGGAATCCATTTGAATTGAGTCAAGTATGCTATCACTGGAGAAAAAAACCTTTAAGCTGGTATTGCGAGTGTCTTAGTTAAAACCAGATAGAGAACACGTTTAAACTATCCAGGCTATTTACTGTAGCTACCGGCTCACAAATTAGCATACTCCTACGTGATGTTTAGTATATTATCATGTAGACTTTCCCCAACAATCAAACAGAAACTGTGAATTTAAAATGAAGTGTAATAAACAAGGGATATGATCGTATCTAGAGTAACACACACAAGAGACTGGAGGAACTCCGCAGGTCAGGTAGCATCAATAGAAATGAATAAAGAGTCAACATTTCGGGCTGAGAACATTCATCAGGATAGGAAAGGAAGGGGGAAAATGCCAGAATAAGAATAAGAAGATATTTATTTATTGGGCTGCAGCCAAAGTAGGCCTTACCAGCGGTTCGAGGTGTGCCATCCAGTGACCCACTGATTTAACCCCAGCCTAATCACGGGACAATTTACAGTGCCCAATTAACCTACAAACTGGTACTCCGTTGGAGTGTGGGAGGAAACCAGAGCACCCAGAGGAAACACATGCGGTCACGGGGAGAACATACAAACTCCTTACAGGCAGCAGCGGGAGTGATTGAATAATTGGATTCATTGGGTTACTCGAATTAAGACCATGCTAGAGAATTAACCTCCCAAGGAATTATGCTAAATTAACTATTTTACTAAAACCTAACCATAAATATTCCATCATCAATTCTATATAGTAATGCATTGAAAAGGGGAAAAGAGATATCTTTGTTCCATTACGATGCTGATTTCAAACTAAATCAACTTGAACATAGAATATAGAACATAAAACTGTACAGCACAGTACAGGCCCTTCAGCCCACAATGTTGTGCCGGCCTCATAATCTACTCTAAGATCAATCGAACCCTTCCTTCCTATATCCTACCAGGCCCTGAGGACTTTTCTATCATTAGTTTCAGCACATCTTTCTCAACGTTGACGTGTTCTGGTTTAGCAATCTGTTTACACTGTCCTCACAAACAACAAAGTCCCTCTCAATGGTAAATGCTAAAGCAAAAGTTTTCATGAAGGATCTCCCATACCTGCACCGACTCCAGGCATGCTTCCTCTTCGACTCTGATCGGTCCTACCCTCGTGCTGTTACCAGTTTTCGATCGGTACAATGACAAGCTGAATTGTCTGCGTGCATATGGTCATCTGCAACTGCTGAGAGCTGCCTGCTCTTGCTGATAACACCCATGCACCATCAAGTTACAGGACATGTCACTCAGGGATCTGGGCTATATTATATATGTTTGCGCGACTATATGTCTACCGCTCTCTTATATGTGCTATATGTGCCTTGTGATGTGTGTGACTATTGGTACTGTGTTTTGTACCTTGGTCCAGGAGGAATACTGTTCCATTTGGCTGTATTCATGTACGGTTGAATGACAATTAAACTTGAATTGATAAGCAGGGAGTAGGTGGTAGATGGTTGTATGAGCAGCTGGTTCATATGAGCAGCAGGCCTGAACAGATTAGATACAGCAAAGTTATTTCCCATGGTAGGGGAGTCTAGGACAAGAGGGCACGACTTCAGGATTGAAGGATGTCCATTTAGAACAGAGATGCGGAGAAATTACTTTAGTCAGAGGGTGGTAAATCTGTGGAATTTGTTGCCACAAGTGGCTGTAGAGGCCAAGTCATTGGGTGCATTTAAGGCAGAGATAGATATGTTCTTGATTAGCCAGGGCATCAAAGGGTATGTGGTGAAGGCAGGGGAGTGGAGATGACTGGAAGGATTGGATCAGCCCACGAATGAATGGCGGAGCAGACTCGATGGGCCGAATGGCCTACTTCTACTCCTATATCTTATGGTCTTATTTCACCCAAGTCCTGGTTATGTGACCACTGACACCAGGCTGACAATCTTTGAAGAGTATTGATAATGGCTGGGGACACTGCCCAGAAGGAAGCAATGCCAAACCACTACTGTAGAAAAATTTGCCTGGAACAATCATGGCCATAAAGACCATGATCGCCTATGTTATACGACACAGCATGTAATGATGATGATGATTTGTTTTATTTTTATTTCATTTAGATAAGAGAATGAGGAATTAACCAGTATTTGGCCAATTTAAGTGCCAGGACAAATCCAAAAGTTCATAGTGTTGGGGCCAGAGGTGAGAGATGGACCAATGTTCTGCTTGCTACTCTACAGGGCTTACTCATCCCTACACTGAACTAAGGCAATTACGGGCTCCTGAATTGTCTGCGTCTGGGTTCGTGGCATTAGACCCACTTTGATGAACTTCAATTCTGAATGCTATTTGCATACTTATATTGTTTGCATGATTTGTTTTTTTTCTGCGCATTGGGGCCTATTGGGTTTCTTCTTTTGTGGCTGGCCGTAAGAAGACGAATCTCAAGATTGTATATAATATACAGACTTTGATAGTAAATGTACTTTGAACTTCGAGATACAGCATGGTAATAGGCCCAACAAGGCTGAGTCCTGCCGGTTATGCCTCTGTGACCAACTAACCTATTAAGCCATAGGTCTTTCAAATATGGGAGGAAATCGGAGCACCTAGAGGAAACCCACATGATCATGAGGAGTACGTACAAACTCCTGACAGGTAGTGGCAGGAATTGAACCTGGGTTGCTGGCACGTTACGGTGTTACGCTAACTATTACTCTACTGTGCTGTACCTGTACTACCTCAGTGCACTGTGTAATGATTTGGTCTGTATGAACAGTATGCACAAGCGTTTTGCTCTATCTCAGTGCATGCAGCAACAATAAATCAATTCCATCTGCAATCATCTCATATTTCAGAACTAGAATCAGACCAAGTTTAATATCATCGGCATTGGACGTGAAATTCATTAGCTTGTGGCAGGAGTACATTGCAGTGCATAACAATAAAAGCTGTAAAATTACAGTAAGTACGTGTGTATATGTTTTAAATTAAATAAGAGGTGCAAAAAGAGAGAGAGAAAAAAGAAGTGGTGAAGTAGTGTTCATGAATTCATTCCATTCAGCAGTTGGATGGCAGAGGGGACGAAACTATTCCTGAATCATTGAATGTGTGCCTTTTGGCTTCTGTACCTTTTTCCTGATGTTAACAATGAGAAGAGGGCACGTCCTGGGTGATTGTAGTCTTTAATGATGGATGCCACTTTTTTGAGGCATTTCCTTTTGAAGATGTCCAGTATTCTGGGGAGGCTAGTGCCCATGAGACAGCTAACTGAGTTCACAACTTTCTGCATCAATCCTGTGCAGTGTAATCAGTTAGAATGCCCTTCATGATACACCTGTAGAAAATCGTGAGTGTTTTGTGACGTACCAAATCTCCTCAAGCTCCTAATGAAATATAGCCACTGGCATGTCTTCTTTCAGTTGCATCATTAGGACAGGTCCTCAGAGATCTTGACTTTCTCTGTAGCTGTTACACTTTCTTTCCAGCTTTTTGATGAAACAAGTGACCATGTTATGATATTCAAAATGTTACTGCCAGGTTTGTTAACACATTTAATTTTTACTGGTTGTATTAATAAAACAGGTCGACCTTCACTCATCCAACTACCTGTAACCTGATTCCTTTGATCATCCAGCACTGATTATGCTTAATGTGATCCTTCTGTAATTTGGCATTTTCACTAATCCGGCACTCCTCAGGTCCCAGTGGTGCCGGGTTAGTGAAGGTCGACCTGTACTAGTAAGTGTACAGCACATCAGAACATACCATTGCATTTAGAGAATCATATTTAGATCTACAGTAGAAATATAGCGCAGGAGATATTTTGACTATTGATCCATGCCAGCTTTTTGCAAAAACCACAACTTTTAAACCCTGCAATTTTATTTTGCTTCAGATAGACCAAAAAAAATTGGAGCAGAATTAGGCCATTCAGCAAATCAAGTCTGCTCCACCATTCTATCATGGCTGATTTATTATCCCTCTCAACCCAATGCCTATCTGTATAATCTTTGATACCCTGGCTAACAAACAACCTATCAACTTCCACTTTAAATATACCCAATGACTTGGCCTCTGCAGCCATCTTTGTCAATAGATTCCACAGATTCACTAATTTCTGGCTAAAGAAATTCCTCCTCGTCTCTGCTCCAAAGGGACATCCCTCGATTCTAAGGCTGTGCCCTCTGGTCCTAGACTCACCCGCTATTGGAAACATTCTTTCCATATCCATTCTATCTATGCCTTTCAATGAGACCTTCCCCTCATTCTTCTAAATTCCTGAGAGTACAGGCTCCTCATAGTTAATGTAACTTTCTTAGGCAATGCTTAGATAATTCCTCCGTGGCAGACACAACTGAATTTACATGTACTGATCTTAAAGGCAGTACATTCCAGATCACAGCAATCATTTCCTGCAATGTGTTCTCTGCTTCTTTATAAATCATCTTACATTACTGGTTCTTGTCAGTGGGAAGGAAGAGTTTCTCTGTAAGTAAATAACTTAAAACCCTTCATGAATTTAAATAGATCTTCTATCAGTAGTGTTGTGTCTGTGCACAACTTACATATACATTAAATAAATGCATGCAAGCAGGAGATGGCGACATAGTGCTAAGGGTGGTTTATTGCTGTAAAAGAAATAGATCCATACATTACACTTCCTCACCCTTTAGATTAATGCAACATAAAACTCTGTATGTACAAAACATTAAATTTCCCTTTCATAAACCCATATTCCAAATAAGCATACTTTCGCAATAAAAACTATAACTACACAGTTCTAAAGATTCAGTCTTTTGAGTGGTGTTCTGTTTCTTTCTGGATAGCGCCTCTGGACCTGTGGAGTGGTATGAGGTTTAGCAGGTATCTTGACAACAATAATATTCTTGTCGCATCTCTGGACCTGTGGAGAGGCATCACGTTTGATGAGTGTCTTGTCGAAGACAACATTCTCGGTTTCCGGTGTCAGTGACATCATCATTAAGAGGAAAATCCGGTGACTGTAATGTGTCCATCTTGTTGGCTGCAATCGATTTTTATAATAGACTTTTGTTTTTTTTAAACTTTCTTTACTAACTCTTTGGTTAAGTTAATGTTTACAAATATACTTCTTTATTACTGTATGCAGAGTGCGATCTGTTATTTCACCCCAACGGGCTGCTGCAGGGCAGTAAGTTACATAGCATTCACACAAACTGGGGTTTGGCTGGGCGAGACATCTCAATCTCACTGATTTGGTGGGACCAAAGTCGGATACACCCTAGACTTATGAAGCCGGAGAAAGGTGGGTTAATCACCACGGAATCCAGTGGCTGTTTGAGAGGGGCATTTTCCGAGACGCTCAATAAAAGGGGGGTTTCATCCATCACTAAAGTCACAGTCCTGGGAAGTTTGCGCAGTTCTCCAATGTACTCAGAAGCAGGCCCTTCCAGCCCAATGAGCCACACTGCCCTGATTTAACCCTAGCCTAACCACAGGACAATTTAGAATGACCAATTAACCTACTAACTGGTCCGTCTATGGACTGTGGGAGGAAATCAGAGCGCCCACCTGTTTCAACGGGGAGAACGTACAAAATCCGGCACTGGAATTGAACTCTGAACTTCAACGACCTGAGCTGTGATAGTTTTACACCAACTGCTACGCTATCATTGCTAATGTGCCAACGTCAACCACTATTCCTGACAATACACACCACCCTCTGTGTGAAGAAGCTGCCCACGGCGTCCTTGCCAAATTATGATCTCAATCCTATGCCCTCTTGGTTTTAGCTTGGTTCGCATGTGAAATGCAGTGAAAAGTGTCGTTTATGATAATAACCAGCACAACCGAAGGATGTGCTGGGGGCAGCTCGCAAGCATTGCCACGGAAGCTGGCACCAACATAAAACGACCACAATGCTCAGCAGAACAACACAGAACACAACAAGCAACAAAGCAACAACAGCAAAACAACCTCATTCCTGATGAAGGGTCTCGGCCCGAATCATCGATTGTTTTTTTCCCCTCCATGGTAAAAACAATTACAACAAAACATACAGGGAAACAGCAGCATGGTGCCGAGATTTCAGAGCAACAGATGAATCCGTACAGTGCTCCGTACCTAGGAGTGAATTAGCCATCTTTCACTGAGTAACCATAAGCATTCATCTGATTAACAGTTAGCTTTCATTGTCACATGTATATCGAAGCATCAAAAAACAAAGTGAAATGCGTTGTTTCGAGTCAACAACCAACACAGTATGAGGATGTGCTGGAGGGCAGCCCACAAGTGTCACCATGCTTCTGGTGCCAATATGGCCTACTAATCCTAACTGTACAGTACTGCGAAAGAGTCTCAGGCACATATATACGGCGAGGGTGCACAGCACCGCATCTGTCAACGTGGAGCAGAGAGCGAGTCTGTAAATCTGGTGGGAGCAAAGGATGTTGGGAATGGTAAGTGTGCAGTGCCACAAGACAAGATTTGCCAGGAGCAGGGGATTGAAGTGCATACGCCCAGCCCTGAGGCACCAGGCAAGGTCATTTGATTCCAAAGGAAGAGGAGGCAGGAGAAGATGGCGGCGTGACGCAGCGCTCACACAGTTCTGAATGAATATCGTATGTGTTAACTAGGGGGCCGTGCACAATCTGGATTTGATGGAGACAGCTGTGAGAAGCACGGAGGAACATCTGGAGAAACTTCTGAAATGCCCACTTCGCTGCCGCTGCTACTGTGCGATCAAGAATCTCCAGAGGGGAAGGCCCCAAATCCTCGGCCTTGCCTATTGCCTGTTGCCGGGGCCGGGGTCGAAGCGCTCGGCAGAGATGGTGCTCGGTGTCAGAGAGGTGGTCGGAGGCTCGGAGTTTTCGGATGGACTCAGAGTCGGACTGTGGTTGGATGCTTCCAGGATGCTGCATCGGCAAGTTTGCGGCGCCGAAGGTTTACGGTCTGCGTGAGATGATGGGACTTCCGAGAGACTCTGAGACTTTTACCGTGCCATGGTCTCTTATCAAATTATGGTATTGCTTTGCACTGTTGTAACTATATGTATAATTACGTGGTTTTTGGCAGTTTTTAAGTCGGTTTGTCATGTGTTTCTGAAATATCATTCTGGAAAAACATTGTATCATTTCTTAATGCATACATTACTAAATGACAATAAAAGAGGACTGCGTGTCCTCATAATCTAATTGGTTTATTGATCATTACAGAACGTCTCTCTGGCGCTTCCTGCTCCACCCCTCTTCCCTTCCCTTTCCCAACCATGATTCCCCTCTCCCTGCCTCCTTCCCACTCTCAGTCCACAATCGAGACCCAGATCAGAATCAGGTTTAGCATCACTCACATATATCATGAAATTTGTTTTATTTTGCAACACCACTACAGTGCAATACATAAATTTACTACAGTACTGTGCAAACGTCCTTGGTACCCCTGCCTAGGAATTTTGCTCTGTACTGTACATCTTTAGGATGTGGGAGGAAACTGGAGCACCTGGAGTAAACCCACACTGTCACAGATAGAAATTACAAACTCCTTACTGGCTGCGGTGGCAATTGAACCCCCATTTGTGATCACTGGCACTATAAAGCAATTGCACTAGTCACTACGCTACTGTGCTACCTGTGCCTGCTGTACTATTATACATCTGACAGGCTGAAGGCAGGAACGGGGTACTGATTGTGGATGATCAGCCATGATCACAGTGAATGGCGGTGCTGGCTCGAAGGGCCAAATGGCCTGCTCCTGCACCTATTGTCTATTGACTCAGCAAGGGCTATGTTGCAACAATTGCACCTGCTGACATTACTTAACTGTTTAAATAAAACAAAGCTACAGAGAGAAGTGGATCAAAACAGTCAGTGTTAACAAAACAAAGTGGAACAAAGGTGCTTTGGTACCGCACGCCCTTCCTCTCCCACTGGTGGATTGCCTTTTTCTGACAGCATTGAGTAAGGCTGTTCAACTGAAAATGTCATTGTCATAGAGAATAAAATATGGAAATATTTTATTTCCATATTTACTGCACCCATGCTGACCAGCAAACACCCATTCCTACCTCAAAAGCACCCTGACCGTTCTTCAAGTATTCTCAACAGGGTCAGAAAAAGTTGCAAGAAGTTGCAAAAAGTGACTATCTTAGTCAGCTCCATCATGGGCACTAACCCCCTCAGTATCAAGGACAGCTTCAAAAGACAATGCCTCAAAAAGGTGGCACGCATCACCCAGAACATACCCTCTTCTCATTGATACCATCAAGGAGGAGGTACAGGAGATACAGACGTGACATTTTAGGGACAGCTTCTTCTTCGCCTCTGCCATCAGATTTCTGAATGGACAGTGAACCCAGGTACACCATCTCACTTTTTTTGCTTCACTTATTTAATTTACAAGTGCTGTGCAAAAGGGGTACTGGCAACAACTGAACCCAGAAGCGGAGAAACAGCAGACTCCCACGTAGAGATTGAAACAAGAGGTTGTACAAAGGAACGCCAACAGAATATCGGAGGTGCAACTGAGGGACAATGCTTGGTCAGCATTCTCACCACAGGGACCCAGCAATCAGTGCTAATCGAGAGTCCGAAATTAAACCATCATAGAAAGTGGAAAACCAAGCCCCTCACAATTACCGTGACAAGATGAAACAGAAAGAGCAAGGGCTTAGCGACTCTATTTAAGACAACAATTAGTAAAGACAGATGCTCGAGAAACTTAGAAGCCCAACTCTCTACAGCAAGCAGTAGAGGCCCACTCATGACATTGATTTCTTGCAATGCTTTCAGTCTTCAGTTCAGACCCACTTCAACCTGATATTGACTGGTCAGATTTCTGAGAGGATACATGCTCTTTTCAGCATCAACAGAATTTAATCTGTTCTTTAATTTGAGCAAGCTAGGGCTTTTCTCTCTGGAGCAAAGGAGTCATAGAGAAGTATAGCACAGAAACAGCCCCTTTGGCCCATCTAGTCCATGCTGAAACCATTTAAACTGCCTACTCCCATCGATATGCACTAGGATCATAGCCTTACCACCAACGTACCTATCCAAACTTCACTTAAATGTTGAAAACAAGCTTGCTTGCATCATTTGTGCCGGCAGCTCATTCCACACTCTCATAACCCTCTAACCGAAAAAAGTTTCCCACCACATTCCTGTTAAACATTTTACCTTTCACCCATAACACATGACCTCTTGTTGTAGTTCCACCCAACATCAGTGGAGAAAGCCTGTTTGCATTTACCTTACCTATATCCCTCATAATTTTGGATAGTCTATTAAATCTCTTCTAAGTCTTCTACATTCCAAAGAATAAAGTCCTAATCCATTCAATCTTTCCTCATAACTCAGGTTCTCCAGACCCGGCAACATCCTTGAAATTTTTCTCTGTATTCTTTCCATCTTATTTACTTCTTTCCTGTAGTAAATGCCCAAAACCGCTCTGAATACTCCAAATTAGGCCTCACGAATGTCTTATATAACTTCAACATAACATCCTATCTCATGTACTCAATACTTTGATTTATGAAGGTCAATGTGCCAAACGCTTTCTTTCCGACCCTACTTACCTGTGACGCCATATCAACGAATTATGGACCTGTATCCCCAGATCACTTTGTTCCACATCACTCCTCAGTGCCCTACAATTCACTACCGAAATGCAACATCTCGCACTTGTCTACATTGAATTCTATCTGCCATTTTTCAACCCTTTTCTCCAGTTGATCCAGATCCCTCTGCAAACCCCGATAACCTTCTTTATTGTCCACAATGCCCCCAATCCTGATGTCACCTACCAATTTGCTGATCCAGTAAACCACATTATCATTCAGATCATTGATAGAGATGACAATAAACAATGGCACCTGCAACACACCACTAGTCACAGGCCTCCAGTCGGAGAGACAACTGTCTGCTAGCAGGCTCTGGCTTCTCCCACAAAACCAATGTCTAATCCAATTTGCTACCTTATATTGAATGCCGAGTGATTGAACCTTTTTGATCAACATCCCACGCAGGCCCTTGTCAAATGCCTTACCTAGTTAATATAGACAACATCCACTGCCTTTTCTTCATCCACTTTCCTGGTAACTTCCTCGAAAAACTCTATAAGGTCAGTTAGACATGACAAACCATGCATGAAGCCATGTTGGCTATCCTTAATCAGTCCATGTCTATCCAAATACTTATATATCTGGTCCCTTTGAATACCTCCCAATATCTTTCCCACAACTGACGTCAGACTCACCAGCCTATAATTTCCTGGTTTCTGTTTAAAGGCTTTTTTAAAAACAGTGGAACAACATTGGCAATCTTCCAATCCTCTGGTACCTCTCCTGTCGCTAAGGATGTTTTAAATGTCTTTGATAGGCCTTGGCAATTTTTGCACTTGCCTCCCATTGGGTCTGAGGAAACACCTTGTCAAGCCCTGGGGATTTATCCACCCTGATTTGCCTCATGACACCAAACACCTCCTCCTCTGTAATCTGTGTAGGGTCCATGAGGTCGGTGCCACTTTGCCTCACTTCTATAGACTCTGTGTCCATCTCCAGAATAAACACATGTAAAAAAATTATTTAAGATCTCCCACATCTGCTTTGGCTCCACATGGGGTAACATTGTGAACTTCCAGAGGACCAACTGTGTCTCTTGCAATCCTTTTGTTCTTAGCATATCTGTAGAATCCCTAAGGATTCTCCTTCACCTTGTCTGCTAAGGTAACTTCATGTCTTCTTTTAGTCCTCCTGATTTCCTTCTTAAGTTTTCCTTTGCATTTCTTGTACTCCATAAGCACCTTATTTGTTCCGATCTGCCTATACCTGCAAAGCACTTCCTTTGTCCTCTTAACCAGGGCTTCATTGTCTCCTGAAAACCAAGGTTCCCTATACTTGTTATCTTTACCTTTTATTCTAACAAAAGACATACAACCTTTGTACTCTCAAAATTTCACTTTTGAAGGCTTCCCACTTACTAAATACACCTTTGCCAGAAAACAGCCTGTCCCAATCCACACTTGCCAGATAATTTCCGATACGATCAAAATGGGCCCTTTTCCAGTTTAGAATCTCATCCCGTGGACCAGACCTATCCTTTTCCATATTTACTTTGAAACTAATGGCATTGTGGTCACTGGATGCAAAGCGTTCCCTTACACAATCTTCGGTAAGCTGCCATGTCTCATTCCCTAATAGCAGATCAAGAATTGTACCCTCTCTCATTGGGACTTCTACATACTGATAAGGAATATTTCTTGAACACATTTGACACGCGCTATCCCATCTAGCCTTTTTACAGTATGGGATTCACAGTCAATATGTGGAAAGTTAAAATCGCCTACTATAACAACCTTGTGTTTCTTGCAATAGTCTACAATCTCCTTACACGTTTGATTATCTAGATCCCTCGGACTGTTGGGTGGTCTTTAATATAGCCCCATTAATGTGGTCATACCTTTCTTATTTCTCAGTTCTATCCATAATACCTTATTAGACGAGTTCTCCAGTGTGCTGACAGAACATGGCGGTAACAATTTCTCTGACTAGTAACACCACCCTCTTCCTTTAATCCCTTCCGCTCTGTCACGTCTAAAACAATGAAACCCCAGAATTTTCAGCTGCCATTCCTGCCCTTTCCAGCAACCAAGTCTCACTAATGATTACAATGTCATAATTACAGGTGTCGATAGATGCCCTGAGCTCATTTGCCTTTCCTACGGCACTTCTTGCATTGAAGTATACTGAATGCAGCTCAGGACACTAGTCGCACCATGCTCAACCTTTTGATTCCTAACTTTGCCTGAGGTCTTAACAACATGTCTTTACAACTTCTCTACTAACTGTCTTGGTACTCTGGCTCCCATCTCCCTGCTACTCTTATTTAAACTCCACTGTGCAGCATTAGCAAACTTTCCCGATGCCATATTGGTCCCGCTCCAATTCCGATGCAAACCATCTCTTCTGTACAGGTCCCACCTTCCCTGGAAGAGAGCACAGTGATCCAAAAATCTTATGCCCTCCCTCCTGCTCCTATTCCTTCATCATGTGTTTAACTGCATAATCTTCCTGGTTTTGGCTTCACTAGCACATAGCATGGGTAGCAATCCTGAGATCACAGCCCTGGAGGCTCTGCTCTTTAACATAACACCTAACTCCCTGAATTCCCTTAGCAGAACCCTATCACTTATCCTACCCATGATATTGTTCACCACGGGGACCATGGCTTCTGGCTGTTCACCTTCCCACTCAAAATTGCTGGGAACTCAATCCGAGATGTCCTCAACCCTGGCACCCAGGAGGCAACATACCATCTGGGGATCTCGCTCTCACCCACGGAATCTCCCATCCGTTCACCTAACTATAGAATCCTCCATCCCCACAGTTCGCCTCTTCTCCCCCCTTCCCTTCTGAGTCACAGAGCCAGACTCAGTGCCAGAGACCCGACCACTCTTTCAGGTCTTTTAGGTCATCCCCCAATAGTATCCAAAGTGATATAGTGATATACCTGTTGTGGAGGGGGTTGGCCACAGGGGTGTTCTGGACTGACTCTTTAACCCCTTTACCCTTCCTGACTGCCACCCAGTTTCCTGTGTGCTGAACACTTCCCCCAGCACTTTCTTAGGTGCTCTGGTTACATAGAGCTATAGAAACATAGAAAAAACTACAGCACAATACAGGACCTTCAGCCCACAACATACAGGAACATGTACTTTCTTTAGAAATTACCTAGGGTTACCCATAGCCCCCTATTTTTCTAAGCTCTATGTACCTATCCAGGAGTCTCTTAAAAGACCTTATCATATCCACCTCCACCACTGCCACTGGTAGCCCATTCCACGCACTCACCTCTCTCTGCGTGAAAACCTTACCCCTGATATCTCCTCTGTACCTTCTTCTAAGCACCTTAAAACTATGCCCTATGGTGTTAGCCATTTCAGCTCTGGGAAAAAGTCTCTGGCTATCCACAATATCAATGCCTCTCATCATCTTATACACCTCTATCAGGTCACCTCTCATCCTCTGCCGCTCCAAGGAGAAAAGGCCAAGTTCACTCAATCTATTCTCATAAGGCATGCTCCCCAATCCAGGCAACATCCTTGTAAATTTCCTCTGCACCCTTTCTATAGTTTCCATATCCTTCCTGTAGTGAGGCGACCAGGACTGAGCACAGTACTCCAAGTAGGGTCCGATCTCGGTCCGATATAGTTGCAACATTACCTCTTCGCTCTTAAACTCAATCCCAAGGTTCATGAAGGTCAATGCACCGTATGCCTTCTTAACAACAGAGTCAACCTGCGCAGCAGCTTTGAGTGTCCTATGGTTCGGACCCCAAGATCCCTTTGATCTTCCACACTGCCAAGAGTTTACCATTAATACTATATCCTGCCATCATATTTGACCTACCAAAATGAACCACGTCACACTTAGCTGGGTTGAACTCCATCTGCCATTTCTCAGCCTAGTTTTGCATCCTATCAATGTCCTGCTGTAACCTCTGACAGTCCTTCACACTATCCACAACACCCCCAACCTTTGTGCCATCAGCAAATTTACTAACCCATCCCTCCACTTCCTCATCCAGGTCATTTATAAAAATCACGAAGTGTCAGGGTCCCAGAACAGATCCCTGAGGCACACCACTGTCCTCCATGCAGAATACAACCACTCTTTGTCTTCTGTGGGAAAGCCAATTCTGGATCCACAAACCAATGTGCCCTTGGATCCTATGCCTCCTTACTTTTTCAATAAGTCTTGCATGGGGTACCTTATCAAATGCCTTGCTGAAATCCATATACACTACATCTACTGATCTACCTTCTTCAATGTGTTCAGTCACATCCTCAAAAAATTCAATCAGGTTCGTAATCAGGACCTGCCTTTCATAAAGCCATGCTGACTATTCTTAATCATATTATGCCTCGCCAAATGTTCATAAATCCTGCCTCTTGGGATCTTTTCCATCAACTTACCAACCACTGAAAGTAAGACTCACTGGTCTATAATTTCCTGGACTATCTCTACTCCTTTTCTTGAATAAGGGAACAACATCTGCAACCCTCCAATCCTCTGGAACTTCTCCTGTCCCCATTGATGTAAAGACCATTGCCAGAGTCTCAGCAATCTCCTCCCTCACCTCCCACATCCAGTACCAGTGACTTATCCAACTTGATGCTTTCCAAAAGCTCCAGCACATCCTCTTTCTTAATATCTACGTGCTCAAGCTTTTCAGTCCACTGCAAGTACTCAAGTAACATTTCACCGTATGTTTCAGTGTACTTGAGATAGGCAGAAGAATGGGGTTGAGAGGGATAGTAAATCATCAATGATGGAATGGGAGAGCAAACTTGATGGGCTGAATGGCCTAATTCAGCTCCTCTGTCATTATATAAATGAGTGAATCAAAATCCAAATCAAGCAGAAGCTGCTCCAGACTTTGTACCGCACTACTGTCAGCCTGTTACTGTCCTCTATCAATTAAAAACACTCCCCAGTCACATTCATCTTTCTTGGTAAAGTAATTGATGAATTAGTGAAATACTTTACATGTATATTTATAAACAAAAAGCCAAATCCTTTCCCAAAATAGCTTAGTGTGATTTCTTGAAGGGAAGGGTTATGTCTACATTGGAAATTTTCAGCCCCATCCTACTCCTGACCAAAAGACCAGAAGACGTAGGGGCACAATTAGGCCATTCGGCCCATTGTGTCTGCTCCGCCATTTCTTCCTGTTAGAATTCTTTGAAGAAATTACAAGCAGGATAGATAAAGGGGATGCAGTGGATGTTGTATATTTGGACTTCCAGAAGGCCTTTGTCAAGGTGCTATAGATGAGGATGCTTACCAAGTTAAAAGCCCATGGTATTACAGGAGAGCTACTGGCATAATGAGAGCATTGGCTGATTGATAGGAGGCAGCAAGTGGGAATAAAAGGATCCTTTTCTAGTTGGCTGCCAGTGAGTGGTGGTGTTCCCAGGGGTCGGTGCTGGGAGCACTTCTTTTTATGCTAAATATCGATGATTTACGTGATGGAATAGATGGCTTTGTTGTCAAGTTTGCAGATGATACAAAGTCTGGTAGAAGGGCAGTAAGTGTTGAGGAAACAGGTACGATGCAGAAGAACTTAGACGGATTAGGAGAATGGGCAAGAAAGTGGCAAATGAAATATAAGCAACACACATAAAAGTTACTGGTGAACACAGCAGGCCAGGCAGCATCTCTAGGAAGAGGTACAGTCGACGTTTCGGGCCGAGATCCCTCATCAGGACTAACTGAAAGAAGAGCTAGCCAGAGATTTGAAAGTGGGAGGGGGAGATCTGAAATGATAGGAGAAGACAGGAGGGGGAGGGATGGAGCCAAGAGCTGGACAGGTGATTGGCAAAAGGGATACAAGTGGATCATGGGACAGGAGCCCCAGGGAGAAAGAAAAGGGGGAGGGGGGAGAAAGCCCAGAGGATGGGCAAGGGGTATAGTGAGAGGGACAGAGTGAGAAAAGGGAGGGAGAGAAAAAGAATGCATGTATATAAATAAATAATGGATGGTGTACGAGGGGAGGTGGGGCGTTAGCAGGAGTTTGAGAAGTCAATGTTCATGACATCAGCTTGGAGGCTACCCAGACGGAATACAAGGTGTTGTTCCTCCAACCTGAGTGTGAAATATAAATGTTAATGTTGGAAAATGCATGGTCATGCACTTTGGTAGTAGAAATAAATGTGCGGACTATTTCCTAAATGGGGAGAAAATCCAAAAATCTGAGATGCAAAGAGACCTGGGAGTCCTTGTGTACTCACTAGAATTTAGAAAGATGAGGAGGATCTCATTGAAACCTTTCAAATGTTGAAAGGCCTAGACAGAGTAGATGTGGGCAGGATGTTTCCCATGGTGGGTGAGCCTAGCACAAGAGGGCACACTCTCAGGGTAGAGGGGCACCCATTTAAAACAGAGGTGCAGAGAATTATTTTCAGCCAGATGGTGAATTTGCAGAATTTGTTACTACAAGTAGCTGTGGAGGCCAGGTCATTGGGTATATTTAAGGCAGAGCTTGATAGGTTCTTGATTGAACACAGCATAGAGGTTATTGGGAGAAGGTCGGGGAGTGGAGCTGAGAAGGGGAAAAGAAAGATCAGCTATGATTGAATGGCAGAGCAGACTCGATAGGCCTAATTCTGCTCCTGTGTCTTACGGCTGATTCATTTTCCTCTCAACCCTATTCTCCTGCCTTCTCCCTGTAACTTTTCATGACCTGACAAATCAAGAATGTATCAACCTCCACCTTAATATATACCCAATGATCTAGCTGCCACAGCCACCTGTGGCAACGAATTCCACAGACCCACATCACATTCTGGCTAAAGAAATTCCTCCTCAACTCCATTTTAATTCTAAGTGCAAAATCAGCTGTGTCTATGTCCTCATCGAGGGATCAGCAGTGGAAAGGGTGAGCAGCTTCAGGTTCCTGGGTGTCTGCATCAATGAAGACCTGCCCCAAGCTCAATATATTGATGTAATCAAGAAGAAGGCATGCCAATCTTCATTAGGAGTTTGAGGAGAATTGGTATGTGACCAAACGCTCTAGCAAATTTCTACAGATGTACCGTGGAGAGCATTCTGACTGGTTGCATCACTCTCTGATATGGAGGAGCTTTTGCATAGGATCGGGTAAAAATTTCATTGGGTTGTAAACTCAGCCAGCTCCATCATGGGCACTAGCCTCCCCACCATCACGGAAATCTTCAAAAGGCAGCATCCATCATTAAAGACCCTCAACAAGCCCTCTTCTCATCACTACTATCAAGGAAGAGGTACAGCAGCCTGAAGAAACACACCCAATGTTTTAAGAATAGCTTGTACTCCTCCACCAACAGGTTTCTGAATGGTCCATCAACACATAAACCTCATTATATTGCTCCCTCTTCTTTAGAGGTACAGCATGGAACAGGACATCCTGGCCCAGTCAGCCACACAGCCCAGCAACACACCTACTTAACCTTTGCCCAATCAGAGGACAATTTACAATGACCGATTAACCTGCTAACTGGTAATTCTTTGAAATGTGGTAGGAAACCCGAGCACCTGGAGGAACCCCGCATGTTCACGGGGAGGACGTACAAACTCCTTACAGACTGCACCAGGATTGAACTCTGAACTTCAATGTCCCAAGCTGTATCAGAGTTGTGCTAACCACCCCTGTGTCATGATGCCCAGAAGAAATCAGGCCAATTAATCCAGAGACAAAACTTTGAACCATTATTTATTTAGCGCTACCTCACGGAACAAGCCCTTCCTTCCCAATGAGCCACACCTCCCAGCAATCTACTTAACACTACCATAATCACAGGACAATTTACAATGACCAATTAACCTACTAAATGGTACATCTTCGGACTGTGGAAGGACTACTACTTTCGCACTACTTATTTTTTAGCAGTTCTTTTTCTGACTGACAGTAATGTTTCTATATCTCGCACTGTACTGATGCTGCAAAACAATAAATTTCACAACGCATCGGTAATAAACTTGATTCTGATTCTGATGTCTGGCACTAACTTGCCTCATTGTCCTGTGGTGCCCTCTGCTGGTGATCTGTGGTTACTGTGTCACAATTTCTCATTCTCCTGCTTGCTTTTCCCTCCCAAGCAAGCAACAGCTAAAAACTATACAATATGACCAGCAAAGTTCTTTACCGTCAAGGTTTGAAAATGTTATCTCTGTTGTAATGTCAGAAACATTCATTCAATCATTTATTTTATAATTTGCTTATCTCTTATACTTTTTAAACTTGTTCTATCTGAAATGGACTATCATTTTTCAGTGATGTTATACCTCTGAACTAATTACTAAATAACTTCTGTACACTACACCAATTAGAATTCCAATTCAAATCCATGGAACAAGATAGAACATTTCCCATATAGATGGAGGTGCACAAAATTAATGCAGTTATAGATAGGGTAAATACAAACAGACTTTTTCCACTGAGGTTGGGTGAGACCAGAACAAGAGGACCTGGTGTAAGAGTGAAAGGTGAAATGTTGAAGGGGAATATGAGGGGGAAACATCTTCACTCAGAGGGTGGTGAGAGTGTGGAACGAGCTGCCCACGGAAGTGGTGGATGTGGATTTCATTTCAACATTTAAGAGAAATTTGGATCAGTACATGGATGGGAGAGGTACGGAGGGCTATGGTCCAGGTGCGGTTCATTGGGGCTGGACAGATGAATACTTCAGCATGGACTGGATGGGCTGATTGGCCTGTTTCTGTTCTATAACTCTATGAATATGAGGAACGTTTGTCCGCTCTTGGACTGTATTCCTTGGAGTTTAGAAAAATGAGGGGGGACCTCATACAAACATTTCTAATGTTGAAAGGCATGGACAGAGTGGATGTGGCAAAGTTGTCTCCCATGATGGGGGAGTCTAGTACGAGAGGGCATGACTTAAGGATTGAAGGGCGCCCATTCAGAACAGAGAAGCGAAGAATGTTTTTTAGTCAGAGGGTGGTAAATCTATGGAATTTGTTGCCACGGGCAGCAGTGGAGGCCAAGTCATTGGGTGTATTTAAGGCAGAGATTGTTAGGTATCTGAGTAGCCAGGGCATCAAAGGTTATGGTGAGAAGGCGGGGGAGTGGGACTAAATGGGAGAATGGATCAGCTCATGATAAAATGGCGGAGCAGACTCGATGGGCTGAATGGCCAACCTCTGCTCCTTTGTCTTATGGTCTTCTGGAATAGAACAGGCCCTTCAGCCCATGATGTGGTGCTGACCCCATCCTCAGCCACACTGGGGGAGATCCTTCACCAAATGGAGCGCAGTGATTGAAGGGTCAGTGGTCTAATTTAATATCAGAAAATGTATACAGTATACAACCTGAAGCTCTTACTCTTCGCAGACATCCATGTAAACAGGGGTAAAAAACCCAAAGAATGAATGACAGAAAAATGTTAGAACCCCAAAGCTCCCCCCTCCCACAGCCCAGCAGCAGCAAAAGCATCAACCGTCCCCCTCCCCCTCACACCACTTGCTCCAGCAAAAGCATCAGTCCTCCCCTGTCCCCACCCACTATGCAACCAATAGCAAGCTCCTGAGGATTCGTCAGAAATACCGTCCATCCCATCATTTTGACACTTCAGACAGGCTCTCCCCTCTCACGAATGAGGGAAAGAGAGATGTCACTCCTGCCACTGCGAGTGGAGTGGCCACCATCTCGCTGTTGCATGTTACAATTTGTAACGTTGCTTATTCGAGTTCAGTCAACTCAATGGTAGCTCGCTCTGCCCTCTCAGAGGAGTTAGGAACAACAATAAATCTTGCCAATTTTTAGGATCATAGAAAATAGGAGATTCCATCATAGTACTTGCCTTTCGCCCCATGCTGTTTTATCGACCCTTTAACTTACTCTAAGATCAATCTGATCATAAGACTATAAGAGATAGGAGCAGAATTTGCCATTTATCCTTTGAGTCTGGTCTGTCTGTCATTTCATCATGGCTGATCCATAGGCGAGGATATAACATGGCTACCGGACATGACAACGCGTGGGTTCGTCCAGGCGAGGACATGACGACGCTTGGGTTCATCCAGGCGAGGACATGACGACGCTTGGGTTTGAACTCCAAGCCAGAGACTGGACAAGGACCCAGAACCTGGGTCTTGACTTGGGCTCAGACTCTGGAACTAGGCAAGGACAAGACATGGCTGCAGACTACAGTACAGGACGTGGAACTCCTGCACAGGATGAGGCACATGGACAGGACGAGAGCACAAAGCCTTGACTTGGACAGGAAAAGGTTCTTGGACGTGGCTAGGACTAGACAAGTTACTCCTCGGCTGGGCGAGGCACAAGGACAGGACAAGAACACAAAGCCTTGACTTGGTCAAGGGGGACAGGCACACAGAACTTTGGTTGAGGGAGACAGGAATGTAGAGCCTTGGTCGAGGAAGACAGGAACATGAAACACAGAGCCAGGACCCCTCCTTGGAAACAGGGTGTAGGGCTGGGACTCATACACAGAACACTGAGAGACAGATCTCCACTCAAGGTAGCAGCAAACGGGCAGACCTACCGAGCAGAGGTGAGGGCACAAAGAGACAGTTCCCAACACTAGGTAGCAGCAAACAGCCAGACCAACCAAGCAAAGGCGTGGACACAGAGATGGTTTCCAACATTAGGTAGCAGCAAATGGCCAGACCTACCTAGTGAGGGCATGGACACAGAGACAGTTCAAAACAACAATAGATAGTTCCTTATCTTGCTTCGGCAGTTGAACTTGACAGCAGTGCAGGCACAGGTTACAGGCAAGGCAAGGCAAGGCAAGGCAAGGCAAGGCAAGGCAAGGCTCGGCTCCAGGCGAGGCATGGCTTCAGACACTGGTTGCAGGGCAAGACTTCAGAGGACTTCAAGGGGCAGAGAAAGGATTCAGACAGACAATTTGGACAGGAACAATCCAGCAGCCAAACCCTGGTCTCCGGAGGTATTTATGTGTCTGCCCAAATGAGAATCATGTGCCTTAATTAGAGCACCCAACAGAACAATGGAAAACTGGAAAACCTGGAATATGGATCGAGGGACCGGACCAAGAACTGGAATGCAGACTTCACGGACCGGACCATGACAACAATTTGTGGTAATACCTTCTCTATTCTAATTGCTAATATTTTGGAAAAGACCTTAGAATCCATATTCAACAAAGATATAGGTCTATATGATGCACATTCAGTGGGATCTTTATCTTTTTTAGGAATTAAAGAGATAGATGCTTCGTAAAAGGATTGTGGTAATTTACCTACATATAAAGCACCTTTAAAAGTTCTACGTAACCAGGGAGAAAGTGTCTGAAAAAGATTTATAAAATTCAACTGTATACCCATCTATGCCAGGTTATTTACCAGAATTGATCGAAAAAAATGCTTTCTTTATTTCCTCTTCAGTAATGGGTGCATCTTATGCTAAACATTCATCAGCTGGTAATTTCAGAATATTTAGTTTCCTTAAAAATTCATGCATTATAGTAGGATCATCAGGAAATTCTGATTGATATATATTGGTATAAAATTCTTGAAAAGATTTATTAATTTCATCATGGTCAACCGTCAAATTACCATCCCGTCTACGAACTTTATTAATCTGATGTTTTGCCAAAGCAGCTTTCAATTGATTAGTCAGTAATTTACCCAATTTATCACCATGTATGTAAAATTGACTTCTAGTTTTAAGTAGTTGATTTTCAATCGGGGATGTTAATAACAAACTATGTTGCATCTGAACTTCAACTCTCTCTTTATAAAGCTCCAAATTAGGAGCAATAGAATATTTTTTATCAACTTCTTTTATCTTATCAGCCAACGTATGTATTTCACTATTAATAAATTTTTTCACTCCAGCAAGGTATGAAATAATTTGCCCACAGATATATACTTTAAAGGTATCCCATAATATCCCACTGGAAATTTCTTCCATTGAGTTAGATGAAAAGAAAAATGCAATCTGTTCTTTAATGACATTATCAAAATTTAAATCTTGGAGCAAAATAGAATTGAACTGCCATTGTCTAGTACTAGAAATTGCACCCCTAAATTTAATTGATAATTTCAAAAGCGCATGGTTGGAAATGACGATTGTATCATACTCACAGGTAGTGACAAATGAAACTAAGCGAGAATCAATTCTAGAGTAATTATACATGAGAAAAGAAAGAGAACTCTTTATCATTAGGATATAAAAACCCCCAAATATCTAAAAATCCCAAGTCAACTGAAAAGGAATTAATAAAAATAGCAGATTTGTTTGGAAGTATCTGATTGGGCGCAGACCTGTCCATCATAGGATTCAAACAACAATTAAAATCACCACCCATTATTAACATTTATTCTTTTAAATTGGGAAGAGATACAAATAAATGCTTAAAGAATTCAGGATAATCAATATTTGGTGCATAAACATTAACCAAAACTACTTTTTGGTTATAAAGTAAACCAGTAATTAATAGAAATCTACCATATGGGTCTGAGATTATATCATAATGAACAAATGAGATTGAAGGATCTATGAAAATGGAAATACCTTTGACTTTGGTTGATGAGTTTGTGTGAAACTGTTGTCCTTTCCAAAACCTAAAAAAATGCTGATTATCATCCTTCCTCACATGACTGTCCTGCGCAAAAATAATCTGAGCATTCAATCTATGAAAAACTTTTAAAATCTTCTTCTGTTTAATTGGATGATTCAAACCATTCGTGTTCCATGAAACAAAGTTAATAATATTATCCATTTTTCTTAAATAAACTATATGGCAAGTAGTGGGTTAACCAAATTGCATAGGAAACTCATGAATCAGGAAGAGGAACAAAAGTTTAAAGAGGAACCGGAAGTTACGACAATACTGACATTTTTGTAGTTTCAAATCAGCCCAAGTGAAAAATATTGAACTAAAAGTAACCTCCTCCCCCGCCCACAAAGCCCCAAAATCTGGCCGATAAGCAGCCAGTAAACTATCTAAGAACCACTCAACCCCCATCTCTCTTGACGGCAAGTCTCCAATTCCAAAAAAAATAAAAACCACCCATAGTCTAAACATTGCGAAGGCAATGCCAAACACTGTTAGATGATAAAAAACAACCCTTTGCAGACCATTTTAAAAGACCTGGACTTAAGAAATAAAAAAGAGCACAATCTTAATAATATTTCAAGAAAAATCAAATAATCATCAAGTCAGAATCTGAATAATTTTCTAAAACAGACAATTAAAAATAAAAAAAATATATAATAATCAAGGTAAAGGAAAGGGACATTAACATAGAACAGACATAAGCCAGAACAAAGTACCAGAGGGCTCAGCCCAAGGGCAAAGCTCCACAAACTTAAAATGTCCGAATCTATAAGCTGGTTATTAACTAATAAACCAGGTGCATACAAACTTAAAGGAACAGTAAATTAATTAAACATCCAAGCTCAAAGAATGTTCTTCGAGAAATTGTTGTGCATCGACCATGGATTTAAACCATTTAAATGAATTATCAGGTAAAACAACTCTTAAGCGAGCGGGATATAGCAGAGCCGGTCGAAAATTCCTTTGATATAGTTCCGACATCACCGATTTAAAACGCGATCTTTCTTGCAGTACCTCAGGGTAATAACCTTCAACCAAACAAAACTTAAGATTTTGATGTACAGTAATTCCTTTCCGACGAGCAATTCGAATTAAGTGCTCCTTAGTACTCACATAGTGAAATCGAAGAATCACAGGACACGGATTTAACTCTTTCGATGGTTTGGGTCTTAACGATCAATGCATGCAATCGAGTACCAGAGGAGAGGAGAAGACCTCCAAGCCAAAGACTTCCATTAAGAACTGAGAAAAGAGTTTAGTAAGGTCCCTACTCTCAACGTCTTCACTGAGTCCTATTATTCGCAAATTCTGTCTGCGACTATGACTCTCCAAATCAATAATCTTGGCTTTATACTGCTCCAATGTATGAGTAGTCGAATTTAATTTCTTTTCCAAAGAGTTCATTCTGGAATCCCTCTGTTTTCCCACTTCAGTAAGCTCTGAAATTTACCGTTGCTGTTTCTCGCTCTCTTTTCCAAGAGCTATCAATTTACCTCAATGTTACTTTCAATGTAGTGAATTTCTTGTCAAGTTTTTCATCCAATAGATTCGAGATAGCTTGCAAAGTAAGTTGAGGCTGTTTAGGTTGATCGAAAGTACATTCTTTCTTCCAGTTTCCATTACCGGTTTCTTTCCCTTCGGCTAATGCCTTTCTTAGTCTGGAAGTCATTTCCGTTGATTAGAATTCAGAATTCAAACATATAAAGGTGTTAAAGACACTTTGATATATATAATGGAAGGGTGATAAGAAAATTGAAAAATGTCCGGAGCCCAGCTAAAATATGACCTACTCCATCTAGCGCCACCAACAGAATCCACCACCTCCCTATCATCAACAAACTTGGCCATAAAGCCATAAATTTCTTCATCTAATCATTGACATATAATGTAAAAAAGAAGTAATTCCAACACCAAACCCTGGGGAAAACCATTAGTCAGTGGCAGCCAACGAGAAAAGGCTATTCTTTACCTACTACCAATTAGCCAACCCTCTATCCATACCAGTATCGTTCCTGTAATAGCATGGGCAATTTTTCAGGAGCCCTGTTGGTTATGGGGTAATAACTGTTCTGGACCTGGTTTCATGGGTCCTGAGGCTCCAACACCTCCTTCCTAATGGCAGCAGCAAGAAGAGAGCAATAAATAAAGAGAACATTTAAAGGACTATCTGCAAGTCACAAAATGTTCTCAAGATGGAGAGATCATTTGCATCAAGATAATCATCCTGAAGTTTTGTACGTTGTCTGGAGTAAATGCAAAAAGAACATTTCTTATCAGAGCAATCCAAACTCAAGCAGCTGAGCGAGGAGATTGTATCGGAATGAGAAACACGTTTCATATCACTGACGTGTTGTTTCATAGCAATACATTTTAAAAATCTATAAATGACAATGAGAAATATATATATATATACATATCTTCAATACTGAACAAAAGTCAGGCTCATATATACATATATATATATCTAGAGTGCCTAAGACTTTTTCACAGTCCTGTAGTAATTTTATGTATTACACTGTACTCCTGCCGTAAAAAAAACAAAAACAAATTTCATGTCATCTGTGAGTGATGATAAACCTGATTCTGATATGGGTCTCGCTTGCGGGCTAAGAGTGGGAAGGGGACAGGGAGAGGGGAATCATGGTTTGAACTGATGCACTCAAGGTGTGTAAGCTGAATTATTACATAGTACATACACATCCTGATCTCACACAGGTAACCAAACAGAGCAGCTGCAAGGATAAAGATGGGGAACTTAGCTGGGACACTTACAGTTCAATTAGAAACAAAGTCATAGATCACTACAGCACAGAACGAGGCCCTTGGGCCCATCTAGTCTATGCTGGACAATTTAAATAAGTCATGCAAAAACAGAGCTAAAAAAGCTGCATCTGATTCATAAACAACAGGAATTCTGCAGATGCTGGAAATTCAAGCAATACACATCAAATTCGCTGGCGAACGCAGCAGGCCAGGCGGCATCTGTAGGAAGAGGTGCAGTCGACGTTTCAGGCCGAGACCCGTCGCCAGTCCTGACGAAGGGCCTCGGCCTGAAACGTCGACTGCACCTCTTCCTACAGATGCTGCCTGGCCTGCTGCATTCACCAGCAAATTTGATGTGTGTTGATGTGATTCATAATGCAGGTTGTTGACTCTTCATTGCCACCTTGTGGTCAATAATTGTTCTGAAGTTTGTGTTCACTAATGGAAGTACAGTGTATGATAAAGACAGGTAGCAGACAGGCCTTCAAGAAAATTATAAGTATTCGCAGGGTAACAGGTCTGTAGGAAGTTATATCAGAACAGTTACTAGTCTGCAACCATCAGATTCTTGAACCATAGGGGATAATTTTACCCACCCCAACGCAGAAGTAATTCAACAACTCACCTTCAAATCAAATCAAGTTTAATTATCATTCAACCATACATAGATACAACTGTATGAGACAGAGATCCTCTGGGGCCAAGGTGCAAAGTATTTAAAATGGCAAGGAAACATTCAAAATAGCGAGCAAACAAGCATATTCACTTGAAAAGAAACATATATGATCCAACATCCTGAGCGACAACGTCCAGCATTCGATGGTATAGTCTCCCGGTAGTGTGCAGACACTTGCGATCCAGACTGTCACTCCACTGCTCGAACACGGGAGGGCAGCACCAATGGGAGAAGCCAGGTCCCAGATGAGGCACGCTGTAACACTTCCACACCGTCTCACCCGGTCAGCAGCAGCAGGCAAACCCGAGACTTGAGGCCTAATCCTTGCTGCAGCCGAGGCTGTACAGCTCCCAACTCATTGCCCCCCCTCCAGACAAGGCTAACAGGCGTGTGGCTACTTACATTATCACTGTCCAACAGAGTCTTGTGATGACACGTGAAATGTCCGAGACAATCTCCCAGCTTATACTGTACTAACTTCGATGCTTCTGAGCTGGAGACAGCAACACAGTTTGCAGCCAGCCCAACTGTTCCATATAAACTGGCTCCTCTGACACACCAACGGACTCCTCCAATATCCCAACCGGCTCCTCCGACGTACCGACCATCACCTTTCCCAAAATTCCAACAGACTCCTTCATCAACAACCGACCGGCTCCGCTGCTGACACCAACTCAGCTACTCTGATCAACAAGCAGCTCACTCATGGAGTAGCCTTACAGTATGCAACGTTCTTGGAGTAGAATTGTCATTGGATCGTAAGAACCAAATTTTGCAAAGAGAAAGGTACCTTTGGTTGTCCCTGCAAGACTGTAACTCATTTTCTCGAATTTATTGTTTTTTATTATTATGTTTTTACCTTTTTACGTATTTGCACAGATTGTTGTCTTTTGCACATTGGTTGTTCGTCTGACTTTGTGGTGTGCAGTTCTTTTCACTTATTCTATTATGTTTCTTTGTATTTACTATAATTGCCTGCAAGAAGATGAATCTCAGATTAGTGTCTGGTGATATATATGTAGTTTGAACTTTGAACTAATGCACTCAAGGTGTGTAAGCTGAATTATTACACAGTACATACACATGCTGATTTCTCACAGGTAACCAAACAGAACAGCTGCAAGGATAAAGATGGGGAACTAATGGATACAGAGTGTTGGAACTTAGATGGGACACTTACAGTTCAATTAGAGTCAAAAAGTCACAGAAGACTACAGCACAGAACTGGACATTTGGCCCATCTAGTTTATTCTGAGCTATTAATCTGCCTTGTCCTGTTGGCCTGCCCCTGGACCACATCTCCTTACCCCTCCCATCCATGTACCTATCCAAAAGTCTCTGAAATGCTGAAATTGAACCTGTATTCACAATTTCTGATGACAACTAACACCATTCTCTGAGTGAAGAGGCTTCCCCTCAGGTTTCCCTGAAGTATTTCACCTTTCACTCTTAACCTATGAGCTCTCACTCTAGTCTTGCCCAATAACAAAGAAAACATTCTGTTGCATTCATCCTATTTTTACCCCCTCATAATTTTGTATACTTCTGTCAAACCTCCCCTCATTCTCCTACGGTCCATGGAGAAAAAGACTGAACCTATTCAACCTTTCTCTATAACTCAAGCCCTCAAGCGTCAGTAACGTCCTTGCAAATTTTCTATGTACTCTTTCAATCACACACCTTTCCTGTATCAACACACACAGCATGCCAGAGGACCTCAGCCAGCTAGGCAGCATCTGTGGAAAAGGGTGTTCAGTCGACATTTCAGGCTGAGACTTTTCATCGGGACTTGCATGAGTCCTGAGGAAGAGTCTCCGCCTGAAACATTGACTGTTAAATCTTTTCCATAGATGCAGCCTGGCCAGCTGAATTCCTTCAGCAAGTTGTGTGCGTTGCTTGGGTTTCCAGCATCTGCAGATTTCCTTGTGTTTGTGTCCTTCCTGTATCATATTAGTAACTCATAAAAATCCAGATACAGAAATAATAGAACATTATAGCCTTTGGTCCACGATGTTCAAAGTTCAAAGTAAGTTTATTACTGAAGTACATATATGTCACCATATACAACCCCGAGACTCATTTTCTTATGGGCATAATCAGTATTTCCAAAAATCATTATAGAATCATGAAAGTCAGCACCCAGCGGGACAGACAAGCAACTGATATGCAAATACAAAAGGATAATAATAATAAATAAACAATAAATATCAAGAACATGAGGTGAAGAGTCCTTGAAAGTGAGTCCATAGGTTATGGGAACTGTTCACTGATGGGGTGAGTGAAGTTGTCCCACTGGTTCAAGAGGCTGATGTCTGATGGGTAATAACTGCTCCTGAACCTGGTGATGTGAGTCGTAAGGCTTCTGTACCTTCTTCCTGACGGCATCATTGAGAGGAGAACATGGCCTGGGTGATTCCTGATGAATGACACTGCTTTCCTGAGGCAGCCCTCCATATAGATGTGCTCAGTGGTGGGGAGGATTTTACCTGTGATGGACTGGGCTGTATCCACTACTTTTTGTAGGATTTTCTATTCAAGGGCATTGGTGTTTCCATACCAGGCTGTGGTTCAGCCAGTCAATATATTCTCCACTACACATCTGTAGAAATTTGTCAAAGTTTAGTTAACATGTGAAATCTTCAAAAACTTTGAGGAAGTAGAGGCACTGCTGTGCTTTCTTCATAATTGCACTTACACGCTGAGTTCAGACAGGTTCACTGAAATTATAACACTGAGGAGTTTAAAGTTCCTGACTCACTCCACCTCTGTTCCCTCCAATGAGGACTGGCTCAAGGACCTCTGGTTTTCTCCCCTTGAAGCCAATAATCAGCTCCTTGGTCTTGTCGACATTGAGTAGGAAATTGTTGTTGCGGCACCACTCTGCCAGATTTTCATCCTCCTTCCTATATGCTGGTTAATCACCACCTTTGATTCGGCCAGTGACAGTGGTGTCATCAGCAAATTTTTATATGGTATTGGAGCTGTGCTTAGCCACGCAGTCATTAGTGTAAAGTGAGTAGAGCGGAGGGCTAAGCACACAGATGTGTTACCCCTATGCTGAGGGAGACTGTGGTGAGAATGTTGTCAATCTGAACTGACAGGGTTCTGCAAGTGAGAACATCGAGGATCCGATTGCACAAGTAGATATTGAGGCCAAGGTCTTGAAGTTTATTGATTAGTTTTAAGTTGTGGCAACCACTTAATCTATCCTAAGATCAATATCACATCCAGCCCTGGGAACTAATCAATTCAGCCCATCAAGTCTGCTCTACCATTCCATCATGATTGATTTATTATCCCTCCCACCCCCATTCTCCTTACTTCTTCCCATACCCTTTGACTCCCTTATTAATCAGCAACTAATCAACCTCCACTTTAAATATACCCAATGGCTTGGCCTCCACAGTCATCTGTTACAATTAATTCCACAGATTTCCCACCCTCTGGTTAAAGAAATTCATTCTCACCTCTGTTCTAAAGGGATGACCCTGTATTCTGAGGCTGTACCCTCTGGTCCTAGACTTCCCCAATATAGGAAACATCCTTCCAACATCAACTCTATCTAGGCTTTTCAATACTCAATAGGCTTCAAAGAGATCCCCTCTCATTCTTCTAAACTCAATAAGTACTGGCCCAGAGCCGTCAAATGCTGCCTATATGTTAGTTCATTGTATGTTTTGATGTGCATGTGAGAAGTAAAGGAAATCTTTGTGAAATCTCATTAGTTCTCATCCATTAATAATCCCAATTAGAGAAAAAAATGGAAGCAAAAGGGAAAGAATCTCTGTCATGGACAGTCCCGAGCCCAGCTGCAAAAGGTATGAGGCTAGCAACCCCATCCCATAAAAACCCGGCACTACTGAAACACCAACAGAAGCTACAAAGAACTCATTGCTTGGAGAGGAAGGATCTTCACCTCAAAAGCGTATGAAGCCAGATGGTGAAAGCAGAAGCCACAGGGCCTATCAACCTTCTGTTGCATGGGACGACTGAGGAGAACTCACGTGCAGGACACCAGCACGTCGACTGAGTTAGGGATGCTGGCGTAGACGTAGACGTAGAATAGCAACCCGGAGGAATCTTGACAAGGAGACGGGATTTACAGGGACTATCTGGAAACTAGAGCTGAACTTGAAACTAAACTTAGAACTAACAGTTCTAATCAGACAGGAGAACGAAGTATTACACGAGAATGGACCAACAAACTGGCAACCTGTGTGGTGACACCTTCGTACTTATTACACAGTCTCTGATGCAAACCAGATGTACCGTCATTAAGTAAACGAGCAGCAATTGGAAATCTGATGGCTGAAATTAGGGCATAATCAGGGAGAAAGGAGCGTTAAAGGGGAACAGCCAAACGGAACCATGACACTTTCAGCCCAGGACAGAGGACTCTGGGGAGCTGATGTTGGTGGCCTATCCCCCAGTAGGGATGATGGGCCTAAGGAGAAGAAATAGAGGGAAAGACAATTACATATAGAACCATAGAAACTACAGCACAGAAACAGGCCCTTTGGCCCTTCTTGGCTGTGCCGAACCATTTTCTGCCTAGTCCCACTGACCTGCACACGGACCATATCCCTCCATACACCTCCCATCCATGTATCTGTCCAATTTATTCTTAAATGTTAAAAAAGAACCCGCATTTACCACCTCGTCTGGCAGCTCATTCCATACTCCCACCACTCTCTGTGTGAAGAAGCCCCCTCCTAATGTTCCCTTTAAACTTTCCCCCCCCCTCACCCTTAACCCATGTCCTCTGGTTTTTTTCTCCCCTTGCCTCAGTGGAAAAAGCCTGCTTGCATTCACTCTATATATACCCATCATAATTTTATATACCTCTATCAAATCTCCCCTCATTCATCTACGCTCCAGGGAATAAAGTCCTAACCTATTCAACCTTTCTCTGTAACTGAGTTTCTCAAGTCCCGGCAACATCCTTGTAAACTTTCTCTGCACTCTTTCAACCTTATTTATATCCTTCCTGTAATTTGGTGACCAAAACTGAACACAATACTCCAGATTCGGCCTCACCAATGCCTTATACAACCTCATCATAACATTCCAGCTCTTATACTCAATACTTTGATTAATAAAGGCCAATGTACCAAAAGCTCTCTTTACGACCCTATCTACCTGTGATGCCACTTTTAGGGAATTTTGTATCTGTATTCCCAGATCCCTCTGTTCTACTGCACTCCTCAGTGCCTTACCATTAACCCTGTATGTTCTACCTTGGTTTGTCCAATAAATCTTTGTTCAATAAATCTTGTTGAATTTTAGGGGAAATCTATAGTTATATGAACATATAGACATGAGAACTGCTGGTGGAGTAGGTTGAAAAAAGGAAACACGAAGGTCTAAGTTTGGAGTACACACACACACACACAGAATGCTGGAGCAACTCAGCAGGACAGGCAGCATCTATGGGAATGAATAAACAATCAACATTTCAGGCTGAGATCCTTCATTTGGATGGGAAAAGAAAGAAAGAAGCCAAAATAAAAAAGGTGCAGAGAGGGGAAGAAGTATCATCTGTCAGGTTCAAAGTTCAATATGAATTTATTATCAAAGTATAAATATGTCATTATATACAACCCTGAGATTCATTTTCTTGTGAGCGTACTCAGTAAATCCATAGAATAATAACCTTAGCAGAATGAAAGTCTGCACCAACTTGGGTGTTAAACCAGTGTGCAAAAGACAACAAACTGTGCAAATATAAAAATAAAGAAATAATAATAATAGATATATAAGCAACAAATATCAAAACACATGAGATGAGGAGTCCATAGCTTGTGGGCGCATTGCAATGTTAGGGCAAGTGAAGTTGAGTGAAGTTATCCACTTTGGTTCAAGAGCCTGATGGTAGCTGGGTGAAGCCAGGTGAGGGGGAAGATAAGTAAGTGGAGGAATGGGTGATGAAGTGAGAAGCTGGGAGGAGATAGGCGGCAATCAAACACAGTTACCTGTGATCCTTAGTGGGTCCAAAGTGGGAGGCTTGAAAATGCAGCTGGAAGCCACATGGAACAAGATGGTGCTGGAGACAAGTTCCTAAATGCACTAAAATGGGCTGTTTCCATACCTGGAGAACTGCATTCCGGATTATTCGTTGAATTCTTTAGTTCCAGCAACTCCTGTTGGTCTCCTGTGCAATGATCAACAAGGCCATCAATCTTTTCTTCGTTTTCCATCAGCTGCTCTTTCTGGGTCTTTATATCCAAAAAGAAACAACAACAAGTAAGAAAAATACAATATTCAGTGTCCACATAATTAGGTACTGGAACAACACCCGGTGTGATCTTCTACTGCTGTAGCCCATCCACTTCAAGTTTCAATCTGTTGTGCATTCAGAGATGCTCTTCTGCACACCACTGTTGTAATGTGTGGTTATTTGAGTTACTGTCATTTTCCTGTCAGCTTGAACCAGTCTGGCCATTTTCTTCCAACCGCTCTCGTTAACAAGGCATTTTCACGCACAGAACTACCACTCACTGGATTTTTTTTTTTTGTTTTTGCACCATTCTCCAGAGGATTAAATAATCTCAAAGTTCAAAGTAAATTGATTATCATTGTCACCATATACAACCCTGAGATTCGTATCTTGTGGTTATATTCAGTGAATCCGCGAAACACAATAGAATCAATGAAAGACTGCATCCAACAGGATGGGCAAATGATCAGTGCGAAAACGACAACAAACTGTGCAAGTAGAGGAAAGAAAAATAAAATTTAAAAATGTGGGAAAGGTAAAGGGCTGAAGAAGAAAGAATCTGATAGGAGAGGAGAGGGGGTCATGGGGGAAAGAGAAGGAGCAGGGGCACCAGGGTAGGTGATAGGCAGGTGAAGAGAAGAGAAGGCGGACTTGGGAGCTGGAATGGAAAAAGAGCAACGGGGTAGGGTGATGAGAAGAAGTAACCGGAAGTTACAGGAATCGGTGATCAAGCCATCAGGATAAGGACTATTTCTTTGTTTCAGGTTTCCAATATTTACTGTTTTCCCCCCATTTATAATGTCCATCTGGACTAAAATACTCTTCTTCAACAGATCTGTGTCCATCCTCAATGGTGAGGGTCCCAACCTCGTGTCCACAGATCTCTTGTTTAATGGTATTGATCCAAGGCATAAAAAAGTTTGGGAACCCCTGCTCTACAGAAAGAATTACAGACACACCATGAAGTATTTGAATCAAGTGTGCTACTCACTTTAAACAAACAGGTTTTCAATAGTTATATCTTTGTCAATGCTGGAATAAACAGCCGAGTTAACTTTTGTCTTCGTATTACTCAGTGGGACAGGTAGCGAAGGAAGGGAGGGAGGGTAGACAAACATGAGCCCGAAGACCCACTCTCAGTGATTCAGGAACAGATTGTCCCTTTCCGTCTTCAGGTTTCTTAATGGTCTATGAACCCATGAACACTACCACATGAACACAAGGGGGCGGGTGAGATCTGGGCCTGGTGTCCTGCTCACCCAGGGAAAGTGAACGCGCAATACATCGCCTCTCCTCTCCTGGTGTAGTGATCACCGCATGGTCACCGTCTGGCCTGCTAGGCAGGAGGCCACTGCGAATGGCCTCTCCTACAATACTGCATCCATAGCAACACCTTCTCGTCCATGCCCCCCGTTTCCACCAAGCTTACTACGTCATGGTGCGACCGTGTGTCTGGCGGTGTAACTGGATGGGTAGGCTCGGCTCGTTAGCATTGTCAGGCCATCCACCTCGGAGAAGGACACTCCGACGTAAATCCTACGACCCGAGGACCTCGCTGTCACCGTCCCAGCTTGCTAGGCTATGGCAGATGAACCCGGGTGTAAAGGGTGGGGCCAGTACCGTGCACACTGTACTCCACCTAAAATACCATTGTGCAGGCCGAAGGACATGCCCACGTCTACGACCATCCTCCCCCCATTCATCAAGCCCTGCAGCGACGGGAAAGGGGCGAAAACGGCAGGTGGAAGATGACACTGGAAGCCGCAGTTCCGATCCCGCACAGGCGGTTCGGGTGTATGGGTCGTCTGATGTTGACCCTGGAGACGACGATATCATTCGGCAGCACCCTGAACGACCAGGCAGCCTTCCCTAGGGACAGCACTGCTTGCTCCACACGGAGAGGGGCCTGGGAAAGGTGGCCTAACCAAAGCTCGTTTCCATCCCCCAGTTGGCTAGCCACGGTCAACGGGCCTCCTCAAATGCGGTCGAACAACAACTAAAAAGAAAAGGTGCATACCTGTCTCACAAGGAGTGTAAGGACTAAAGCTCGCATGCTGGAACATCAGAACCATGCTCGATACAGCAGACAGTGGTCGCCCAGAATGTCGATCCGCTCTAGTTGCTCATGAACTTTCAAGACTGAATGCAACATCGCCGCTCTCAGTGAAGTCCGCTTCCCAAAGGAAGGCAACCTTCAAGAACATGGCGCCGGCTACACCCTCTACTGGTCAGGCAAGCCAGAGACTGAGAGACGCCTTTCTGGCATTGGCTTTATGGTCAGGAACTCCATTGCCTCCAAACTTGAAAAATTACCAACGGGTCACTCCAACCACATCATCTCCATGCACCTCCCACTTCGAACCAAGCAGCATGCCACACTCTTCAGCGTGTACGCCCCCACTCTTCAAGCGGATCCTGCAGAAAAGGGCAAGTTTTACTCTGATCTGCACAACCTCGTGTGGAACGCCTCTGCAGATGACAAGGTCTTCATCCTTGGCGACTTCAATGCCAGAGTAGGCCAAGATTCAGAAGTCTGGAAAGGAGTACTTGGCAATCATGGTGTTGGAAACTGCAACAACAACGGGTGCCTTCTGTTAGAGTTTTGTGCAGTGCAGCAACTCACTACTACTAACACCATTTTCAGTCTGAAGACAACCTAGATGCATCCTCAGACCAAGCATTGGCACCTCATAGACTACATCTTGGTGTGCCAGAGAGACCTTTGGGACGTCTTACTCACCCGAGTTATGCCCAGCGCAGAGTGTCATATGGACCAACGTCTTGTCCGCTGCAAACTCAGTCTCCATTTCCAACCCAAGCCAAAGAGAGGAGGCGCTCCAAGGAAGAAGTTTCAGGTTGGCAACCTCCAGTCCCCTGAAGTGAAAGCTGACTTTCAGATGAATCTTCAGTCGAGGCTTCAGGATCCCAGTTTCCCCACCGACTCCTCTCCAGAAGTGCTTTGGGAACACCTAAAAACCACCATCCTGCAAACCTCTGAAGAAGTCCGAGGGTTTTCCACAAAGAAGAACAAGGACTGGTTTGATGAAAACAACCAGGAGATCCAAGAATTGCTGGCGAAGAAGAGATCCACCCACCAGGCGCACCTTGCTCAGCCGTCTTGTCCTGATAAGAAAGCAGCCTTCCACCTTGTATGCAGCAACCTCCAGCGCAAGTTTTGAGAGATTTAGAACATGTGGTGGACCAACCTCGCAAAGAGAACTCAGCTTTGTGCAGACCCTGGTGACTGCAGAGGGTTTTATGAAGCCCTGACAGTGGTGTACGGCCCTTTGCACCATGTCCAGAGTCCCTTGCGCAGTGCAGACGGTCAGGCGCTCTTCACAGACAAGGCATCCATCCTGAACCGGTGGTCGGAACATTTCCAGACTCTCTCAAGCGCCAACCGCATGGTCCAAGACTCAGCAGTTCATCGCATCCCACAACAGCCAAAGAAAACAGAACTGAACAAGATTCCAACCCTAGAAGAGACAGTCAAGGCCATAGAGCAGCTGAAAAGTGGCAAGGCAGCGGGAGTTGATGGAATCCCACCTGAGATTTGGAAGCATGGGGCCCAGCGTTACACACCAAACTCCACGAGTTCTTTGTCTGCTGCTGGGAACAAGGTAAATGACCACAGGACCTCAGTGATGCTGTCATTATCGCCCTGCATAAGAACATGGGGAAAAAGTTCGACTGCTCCAACTACCGGGGGATAACTCTGCTTTCTATCACAGGAAAAATCCTTGCAGGAGTACTCCTGAACAGATTGGTGCCCATCATTGCAGAAGAACACCTCCCAGAGAGCCAGTGTGGCTTCAGAGCCAACAGGAGCACTACCAACATGGTATTTGTTCTCAGGCAGCTCCAAGAGAAATGTAGGGAACAGAACAAGGGAATGTACGTGAAGTTTGTTGACCTTATCAAAGTGTTCGACACTGTGAGCAGGGAAGGTCTGTGGCAAATCATGGAATGACTGGGATGCCCCCCAAAGTTCCTCAGCACGGTCATCCAGCTACACGAAGATCAGAGTGGCCAAGTCAGACACAACAATGACCTCTCAGAACCCTTCCCAATAGGCAACGGAGTAAAGCAAGGCTGCGTCCTTGCGCCGACTCTCTTCACCATCTTCTTCAGCATGATGCTCGAAAGGGCCATAGAAGACCTTGATGATGAGGACAGTGTTTACATCTGATACCGCCCCGATGGCAGCCTGTTCAACCTGAGGCGATTACAGTCCCACACCAAGACATTGGAGCAACTCATCCGAGAGCTACTCTTCGCTGCCGATGCTGTCCTTGTTGCCCACACAGAGACAGCCCTGCAGTGTATAACATCCCGCTTCGCAGAGGCTGCCGAGCTCTTCAGACTGGAAGTCAGCTCGAAGAAGACAGAAGTTTGCCATCAGCCCGCACCTCAGGAAGATTACCACCCTCCCTGCATCTCCATCGATGAGGTAGAGTGAAGACAGTCCACCAGTTCAGCTACCTGGGGTGCACCATCTCCTCAGATGTCAAGATTGACAAAGAGATTGACAACAGACTCACCATCCACTGGAGTGACTTCATCACCAACATCGAAGTCCTCGAACAGGCGGAGGTCACCAGCATTGAGGCCATGCTGTTGAAGACGCAGCTGTGCTGGGCAGGGCATGTCTCCAGGATGGAGGATCATTGCCTGCCCAAGATTGTGCTGTATGGCGAACTCTCCACTGGCCACCGTGACAGAGGGGCACCGAAAAAGAGGTACAAGGACTCTCTGAAGAAATCCCTTGATGCCTGTCACATTGACCATCGCCAGTGGTCTAATCTAGCCTCCGATCACGAGGCCTGGCGACACACCATTCACTAGTCTGTCTCCTCCTCGTCAGCTACCAGCAGACCTCGTCAGCTACCAGCGAGCCTGCAGAAGACATGGGCAGCCCCCTTCCTAAATCTTCGTTCACGAAGCCAAGCCATGACTGACTGACCTGACAATCGATGGATTGACCATGATTGTCAGTCCATGGATGATGCCACACTCAGGTTGCAAATGCCACAACTTATATTCCATCTGGATAGCCTCCAACCTGATGGCATGAACATCGACTTCTCTAACTTCCAGTATCGGTCCTCCCACTCCTTCACCATTCCCCATTCCCATTTCCCTCTCTCAGACTATCTCCTTACCTGCCCATCACCTCCCAATGGTGCTCCTCCCCTTCCCTTTCTTCCATGGCCTTCTGTCCTCTCCTGTCAGATTCTCTCTCCTCCAGCCCTTTACCTCTTTCATCAATCGACTTTCCAGCTCTTTACCACACCCCTCTCTGTCTCCCAGTTTCACCTATCACTACTAGCATGTATTTCTTCCTCCCTTTCTTCCTCTTTCCTACTCTGACTTCTCAGCTATTTTCCAGTCCTCATGAAGGGCCTTGGCCTGAAATGCCAACTGTCTACACTTTTCCCTAGATGCTGCCTGACCTGCTGAGTTCCTCCAGTATTTTAACATAAGAACATAAGAAATAGGAGCAGGAGTAGGCCATCTGGCCCACTGAGACTGCCCCACCATTCAATAAGATCATGGCTGATCTGTCCTTAAACTCAACTCCATGAACCTGCCTTTTCCCCATAACCCTTTATTCCCCTAAGATGTAAAAATCTATCCAACTGTATCTTAAATACAAACAAGTGAAGAAGCTTCAACTGCTTCCCTGGGCAGAGAATTCCACAGATTCACCACTCTCTGGGAAAAACAGTTTCTCCTCATCTCCATCCTAAATCTTCTCCCCTGAACCTTGAGGCAATATCCCCTAGTTCTAGTCTCACCCACCAATGGAAACAATTTTCCTACTTCTATCTTATCCATCCCTTTCAAAATTTTGTATGTTTCTATAAGATCCCCTCTCATTCTTCTGAATTCCAGAAAGAATAATCCTAGGTGACTGAATTTCTCCTCATAGGTTAACCCCTTCACCTCTGGAACCAACCTGGTGAACCTCCTCTGCACTGTCTCCAATCCCAGTATATCCTTCCTCAAGTATGGAGACCAGAACTGCACACAGTACTCCAGGTGCGGCCTCAGCAGTACCCTGTATAGTTGCAGCATGACCACCCTGCTCTTGAATTCAATCCCTCTAGCAATGAAGGCCAACATTCTGTTTGCCTTCTTAATAACCTGTTGTACCTGCAAGCCAACTTTTTGCCATTCATGCACAAGCACTCCCAAGTCCCTCTGCACAACAGCATGCTGCAAACTTTCACCATTTAAATAATAATCTGCTCTTCTATTATTCCTTCCAAAGTGGATGATCTTGCATTTACCAACATTGTATTCCATCTGCCAGACCTTGGCCCACTCACTTAACCTATCTATATCTCTCTGCAGACTCTCCACATCCACTGTACAATTTGCTTTTCCACTCATTTTAGTGTCATCAGCAAATTTTGCTACACTACACTGAGTCCCCTGTTCCAAATCATCAATCTAAATGGTAAACAGCTCTGGGCCCAGCACCGACCCCTGCAGCACCCCACTCACCACTGACTGCCAACCAGAGAAACACCCATTTATACCAATTCTCTGCCTTCTATTGGTTAACCAATCCACTATCCATGCCAATACACTTCCTCCGACTCCATGCATCCGTATCTTATTTATAAGTCTCTTGTGCGGCACCTTATGGAATGCCTTCTGGAAATCCAAGTATACGACATCCACCTGTTTCCCTCTATCCACTGCACTCATTATGTCCTCAAAGAACTCCAGTAAGTTTGTCAAACAGGACCTGCCCTTTCTGAATCCATGCTGCGTCTGTCCAATGGAACCACTCCTTTCTAAATGTTTCACTATTTCTTCCTTAACGACAGCTTCAAGCATTTTCCCGACTACAGATGTTAAGCTAACTGGCCTATAGTTGCCCATCTTTTGCCTACAACCTTTTTTAAAAAGTGGTGTGACATTTGCTGTCTTCCAATCTGCCAGGAACTGCCCAGAGTGTAGAGAGTTTTGGTAAATGATTACCAACGCGTCTACTATAACCTCCGCCAATTCCCCCAGCACCCTGGGATGCATCCCATCAGGACCACAGGACTTATCTACCTTCAGGCTCTCTAGTTTGCTCATCACTATCTCTTTAGTGACAGTGATTTTATCGAGGTCCTCACCTCCCATTTCATCCATAACGTCCTTCTTTGGCATATTAGATGTGCCCTCCACCGTGAAGACCCGACACAAAATAGTCGTTCAATGCCTCAGCCATTTCCTTATCACCCTATATCAATTTCCCCTTATTATCGCACAAGGAACATACGTTGGCTTTAGCCACCCTCTTCCGCTTTATATATTTATAAAAACTTCTGCTATCTGTTTTTATATTTTGTGCTAATTTACTTTCATACTCTATCTTCCCTTTCCTTATTTCTTGTCTGGTTGTTCTTTGTTGCATTTTAAAGTTTTCCCAATCCTCCAGTCTCCCACTACTCCTTGTGACTTTGTACACATGAGCTTTTTGTGGGTATGTTGCTTGGATTTCCAGCACCTGCAGATGACCTCTTGTTTGTGATCTGCTCTCTTCGTTCACTTCTTATTTTTAATATATTTCTGATTGTAACTTATAATTATTTTTACGTTTGCACTGTGCAGCTACCACAAAACAGCACATTTCAGGACCTACACTTAGAAAATGCTGGAATTGCAGGGAAAAGACACTCAGTAGCCACTTTATTAGGTACACCTCTACACCATGGTATGATTATTGGTGTCAGACAAGGTGGATTGAGTATGTTGACCTACCGACAACTGATCTAGGTTAGACAATTCACTACTTCACTCTTAAATAATCAAAGTTTGCATTTTATTGTGTCTGTACAAACATTAATGTAGTTATATTGACCCTGGGCCAACAACTTAACTCATGAATTCTACAGTTCCCTCTGTACTAATAATCAGTCAGACCACTTCTCCAATTTACAACATTGATATAGGGGTCTACTATTGGCAAACAATTGGTCCTTCTTCTCTCAGGCCTGGTGTGGAAGTCTTCCTCTCGATAATAAACTGTTGAAGCTTTGGGACAAGACCCTTCTTCAGGACTGAGCTCTGTCTACCTCTTTCCATAGATGCTGCCTGACCTGCTAAGCATCTCCAGCATTTTGTGTGTGCTCCTTTATCAATTCAAATATGTTGTTTTGATCTCTTTGGCTCTGGCCTATCAGGCTAATGAGTCCTACCTTCCCATTCTGGTCCAAGCCAGCATCATTTTATTGCTATTCTCACAAGTGACAACTTGTAATGAATGTCTCTGGTCTGAATCAGAGCAGATCAGTCAGTTACTAGCTTCCAGTTACTCAGGTCAAACACAGACTCCCCTATTTGTAAACCTGCATGTTCTATCAAACCAAAGGACACCTCACATTTAACTTTTTATTCAGAAATTATCTCTAATCCAGCAGATTATCAGGAGCATCATTGTGTCCACTTTAAAGCAATCTGAGACAGCTATTCCTGAGCAAAACCAGTTCACAAAATGGAGGTTACCGAGCAGCTTCACAAAATCGCAGCCTCCATTCCTTCAAGCACATGGGAAGAACAAAAACAATTGGTTTGTCTATTTCCACTGTCCTTGAATCATTCGAGTTCAATGTTTCTTTCCGTAATTTAATTCCTTCATGGCCACCAAGTATCTCAGAAACAGCTGCTCTCCTGGGATTTTCACACACAACAATCTCTGGAGTTGCTAGAGAATGATGCAAAATACAAACAAAACATCCACTGAGTGGCAGTTCTGTGGGTGAAAATGTCTTGCTAATGATAGAGGTTAGAGGAGAATAGCCAGACTGGTTCAAGATGACAGGAAGGCTACAGTAACACAAGTAACCACACGTTACAGCAGTGGTGTGCAGAAGTGCATCTGCGAACACACAACATGTCAAAACTTGAAGTGGATGGGCTACAACAGCAGGGAACCACACCGGGCTCCACTCATGTAGCTAATGAAATGGCCACTGAGTGTATGTTGTATAGTCTTCTGGTCTTACTTTATCTGCAATGGGTTTCTTCTTCTAGCCAATGTAATTGATACTTTCTGAATCATTGTGTGTTAAGACTGGTTGGTCAACAGCGCCATCTTCTGTATGTTTATTGGAATATTTGAGATTAAGTATATTTTATTCTCCAAATTACATCAAAGTTTCTTTATTTTATGTGGATATGCAGAACTCAGGGATTGGAAAAGATAGCATTGGCCCTCAGGTTAAAGACCTGAACTGGATTAAAATAGATTTGAATAGCCTGGGGAAGGCCCTGGCAAAAGTCGATTGGAAGCAGCTGCTTTGTGGGTAAAACAATATCCAATAAGTGAGAGTCTTTTTGAAGTGAGACGGCAAGTGTCAAAACGTTTGGATATGACCCAAGTGCAGAGAGAGAGAGACGGACGCTGGTCAACAGTTCACTGGCTTTAATGAGAGCTAATGCAGAAATTAAAGGAAAAAAGACAAAAACAGGACTATTAACTAAGAATCTCAAATTGTAAGTTTAATGCCAACGCTGCAGTTGGAAGCAAAACTAAATCCTAAATGAATACTATTCCTTTCCAGTGTCAGTCCAAACGGTAGTCCTCTTTCCTGGACAAGGACGAGGGCAAGCAGGACATAACAGAACAGCATAGTACAGGACTTTCAGCTGATGATGTGTAGACTTTTTAACCGACTCAAGGTCACTTCCCTCATACATAGCCCACTATTTTTTTATCATGCCTGTGAAGATCTGAAAGTTTCTTATATGCCCATAACATATCTGCCTCTATCACCACCCCAGCAGCACGATCCACACACTCACTAATCTCTGTTAAAAAAAAATACCTCTAACATTCCCCCCCACATTACCTAAAACTCCCCCAGTCCCTATCAATTCCCACAGCTTTTACATTAGGAGCAATTTATAGTAACCAATTAATCAATCAATCCAGGATGTGAGAGGAAACCAGAGGACCCAGAGGATATCCACACATTCACAGGGAGGAACTGCAATCTCCACACAGATTCACAGGGAGGAATTTCTATCTCCACACAAGGCAAGCTCTCTGATCCAGAGAGCGTCCTGGTGAATCTCCTCTACACCCTCTCTCGAGCTTCCACATCCTTCCTATACTGAGGTGACCAGAACTGAAAACAATGTTCCAAATGTGGTCTGACCAGGATTTTATAGAGCTGCAACATTTTGCTAGAGCTGTTCAGGAGGGTTTCAACTAATTGGGCAGGGGGATGAGAAACCTCTGATAGTGCTGAGGTTGAGGTAGTTGGTTTACAAATAGAAGCAGTGTGTCGTGAGACTGCTAGCAAAGAGAGGCTGATGAAAGGGCAAAATTACAGCCAACAGGATGAGCTGCAATGTAAAAGATGGACAAAATTGAAAAGGGTGAATACAGGACTGAAGGTGTTAAATCTGAATGCACGCAGTATACAGAATAAGGTAGATGAACTTGTAGCACAGTTACAGATTGGCATGTATAATGCTGTTGCCACAACCACAGATTTGGCAGCGCAGTAGATACGGCAATTGCGCTTGTGAATTCGCACGTGTCAGCTAATTATTATTTAATCGTGATAGCATTTAACTCCATACTTGTCGTCGTAGTGCTTGTCGAGACTTGACGGAGCATAGAAATGCTTCGCTGCTGTTTTGCATTCGGCTTTCCCTGAGATATTGGACTTTCAAGTCAACTGGCTCTGAAGACTAGCTGTATTCGCTTAATGATCAGATGTTCTTTTCAGCTGCAGTGTAGGCTTCGCTTTCCTTTTGAGAGTTTTAGTTAACGGCCCTGCTTGGCCTAGTGTTTATTGTTTTATTTTCCCTTTAACACTGTTCGTATTAAAGTCTGAGAACTCTCGACCTGCTTCACTGTCTCTCACACCGCACTTGGGCCATATCCGAGCCTGGTAACAGTTGTAGGCATCACTGAATCATGACTGAAAGAAGATTATAGCTGGGAGCTTAATGTCCAAGGGTACACATTGTATCAAAAGGACAGGCAGGTAGGCCAAGGAGGTGGCATTGCTCTGCTGGTAAAAAATGAAATCGAATCATTAGAAAGAGATGGCATAGGGTTGAAAGGTGTTGAATCGTTGTGGGTAGAGGTAAGGAACTTCGAGGATAAAAAGACCCTGATGGAAGTTATATATAGACCCCCAAACTGTAGTAAAGGTGTGTTCTATAAATTACAATGGGAAATAGAAAATGTATGCCAAAAGGGCAATGTTACAATAGTCCTGGGCAATTTCAATATGCAGGTAGATTTGAGAAATCGGGTTGGTTCTGGATCCCAAGAGGGGGAATTTCTAGAATGTCTATGAGATGGCTTTTTAGAACAGCTCGTGGTTGAGCCCACTAGGGGATCAACTGTTCTGGACTGGGTGTTGTGCAATGAAATGGAATTGATTGGAGGGCTTAAGGTAAAAGAACCCTTAAGGGCAAGTGATCATATGATTGAATTCACCTTGAAATTTGAGAACAAGAAGCTAAAGTCATATGTCTCAGTATTACAGTGGAGTAAAAGGAATTACAGAGGCATGAGAGAGGAGTTGACTAGAATTAATTGGAAAAGAACACTAGCAGGGATGACAGCAGAGCAGCAATGGTTGCAATTTCTGAAATCAGTTTGGAAGGCACAGGATACATACATCCCTAAGGGGAAAGAGTATTCTAAAGGCAAGATGACACAACTGTAGCTAACAAGAGAAGCCAAAGCCAACATAAAAGCCAAAGGGAGGGCATATAATAGAGCAAAACTTAGTGGGAAGTTAGAGGATTGGGAAGCCTTTAAAAACCAACAGAAGGCAACAAAAAATAAGTAAGGAGGAAAAAATAGAATATGTAAGTAAGCTAGCCAATAATATTAAGGAGGATACCAAAAGCTGCTTCAGATACAAAAGCTATAAAAGAGAGGCGAGAGTGGATATCGGACCACTGGAAACTGACGGTGGAGAGATAATAATGGGGGACAAGGAAATGGCGGGAGATAATAATGGGGGACAAGGAAAGGTTCCGGAAGACTAGAAAATTGCAAATGTCACTCCACTCTTCAAGGAGGGAGAGGCAGAGGAAAGGAAATTATAGGGCAGTTCAACTGACCTTAGTGGTTGGGAAGATGTTGGAGTTGATTGTTAAGGATGTGGTTTTGGGGTACTTGGAGTCACATGATAAAATAAGCCATAGTCAGCATGGTTTCCTGAAGAGAAAATCTTGCCTGACAAATCTGTTGGAATTCTTTACAGAAATAACAGCAGGATAGACAAAGGAGTATTGGTGGATGTTGAGTACTTGGATTTTCAGAAGACCTTTGACAAGTTGCCACAAATGCAGCTGATTAACAAATTAAGTGCCTATGGTATTATAAGAAAGATCCTGTCATGGATAAAGCAGTGGCTGATTGGCAGGAGACTCTCGTTAAAGACAGCCTAACGTTGGCCTCTGAGATGGAGATCACAGGGTCATCAGGTGCAGCAGGGATCTTCACAGCTGTAGTTGTGTTCTCCCTTTCAAAGCGTGCATAGAAGGCATTGAGTTCATCTGGTAGTGAAGCATCGCTGCCATTCATGCTATTGGGTTTCACTTTGTAGGAAGTTGTAATGTATCGTGTGAGTATTCGTAGCGTCAGAGTGCGTATGACGTCAGGATGTAGAGAAGTAAAATGGAAGTCTGGTGAATAAACGTTGGTTGTTCAATCTACACCGGTGTCCGAGTCACATCAATATTACATGGTGTCAGAAGAAAACGTGAAAAATAAAAAGGAAGAGAAGACACATAAAAGATGTCGCAGTTACAGCCACCGTCAAGTTTAAGCCTACAAGGTAATCTTGCTGAAAACTGGAAAATATGGATCCAGAAGTTTGAGCTGTTTTGCACCGCTAGCAGCCTAGCTGAAAAGATGGAGAAAGTGCAGTGTGCTACGTTTCTGCACGTAGCGGGAGAAGAGGCAATAAAGGTTTGCAACACGTTTGTCTTCCAAGATGATGAGCAAGATAAAGTTGAAGTGTTGAAAAAAAAGTTTCAAGATTACTGCGAACCGAGAAAAAACCTACCGTTCATCCGACACCGGTTTTTCACGAGGGCTCAAGGACCAACGGAGACCATAGACGCCTACGTAACAGATTTGAAGAGCAAGGCAAAAGACTGAGAGTTCGGACAACTGCATGATTCTTTAATACGTGACAGGATTGTATGCGGCGTACGAGATGATCAAGTGAGAGGCAGGCTATTGAGAGAGGCAGATCTTGCATTAGAAAAGGCGACTGATGTTTGCCGTGCCAGTGAGATCACGTCAAGTCAGGTTAAAGTGTTCAATGAAGAGATTGAAGTGCACAAAGTAAAAACTGTGAAACCCGCTGGGGGGGAGAAGAAATCAAAAATAGAAGAAACTGTGAAAATTGACAAGAATAGGACAAAGCCAGCTCCACAGGATGATCAAAAGGAAGTTAACTGCAACAGATGTGGTTATATGTCCAGCCTTTGGTCAGACATGAAAGTTATGCCAGAAAAGAAATCACTTTGCAAAGATGTGCAAATCGAAGGAGCACACAAGGAAAATGCATGCTGTGGAACAGAGTGAGGGCAACAGTGACATGTTCAATGGCACAGTTGAAGTGGAACAGGAGGTATGCATCAAGAATATTGACAATGCAGAGATGGAGGATGAAGATGATTGGACTCAAGATCTGATAATAAACAGGAGGAATGCGACATTTAAGCTTGACACTGGGGCAAAGTGCAATGTAATGTTGGCAGAAACATTCAACTCACTGGGCATCAGAGGAAGACTGGAAAAATCCACCTGCAAACTTGTTGCATATTTCGGCCACAAGATGGCGCCACTGGGCAAAAAAAGTACTCACCTGTGTGTACAAAGGTCAACAATACAAGATCGAGTTTGAAATAGTACAGCAACATGTTCCAGCAATACTGGGCAAAGCAACATGCACAAAGCTAGGCCTGGTGAAGCGAATCTATGGTGTTGAAAGAAAAAATGACATTCTCAAAGACTTTGATGACTTGTTTTCTGGATTAGGATGTTTACCAGGGAAACACCATATCCAGATTGATCCAACTATTGCACCAGTTATGCATGCCCCGAGAAAGAATCCAGTAGCTCTCAAGGATCAAGTAGTGGAGGAGCTACACAGAATGGAATAGATGGGAGTCATAACAAGACAGATAGAACCAACTGACTGGGTGAATAGTATGGTGACAGTGTTCACAGAAAAAAAGACAAAGATTTGCATGGATCCACAAGATTGCAACCAAGCCATCAAAAGAGAGCACTATCCTCTGCTCACGGTTGAAGAGGTTGTCTCCCGCATGCCTAATGCGAAATACTTTCCAGTATAGGTGCCCCCCGCTTTTCGAACGTTCGCTTTACGAAACCTCACTGTTACGAAAGACCTACATTAGTTCCCTGTTTTCGCTAACAGAAGGTGTTTTCACTGTTACGAGAAAAGCAGCGTGCGATCCAAGCAACCGCTCTCCTCCGGATTCTGAACTGCATTCTAGCTGGCATTGCTTAAACACGTGCCTGTGAGGAGCCGTTTGCAAGGTGAGTTCTAAGGTACAGTATTGGAAAAGCCTGAAAGAGCTCATAAGGGAGTTACACTTAGCGTAAAACTAGACAAAATTAAGCGTTTCGATCGTGGTGAACGAAGTAAGGACAAAGTGAGTTTGGCTTGTGGAAGTTGACGAAGATGATGTTGAAGAGGTTTTGGCATCCCATGACCAAGAACTGATAGATGAAGAGCTGATGCAATTGCAAGAGGAAAAGATAACAATCAAAACCGAATGCAGTAGTGAAAGTGAAATCGTCCAGGAGCTGAACGTGAAGCAACTGCGTGAGATTTTCGCTGCAATGATAAAGTACGACTTTAATTTTGAAAGGGTACATTGGTTTAGGGCATATTTGCAGGATGATTTGAGTGCTTACAAAGAACTGTATGATAGAAAAATGCGCAATGCTAAGCAGTCAAACAAGTCTTCCGCATCAGCCACAGCAGACGACCAACCTCGACCTTTGACATCAAGGCAGGCAGACATAGAAGAAGATGACCTGCCTACCCTCATGGAAACAGATGACAAGATGACACCCCAGTGTCCCGGGCCGCAGACAGATACCGATCTGTGGAGAATGCAGTGATAGCCGGGAGGCACCCAGCACATCTTTAAGAAAAAAAGCCAAAATAAACAAGCTAATTAATTAGGTGCCACCTGCATGTAAATGTCGGCCCAGATCAAAGGTGATTGCTGATTGCTTCGCATCTGATCTGGGCCGACATTTACGTGCTGGGTAGCACCTAATTAATTAGCTTATTTATTTTGGCTTTTTTCTTAAAGATGTGCTGGGTGCGTCCCGGGCACCACTGCACCCCTGCGTGCTTCGTGGATCAGTATTGGGTCACTGCTTGGAGGGTGGGGGCCACTGCACCACCCCAACCTCCGACGAATCAGCCTAACACACCATCATCAGTGTGCTCAGCGCTGTCCCAATTCCGGTAAGTGATACTACACTGTACATACATTATTTCTACTTTATATCGGCTGTGTATTTTTACGTGTTATTTGGTATGGTTTGGCAGCTTCATAGCTTAAAGGTTACTGGAGAGCGCTTGCACCGTGTTTTTGCCGAGACCGCTTGCGTGAGATTTTTGCTATGGAGAAAAGTGCAGGCAATTATTGTGGAAAAGTATTTCTACTTTATATAGGCCGTGTATTCATCATATCATTCCTGCTTTTACTATATGTTACTGTTATTTCAGGTTTTATGTGTTATTTGGCATGATTTGGTAGGTTATTTTTGGGTCTGCGAATGCTCACAAATTTTTCCCATATAAATAATTGGCAATTGCTTCTTCGCTTTACAACACTCCGGCTTACAAACTGGTTCATAGGAACGTTCTACCTTCCGATGGCAGGGAAAACCTGTATCAGATGCAAATCAAGGTTTCTGGCAGATCAAGCTGGATGAAGAAAGTTCCAAATTATGTATTTTCAACATGCCCATAGGGAGATATCGTTTCCTGCGTCTACCCTTTGGGATTTCTTCTGCATCAGAGGTATTCCAGAGATCCGTGGCACAAATGATTGAAGACCTGGACGGAGTGGTCAACATCATTGATGATTTGCTGATATGGGGTGACACAATTGAGGAAAATGATCAGAGACTGAGGAAGCTCCTGGAGAGAGCACGTGAGTACAACCTAAAACTGAACAAAAGTAAATGTAAGATCAGAACTACAGAGATCAAATACATAGGTCATGTGCTCAGCGCTGATGGGCTAAAACCAGATGATGAAAAGGTCAGAGCAGTGGTACAGCTACCACCACCCGAAGACAAGCAAGAACAAAAGAAAAGTTTTGACACATTGAAGCAGTTGGTTACCAGTGCACCAGCACTCAAGTTCTATGATGTCAATAAACTGGTGACGATGTCTGTGGATGCCAGTTCGGAGAGAATAGGAGCTGTTATACTGCAGGATGGGAGGCCTGTGGCGTATTGATCACGAGCACTTACGGACTGTCAATGCCGATATGCTCAAATCGAGAAGGGATTACTCGCCATAGTTCATGGGTGTGAGAAGTTCCACCAATACGTACATAGCAAAGAAATCCAGGTTGAGAGTGATCACAAACCACTTGAGAGCATCTTCAAAAAGCCACTCCACCAAGCTCCTATGAGGCTGCAAAGGATGCTTCTCAGGCTACAGAGGTACAATCTCACAGTCACCTATAAGCCAGGAAAAGAACTGCACACCGCTGATGCTTTGAGCCGTGCTTACCTCAAAGAGCAAAAGGAAGAGTTGCTAGGAAGAGAGCTGGAGGGCAACTGGGTGACACCTCAGCTACCCATCTCTGAGGAGAATTTGAACATGTTCAGGAAAGCGACTGCAGATGATCCTGAAATGCAAATGCTAAGAGACATTACAATGAATGGATGGCCAACAGAAAGAAAAGATGTTCCAAAGGAAATGCAGAAATACTGGACATTTGAAGAGGAAATCAGCTATGCATCAGAACTAATGTTCAAAACGGCGAAACTCATTGTACCAAACCAAATGAGACAGGAAATTCTCAACAGAATTCATGAGTCACACCTGGGGATAGTGAAATGTAAAGAAAGAGCGAGGGACATTCTCCATTGGCCAGGCATGTCAACTCAGATAGAGGACATTGTGTCTCAGTGTGCTGTCTGTAATGAAAACAAAAACAGCAAACCAAGAGAGCCTCTGCTTCCCCACCCACTACCAGGAAGACCATGGGAGAAGATTGGCACAGATCTCTTTCACTACAATGGTACAGAATATCTGCTTTGTGTGGACTACTATTCAAGATATCCGGAGATCACCAAGTTAAGTGACACGTCCAGTCGAGGTGTCATTACCACAATGAAGTCGACATTCACAAGACATGGTATTCCAGACATTGTCGTTAGTGACAATGGTCCACAATATGCCAGTGGTGAGTTCAGAGGGTTCTCAGAAAGCTGGGAATTTCAACATGTTACTTCCAGTCCAGGGCACGCTCAGTCTAATGGACAAGCAGAGAGAACTGTACAAACTGTCAAGAACATGCTCAAGAAGGCACAGAGCAGCAACGGTGACCCTTACATCACTCTGCTTGAATACCACAACACACCGATTGAGGGTGAGGGGTTCTCTCCTGCGCAGCTGTTGATGGGACGTCGTCTGAAGTCCAAACTGCCAACATCCACAACTCTACTGACTCCTGAAGGTAATGCTCAAGTACATGACAAGCAAAAGTACAAGCAAATAAAGCAAAAGAGCTACTATGACAGACATACAAGACAGTTGCCAGATCTGCATACAGGTGAGAATGTCAGAATACAGAGAGGAGACACTTGGTAACCAGCTGTGGTTGTGAACAGACATCAGCAACCAAGATCCTTCATAGTTCGCACGCCGGATGGAAGAGTCTACAGGAGGGACAGGAAGCATCTGCTGAAGACAGGGGAGAGTGAGTTTCCATGTACAGATACACAGGACATTTCCACATATACAGACATGGAAACAAACGACACCAAGAGTGATGCAGACCACAAAGACACAGAGGCCACTCGAGAGACTGACACGGATGAAGGTCAAGCACAGTCACAGTTGTATCACACACGGTCTGGGAGACAAGTCAAACTTCCAGCTAGATACAGGGACTAGACATACAGTTTGAGGCAAAGTCACACATGTCATCAGTTCCAAAGTGTGAAATAAAAGGTTTATTAGTCTATGTTAGTAAAAGAAAATACACTGCTGTTAGTATTGTAAAATACAATGCAGAATACAGTACAAGAAGGTAAGATTTTTTTTAGTTTATGTCATGGTTGTTGCACTGTAAGAAAGGCATACTTAGAGGCATTGTTTTGGTAATTCACAGTGTTGTAAAAAAGAAAAAAGAATCTTGAGAAGGGGTATGTAATGTATTGTGAGAGTATTCGAAGCGTCAGAGTGCGTATGACGTCAGGACATAGAGAAGTAAAATGAAGACTAGTGAATAAACGTAGTTGTTCAATCTACAGCGGTGTCCGAGTCCCATCAATATTACAGAAGTAATGTCTTGCAGACCCTGCCAGAGTTGCTGTGCATTCGATGTCGCCTCCAACCTCATTTGAAATTGTCTCTTCGCCCTTGAAATAGCCCTTCACAAATCATACCTAGTTTTCTGGTACAGGCCTGGATTGCCAGACTTGAATGCCACAGATCTAGTCTTCAGCAGACGATGTACCTCCTGGTTCATCCACGGCTTTTGGTTTGGGAATGTACAGTAAGTCTTTGTGGGCAGACGCTCATCCACACAGGTTTTAGTGAAGTCAGTAACAACTGCAGTATACTCATCCAGGTTCAAAGATGAATCCCTGAATACAGTTCAGTTCACTGATTCAAAGCAGTCCTGTAGGCACTCCTGTGCTTCTTAACAACCCTATCAAACAAAGCAGCAACTTTGAGCGATGTATTTCAAAATCCCTCTGTTCTTCCACACTGCTAAGTTCAATCATTATGTGCCGTTTTGTATAATGTGGGTGATCATGGTCTCATGATCATAATTGTTCTTGGCAAATTTTTCTACAGAAGTGGTTTGCCATTGCCTTCTTCTGGGCAGTGTCTTTACAAGATGGGTGACCCCAGCCATTATCAATACTCTTCAGAGATTGTCTGCCTGGTGTCAGTGGTCTCATAACCAGGACTTGTGATATGCACCAGCCGCTCATACGACCATCCACAATCTGCTTCCATGGCTCCACGTGACCCTGATTGGTGGGACTAAGCAGGTGCTACACCTTGCCCAAGGGTGACCTGCAGGCTAGTGGAAGGAGCCTTACACCCCCTTTGGTAAAGAAATATCTCCACCCCACCACACATCACTGCTAAAAATCCTTCTATTAACCTTGAATTCTGCCTTCATGTTAAATGTTCCAAAGTGAATAATTTCACACTTTTCTGGGTACACCACCACCTACCACTTCACACCCAGCTCTGCATCCCGTCAATGTCCTTTGTGACCTACGACAACCTCCTACACTATTCACAACACAACCAACAACCTTCATGCCACCTGAAAACTTATTAACCCACTCTTCTGCTTCCTCATCCAAGTCATTTGTAAAGATCACAAAGAGCAGGAGTCGCAGAACAAATCCCTATGGAAGACCTCCTGACAGATGCATTCCATTTACAATCATCCTCTTCCTTCATTTCCGTATGAACACAGTCAACTTCCCATGGATTCCATGCTTCCTGACTTTCTGAATGAACACACCATGGAGAACTTAGCAAGCATTTTACTTATATTCGTCATATTTAGCATATTCTTATTTATATTCATCCATATTCATCACATCCACTGCTCTACCTTCATCAATGTGCTTTGTCACATCCTCAAAAAAAATCTCTCAGACTGAAGAGACATGACCTGCCCCTCACAAAGCCATGCTAACTATTACTAATCAGACTGCGCTTCTCCAAATACCTGTAATACCAGGGGCACCACAGTAGCACCGTGGTTAGCACAACACTATTACTGCTCGGGGCGTCAGAATTCGGAGTTCATATTCTGGCGTCAACTATAAGGAGTTTGTATGGCCTTCCCGTGGAACGCGTGGGTTTTCTTCAAGTGCTTAGGTCTCGTCCCACAGACCAGAGACGTACCGGTTAATAACTTAATTAGTCATTGAAAATTGTCCTGTGATTAGGCCAGGGTTAAATGGGGGGTTGCTGGGCAGCACAACTCAGAGGGCCGGAAGGGTTTATTCCACGCTGTGCAAATAAATAAATAAAAGTAAACATTGCTTCTAAGAATCTAAGAATAACTGAAGTACAACTCACTGCTCTATAATTCCCAGGGTTATCCGTACTCCCGTGCTTGAACAAAGGAACAACATTATCTGAGCTATTGGTAGTGGCAGATACATTAAGGACTTTTAAGACACGTTTGACCTGGCTGGTGGCGTACTGGCATCAGTGCCGGACATTGGGATGAAAGGTCCCGAGTTCGAATCCAGCCAGCTCCCATGCACACTTTCCATTTGTGCTGGGTTATGAGCCGGTGATCAATTTGGAAACTCACCCGGCAGAAGGCAATGGCAAACCACTGCTGTAACTTGCCTTGTATGCAGTTCCCCACTACATCAGAGAGGCGTGGAGGGAAATCGTTCGCTAACCGGAGAAACTCTGGATGTGACGTGCCTTTCTTTTCCTTAGATAGGCACATAAATAAGGATTTAGTGCTTTCCTGGCGTATCTGACAAATAAACTCTTCTCGGGCTTCCAGCCAGGTACAGGTAATAACTTTAACCAAGGATTCAATAACAATCTCTGCCATCTTCATCAAGGATGTCTAGTTCAGTGGTATATATATCAAAAAAACCTGTTGCCCGTCCCTCCTGATTGGTTAGTCAACCAATCAGGCTTCCACTGTCCCTCCTTGTTTAAAATTGAATTCCAGTTTTTTTGGAGCGAGATTTCAACTTTGTTAAGATTCATATTCTCTAGTCTTAGTTCAATAGCTTCCTTCACCAGGTGGTTCCAAAAGCTATTAGTTCTCCAGGTGTTCCCAAAAGCACAGCAGTTCTGCGCCGACTAAGTCAATCCTACGCCCATTGCGTATGTAGGTCTTGCTCCAAGTTAAAACTGGAATTCAAGTGTAAACAAGGTGGGACAGCGGGAACCTGTTTGGTTGAGGACTAACCAGTCAGGAGAGACAGATGACGAGGGTAAATATACCACCGATCTAAACATCATCCCTGACGAAAATGGTGGAGTTTGTTATTGAAACGTTTCTTAAACTTGACACCCGTACCCAGCTGGAAGCCCAAGAAGAGTTTATTCGTAGACACACGGATGTGAGGAAAATGGAAGGATATGGACATGGTGTAGGCAGAGGGGGATTAGTTCGGTTGCCCATTTGATTACTAATATCAATGGATCAGCACAATATTGTGGGCTGAAGGGCCTATTTCCCTGCTGTACTGTACTGTGTTCTATGTCCTATTTGGCACCTTCCATTCATATTTAGCTAGATATTTTGACATTTTTTTAAAACTAACATTTACTGAGAAATGGGTTTCCATGCAAATAAAACAGCCATATTTCTGACATTCCTCAGCACCTGTTACATAAAAGACAGCCCAGAAGATTAATTTCACCTACAAAGAATCCATTTTACCAAGTTAAATCAGGTCATACATTAATAAGACAAAAACCACAGGCAGCTGGAAGAGCATGGTGCATGATCTTTTACTACTGCTGCCTGTGACTGAAGTACAACTTTTCACCAGCATTATTTCACAGTGAGGTTTCCTTCTCACTGGCTCTGTTAGGTTTTTCTTCCTACAGTTCTCTATCTGCACTCAGTGGCCACTTTATTAGGTACACCTGTACACCTGCTTGTTAATGCAAGTATCTAATCGGCCAATCATGTGGCGGCAACTCAATGCATAAAATCATGCAGACATGGTCAAGGAGTACAGTTGTTGTTCAGTCCAAACATCAGAATGGGGAACAAACGTGATCGAAGTGACCTTGGCCATGGAATGATTGTTGGTGCCAGATGGGGTGGTTTGAGTATCTCAGAAATGGCTGATCTGGGATTTTCACACACAACAGTCTGGAGTTTACAGAGAATGGTATGAAAAGCAAAAAAATAAAATCCAGTGAGTGGCAGTTCTGTGGGTGAAGTGCTTTGTTGATGAGAATAGTCAGAGGAGAATGGCCAGACTGGTTCAAGCTGACAGTAACTCAGATAACCATGCATTCCAACAGTGTTGCACAGAAGAGCATCTCTGAACCCACAACATGTTGAACTTTGCAGTGGATGGGCTACAGCAGCAGAAGGCCACAAACATACACTCAGTGACCACTTTATTAGGTGCAGGAGGTAACTAATACAGTTGCCACTGAGAGTATGTGAAGACCTTAAAGGACACCCTCATGTCGGATCACTTTATCCTCTTAAATTACCAACATAAGTCAATATTATTTAAGGGATGACATGATAAAGGACTAGTTTATTACAGTATCAACAACTCTGGTTCAATTCCCGCTGCTGTGCAGGAGTTTGCACGGTACATTCTCCCCATGACCATGTGGGTTTCCTCCACGTGCTCCAGTTTCCTCCCACGTTCCAAAGACATACAAGTGTGTGTAGTGGGTGTAATTGGGCTGTACGGGCACCAGAAGGGCCTGTTATCAGGCTGTATTTATTTATTTGTTTATTTACATTAACTTTTATGCAGAGATACAGCACAGAACCGGACCAATAACAAGCTGCACCGCCCAGGATCCCAACTATTGGACACTAGCCTAATCACAGGGAAACTTACAATGGCCAATTAACCTGCTAACTGGTATATCTTTGGACTGTGGGAAGAAACCGGAGCATCCAGGGGAAGCCCATGCGGTCTCGGGAAGAACGTACAAACATGCCGACAGAGGACGCTGGCATTGAACTCCGAACTCTGACATCCTGAGCTGCAATCACATCAGGCTAATGGACACACTACCATGGTGCCTTCTAAAATAAATTTAAATCTGAAACAATTTGCCAGTAATGGTTTTATGTCAGTGGTGTGAATAAAGGCAGATGCTGTGCTAATGTTGTATATGTTGAATAGTTTATCTCCATTTCATATTCTATATTTTTATACAAAATGCTTCTTATATTTTGCTCAGCAATGATAAAATATTTTCCCTGGAAGGGTTTGCTACTTGTACTGAATTTCTAAATAAAAACAAACACTGTGCTATTTCAATTAAATTGTACTCACTGTCAGAAATCAAGTCAAGTTCAAGTTTAATTGCCATTCAACCATACATGAGTATCCTTGAATAGAGCCAAATGAAATAGTATTCCTCCCGGGCCAAGGTACAAAACATAGTACCAACAATCAAACACAGCACAAAGCATATATAGCACATATAAATATCAGTAAACCTACAGTAACCCGTTGGTCTTGCCAATGAACTAGTGAACTGAACTTGCAGTATTCTACATTACGAATGTCCAACGGGGTCCTGTAATCACAGGAAAAACCTCCAAGACAATCATTTGCATCGTTTGTTAGACCATGCACCAATTCCAATGCCTTCCTGTAGCAGGTGGCAACACAGTTTGCACCAAGTCCAGCTCCGCCACTAATGACCAATTCACTAGAGGGGAAGATCTACAGTACTTGACATGCTTGATGATTTACTTTCTTTTGTAACATAATTTTTCTAATATAACCAATTTCAAGCTTTATCATAGCATCTATTACTATTCTTCACCCCTTCACCTTTCAAACTATCACCTCCCAGCTTCTCACTTCATCCCTCTCCTGATCCATCCACCTTCACCTTCACCTGGCTTCAACTGTCACATTCCTGTTTGGACTCTTTCCCCTTTCCCCCACCCTCTTACTCTGGCTTCTGCCCCCTTCCTTTCCAGCCCTGGTGAAGCGTCTTGGCCAAAACATCGACTCTTCATTCCGCTCCTTAGCAGAGGCCTGACCTGCTGATATCCTGCAGCATTTTGTGTGTGCTTATCTCTCATATGGATATTGTTTTTTTATTGCCACATGTATTAAGATCCAGTGAAAAGTTTAAAGGTCAAAGTAAATTTATTATCAAAGTACATAAGTGACACCGTATACAGCCCTGAGATTAATTTTCTTGCAGGCATACTCACGACATCCAATAGCCACAATAGAATCAATGAAAAATCGCACCAACAGGGCAGTCAACCAGTGTGCAAAAGATAACAAACTGTGCAAATACAAAATGAAAAAAGAAATATTAATATTAATAATCATAAATGAATAATCAACCTTGTCATGGTTTGGAGGCTTGTGTGCCTCAATAACTCGAAGAGCTGGAGTCAGTGGTTTATACTATATCTCTGGGTAGGATCATCCATGCCAAACAGATTAAAGGGTAGAGGACAAACGAAGCGTGGTCCACTGGTGCTCCAGGTTCGGAGGACCAGCTGAGAGCTAACAACCCTGACTGGTAAAACAAAACTGTTATAGAAACAGCAATGAAGAATCCTAGTCCGGCATGGATAACTTCATTCACCTCAACACTGAACTGATTCTACAACCCATAGACTCACTTTCAAGGACAATACAACTCATGTTCTCGGCATGATTGATTAATTGATTGGTTGATTTTTCTGTTTGCACTGATCGTCTTCTTTTGTACATTGGTTATTCGGTTAAGTTTTTCATTGATCCCTATTGTATTTGCTCTACTGTGAATGCCTGCAAGAAAATGAATTTCTGAGCAGTATATGGTGACATTTATGTATTTTAAAAACATAGATAACCCACAGCACAATACAGGCCCTTAGGCCCACAAAGCTGAGCCGAACATGTACTTACTTTAGAAATTACCTAGGGTTACCCATACCCCTCTATTTTTCTAAGCTGCATGTACTTATCCAGCAGCCTCTTAAAAGACACGATCATTTCCGCCCCCACCACCACCGCTGGCAGCCCATTCCGTGCACTCACCACTCTCTGCGCAAAAAACTTACCCCTGACATCTCCTCTGTGCCTACCTCCAGGCACCTTAAAATTGTGCCCTCTCGTGTTAGCTATTTCAGACCGGGGAAAAGCCTCTGACTATCCGCACGATCAGTGCCTCTCATCATCTTATACACCTCTATCAGGCCACCTCTCATCCTCCGCCACTCCAAGGAGAAAAGGCCAAGTTCACTCATCCTATTCTCGTAAGGCATGCTCCCAGATCCAGGCGACATCCTGGTAAATTTCGTCTGCACCCTTTCTATGATTTCCACATTCTTCCCATAGTGAGGCGACCAGAATTGAGCACAGTACTCCTCTTTTCAATATTTTTATTAGTTTCTACATAGAAGAACACAGAGTACAAGGAAGTGTATATAAAAGGTCAAAAAAGGACTAAAAAAGTACCTACCAATTACATTATATCTATTTTTGAGTATAAGAGCTGGAATGTTATGATGAGGTTGTATAAGGCATTGGTGTGGCCGAATCTGGAGTATTGTGTTCAGTTTTGGTCACCAAATTACAGGAAAGATATAAATAAGGTTGAAAGAGTGCAGAGAAGGTTTACAAGGATGTTGCCGGGACTTGAGAAACTCAGTTACAGAGAAAGGTTGAATAGGTTAGGACTTTATTCCCTGGAGCGTAGAAGAATGAGGGGAGATTTGATAGAGGTATATAAAATTATGATGGGTATAGATAGAGTGAATGCAAGCAGGCTTTTTCCACTGAGGCAAGGGGAGAAAAAAACCAAAGGACATGGGTTAAGGGTGAGGGGGGAAAAGTTTAAAGGGAACATTGGGGGGGCTTCTTCACACAGAGAGTGGTGGGAGTATGGAATGAGCTGCCAGACGAGGTGGTAAATGCGGGTTCTTTTTTAACATATAAGAATAAATTGGACAGATACATGGATGGGAGGTGTATGGAGGGATATGGTCCGTGTGCAGGTCAGTGGGACTAGGTAGAAAATGGTTCGGCACAGCCAAGAAGGGCCAAAGGGCCTGTTTCTGTGCTGAAGTTTCTATGGTTCTATGGTTCTATAATAACAATCTCATTACCCCGTATTCATGCAAGTTAGTCAATAGTTATATTGAAATATACTAAACTATTACAAAAAAAGTCTAACCCCGACCAAGATAGAAGCTGTTTATTAAGGAGAAAAAAAGGGAAAATACCTTCTTGTATAATAAAAATTTAATAATAGCCAACATCTGATTTTAAACAATGAATTGAGGGTTTTGAAAGTTTTGAAAATAATTCAGAAAGGGTCCCCACAATGTTTGAAAGTCTTGAGGAGATTCAGAAATTGAACAAATCTAAGCATGACATAACATTGCATAACCATTGGGCATGAGTAGGAGGAAAAACATCTTGCAATTTAAACAAAAGCACCCTCCTAGCTATAAGAGAGGTAAAGGCCAAAACATGTAAATCAGATGTCTTCAGCTTGATATCTTGTCCTGCAACAATACTGAATATCCGTCAGAGGATTAGGCTTAAAATTGACTTTGAAAAGTAAAGAAAAAGTTTGAAAAACTTCCTTCCAATATTTTTGAACACACGGACAAAGTCCAAAACATATGAATTAATGAAGCTTCTCTGTTATTGCGTCTGTTACAGTAGGGAGATATATCTGAATAAAAATGAGGTAGCTTAACTTTAGTCATATGGACTCTATGTACCTCCTTAAATTATATGAGGGAATGACGAGCACATAGCAATGAAGTATTAACCAGTTTAAAAATTTCATTCCAAGTTTCCTCAGATATTGATGTCTGTAAATCTTGTTCTCAGAGATTCTTAATTTTGTCTAAAGGAACATTCCTCGTCTCCAGTAACATACCACAAATATTAGATATTGAACCATTATGAAAAGGTGTCAAATTAAAGATTATGTCTAGTAAGTTCTTGTCTGAGCTTATAGGAAATGTGCATAATTGAGATCTTAGAAAGTCTCTGATTTGTAGATATCTAAAAAAGTGAGTTTTGGGTAAGCAATATTTAGCTGACAATTGTGCATGGTCAAGTGGTTAAGGCATTCGTCTAGTGATTTGAAGGTCACTAGTTCGAGCCTTGGCTAAGGCAGCTTGTGTGTCCTTGAGCAAGGCACTTAACCACACATTGCTCTGCAATGACACCGGTGCCAAGCTGTATGGGTCCTAATGCCCTTCCCTTCGACAACATCAGTGACATGGAGAGGGGAGACTTGCAGCATGGGCAACTGCTCATCTCCCATACAACCTTGCCCAGGCCTGCGCCCTGGAAACCTTCCAAGGTGCAAATCCATGGTCTCATGAGACTAACGGATGCCTATATATATGCTCAAATGAGAAAAGATTTCCTCCAACAAACAGATCCCAAAAGCATTTAATACCAAACCTGTCCCATTCTTTAAAAGCTAAATCAGTCATGGAGGGTTTAAAAAATTAGAATAAATGGGACTAGAAAGGGAAAATTTCAATAAACCAAAATGTTTTCTAAATTGTATCCAGATCCTCAGAGTATGTTTAACTATTAAAATTATCAGTTAGTTTACTTACAAATAAAGGAAGTGAGGATCCAAGAAGAGAAATAATAGAAAATTTATTAACAGAGTTAGCTTCTAAAGAAACCCATACAGGACAGTCTACACGATTAATATAATATAGCCAAAACGTAAGATATCGTATAATAACTGCCCAGAAATAAAACCTAAAATTAGGTAAGGCTAAACCTCCAGACTTTTTAGGTTTTTGAAGATGAACTTTATTTAAATGAGGACGTTTATTTTTCTATATATAGGAGGATTCAAGAGAGTCAAAAAAGGATTTAGGAATAAAAACAGGTAAAGCCTGAAAAAGATATATAAATGTAGGTAGAATATTCATTTTAACAGAATTAGTTCAACCAATCAACGATATTGAAAGAGGTGACCAATTTAATGCTATCTTTTTTACATTGTTCAATAAATTAAGAAAGTTTTCTTTAAACAAGTATTTGCAATTCTTAGTGACTGTTGCACCCAAATAAGTAAATTGATTTCTTACAATTTTAAAAGGAAGAATAATATTAATTGATACCAGATTATTTAAAGGAAATAATTCACCCTTATGTCAGTTCAATTTGTACCCTGAAAACTGGCTAAAACGGGAGAGTAAAGAAAGTACACAAGGTAACGAAGTCTCAACATTAGTGATAAAAAGCAATATATCATCAGCGTAAAACGAGATTTTGTGGGTGATACCTCTCCTTAAAATACCACAAATATCATTAGATTCTCGAAAAGCAATGGCAAGGGGTTCTAAAGCTAAATCAAAAAGCAAAGGACTCAACGGACAACCTTGTCTAGTTCTGCGGTGAAGTTTAAATGGTTTGGAATTTTGAAAATTAGTAAGAACCCGAGCAGAAGGAGATAAATAAAGTAATTTAATCCATTGAATAAAATCTGGTCTAAAATTAAATTTTTCTAAGGTTTTAAATAAATAATTCCGTTCAACCCAATCGAAGGCCTTCTCACACATTCCAATATCTCCTGAGAAGGAGAGTAAATAACATTTAATACACTGCGTATATTAAAACGGGAATGTTGGTTTTTAATAAATCCAGTCTGATCATCAGAAATAATAGAAGGTAAAATATTTTCAATCCTACGAGCCAGAAATTCAGAAAGAATTTTAGTATCAACACTGAGTAATGAAATTGGCCTATATGAAGGGCATTCAGCTGGGTCCCTGTTATTTTTTAGGATAAGCGAATTAGAAGCTTCATAAAAAGATTGAGGCAAACTACCCAATTTGAAAGAATCCAAAAAGACTAAGTGTAACTGTGGTATAATTAATGAAGAAAAAGCCTAATAAAATTCTCCAGAAAATCCATCTGGACCCAGAGCCTTCCCCAAATGTAATGAACGTATAGCCTCAGCGATTTCCTCATAAGAAATGGGTTGATCCATCTGTTTGCAATTATCTGCAGAAAGTACAGGGATATTCAGTTGATCTAGAAAATTATTCATTACAGAATTATCTTTAGGGGAATCAGAACTATAAAGTTTAGAATGGAATTCTCTAAAGGTATCATTTATTTCAGAGTAATCAGTTGTCCTATCACTATTAGTTTTGCAAAATTCTTTAATTTGTCATTTAACTACAGAAGTTTTTAATTGGTTGGCCAATACTTTGCCTGATTTATCTCCGTGAATGTAAAATTGAGTTTTATTTTTAAGAAGTTGAGTTTCAATTGGATAGGTTAACAGAAGATCATATTTAGTTTTAACTTCAACACGTCTTTTATATAAAACAGGATCTGGAGCTACAGCATATTATTGATTTAATTGTTTCAATTGATTGGCTAATTCAATTCTTTCTTTATTAGCTTTATTCTTAACACTCATCGTATAAGAAATAATTTGCCCTCTAATATAGGCCTTGAAAGTATCCCATACAATAAGATTAGAAGTCTCTTCCTTTTTATTCTCTTCAAAAAACAAAATAATATGCTTCTCTTGAAATTTTAAATATTCCTTATCAGATAACAAAGTTGTATTAAAATGCCAAAATCTGTTGGTTTGAGGAATATCAGGGAGTTTTAAAGATAGAAATATAGGAGCATGATCTGAAACAGCAATCTCTTTATATTCACAGGAGTGAACTGATGAAATCATTTAACTACCAATAAAAATTATTCAATCCTGGAATATGTATGATGAACATGGGAAAAAAATGAATACTCCCTATCTAAAGGATATAAAAAACGCCAAACATCAACAATACCACACTTCAATAAAAAGGATTGAATAAACAAAGCTGATTTAATAAGAGACGCTGGTTTAGATGATGATCGGTCTAAAATTGGGTCTAGCCAACAATTAAAAACTCCTTCCATCACCGAAGAATAAAGATTCAGATCTGGTAAAAATGAAAAAAAAAACGCCAAAGAATCCTGGATCATCTACATTTGGGGCATACACATTGGCAAATACTATTAATTTTTTATCTAATTTTTCTGAAACTATAACAAAATGTTCATTAGTATCAGACACTACTTTATGTTGGACAAAGGAAAGTGTATTATCTATGAGAATTGAAACTCCACCAGATTTGGCCTGAAAAGAAGAGTGAAAACAAAGTCATTCTAACGGCTAAAAAAATGTAGATTATCACATTTGCGTAGGTGAGTTTCTTGTAAGTAAATAATAGGGACCTTAAATTTCCTAATATAAGCAAAAATCTTATTATGTTTAACAGGGTGATTTAACTCTTTCATGTTAAAGCTAAGTAAATTAATAGTTTGGTCCATTTTTAATATTATTTAAAGGAAGGGTTAAAATGTAAGTTAAAAACCAAGCCAGAAACCTTGAGAAATGATAACCAAGCAACAAGTTGGCTAAAAATTCAAAAACTGCTTCTGAGAAAAAAAAATATTCTGCCCACTTTCCAAAGAAAGAAATCCGACTAATAGAAAATCGGCATCTACAACTACGGACAACCCCCCAAAAAACCTGGTGATCACTCCAATTAGTTTCAAGGTTATTTATATTCCAACCTAGACTAAACAATATCCAAACAAGAGATTCAATTCTCGTATATCAAAAATACAGTATTAAAAAATACAAAAGGAAATTAGTTACAAAGGTTTACCAAAAGTAAAAGATACAATTACTCATACAGAAAGACATTAAACATATAATCTTATATCTTCATGAAAAACAGACTAAACCTTCAAATTTAAAAAACCTTTGTGCTTCAGCATTCAAACAATACTATTCGAAGGATCCATCTTTATTGTGATACTCAGTCAAACTGGGTAGCCAAGGGATGGGTTAAAACTCTCGTTAAAAAAATTCCAACAAAGCTTGTTTAAACTTAACAAGTTCCTGCATAACCTCAGGTGAATAAGCTTCGAGAATCTTAATATTCCATCCTATAATCAATCATGCCCCTTCGACAGGATTTGCAAATTAAAAGTTTCTCATGTAATCTTGTGTCTTCATGTAAGGAGAAACTAAATAGCTAGCCTTCAGATTTAGCCTTCGGATTTTAAAAAATTTTGTGCTTCAACAGTCGAGCGGAACCATTTGAAAGATCCGTCTGTAAGTATGATTCTGAGTCAGGCTGGGTAACGAAGGGAAGGCTTGAAACCCTTATTAAAAAGCTCAGACATAACTTCTTTGAACTTAACACGTTCCTGCATAACCTCTGGCGAATAATATTCAACAATTCTAATCTTGCGACCATTATAATCAATCATGCCTCCTCGATGAGATTCGCGAATTAAGAGTTCCTTTGTTTTAAATTCCTGAAAATAGATTATGACTGATCTTGGTCTCTGACACTTAGGAGCTCTAAACGCAGGAGATCTGTGAACTCGATCGATCATAGGCACTGTGGTAAACCACATATATGCTGTAACTGGGTTAACTGTCTGGACATGCCCCTCTGCTGACTGCCCCTGTGGCTCCTCCCACAGAATCCTGAATAAAGGTGATTTCACCTTGCCCCTCCCCCTCAGTCCGGGGGCAGACATTCAGCATGGAGGTCGTATTGTACAGTGAATAAAAGCCTTTCAGTACTTACCCTACTTCAGTTTTTTAGAGTTATTAAAGGTGCTTCATTCACAGACCTCAAAATCTCTGGAAATAACTCTGGTAAAAAGTTTGCAAAACACTCCATAGGATGATTACCTTCGATTAATTCTTTGAGACCCAGAACCCATAGGTTGTTCCTTTTACTTCTATTTTCTAGGTTGATAATCTTCTGTCTTAACTTTTCATTGGACTTCGATTGCTTTTCACAAAGCTTCTGCAATTTATCCACTTCCGTTTCCAGAGACAGCAAAATTTCTTCATTATTTTTTATACGTTTATCGTGTTCATTAAGAGTTTGTTGAATAGAATCCAATTTACCATCTATTTGTTTAAATTCCAAACTGAATTGTTGAAACTTCTCAGAGGCTTCTCATGTATGACTTTGCAACAAATCCGTAATAGAATCCAAAGAAGTAGGAAAATCATCCTTTTTAGTACCTCTGGCCCTCCATCCAGCCATAATGAAAGAATATCACACTTAAAAAAGAAGTTTCAAGACAGGTTGGAAATAGTAAGATAATTAAAGTTGGAGCAATGACAGATTGCTGTAACTCCATCAGCCACCACCAGGAAATCCAGCACAGTACTCCAAGTGGGGTCTGACCAGGGTCCTATATAGCTGCAACATTACCTCTTGGCTCCTAAACTCAATGCACCGTACGCCTTCTTAACCACAGAGACAACTTGCCCAGCAGCTTTGAGTGTCCTGTGGACATGGACACCAAGATCCCTCCGATCCTCCACACTGCCAAGAGTATTACCATTAATACTGTATTTTTCCATAACATTTGACCTACCAAAAAGAACCATCTCAAACTTATCTGGATTGAACTCCATCTGCCACTTCTCAGCCCAGTTTTGTATCCTATCAATGTCCTGCTGTAACTTCTGACAGCCCTCCACACTTTCTATAATACCCCCAACCTTTGTGTCATCAGCAAACTTACTAACGCATCCCTCCACTTCCTCATCCAGGTCATTTATAAAAATCACGAAGAGTAAGGGTCCCAGAACGGATCCCTGAGGCACTCCACTGGTGACCAACCTCCATGCAGAATATGACCCGTCTACAACCACTCTTTGCCTTCTGTGGGCAAGCCAGTTCTGGATCCACAAAGCAATGACCCCTTGGATCCTATGCCTTCTTACTTTCACAATAAGCCTTGCATGGAGTACCTTATCAAATGCCTTGCTGAAATCTATATGCACTATATCTTCTTCTCTACCTTCATCACAAAGCCAGGCTGAATAGCCCTAATCATATTATGCCTCTCTAAATGTTCATAAATCCTGCCTCGCAGGATCTTCTCCATCAACCTACCAACAACTGAAAATAAGACTCACTGGTCTATAGTTTCCTGTGCTATCTCTACTCCCTTTGTTGAATAAGGGAACAACATCTGCAACCCTTCAATCATCCGGAACCTCTCCCGTCTCCACTGATGATGCAAAGATCATTGCCAGAGGCTCAACAATCTCCTCCCTCATCTCCCACAGTAGCCTGGGGTACATCTCGCCTGGTCTCGGAGACTTATCCAACTTGATGCTTTCCAAAAGCTCCAGCACATCCCCTTTCCTACTATCTATATGCTCAAGCTTTTCAGTCTGCTGTAAGTCATCCCTACAATCACCAAGATCCTTTTTCGTAGTGAATACTGAATCATAGTATTCATTAAGTATCTCCGCTATGGTAATGAATTTACTTTGAACTTTGAACAACATCTCAGTGACAAAACCATACAGTCGAATCCCTGTACAGAAACACCATGAAAATCCAAACTCCAGCCAATGTAAGAAATAATGATAATAAATAAATATTGAGAACAGTCCTTGAAAGTGAGTTGGTTGGCTGTGGGAACGTCTCAGTGATGGGGGAAGTGAAGCCAAGCAAAGTTATCTCCTTTGGTTCAAGAACCTGATGGATGAGGGGTAATAACTGTTCCTGAACCTGATGGTGTGTGTCCTGAAGCTCCTGTCCGCGGGAAGAGAGCATGGCCTGGATGGTGGGGATCCTTGACAATGGATACTGCTTCCCTGCGACAGTGCTCCATGTAGATGCGCTCGATGGAGGGAAGGGCTTTACCTGTGATGGACTGGGCCACATCCACTTTTTTTTGTAGGACTTTTCATTTAAATTTGAACTTTGTACATTGTACATCAGGTACTTTTTGCCCATGTTCAACCTTTATTTCAGGCAGATAAAGCTGTACTTTTAACACACGCACACACCAGGTTTGGGGGCGGGGGGGGGGCGGGTGGTGGTGAGCCAAGAGAAAAAATAAAGGGAAGTAGAGCGAAACCAAAACACCAGTCACTTTGAAACTTCAATCCGTTGAGTACAAAGCTGGTTGACACTTCATCAGTAACATGAGAATGAATGGCATTCAATTCTTCACTGTGTTTCACAGGTTTTCCACTGTTATTTGATCCTTTGTGGCCTGTTTCAATTTATCTTGCTCCACTGATAAGCTCTTCAGCTGCACCAGAGCTGGCGACATTCCTTTCAACAGAATTTCTCTAATGCTTCCCCATCACTGTAAATAGTGATACTTTGATATGGTTCAGATGGTTAATGCACTTGCAGTTGGATTACAAAGCTGTAGTGTGCAGTTGATGTCTTCACTCAGTGGAGGAGTGTGTGCTTATGATTGGTTTCAACATAGAGAACTAGTGAAAGGAAAATCAGCTGCAACCACAAGTCCTGAGGTTGCGAGTTCAGAAATTACTATAGTCCAGCACCAAAATCATTGAAGTCATGGGTGATGGCATGAACATCGATTTCTCTAAGATATTCCTTTGGAACTGGAATTGGAATTGCTTTTCTATTTTCAAATGTTCCAAGGTGCAGTGAAGAACATGTCTTCCACACTGTTCATACAGATCAAATCATTACACCGTGCACTACAGTGGTAACAGAATCGGGTTTATTCTCACCAGCATATGTTGTGAAATTTGTTAACTTTGCAGCAGTAGTACAGTATTATACTTTGTACATGATAATGTAGAAAAAGTATGAATTACGGTAAGAAATTACTGTTCAATGTCCATTCAGAAATCAGATGACAGAAGGGTAGAAGTTGTTCCTGAATCCTTGAGTGTTACCTACAGGTTTCTGTATCCACTTCCTGATGGTAGTAATGAGAAAAGGGCATGTCCTGCGTGGTGGGGTTCCTGAATGATGGACACATTTTTGAGGCAATGCTCTTTGAAGATGCCCTGCATACTATGGAGCCTAGTACTCATGATGAATCTGACAAAGTTTACTGTTTTCTGCAGCTTACTTCAATCCTTTGCAGTAGCCCCCCACCCCCATACCAGATGGAGATGAACCAGTTAGAATGCTCTCCATAGTACATCAGTAGAAATTTGTGAGTATTATCGGTGACGTACCAAATCTCCTCAAACTCCTAATGAAATATAGCTGCTGTCATGACTCCACTGTAGCTGCATCGATATGTTGTGTCCAGGTTAGGTAAACAATTATCAGGGTGTCACAGTTGCAGAGAAAGTGCAGAGCAGGAAAACAATAAGGCGCAAGATCATAACGAGGTAGCTTGTGAGGTCAAGAATCCATCTAAGGAACCATTCAATAGTGTGTGAACAGTGGTGTAGAAGCTATCCTTGAGCCTGGTGGTTCGTGTTTTCAGGCTTTTATATCTTCTGCACAATGGAAGACGGGAGATGATACAAAAGCCAGAAAAAATACAGCATCAGCTTCAAGGTCAGCTTCTAACCCTTTGTTATAAGACTAACTTCTTCAACAGATAGTTTGATTTGGCATCAATTGCTGTCGGATTACATTCCAGTGATGTGCCTTTGGACGTAGACATACGGAAGAAGTTGTTGCTCGCAGTTTTGAGGAGTATTAATTCTTCTAAGTTACCGCATTGGAGATTGCAATCCACCCATTATTCTAGATTTTAAGACATGCTATTATCTCATGAATAATGTTATTCACTGGCTTTAATGCCTTTTATGTAATAAACTTTCCTTCGTGGTTTCAACCTTATTGTCCTCCAAATTTTAGTTTTCCAATTCTTATTCATATTTTACAATCCATTAATTTTATCTACTGATACACTTAGATCATAAAACCATAAGTCATAGGAACATAATTATGGCATTTGGCCCATCAAAGCTATTCTGCAATCCATCGTGGCTGATTTATTATCCCTCTCAATCCCATTTTCCTGCCTTCTCCCTGTAACCTTTGACGCCCTGACTAATCAAGAACCTATTAACCTCCACTTTAAATATATTTAATTTCTAAAGGATAATTTAATCATACCCTGTTCCATAGTTGATAATGTTTTCATCTAATATATCATCCTCCATATTACCCCCTCCTCCTTAAGGCATCATTGAAATCTATGGTATATTGAAAGGCCGAGATAGAGTGGATGTGGAGAGGATGTTTCCTCTAGTGGGGGAGCCTAAGACCAGAGAGCTTAGCCTCAGAACACAAGGATGTCTCTTTAGAAGAGAGGAGGAATTGCTTTAGCCAGAGGGCAGTGAATCTGGAATTCACAGCCGCAGGAAGGAGTAGCAGCCAAGTCGTTGGCTATATTTAAAGTGGAGGTTGTAAGGTTCTTGATTAGTCAGGGCATCAAGGGTTACAATGATGCTCTTCTATTCTAAGGCTGCATAGTGCCTTCTTAATCCAGGAACTCGAATCTGCTTTCCCTTTCCACCACAGACCACTTGATGAGGACTGGTGTGTGTTTTTCCAACATGCCCTTCAATTCCTCGGTCTTGCTGATGGTGAGAGCGAGTTTGTTGCTGTGACACCACTTGATCAACTAGCTGAGCCATCTCTTGTATGCCTGTTCATCACTATCTGAGACTTTACGAGTAACAGTGGTAAAGCTAATTGCCACCTGCTGTCCACCATGTGAGCTCAGCTCATGAGAGCACGTAGAAATGCAGTCAACCTTCAATTACAGAAAAAATGCATTTAGAAACCAAATATATAAGATCAAAATAGTAATTTAACGCTCCCATTGGAAAAATCAGGAGCATGGGTTTGAGAATGATCTAATTCTACAGTTCTACAGCCAAACTCCATTCTCCAGTGAAAGTTGTGGAATTACCCTTTAAATAGCGTGAAACCTACTCATGATTTATTTGTCAGAGGTGAATGCGCTGCCTGGTGTGGTGAAGGCAGATACATTAGCGACTTTCAAGAGGCACGTGAATGTGAGGAAGGACTGTGTAGGCAGAAGGAACAATTCTAATTGGCCATTTGATTAAAGATCAAAGTTCAAAATAAATTGATTATCAAAGTGCAGATATATATGTCACTATATACAGCCCTGAGAGTCACTCTCTTGCAGGCATACTCAGTAAGTCCAAGAACCATAACAGAATCAATGAAAGCCGACACCAAACAGGGCAGAGAAACAGTCCATGTGCAAAAGACAACATATTGCGCAAATACAAAATAAATAACAATAATGATAATAATGATAAATAAATAACCAATAAATATCAAGAACATTAGATGAAGAACCCTTGAAAAGGAGACCATAGATTGTGGGAACAGTCTAGTAATAGGGTAAGTGAAGTTCAGTGAAGTTGTCCTCTCTGGTTCAAGAGACCAATGTTTGAGGGGTAATAACTATTCCTGAACCTGGTGGTGTGGGTCTTGAGGCTCCAGTACCTTCTTCCCGTTTCCTTTGTCATGACATTGTGGGCCAAAGATCCGTTCCTGTGCTGTGCTGTATAGTTCTATGTTCTATATTCTAAATTAATGATTTAATCATTCGAATATGTTATATGGTAATCCAGATTTCAAATTTGAGAAAGAGAAGCAAAAGTCAGATGCATCCCTTTCAGATGCCTACAGTGAAGTAAAGGGAATTACAGAGGCATGAGAGAGGAGTCGGCTAGAATTGATTGGAAAAGAACACTGGCAGGGATGACGGCAGTGTAACAGTGGCTAGGTATGTCACTATATACAGCCCTGATCTATGGAAAAAAATTACAGTTGACTTTTCAGGCCAAAACCCTTTGGCAGGAAGGCCCGAAATGTTGACAGTACTTTTTTCCATAGATGCTGCCTGGCCTGCTGAGTTCCACCAGCATTTTGCTTATAGTGCTCAGATTTCCAACATCTGCAGATTTTCTCTTGTTTGTGGATATGGGAAGGATGTTTCCTATTGTGGGAGAGTCTAGGACCAGATGACACTGTCTCAGAATAGAGGGGTGTCCTTTTAGAACAGAGATGAGGAGAAATTTCATTAGCCAGAGAGTGGTGAATCTGTGGACTTCGTTGCCATAGGTGGCTGTGGTGTCCAAGTCTTTATATATATTTAAGGAAGGCTTTTTAATTTATTTATTTACAGGATGTGAGCGTCATCAGCATTTATTGCCCATCCCTAGTTGCCCTTGAGAAGATGATGATGAGCTGCCTTCTTGAACCACTACAGTCCCTGAAGTGTAGTTACACCCACAGTGCTGTTAGGGAGGGAATTCCATGACATGGACCCAGTAACAATGGCGATATGTTTCCAAGTCAGGATGGTGAGTGACTTGGAAGAAGATTTCCAAGTGGTGGTGTTCCTAGGTATCTGCTGTTCACATCATTCTAGATGGCAATGGTCATGTGTCTGGAAGGCTGGAAGGTACTGCCTTAGGATCTTTGGTGTGTTGTTGCAGTGCAATTTATAGATATTACACACTGCTGCAACTGTTCATCGATGGTGGAGGGATTGGATGCTTGTGGAAGGGGTACCAATCAAGTTGGTTGCCTTGTACTGGATGGTGTCGAGCTTCCTGAGTGTTGATGGAGCTGCACTCATCCAGGCGAGTGACGAGTATTCCATTACACTCTTGACCAGAGCCTTGTAGATGGTGGACAGGCTTTGGGGAGTCAGGAGGTGAGTTACACACTCAGGATTCCTAGCCTTTGACCTGCTCTGGTAGCCACAGTGTTTCAGTGTTTATATGGCTAGACTAGTTCAGTTTCCTGTCAATGGTAACCCCCAGGATGCTGAAAGAAGGGGATTCAGTGACGGTGATGCCACTGAATGTCAAGGGATGACAGTTAGAGCCTTTCTTGTTGAAGATTGTCATTGCTTGGCACGCATAGCTTGAATGTTACTTGTCACTTGTCAGCCCAAGCCTGGATGTTGTCCAGGTCCTGTTGAATTTGGGTATGAACGGCTTCACTATCTGAGGAGTCACAAATAGTGCAGAACATTGTGCAGTCATCTGCAAACATCCCCACTTCTGACCTTATGATGGAAGGAAGGTCATTGATGAAGCAGCTGAAGATGATTGGTCCTAGGACACTTCCCTGAGGAACTCCTGCAGTGATATCTTGAGGATGAGATGATTGACCTCCAACCACCTCAACCATTTTCCCTTGTGCCAGGTATGATTCCAACCAGCGGAGGTTTATCCCCTAATTCCCATTGACTCCATTTTAGCTAGGGCACCTTGATACCATACTTGGCCAAATACTGCCTTGGTGTTGAGGGCAATCACTCTCCCCTCACCTCTGGTATTTAGCTCTTTGGTCCATGTTTGGACCAAGGAGCTGTTGAGATTAGGAGCTGAGTGGCCTTGATGGAACCCATACTGGGCATCTGTAAGCAGGTTATTTCTGAGTAGGTGCTGCACGATAGCACTGTTGATGACCCATTCCATTGCTTTGCTGATGATTGAGAGAAGGCTGATAGGGCGGTAATTGGCTGGGTTGGGCTTGTCCTGTTTCTTGTGTACAGGACATACCTGGGCAATTTTCCACATTGCCGGGTAGATGCCGGTGTTGTAGCTGTACTGGAACAGCTTGGCGAGAGGCATGGCAAGTTCTGGTCTTCAGGACTATTGCCAGCATTTTGTCTGGGTCCGTAGCCTATGAGGTATCCAGTGCTTTCAGCCGTTTCTTGATCTCATGTGCAATGAATCGGATTGGCTGCATACTAACATCTGGGATGCTGGGGTCTTCTGGAGGAGGCTGAGCTGGATCATCTACTCGGCACTTCTGACTGAAGATTGTTGCAAATCAGCCCCATCTTTTGCACAGGTGTGCTGGGCTCCTCTGTCATTGAGGATGGGGATATTTGTGGAGCCTCCCCCTCCAGTGAGTTGTTTGATTGTCCACCACCGTTCACAGCTGGATGTGGCGGGACTACAGAGCTTTGATCTGATCCATTGGTCATGGGACCACTTAGCTCTGTCGATTACTTGCTGCTTATGGTGTTTGGCATGCAAGTATCCTGGATTGTGGCTTCACCAGGGTGACGCCTCATATTGAGGTAGGCCTGGTGTTGTTCTCGGCATGCCCTCCTGCACTCTTCACTGAACCAGGGTTGATCCTCTGGTAATGTTAGAGTGGGGGATATGCTGGCTCATGAGGTGACAGATTGTAGTTGAGTATAATCCTGCTGTGACTGGTGGCCCACAGCGCATCATACATACCCAGTCCTGGGCTGCTAGATCTGTTCGAAATCTATCCCATTTGACACAGCGATAGTGCCACACCAATGCAGTGGAGGGTTTCTTCAATGTGGAGACAGGATTTAGTCTCCACAAATACTGTGCGGTGGTCTCTTCTACCAGTGCTGTCATGGACAGATGCTTCCGTGGCAGGCAGGTTGGTGAGAATGAGGCCATGTGTTTTTCCCTCTTGTTGGTTCCCTCATCACCTGCTGTAGACCCAGTCTCGTAGCTCTGTCCAATAGGACCTGACTAGCTTGGTCTGTGGTGGTACTACTGAGCCACTCTTGGTGATGGACATTGAAGACCCCACCCAGAGTACATTCTGTGTCCTTGTCACCCTCAATGCCTCTCCAAGTGCTGCTCAACATGGAGGAGTACTGATTCATCAGCTGAGGGAGGACGATAAGTGGTAATCAGCAGCATCTTTCCTTGTCCATGTTCAACCTGGTGCCATGAGACTCATGGGGTCCAGAGTCGATGTTGAGAGCTGCCAGGGCAACTCCCTCTCCACTGTATACCACTGTGCCACCACCTCAGCTAGGCCTGTTCTGCCAGTGAGACAGTACGTACCCAGGAATGGTGATGATGGAGTCTGGGATGTTAACTATAAGGTATGATTCTGTCAGTACAACTATGTCCAGGCTGTTGCTTGACTACTCTGTGAGACGGCTCTCCCAACTTTGGCACAAGTCCTCAGATGTTAGTAAGGAGGACTTTGCAGGGTCAACAAGGCTGGTTTTGCAATTGATGTTTCCAGTGCCTAGGACAATACCGGGTTGTCCGTCTGGGTTCATTCCTTATTATTTTCTTCTTAGCGGTTGGTTTGCAAGTCTATTTCAGAGGACGTTTAAGAGTCAGCCACATTGCTGTGGGTCTGGAGTTATATATAGGCCAGACCAGGTAAGGATGGCAGGATTCCTCCCATGAAGGACTTTTGTGAACCAGGTGGGTTTTTATGACAATTGACATGGTTCATGGTCATCAGATTTTTTTTTATTGAATTTAAATTCACTATCTGCCATGGTGGGATTGCTTGATTCTGATTGGTCAGGGCAGAAAGAGATATGGGGAGAAGGCAGGATATTGGGGCTGAGAGGAAAAATGTATCAACCATGTTGAAATAACAGAGCAGACTTGATGGACCAAATGGCCTAATCCTGCTCCAGTATTTTATGGTCTTATGGTCAATTCAAATGATCTGAGTACTGGGATATTTTTCTATGTCTTCTGTTGTGACACAAGAGCAAATATAAATCCTATTTGAAAAATATTTTTAATGGAACGTCTAAAAAGAAAATACAGGACCAATGAGGTATGACCACTGGGGTAGCTATGTTTTTTTGTTTTGGCAAATGACAGAGAGGTTATTATTCATAATTCGTTTTTCCACACCTGATTATACTCCTGCGTTTTTTAGTTGAGTTATTTTAGGGTTTGCTCTCTGAAAGTCTACTCTAGGGGTGATTGCATTTCATCTCTTGGACAATTGCCTTTCCAAGAGCTGTAAAAGACTCTCAGGAACTGTGAAATCGAATAGAGTGTCCTGTAATCAATGAAATCCATATAATGACGTGATATAATTCATAAACATCAGAGATTCTGCAGATGATGGAAATGTTGAACTGGACCTGGTTCGATATAGGAGCAGAATTAGCCCATTTGGTCCATCGAGACTGCTTTGATCATTATCACTTGTATCATATGTGTCAAGAACGAACTCGGCAACATCAATAACAACCAGAGATCCACAGAACACTACAGCACAGAAACAGACCCTTCAGCCCATCTAATCCATGCTGAGCTAGTCTTATGCCCTGTATCCAGACCCTAGCCCTCCATACCTCTCCTATCCATGTACTTATTCAAACTTCTCTTAAATGCTGAAATTGAACCCATGCATCCACCACTTCCGCTGGCAGCTCATTCCACGCTCTCACCACCCTCTGAGTGATGTTCTCCCTCATGGTCCCAGACTAGTTTTCATCTTTCACCCTTTACTCATGGCTTCTAGTTCTAGTTTCACCCAACCTCAGCGGAAAAAGCCTGTTTACATCAACCTTATCTATACCCCTCATAATTTTGTACATCTCAGCTAAATCTCCCCTCATTCTCTTGTGCTCCAGGGAATAAAGTCCTTACCTATTCAACCTTTCCCTATAACTGAGATCTTCAAGACACAAAACCATCCTTGTTGTTGTCATGGCTGCATAGCGGTTAGAGTGACAATATTTCATTTGGAGTTCATGTGGGTTGCCTCCGGGTTCTCTGGTTTCCTCCCACAGTCCAAAGACGTACCAGTTAGTAGGTTAATTGGTCAGCCTAGACAATAGCAATTCTTACATCAGGCTGCTGGTTATTGACTACAACTCAGCATTCAATTCACTCATATCCTCAGTTCTAATCAACAAGGTCCAAAACATGGGCTTTTGTACTTCCCTCTGCAACTGGAACCTTGACTTCCTCACTGAAAAACCAGTCTGCATGGATCAGAAGTAACATCTCCACCTTACTGGAAATCAACACTGGTGCATCTCCAGGATGCATGCTAAGCCCACTGCTCTACTCTCTGTACACATATGATTGTGTGGTTAGGCACCTGCTTAAATTCCATCTACAAATTTGCTGATGACAAGCTATTGTCGGTAGAAGTTCAGGTGGTGATGAGGAGATGTACAGTAAGGAGATAAATCAGCTGGTTGAGTGGTGTTGTAACAGCCTTGCACTCAATGTCAGTAAGACCAAGGAACTGAATGTGGACTTCAGGAAGGGTAAGCTGAGGGAACACACACCAGTTCTCATAGAGATATCAGAAGTAGAAAGGCTGAGCAGTTTCAAGTTTTTGAGTGTCAGCATCTCTGAGGATCTATCCTGGGACCAACATATTGATGCAATTGCAAAGAAGGCACAATAGTGGCTTTATTTTATTAGGACTTTGAGGAGAGTTGTGGACATGTGGAGGCTGTGGAAGTGAGCGAGGTCCTCAATGAATATTTCTCTTCGGTATTCACCAATGAGAGGGAACTTGATGATGCTGAGGACAACATGAGTGAGGTTGATGTTCCGGAGCATGTTGACATTAAGGGAGAGGAGATGTTGGAGTTGTTAAAATACGTTAGGATAGATAAGTCCTCAGGGCCTGACAGAATATTCCCCAGGCTGCTCCATGAGGCGAGGGAAGAGATTGCTGAGCCTCTGGCTAGGATCTTTATGTCCTTGTTGTCCACGGAATGATACCAGAGGGTTGGAGGGAGGCGAATGTTGTTCCCTTGTTCAAAAAAGGTAGTAGGGATAGTCCGGGTAATTATAGACCAGCGAGCCTTACATCTGTGGTGGGAAAGCTGTTGGAAAAGATTCTTAGAGATAGGATCTATGGGCATTTAGAGAATCATGGTCTGATCAGGGACAGTCAGCATGGCTTTCTGAAGGGCAGATCATGTCTAACAACCCTGATAGAGTTCTTTGAGGAGGTGACCTGGCATATAGGTGAGGGTAGTGCAGTCGATATGATCCACATGGATTTTAGTAAGGCATTTGACAAGGTTCCACACGGTAGGCTTATTCAGAAAGTTAGAAGGCATGTGATCCAGGGAAGTTTGGCCAGGTGGATTCAGAATTGGCTTGCCTGCAGAAGGCAGAGTGTCGTGGTAGAGGGAGTACATTTGGATTGGAGGGTTGTGACTAGTGGTGTCCCACAAGGATCTGTTCTGAGACCTCTACTTTTCGTGATTTTTATTAATAACCTGGATGTGGGGGTAGAAGGGTGGGTTAACAAGTTTGCAGATGACACGAAGGTTGGTGGTGTTGTAGGTAGTGTAGTGGATTGTCGAAAATTGCAGAGAGACATTGATAGGATGCAGAAGTGGGCTGAGAAGTGGCAGATGGAGTTCAACCCAGAGAAGTGTGAGGTGGTACACTTTGGAAGGACAAACTCCAAGGCAGAGTACAAAGTAAATGGCAGGATACTTGGTAGTGTGGAGGAGCAGAGGGATCTGGGGTTACATGTCCACAGATCCCTGAAAGTTGCCTCACAGGTAGATAGGGTAGTTAAGAAAGCTTATGGGGTGTTAGCTTTCATAAGTTGAGGGATAGAGTTTAAGAGTCGCGGGGTAATGATGCAGCTCTATAAAACTCTGGTTAGGCCACACTTGGAGTACTGTGTCCAATTCTGGTCGCCTCACTATAGAAAGGATATGGAAGCATTTGGAAATGGTACAGAGATCTACCAAGATGCTGCCTGGTTTAGAGAGTATGCATTATGATCAGAGATTAAGGGAGCTAGGGCTTTACTCTTTGGAGAGAAGGAGGATGAGAGGAGACATGATAGAGGTATACAAGATATTAAGAGGAATAGATAGAGTGGACAGCCAGCACCTCTTCCCAGGGCACTACTGCTCAATACAAGAGGACATGGCTTTAAGGTAAGGGGTGGGAAGTTCAAGGGGAATATTAGAGGAAGGTTTTTTACTCAGAGAGTGGTTGGTGCATGGAATGCACTGCCTGGGTCAGTGGTGGAGACAGATACACTAGTGAAATCTAAGAGACTGCTAGATAGGTATTTGGAGGAATTTAAGATGGGGGGGTTTATATGGGAGGCAGGGTTTGAGGGTCGGCACAACATTATGGGCCAAAGGGCCTGTACTGTGTTGTACTATTCTATGTTCTATGTTCTATCTTGCTGAGATGTTTCAATGTACATGTGAAAAATAGAACTAATCCTAAAATCTGAGGAAGATGGGATCATATTGGTGGCATGGCAATTCAATCTGGTCCTTCAGCCTTTGGACTTCACAGCATTGGGAAATATCTTTTAATTTTATTGTGTGCTTGCTGTTGAAACCCTAAACCCTGTGGAATGCTGAAGTCCTGTCCTACCACTCCAGACTACCAGGTGGGATTATTCCTGAGCTTTGTTGATTTGACCAGGAGTGTTGCCACCCCAACACTGGCACCAGTCTCTGGTACAGGGAGCGTCTCCCTACAGTCAAGCTTCATGGGGTGGTGAGACTAGAACCAGAAATCATAGGTTTAGGGTGAAAGGTGAAATATTGAAAGGGAATCTGAGTGGGAACTTCTTCACCCAAAGGGTGGTACGAAGGTAGAACAAGCTGCCAGTGGAAGTAGTGGATACAGGTTCAACTTCAACATTTAAGAGAAGTTTGCATAAGTAAGTGGATAGGAGGGGTATGAAGAGCTATGCCAGGTGCAGGTAGGCAAGGAACCAGGTTGGTATAGACTAAACCATGGACAACCCACAGGGTCTGTTTCTGTGGTATAGTAATCAAGATTAGAGCTGTTTATTATCATTCTTCGCAAGTGTAAAGGAGAACAAAATGATTGTTACTCTGGATCTGGTGCATCATAAAACCACAATAGGCATAAAGACCACAATAAAGAAGCACTAAAAACACAATAAATATACATATAAAAGCAATCCTATAAATCACAATGTACAAGTAATTGTTACATACATAAAGTGATGCTAGGTGATATGCATGTCGTGGTGGTTGGGGGTGTGGAGGGGTGGGTTAGTGGGTGGAGGTGTTGATCAGCTTGACAGCTTGGGGGAAAGTAACGGTTTTTGAGTCTGGAGGACAAGGCGTGGATTCTGCGTAGCCTCTTCCCTGGTGAGGGTGGGACAAACAGTCCATGAGCAGGGTGGTTGGGATCATTCATGGTCATTTTCCAGCACCTTTCTGCATATATGTCCTTGATGGTGGGTAGGCTGATGCCCGTGATGCATTGGGCTCTATCACTCTAGGACTTTCACAGAGACTCAGATAGTGGATACACCCCGGTCTACCACAGGTAAAGACCCCCACACCATTGATTACCTCTACACAGAATGCTGTCATGGGAACGCAACCTCCATCATCAGGGACCACTCCACCCCACCCCACCATCCAGGCCGAGCTGTCTTCTCACTGCTGCCATCAGGAAGAAGTTTCAGGAGCCTCAGGACCCACATCACCAGGTTCAGGAACAGTTATTACCCCTCAACAATCAGGCTCTTGAACCAGTGGGGATAAATTTACTCAACCCAAGAACTCTTCATCCCATGTTCTAGATAGTTATTGTTTATTTATTAATTATTATTATTATTTATTTTGTGCCTGCACAGTTTGTTGACTTTTGCATGTTGCCTGTTTGTCCATCCCGTTTGTTGCAGACCTTCATTGATTCCATTGTGTTTCTTGTATTTACTGTGAATGCCCGCAAGAAAATGAATCTCAAAGCGGTGACATATGTATACTGTGATAATAAATTTACTTTGAACTTTGAAAAGTTCAGCACGACATTGTGGGTTGATGGGCCTGTAGAGTGTTGTACTTTTCTTAAAGTATTAAAAAGATATAAAATTCCTCTCGCAGAGAGCTGGGTAGTTCAAACTGCTCAACAGGCATCATGCAGCTGATTTTCCATGTTTTTTGCAAGAGGTTCATCAAAGGTTATTTTGGTTATAACTCTAGACGGGAATTTTTAACTGTTTGGAGGTTCCGTTGATTTCCCACCAGAAATACCCATGGAAATTATAGCCACCTGTTTCATGCAACAGTAAACCTCTTTTATAGAGACTTATGTTCCTGGATTTATTCATTCCAGCACCTTTTAAGCTGTTAATTGCACTACACTGGACCATGTGTTATGAAAACTAAGTTATAAATTGCCTCTTTTTTTGTCTGTAATGTGATTGCTGCTTATGTTCGCTTGTTGCCAATGTGTGAGGGTAGGTGTTTGTGGATTTATGAACAACTGTAAAAGTTTTGAGAAGGTTAAGTGGTCTAAATCACTCCAATATGTTGCTCACCACATGACACATATGTTCATTAGAGCCGGGGACCGGGATCAATATCAGGTATATGCTGTCGCAGGTGGAATAGCATTAATGAGATTACCAAACAACAAAAGGGCTGCGTATTTTTTCCCATATAACTCAACCGTAAGCGCCAAACACGGAAAATGCATTGCAGATTAGCCGACATCTGAAAGGGAGACAAGTTAATGTTTCCAATGGGACTTTTTCTCAGAAGCGGATTCTTCTGATCAAGGGTTCCTCTCAAAACATTAACTTGATGGCAAAAATGAGAACGTTGACTCACTCACTACTCTACCCACCTTCTGAGGTTGCCTGCAATGTTGATCGCAACGTGGACAGATGGCAGTATTCTTGCGGTTTTGAAATGACAGCGGCTACATTTCATTAGGAGTTTGTGGAGACTTTGAGGAGACTCCCGCAAATTCCTACCAATGTACTGTGGAGAGCATTCTAATTGGTTGCACCACCGTCTGGTGCGGAGGGGCCATTTCTCAGGATCAGAAAAAAACTGAAAGTTTTAACCTCATTCAGCTCTATCGTGGGCACCAGCCTCCCCAGCATCCAGGGCACCTTTAGAAGTCGATCCCTCTAAAAGGTGACATCGATCATTAAGGAACGCCATCACCCAGGACATGCTCTCTTCAAGGTTCAAAGTTCAAAGTAAATTTTTTATTATCAGAGTACATAAGTGTCACCACATACAACCATGAAATTCAGTGTTCTGTGGGCATACTCAGCCAATTCATAGAATAACAACTATTTCATTGCTACCATCAGGGAGGAGGTACAGGAGACTGAAAACACACACTCAACATTTCAGGAACAGCTTCTGGCCAATGCAATCAGATTTCTGAATGGACAATGAACTCATGTGCACTGCCTCACTATTTTTTTTTCCCTTCTTGCTCTCTTTTTGCATAACTTTTTTTAATATATAGTAGGAACAAATTAGGTGCTTATGGAGTATAAGAAATGCAAGAAAACACTTAAGAAATAAATCAGGAAGGCTAAAAGAAGGCATGAAGTTGCTCTAGCAGACAAGGTGAAGGAGGATCCTCAGGGATTCAACAGGAATGTTAAGAGTGAAAGGATTGCTCAGGACCAAATTGGTCCTCTGGAACACCAGAAGGGTAATCCATGTGTAGAGCAAAAAGAGAGGGCAGATCTTAAAGGCAGTAGACGCTGTCTACATAGAAGGCAGAGCGGAGTGATGATGGCGCTAAACGGCAACTCCTTTGCTTGCATCTTTGAAAAAGCTCTATTTCCATCTTTAATATCTTTATTTTTCCCTTTTGGGGTTCTTTCGCAGACCTTGACCTGGAGTTACATGCTGACTACAGTTCTTTGCAGGAATGGGACCCACTCTCAGGGTTTCATAACTGGCCATTGTTGTTAAGCCAAGGGCTCGGCCTAAGAGTCCAGCTTGGCTTTGGAAGCCTAGCATATCAAGGCTCTGGAAACGGGTGGATCGAGGGTCGGTGTCATGACAGGGGACCTGTGTGTCGTCAGGGGAGTCAGAAAATCTGCGGTTGTGTGCCCAGATTTTGGGGCACAGAGCTTGAAAAAAGCAGCGTGGCAGACTTTTAACATCATAAACCAGTGAGCTGTTTGTTATGCCTCACCGCTCACTAGGAAAATGGAGACAGCTCTTTCTCCCTTATTAGGGAGAGAGAGAACCTGTGGTATGTCAAATACCGGGTGAACCACAAAGTCTTTGGGGTAACTGCAAGTCTATGTCTTTGCTGTTGCTTTTGCTGCATGCTTGAGTGCTCAGTGGCTGGTGCAAATGCTTTTTTTTTGCCAGTGGGGAAGAGGTGGGGGTATGTTGCTTGTCGCCACTTACGCACGAGATGGGGGAGCTGGTGGAGGAACTTTGGGGTTCTAATATTTAACTGTCATTCATTCTTTGGGGCACTCTGTTTTTGTGGATGGTTGTGAAGTAAAAGCATTTCAGGATGTATATTGTACACATTTCTCTGACATTAAATTGGACCTTTGAAACCTTTGAAATGCATTCTTTTCATCTGTATTTACTCATGAGATAGACACAGAGTCTATAGAAGTGAGGCCAAGCAACATCAATTTAATGGACTCTGTATAGATTACAGAGGAGGAAGTGTTTGCTACCCTGAGGCAAATCAGGGTAATATGGTGAGTCCAACATCAGTTGTGGGAAAGTTATTGGAATGTATTCTAAGGGATCGGATATATGAGTATTTGGATAGACATGGACTGATTAAGGATAGCCAGCATGGCTTCATGCGTGGTAGGTCATGTCTAACCAATCTTACAGAGTTTTTTGAGGAAGTTACCTGGAAAGTAGATGAAGGCAAGGCAGTGGATGCTGCCTACATGGAATTCAGTAAGGCATTTGACAAGGTCCTGCATGGGAGGCTGGTCAAGACGGTTCAGTCGCTCGGTATACAGGATGAAGTGGTAAATTGGATTAGACATTGGCTTTGTGAGAGAAGCCAGAGAGTGGTAGTAGAGGATTGCCTCTCTGTCTGGAGGCCTGTGACCAGTAGTGTGCCACAGAGATCAATGCTGGGTCCGTTGTTGTTTGTCATCTATACCAATGATCTGGATGACAACACGGTTTACACACCAAGATGAGGGTGTAGTAGACAGTGAGGAAGGCTATCATGGCTTGCAAAGGGATCTGTGTGAGCTGGAAAAATGGGCTGAAAGGTGGAAATTAATGCAGATGTGCGAGGTTTTGCACTTCAGTAGGACCAACCAGGGCAGGTCTTACACAGTGAAAGGTAGGGCACTGAGGAGTTTGGTAGAACAAAGTGTTCTGGGAACACAGGTATATAATTTGCTGAAAGTGGTGTCACAGGTAGATAGGGTCGTAAAGAAAGCTTTTGGCACATTGGCCTTCATATTGATCACAGAAGAAGGGATGTTATATTGAAGTTTGTATAAGACATTGGTAAGCCTAATTTGGAATATTATGTGCAGTTTTGGTCACCTACAACAGGAAAGATGTAAACAAGGTTGAAAGAGTGCAGAGAAAATTTACAAGAATGTTACTGAGTCTGGAGGACCTAAGTTATAAGGAAAGATACAATAGGTTATGACTGTATTCTTTATAACACAGAAGACTGAATGGAGATTTGATAGAGGTATACTAAATTATAAGGGTAAGTGCAAGCAGGCTTTTTCCACTGAGTTGGGGTGGGACTACAACCAGAAGTAATGGGTTAAGTGTGAAAGGTGAGATATTTAAGGGGAACATGAGGGGAAAGCTTTTTACTCAGAGGGCCATAAGAGTGTGGAATGAGCTGCCAGCGCAAGTGGTCCATGTGAGCTTGATTTCAATGCTTAAGAGAAGTGTGGATAGGTACATGGATAATAGGGGTGTGGTCCTGGTGCACATCGTTGAGAGTAGGCAGTTTAAATGGTTTTGGCATGGACTAGATGGGCCAAAGGGTTTGTTTCTGTACTACTCTCTATGATTCTATGACTCTTTATTCTCTTAATACAAATTATAGTTTTCTATTAGATATTGCAATCTACAGCTGCAGCAAAACAACACATTTCACAACATATGTCAGTGATAATAACACTGGTTCTGATTCTGACTTTTTTTAACTGATCTGGTGTGTCTGAACAGCCCCTCTGTGACTGTATGTAGACAGGTGGTCAGTGCAGGGGAAAAAAAAGAAACTTTTTTTTCATACTCTGTGAGTTGCCAGTGGTGTGCAAGTAAGCATTTGATATGATCAGGGGATACATCTCCAGATTTGACAGGAGCAGGCTGGATTTTTGGGTATAGCTGTTTCATCGTGGACCAATTCTGACTCCTTACAACACAAGGTTCAAGATAATTTAAAGCCATTTCCAGTACACAAGTGTAAAGGAGAATGAAATAATTGTTATTGCAGATACAATGCAGCACAAAAACACAGAAACACAGTAAGATAAAGAAAATAATAAAAATAAAACTCAATAAGTGTAAATACACAAAATAGCTTATATACATAGATTGATTGTATGTCCATAAAGTGACACTAGGCACAGGAGTGTCTGTACATAAGGTGACTGACAGGAAATGATAAAAATGAAAATGACTCCTGATTTAATTCATCTTCCTAACTGGTCTAGAAGATACAAAAGGTCATCACAGGAATGCCTCAGGCTGGTACTGACATATGGTCGATATAAACAGGGTTTTGTTCAAATTAGCATATAACACAAGGAACCTCAATGGATCTAAGGATTAGTGACTGTCACAGTCAAAACTGACTGAATTTAATTCATGTTTAAGTATTTACATAACATGGCTTGACATTTCCTGAACATATACTGTCATTTTAAACTGCAGAATGACAAGCAATTCAGTGTCTTATATCCTGATCAGACCTATCGAAAGCTCTGGAGAGGCAGCCACTCATGCAGGAATTTATTCTGTTTTTTTCTAAATTTTAATGATGCCAGAAAGAAAAACAGGCACTCACTCAGTCATAAACTGGAGGTGTCCCTGGGTGTTATGTTTACCATTCCAGAAAGAACAGACAGAACAAAATTTATACCATTGAGTCTACCTTCATTTCCATGGTTATGTTTTGAAAGTGTACGCTGATTTACATATCAAATATCAAACAATGTACTAGAGAAAGAAGCAACAAGGATCTGAATCAGAATCAGGTTTAATATCACTGGCATATGTCTCTTTCTGTGTTGTACTTTTCTGTGACTTCATAACTCTACATTGTGAAATTTGTTGTTTTGCAGCAATACATAATAATAAAATCTATAAACAACAATAAGAAATATGAGAAATTTATATGTAAACTTCTCTTATATTTGTGACTTTATGATGACCCTCTACCCTGAGGCTGTGCCCTCTTGTCCTAGACTCTCCCACCATGGGAAACATCCTTTCCACATCTACGCTGTTTAGGCCTTTCAACATTCGAAAGGTTTCAATGAGATCCCCCCTCATCTTTCTAAATTCCAGCAAGTACAAACCCAAAGCCATCAAATGTTCCTTGTATGATAACTCTTCCAATACTGGAATCATCCTTGTGAACTTCCTCTGAACTCCCTCCAATGCCAGCATATCTTTTCATAGATAAGATGCCCATAACTGTTCACAATACTCAAGGTGAGGCCACACCCATGCCTTATAAAGTCTCAGCATCACATCCTTGCTTTTATATTCTAGACCTCTCAAAATGAATGCTAACATTGCATTTGCCTTCCTCACCACTGACTCAACCTGCAAGCTAACCTTTAGGGTGCTCCACACAAGGACTCCCAAGTTCCTTTTACATCTCAGATTTTTGGATTTTCTCCCTGTTTAGAAAATAGCCTGCACATTTATATCTACTACCAAAGTGCATGACCATGCATTTTCCAACATTGTATTTCATTTGCTACATTCTTGCTCATTCTCCTAATTAGATTAGATTAGATTCAACTTTATTGTCATTGTGCCGAGTACAGATACAAAGCCAATGAAATGCAGTTAGCATCTGACCAGAAATGCAAAGAATAGTGTTATTTACAAAATAACTGCGAATAAAAAGTAAGTGCTACAGCACACAAATATAGAAGTACTGAGACAGTACAATATGGGTGCAATACTGCTTAGCGCTGTGATGTGAGGTTCAGCAGGGTCACAGCCTCAGGGAGGAAGCTCTTCCTGTGCCTGCTGGTGTGGGAGTGGAGGCTCCTGTAGCACCTACTGGATGGGAGGAGAGTAAAAAGTCCATGGTTAGGGTGAGATGCATCCTTGATAATGCTTTTCACCCTGCCCAGGCAGCGTTTATGGTAGATGTTCTCAATGGTGGGTAATTGGGTGCTGGTAATCCGCTGGGCAGTTTTCACTACACGCTGGAGTGCTTTGCGATCTGATACGGGACAATTGCCATACCACACTGAGATGCAGTTGGGTGAGTATGCTCTCAGTGGTACAGCGGTAAAAGTCCATCAGTATCCTGGGACAGAGGTGAGCTGTCTTGGTGCTCCGCAGGAAATAAAAGCACTCTTGCGCCTTTTTGATCAGGATGGCGGAGTTCAGGGACCAGGTGAGATCCTCGGAAATGTGGACACCAAGGAATTTGAAGCTTGATACACGCTCCACTACAGCTCCGTTGATGTAGATGGGGACATGAGTGTGACTCCCAGCATGCCTGAAGTCCACAATGATCTCCTCGGTCTTCTGGGTGTTAAGGGCTAGGTTGTTGTCGGCACACCACATGGTCAGGTGCTGGACCTCGTCCCTGTAGGCCATCTTATCATTCCCTCTGATCAGGCCAACCACCGTGGTGTCATTTGTGAACTTGATTATGGAGTTAGAACCATGTACAGGAATGCAGTCATAGGTAAAAAGGGATCTGTCTTAGACAGGTGAATCTGTCTAAGTCCTTCTGCAACCTTCCTGTTTCCTCAACACAACCTGCCCCTCCACCAATCTTCATGTCAGGTGCAAACTTGGCAAGAATCCCATCTATTCCATCATCTAAATCATTGATATGCAGCATAAAAAGAAGCAGTCCCAACACCAATCCCTGCAGGACACTATCTGTCACTGACAGCCAACCTAAAAAGGATCCTTTTATTACCACTCACTGCCTCCTACCAATCAGCCAATGCTTTAACCAGGCCATTAACTTTCCTGTAATACCATGGACTCTTAATTTGCTAAGTAGCCTCATGTGTGGCACCTTGTCAAAGGCCTTCTGACAATCCAAATATACAACATCCACTGAATCTCCTTTTAGCTATCTTACTTGTAATCTCCTCAAAGAATTCCAACTGGTTCATCAGGCAGGATTTCCCTTAAGGAAAACATGCTGACTTTAGACCATAAGACATAGGAGCAGAATTAGGCCATCTGACCCATTGAGTCTGCTCCACCATTCAGTCATGGCTGAACCTTTTCTTTTCTCTTCCTCAAACCCATTTCCCGGCCTTCTCCCCAAAACCTTTGATGTCATGTCCAATCAAGAACCTATCAATCTCTACCTTAAATACACCCAACAACCTGGCCTCCACAACTGCATGTGGCAACAAATTCCACAAATTCATCAACTTCTAGCTAAAGAAATTTCTCCTCATCTCTATTTTGAAAGGGCGCCCCTCTATCCTGAGGTTGTGCCCTCTTGTCCTAAATTCTCCTACCATGGGAAACATCCTTTCCACATCTACTATATCTAGTCCTTTCAACATTCGAAAGGTTTCAATGAGATTCCCAATCCCCCCTTATCTTCCAGCAAGTAGAAGCCCAAAGCCATCAAATGTTTCTCATATGATAACCTTTTCATTCCTGGAATCATCTTTGTGAACCTCCTCTGGACCCTCTCCAATGCCAGCACATCTTTTCTAAGATGAGGGGTCTAAAACTGTTCACAGTACTCAATACTTTGTCCTATCTTGTCACGTGTCATCAAGTATTCCATAACTTCATCCTTAACAAATGACTCCAACATCTTCCCAACCACTGAAGTCAGGCTAACCAGTCTATAATTTCCTTTCTGCTTACTTCCTCCTTTCTTAAAGAGTGGAATGACATTTGCAAATTTCCAGTCCTCCAGAACTATGCCAGAATCCAATGATTCTTGAAAGATCATTACTAGTGCCTCCACAATCTTTGCTGCGATCTCTTTCAGAAGCTTACGGTGCAGTTCATCTAGCCTTGGTGACTTATGTACCCCTAGGTCTTTCAGCATTTTGAGCATCTTCTTCCTTGTAATAGTAACTACACTCATTTCTCTTCCCTCACACTCCTCAACACTTGGCATACTGCTAGTGTCTTCCACAATGAAAACTGATACGAAATACTCATTTAGTTCATCTGTTATCTCCTTGTCCCCCATTATTACTTCTCCAGCCTCATTTTCTAGCGGTGCTATATCCACCCTCTCCTCTCTTTTATTTTTTATATACTTGAAAAAGATTTTTTCTGTTCACCTTGATATTGTTTGCTAGGTTGTTTTCATATTTTATAGAAACATAGAAAACTTACAGCACAATACAGGCCCTTCAGACCACAATGCTGTGCCGAACATGTCCTTACCTTAGAAATTAACCAGGATTACCCATAGCCCTTTATTTTTCTAAGCTCCATGTACCTATCCAGGAGCCTCTTAAAAGCCTCTTAAATTTAATCTTTTCCCTCCCAATGATTCTTTTAGTTGCTTTCTGTAGGTTTTTTAAAAGCTAATCCTCTTTCTTCCCACTAATTTTTGCTTTGTTGTATGCCTTCTCTTTTGCTTTTACATTAGCCTTGACTTCCCTCTTCAGCCATAGTTGTACTATTTTGCCATTTGGGTATTTCTTTGTTTTCGAAATACATCTATCCTGCACCTTCCTCATTTTTCCCAGAAACTCAAGCCATTGCTGCTCTACTGTCATTCCTGCCAGCACTTTTTTCCAATTTACTTTGGCCAACTACTCTCTCATACCACTGTAATTTTCTTTACTCCACTGAAATACTGCTATGTCAGACTTACTTCTCCCCATCAGCAAAGCCACTCTATACCTCCGGTAGAAAGCCTGACAAATTTACATCTTAAAATAACTAACAAATTTGCTTACATCAGACTTGTAGACAATTTGTTCTCAATTGTTAAACTTCACTAGATAATTTCCAAGCCAAAAGCAAAGTGTAAAAGAAGGCAAAAAGCGTAAATTTAAAAAATAATAATACAGTACTGAGAACATTAGCTCTAAAGTCCTTGAAAGTGGATCTGCAGGTTGAGGAATCAGTTTTGAGTTGTGGTGAATGAAGTTATCCACACCACTTCACGAGTCTGATGGCTAGAGGGTAATATTAATGAATTTATCTCGAGATACAGTGCAGAACAGGCTTGCTGGCCCAATGGGCCAACTGCCCAGCATCCGACCTATTTAACCTCAGATCAATCACAGGATAATTTACAATTACCAACTCACCTACAAACCAGTACATCTTTGGAATGTGGGAGGAAACTGGAACACCTGGAGGAAACCTACACACTCACGGGACAGATATACAAACTTCTTGCAGAGGATGCTGAAATTGAACTCTGAACTCCGACACCCCAAACTGTAATAGCATCGTGCTAACAGCTACACTACCATGGCACTGTTCCCAAACCTGGTGGTGAGAAGCCTAAGGTTCCTCTACCCCTTTCCCGACGGTAGTAGTGAGAAGAGAGCATGGTGTGGATGGTAGGGGTTCTTGATGATGAATGTTTCTTTCTTGTGATGGACTGCATTGTATCGATCACTTTCTGCAGTATTTTCCATTCCTATGCATTGGTATTTCCATACCAAGCCATGATGCAACCCAGTCACTATACTCTATTGTTTGTCTAAGTAGGTCTGACAAAGTTTTAGATAACATACGGGATCTACACAAACTTCGAAGAATTTAGACGCTAGCTCTGCTCTTCACTGCAATGAGGCTGAGGCTGAGGGACTACTCTAGCTGCTCTAGGCTTCATGTCTGTGAGGTAGATGATGTTGTGCTCCGCTGTGTGATGAACTGAAGTTAAGGCTCTGGCCTGCTCTGGCAGTACCAGGCTCCATGTCTGTGGACCCACTTTCATTCAGAATGCTATTGTTTGCATGATTTTTGTTTTTTTTTCTCTCTCTCTATGCATTGGGTGCTTGTTTTTTTTTTAATAGGTTCTTTTGGGTTTCTTTGTTTTGTGGCTGCCTGTAAGGAGACTAAGCTCAAGGTTGTATAATATACACATACTTTGATAATAAATGTACTTTGAGCTTTGAAATTTGAACTTTAGAGGGGCTGTTGTGCCTTCCTTGTGATGGCATTTACGTGCTGGTTCCAGGACAAGTTCTCTGATACATTAATGCCAAGGAATTTAAAGTCTTCCCTACCCCCGATCCCCTGATGACGAACGACTCCTGGATCTCCAGTTTCTTCCTCTTGAAGTCCATAATCAGCTCTTTGGCTTTCCTGACATTGAGTAAGAGGTTGTTATCATGGCACCTCTCAGCCAGATTTTCAGTCTCCCTCTTTTATGCTGATTCGTCACCACCTTTGATTTGGCTATAATTGTATGGCTGTGCTTAGCCATACAATTATACCCTAGCCATAAAGTGAGTAGAGCAGGGAGCTAAACATAGTGCCTTGTGGTGCACCTGCACTGACAGAGATTGTGGAGGAGATGTTGTTGCAATCGGAAGTGACCGGGGTCCACAGGTGAGGAAATCGAGGATATGGTTATATAGGGACGTACAGAGGCCAGGGTCTTGGAGCTAAGCAATGAATTTCAAGTGGATGATAGTGTTGAATGCTGAGCTGTAGTTAATGAAGACCATCCTGATGTATGCATCTTCACAGGCCTTATTCTCTTCATTTCTCAGTTGGAATTTTGACAATTTTCTTCCATATTGATTCTTGTAGTCTTATGGTACAATTAATTTACGCAGCACCTGTAATAGTATACAGTACTGTGCAAAAGTCTTTGACACACACACACACACACACACATACAAATCTAGGGTGCCTAAGACTTTTTCACAGTTCTATAGTATTTCTATGTATTGCGCTGTACTGCTGCCACGAAAAAAAAAACTAATTTCATGACATCTGTGAGTGATGATAAACCTGATTCTGATATGGGTCTCTGTTTGGACTGAGAGTGGGAAGGGAACAGTGAGAGGGGGATCATGGCAGGTCAAATATGATGGCAGAATATAGTATTAATAGTAAGACTCTTGGCAGCGTGGAGGATCAGAGGGATCTTGGGATCCGAGTCCATAGGACACTCAAAGCTGCTGTTCAGGTTGACTGTGTGGTTAAGAAGGCATACGGTGCATTGGCCTTCATCAATCGTGGGATTGAGTTTAAGAGCCTAGAAGTAATGTTGCAGCTATATAGGACCCTGGTCAGACCCCACTTGGAGTAATGTGCTCAATTCTGGTTGCCTCACTACAGGAAGGACGTCGAAACCATAGAAAGGGTGCAGAGGAGACTTACAAGGATGTTGCCTGGATTAGGGAGCATGCCTTGTCAGAATAGATTGAGTGAACTCAGCCCTTTCTCCTTGAAGCGACAGAGGATGAGAGGTGACCTTATAGAGGTGTACAAGATAATGAGAGGCATTGATCGTGTGGATAATCAGAGGTTTTTTCCCAGGACTGAAATGGTTAGGAGATGTCGGGTAAGCTTTTTATGCAGAGAGTGGTGAGTGCGTGGAATGGGCTGCCGGCGACAGTGGTGGAGGTGGATACGACATGGGCTTTTAAGAGACCCCTGTATAGGTACATGGAACCTAGAAAAATAGAGAGCTATGGGTAAGCCTAGATAGTTCTAAGGTAAGGAAATGTTTGGCTCAGCTTTGTGGGCTGAAGGGCCTGCGTTGTGCTGTAGGGTTTCTATGGTTGGGAAAAGGGGAAAGGCGAGGGAAGCACCAGAGAAACATTCTGATCAATAAAAGCAATTGTTTGGAATCAAATGAACTTACCTGGTGTCTCAGGCCTAGGTGATCCTCCACCCCACCCCCCACCCCTTTCACTCCTTCTCTGTCACCTGTGCCACACCCTCCCCATGGCACTCCGCCCTCACCGTTCCCAATACCCTTTTCTCCCGCCAGATTTACAAACTCACTCTCCGCTCCACATTGACAAATGCAAAAGTCTTAGGCACCCGAGCTATACAGGCATGTGCCTAAGACTTTTGGACTTGTGTCTTGTGCTGTGTATGACTGTTGGTTCTAAATTTTGCATCATGGCCCAAGAGTAACATTGTTTTCTTTGGCTGTTATCATGGGTGTTCATGTATGGTTGACTGACCATTAAACTTGAACTATTTTTGTACTACCAGTATTTTTTTTAATTTATACTGTACCTTACAGCAACTTCTTTTATGTTTTGCACTGTGCTCTTGCTACAAAACAGCAAATTTCATGGCATATGTTAGTGATATTAGAACGTAGAACGTAGAGCAGTACAGCACAGTACAGGCCCTTTGGCCCACGATGTTGTGCAACCCTTTCACCTATTCCAAGATTAATCTAAACTTTCCCTCCCACATAACTCTCCATTTTCTTTCGTTCATGTGCTAATCTAAGAGTTTCTTAAATAAATCTGCCTCTGCCATCAACCCTGGCATGCCCTCACCACTCTCTGTGTAAAACCACCTACCCCTGACATCCCCCTATACTTCCTTCCCAACACCTTAAAGCCATGCCCCACTGTATTAGCCATTTCCATCAACACAAGAGGTTCTGCAGACACGGGAAATCCAGATTCACACAAACAAAATTCTTGAGGAACTCAGCAAGTCAGGCAGTACCTCTGGAAAGAATCAGCAGTCAATGTTTTAGGCTAAGACCCTTCCATCAGAAATTAGACATTTCCACACTGGGATGAAGTCTCCAGCTGACCACTCTTATTGATGCCTCTTATCATCTTGTACACCTTTGTCAAGTCACCTCATAATAAAGCAACACACACAAGATACTGGAGGAACTCAGCAGGCCAGGCAGCATCCATGGAAAAGTGTAAAGAGTCAACGTTTCGGGCCGAAACCCTTCATTAGTGATTCTTGGGTTTCCAGCATGGCTGATTTACTCGTATTTGTGCACTTCATAATAAACCTCATTCAGATTTGGATTCTGATTCTACACGTAATGATCATGGTAGTTCAGTATGGTACAGCAGTACGGGTTCAAGTCCTGCTGCTGTCTGTATTCTCCCCGTGAGCGCTGTTACAAGAATCACTCCTTGTCATAATGATCAGTGAGGTACAGAGAATCTGTATTTACCAACGAGTAACTTTTATTATTACAACTAAAAAGCATGTGCGTTCACACTCTTATCGACCTGTGTGCTCCCTACTATGAACAGTCAATGAAGAGAAAATGTATTACCTGGGAAAGGAATCTACGCTGGCCAGGCAGTCCTCATGGTCCCGATCTCCACGTGTCCGTGGGGTCCTCCTTATCCGCAATGGTTGGTCACTGGCTAATGGAGAGTTATCACCCCTGCGTATTTGGAGCTCCGAGTCTTATACAGGTCCTCATCAATTGAGCCATTGACCTCCATCCCATTGGCTCAAGGTCACCTGACCTACCTGGGTCACCTTCTTACAGGTCATTGCACAGGGCTACTGCCAACATTGTTTCATTGTTCTGCCCACCCCAGCCTTGTGTATTTGTCTCTTAACACTCTGACTGGTCCAAACTAGTTATATGAGCCAACCCAGAGTCTAACGAGATTATGGAATGCTTATTTGGTAGGTCTAGCATTTTACATAACAAGTAGCTACTCCTCTAAGAATGGTCTCAGGTTTATTGCTCTGATTAGATTGTCCCAGAATCAAGAATCAGTTCAGAGTCCACTCCCTTTACATAACAAATGGCTACCTGTTTGAGAATGGTCTCAGGTTTAGCAGATCGTTACCTGAAGCTTCCTGTGTCCACATTCAGTTGCTCTGATTAGAATCAGTCCACAAAAATGGAGGGAAACAAGTTCAACTGGCTTGACTGCTTCCCCTGTCCTTGATCAGACTGCAGTTCCTTCTGGCCAACCCCGCATAGGCTGTCTCTGGGTGCTACAGTTTCCCACCGTAGCCCGAAGACGTACCAGTTAGTAGGTTAGCTGTTCGTTGTAAATTGTCCCATGCTTATACTTTACACTTCATTGTCGCCAAACAACTGATACTAGAACGTACAATCATCATAGCGATATTTGATTCTGCGCTTCCCACTCCCTGGAGTACAAATCGATAGTAAATACTAAAAACTTAAGTTATAAATCACAAATAGAAAATAGAAAATGGAAAGTAAGATATTGCAAAAAAAACCGAGAGGCAGGTCCGGATATTTGGAGGGTACGGCCCAGATCCAGGTCAGGATCCGTTCAGCAGTCTTATCACAGTTGGAAAGAAGCTGTTCCCAAATCTGGCCACACGAGTCTTCAAGCTCCTGAGCCTTCTCCCGGAGGGAAGAGGGACTAAAAGTGTGTTGGCTGGGTGGGTCGTGTCCTTGATTATCCTGGCAGCACTGCTCCGACAGTGTGTGGTGTAAAGTGAGTCCAAGGACGGAAGATTGGTTTGTGTGATGTGCTGCGCCATGTTCACGATCTTCTGCAGCTTCTTCCGGTCTTGGACAGGACAAATTCCATACCAGGTTGTGATGCACCCTAGAAGAATGCTTTCTACGGTGCATCTATAAAAATTAGTGAGGGTTTTAGGGGACAGGCCAAATTTCTTTAGTTTTCTCAGGAAGTAAAGACTCTGGTGGGCCTTCTTGGCAGTGGACTCTGCTTGATTGGACCAAGTCAGGTCATTTGTGATATTGACCCCGAGGAACTTAAAGCTTTTGACCTGTTCCACTTGTGCACCACCGATGTAAATTAGGTCGTGCGGTCCGCTACTCCTTCTGAAGTCAACAACCAATTCCTTCGTCTTGCTGACGGTGAGGGATAGGTTATTGTCTTCGCACCATGCCACCAGGTTCTTAATTTCCTCTCTGTACTCAAACTCATCATTACCCGAGATACGGCCTACAATTGTTGTGTCATCAGCAAACCTATATATTGAGTTCGATGGAAACTTGGCTGCACAATCATGGATGTACAGTGAGTACAGCAGGGAGCTGAGTACACAGTCTTGTGGGGCACCGGTGCTCAGAGTGATTGTAGGGGAGAGCTTGTCTCCTATTTTTACAGCCTGGGTCCTGTCTGTGAGGAAGTTGAAGATCCATCTGCAGATCTGAGTGCTAAGGCCCAGGTTCCGGAGCTTAGGAATCAGTTTATTTGGAATGATGTATTGAAGCCAGAGCTGTAGTCAATGAAAAGAAGCCTTACGTATGCGTCTTTATTCTCCAGGTGTTCTAAGGAGGAATGTAGGGCCAGAGAGATGGCATCTGCCGTTGACCTGTTGCTCCGGTAGGTGAATTAATTAGGCTAGGATTACATTGCATGTTGTTGGTGGCCAACTCAAAGGGCCGGAAGGGCTGACTCCGCGCTCTATCTCAAGAAATAAATAAAATAATGGATGAATTTTGTACGTAAGTCAGTCAGCAATTTGCAGCAGCAAGGACGAACCAGCCAGTGAGCTACAGATTGCCAAATGAGTCACTAATAGCTTCATAGAAATAGCCTCAACATAATTAATAAAGTTGTATATACAAACTCCTTACAGGCAGCGGTGAGAGACCACCTGAAGGAAAAGCATTGACGTTCTCCCCTGGTGAGCATGGTTGTTTCTTTCCTGAATTATTAAGTGTCAAGATGGGATTCTGAAAGGAGGGCGTTGTGTTGTAAAGGATTAATTCTGCACTTGCAGAATGTTTCACTACCACTGTGGCCCTGAACACAACAGAACTTTGATGACTACGATGGGAACACAACCATGCGAAGGCAGGACTACTGCGCAAACATCAAAGTTAGTTGAACTCCGTGGAGGGACTCATGAAGCGTGGTGCAGGTGATGATGGGTTCTGATTCGGTGGCTTGAGGTGGTACTAATTTATTGATCCACTTACTGCATCATTTCATATCAGTGGAGTGGGTGTAAAATGGAACACTCAGGGGCCTTGGAGGTAGCTCCTGGAGACTTCACCAACAGGCTGGTCATGAACAGCGTCACAGATCAGGCAGTACCAAAGATGTACTGCAGTGAAAAGGGCCCCAGCATACCTAGGTAAGTATTTTAATGCTTGTTCTTGATAATTAGAGTTTGTGTCTTTCTGCCTATCCAAACCAACTCTGAGAACCTCTTGGTGTAATGAAACAGGCATCCATCTGTCGTCTCTGCAGAAGCAAGGACTTCTCCAATGAAAAGGAGGACATCCATGAATAGGCTGTAGAACCTTGCAAGAATTCAGCTGAATATATTTCAGACCAATTACTGACAACTCATGATGCTTACCATTGAGTCTTGTTCCCCAGAAGGAAAGAGACTCCCCAGCTGTAACGTTTTAAATTTACAGCTTTACCATAAAAACATAAGACACAGGAGAAGAATTAGGCCATTTGGCCCATTGAAACTGCTGCATCATTCCATCACAGCAGATTTATTATCCATCTCAACCCCATTCTCCTGCCTTTTCCCTTTAACCTTTGACACCCTGACTAATCAAGAACTTAACAGCCATCCGTGGCAATGAATTCCACAGATTCACCACTCTCGGGCTAAAGGAATTCCTCCTCATCTCTGTTCTAAAGTTATGTCCGTCCATTCTGAGGCTATGCCCTCTGGTCCTAGGCTCCCTCACTATAAGATACATTCTCTCTACATCCACTCTGTCTAGGACTTCCAATATTTGATAGGTTTCAATGAAATCTGCCCTCCCCACTCGCCCCTTCATCTAAACTCCATAGAACCATAGAACACTACAGCACAGTAAACAGGCCATTAGGCCCTTCTAGTCTGTACCAAAACTTTATTCCGCTAGTCCCATTGACCTGCATCCAATCCATAACCCTCCAGACCTCTCCCATCCACAAACTTATCCAATTTATTCTTAAACTTAACAGTGAGCCCATATTTACCACGTCAGATGGCAGCTCGTTCCACACTCCCACCACCCTCTGAGTGAAGAAGTTCCCCCTAATGTTCCCCTTAAACCTTTCCCCTTTCACCCTAAAGCCATGTCCTCTCGTGTTTATCTCTCCTAATCTAAGTGGAAAGAGCCTACTCCCATTTACTCTGTCTACACCCCTCAAAATTTTGTAAATCTCTATCAAATCCCCCCTCATGCTTCTACTCCAGTGAGTACAGGCCAAAAGCCATGAAACACTCATCATACATTAACCCTTTCATTCCCGGGTTCATTCTCTTGAACCTTAAAAGGAAAAAAAAAACCCTAAAAAGGAAACAAACTGCACAAATTGAACTGGGTACATTTTGGACCAATCACTAACTATTCATGATATTTACCACTGAGATTTGTCATCTGGTAGCAAAGCTTCAGTGCTCAAATTTGTAAATTAGGGCTTTACCTGATCCTTTTGAGGGGAAAATGCACAACTTAGATATTTACTGTATAAAGGTAGTTTTACATTGGTTCCATCTCAGAAGTTCTCACATATTATCCCAAACTGACCTTGCAAAAGAGCAAACCTTTCTATGATGAATTGGATAATGTCCAATGATTTAGATTCAGATGAATTTGGCTGCATATTCAATCTGTTGCATCAATGCTACACCTTGTTACAAAGCGAGGTGTCACGTTTTTTATTCAATTTCATTCAGATTCAGAGTCAGATTTATTTATCACCTGTTGTAGACACTGTGGCACGATCTCTCAAGTCGAGTGTGTTGTCCTAAGGGGTTGTGTATTACTGGGTCCTCAGAGAGCTATAGAGGTGGATCTGGGATCCATGTATTCTGATGCAGTGCGGGTGCAAAAATGTAATGAGTGTGGTGAGTGTTAGGTTATTTGGTTGTTCAGTCTCTCCTTTCGCAGATGCCGCTTGCTCTCTGCGGCACGGCGGAAGCCGCTGTCATGTAACGCAACTCCCTCTCGAGCAGATTTTCTCCAGGTGCATTTATTTCATGCAACGTCTTCCCAGTTTTCAGGCGTAAAGTTGAATTTCTTCAGCCTGAGTTTGATGTTGCCTTCGGAGCGTTTCCTTTGCCCACCAGGAGTTTGCTGACCTTCCTTCAACGTAAAGGGTCTGTTGAGGGAGCGTCCACATGACACGACCTATCCATCGGAGTTGGTGTTGCTTGATTGTAGTGGAGATGCTGTTCATGCTGGATTCCTCCAGTATGCTGGTGTTAGTGCGTCTGTCCTTTCAACTGATCTTCAACATCTTCCGTAGGGATTTTTGGTGTTATTGTTCCAGGGCTCTCAGGTGTCTACTGTAGGTGGTTTGTGGTTCACCTCCACACAGTAGGGTAGAATAATAACTGCTTAATAGACCAAAAGTTATTACATGTACATTGTTACATACCTCATGGATATCTTGTGACTGTCTCTTGAGAATGATGTAATGGTCTTTTGGAGGTCACCTGATGTAATTTTCCCGCCAATGTGAGGTCACGTGATGACCTGTTCTCACCAGGTATAAAAGTGTAGACCCCTGGTGACACAGTTGGTTTTCCAGTTAAAAAGTTAGCCAGATACTCCGCTCCACTGCGTGTTTGCTTTATGACGCAGTTTTGATTTAAAACCCAGTTTTACGTTCTGTTGTAAGGTACAACAGTGTTGGGCCGGCAGTTTAATCAATCGCTGCCAGGTTTGTTGATGCATCTTTTCAGTAGTATTGGAGAGTGAAGACGGGAACCTGAAGGAGTAGTTCGACAATTGAAAGGATCGACCATTATTGAATTCGTTCAGGAAAGAGTGATATGCATGAGATAGCGTCTGCTAAAAGTGGCAGAAAAGGCTGTGCAGGATCTAGTATCAAAAGATAAAGGTCAGTGCCTTTAAACAGTTTTATTTCCGTCATCGTGAATCCTGTGAACAAGGCAGGATCCGGCTGGGACTGGCGTGACGTCGTGTCTTCGAGGAATTCTTTACTTCAGGAAAGTCTCTCCTAATTGACTGTACAAATCTCCTGGATTTTCGAATTTACCATTCTAAGAACTCTGTTTGAATTTACCCCTTTAAGAACTGTTTTCACATTTACCGCTTTAAGAATTAGTACTGAGTGGCGGTTTGTTAAGTGGCCGCACAGCAGTTTACTTCCGGTTAAGATTTTAGTGTGTTTATTTTTTTTATATTGAGCAGAGTTAAATAAATGTTTGATTGTTTTTATAAAACCTGACTCAATTCAATTCTATATCCATTGTGGCCGGTCACGTGACAACATCAAAACATACAGAGAAAAGCGAAATTTGCGTTAACAACCAACACACCCAAGGATGTGCTGAGGGCAGCCCGCAAGTGTTGCCGCACTTTCCAACGCCAGCACAGCATCCCATAATAAGCATTTAAAATAGACACTGCATCCCATGATAATTCCAGTAGTGTATTCTGCAGGATTTCCACACTAGGGGGATGATTGTGTAATCTATGAAATATTTCATCTCTCACAAGATCTTGTACGTGCAGAACACCCAGTTTTAATATCAACTGGGGCATTTTTTCTGCTTCTCCTCTTGCTGCAGTTCTAAGTTTTTCGGGTGATAGTTCTTGGGACCTTCCACGATTGCATATTGTGCTGAATTCATCAGTGTAGAAGATTTCAATTTCTATTTTGGTTCTGTTTCATGCTAGTTTGTTCCTGTTTTACTGATAATTCTGGTTATCCAAAAAGCTCAGGTTAAACATTACATCATCTTCCCGTCATATAAATCATATGCTGGAATTTGTATAAAACATTGGTAAGATCTAATCTGGACCATTGTGAGCAGTTCTGGTTATCCCATCTGTGGGAAAGATATCAATAAAATTGAAAGAGACTGATAAATTTTACAGAGATGTTGCTGGGTCTTGAGGACCTGAATTAAAGGGAAAAGTAATAGATTAGGACTTTATTCTCTGTGGCATAGAAAAATGAGGGAAGATTTGCTAGAGGTTTACAAAGTTGTGAGGGTTATAGAGAGAGTAAATGCAAGCAGGCTTTTTCCACTGAGGTTGTGTGAAACTGGAATGGGAGGTCATGGTTTAAGGGTGAAAGGTGAAATATTTAAGGGGAACTTCTTCCTTCAGCGGGTGGTGAGAGTGTGAAACAAGCTGAAGTGGAGGATGCAGTGTTGATTTCAATATTTAAGAGAAGTTTGGATGGTGGGGCGGGGTATGGAAGTCTATGGTCCGAGCATAGGCTGATGGGACGAAGTAACATAATAGTCTGGCATAGACTAGATAGGCTGAAGGGTCTGTTTCTGTTCTGCAATGTCCTATTACTGTATAACTGTGAGTACCTCCAAGAGGACCACAACCTTGTCATAGGGTTTGGAGGCTTCAGTGACTCAATGACCTGGAGAGTTATGTTGTCTCGAGTTAGGCCTTGAGCTTTGGCTCTAGGTAGGGTCACCCATGTGAAGCAGGACAAAGGATAGAGGCCAGACTAGGAGTGGTCCTCTGGTCCTCCAGGTTCAGGGGTTGTGCTTAGGGATAACAATCCTGACTGGTCAAAAAATAATTGCTACAGAAACAGCAATGAAGAATCCTTCTTTACAGACAAAGACAAAGCCCTGAACACCAGCAGCGCAATGGGCAGTAAGTAAGAGTTACAAAATACACATGGACTAAGATGTTAACTGTCCTGTGCTATCACCAGTGGGATCATCAGTTGATCTGCCACCTGTCTTCAGGAGTTTCGGCCCGCTTCTGATCAAGATTCCCTCGAGGTGGTGGGCCAGCAGTGCTAAAGCACCACCTCCCACCGGTGAGCTTAAAAACTTGGCATCTGCCTCTATCAGAGTTGTTGGTCACTTCCATCCAACAGATAGTCTACTCTTCAAGTGTCTATGCACTTTTAATAACTGAATAGGATGAAGGTACACATTCATAGTCATGATAACCTGTCACTGTAAGGCATGGCACCACTGTCACAAAACTGACCAAAGCATTCCACAAATAGAGATGATCTGCATTTTGAAAGTCATACAAGCCATTCTTTAAGCAAAATAATTGAACACATAAATACTGTATTGTTGATGTGTGTTATGACATCATTATTGGTCTATTTGAAGCAAAATTGTTTTCTTATCAATATTTGCCACAATGTTGGTCAGCAAAGTAGAATTTATATATTCAATTTGAATTTATATGAATTTATTTAAAGCTTACATCCATCCCAAATGTGAGGGATTAAAAATCTTCGTGTTATGCCCCTGTCACAATCTACAGATATATGAATTTATAAGTCTAATGGCTTGTAGAAGAAAGTTGTCCCGTAGCCTGTCAGTTCTGGCTTTAATGCTGTGGTACTGTTTGCCAGACGGAAGCAGTTCCCGTACCAGGCGGTGATGCAGCCAGTCAGGATGCTCTCAGTGGTGTCCCTGTAGAAGGTCTTCAGCATTTGAGGGTTCTTGCCAAACTTCTCCAGTCGCCTGAGGTGGAAGAGATGCTGTTGTGCTTTTTTTGCCATACAGCCGGCGTGCACAGCCCAGATGAGATCTTCGGTGATGTGTATACCGAGGAACTTGAAACTACTCACCCTCTCAACTGCGGTCCCATTGATGTTGATCAGGGCGAGACTGTCTCCATTCCTCCTGTAATCCACGATCAGCTCTTTTGTTTTTTGGACATTGTGGGAGAGGTTGCAACTTTGGCACCACTGTGTCAGGGTGTCAACCTCGCCTCTGTAGGCTGTCTCATCACTCCAAGAATAATTTTGTTTAAAGAATTGTTCGTATAACTTTCAAAATACCTTTCAAACCTATTTTTTGGTGGAATGTTTTGATCAGTTGAGTGAAGGTGGTGACATGACTTATGGTGATAAATTAACATGACTTTGAACGTGCACATTTTCCAATTCTGAAAATGGAGGCTGTAATGTACATGCTCGGAAAAAGCAGGATCAGGTTGTAAACTCAGTCAGCTCCATCATGGGAACAAGCATCCTCACCATCATCAGCTCCACCATGGGCACAAGCATCCTCACCATCATCTGCTCCACCATGGACACAAGCCTCCTCACCATCAAGGACATCTTCAAAAGGTGGTGGCTCAAGAAGGTAGCATCCATCATGAAGGATCCCAACCATCCGGGACACGCCCTCTTCTCATTTCTACCACCAGAGAGGAGCTACAGGAACTTGTAGACACATGCTGAACGTTATAGGGTAAGTTTCTTCTATTCTGCCGTCCGATTTCAATAGAGTCAAATTGTCCATTGAATAGTCCGTAAACCTATAATGTTACAATATTTAAGTAATATTGTATATAAATTGTTTGACTAAGCATTATTGTTTGCTTAAATAATTCATTACGGATTATACGTATAAATACGTGAAAAGCATATATCATCACGCTACACGTGATACATCTTTGCCTCGCTTAAAGTAAACATGAAGTTAGACTCAAATTTCAGACTCCCATGTCTTTCTTTGAATTGGTTTAATGTTTTGAAGTTACCAAGCATAATACATAAATACTACCTCACTATTTTGCTTGCATTTTGAACTATTTATTCATTAATCTATGGTAATATTTTATGTATTACACTGTACCACTGCTACAAAACAACAAATTTCACAACATCTGTCAGTGGTAATATACTTGATTCTGATTCAGAATCAGATTTAATATCACCGGCATGTGTCATGAAATTTATTATACGGCAGCAGTACATTCAGCAAACTTATAGATGGCGTTTGAGTTGTGCCCAGCCACGCAGTCATAGGTGTAGAGAGAGTAGAGCAGTGGGCGACGCACACATCCTAGAGGTATGCCCATGTTGATTATCAGCAAGCTGGACATGTTATTTCCAATCAGCACAGACTGTAATCTTCTGGTGAGGAAGTCAAGGATCCAGATGCAGAGGAAAGTATAGAGGCCCATGTTTTTGATCAGACTTGTAGGAATGATTGCGTTAAGTGCTGAGATGTGGTCAATAAACAGTGGCCTGACATAAGTATTAATATTCTGATTCATAGTTATGCCTTTCATGACGAGAAGGTGAGGTACAGCTTTAACTTTTTTAACATAAATAAAAGATGAAAAAAGTAATACCAAACTGAACCAGCTTAGAACATGAAAAAAAACAAATCTTTTTCTACATGTCAATCTTAAAATACATTGCAGATTTTTTATTTGAATAATTCTGTGTAATGGTTTCTACTGTTGCATTTTATTCTTGATGGTTGAATCACGGTGTCAGAGTTATACAGCACAAAAACAGACACTTCAGGCCACAAAACATTGTACTTGTCTATAAAGTTCAAATGTTCAAAGTAAATTTATGATCAAAGTACATATAAGTCTCCATATACAACCCTGAGATTCAATTTCTCACGGGCATACTCAGTGAATCCAAGCAACAATAGAATCATAGAAAGACCACATCCAACAAGGCAAACAAACAATCAAGGTGCAAAAGACAACACACTGTCCAAATACAGCAAATACAAAAGAAATAATAATAATAAATAAGAAATAAATATCAGGAACATGAGATGAAGACCTATTTAAAGTGAGTCCTTTGGTTGTGAGAACAGTTCAGTGTTGGGGTGAGTGAAGTTATCTCCTCTGGTTCAAGAGCCTGATGACTGAGGGGTAATAACTGTTCTTGAAACTGATGGTGTTGGTCCTGAGTCTATATGACTTCTATTAGCATTCATCTGGATGTTTCTTGAATGTTAGCCTAACGTCGGTGGTGGGGAAACTGCTGGAGTCAGTTATCAAAGATGTGATAACAGCACATTTGGAAGGCGGTGAAATCATTGGACAAAGTCAGCATGGATTTGTGAAAGGAAAATCATGTCTGACGAATCTCATAGAATTTTTTGAGGATGTACCTAGTAGAGTGGATAGGGGAGAACCAGTGGATGTGGTATATTTGGATTTTCAAAAGGCTTTTGACAAGGTCCCACACAGGAGATTAGTGTGCAAACTTAAAGCACACGGTATTGGGGGTAAGGTATTGATGTGGATGGAGAATTGGTTAGCAGACAGGAAGCAAAGAGTGGGAATAAACGGGACCTTTTCAGAATGGCAGGCAGTGACTAGTGGGGTACCGCAAGGCTCAGTGCTGGGACCCCAGTTGTTTACAATATATATTAATGACTTGTATGAGGGAATTAAATGCAGCATCTCCAAGTTTGCGGATGACACGAAGCTGGGTGACAGTGTTAGCGGTGAGGAGGATGCTAAGAGGATGCAGGGTGACTTGGATAGGTTGGGTGAGTGGGCAAATTCATGGCAGATGCAATTTAATGTGGATAAATGTGAAGTTATCCACTTTGGTGGCAAAAATAGGAAAACAGATTATTATCTGAATGGTGGCCGATTAGGAAAAGGGGAGGTGCAATGAGACCTGGGTGTCATTATACACCAGTCATTGAAAGTGGGCATGCAGGTACAGCAGGCGGTGAAAAAGGCGAATGGTATGCTGGCATTTATAGCGAGAGGATTCGAGTACAGGAGCAGGGAGGTACTACTGCAGTTGTACAAGGCCTTGGTGAGACCACACCTGGAGTATTGTGTGCAGTTTTGGTCCCCTAATCTGAGGAAAGACATCCTTGCCATAGAGGGAATACAAAGAAGGTTCACCAGATTGATTCCTGGGATGGCAGGACTTTCATATGAAGAAAGACTAGATGAACTGGGCTTGTACTCGTTGGAATTTAGAAGATTGAGGGGGGATCTGATTGAAACGTATAAAATCCTAAAGGGATTGGACAGGCTAGATGCAGGAAGATTGTTCCCGATGTTGGGGAAGTCCAGAACAAGGGGTCACAGTTTGAGGATAAAGGGGAAGCCTTTTAGGACCGAGATTAGGAAAAACTTCTTCACACAGAGATGGGGAATCTGTGGAATTCTCTGCCACAGGAAACAGTTGAGGCCAGTTCATTGGCTATATTTAAGAGGGAGTTAGATATGGCCCTTGTGGCTATGAGGATCAGGGGGTATGGAGGGAAGGCTGGGGCGGGGTTCTGAGTTGGATCATCAGCCATGATCATAATAAATGGCGGTGCAGTCTCAAAGGGCCGAATGGCCTACTCCTGCACCTATTTTCTATGTTTCTATGTTTTGAGAGTACCTCAGAGAACACAGGAATCATACAACACCACAACACAGAAACAGGGCCTTCAGCCCAATTACTTCCATGCCAAACTATTAATTTGCCTTGTTCCAGCAACCTGCACCCAGACCACAGCCCTCCAACCTTCTCTTAAATGTTGAAATCATGCTCACAACCACCACTTCCACTGGCAGCTTGTCCACGGTCTCACCACCCTCTGTGTGAAGAAGTTCTCCCTCAGGTTCCCTTTAAATATTTCACCTTTCACTCTTAACCCATGAACTCTAGTCTCCCCTAAGGGTATATTGTGAAAGTTGTTGTTTTGTACATAGGAATAACTTTTTAAAACTAAATACTGGGCAAAAGTCTTAGGCACATATATAAAGCCAGGTTGCCTAAGACTTTTGCCAGTACAGTGGTAATTTTATGTCTGGACCCTCGCCATCCCCTCCTCAGGCAGTCCTTCTCTGCCAGCAGTTCCACACCCCTCCGACAGTGCTCCAGCCTTGCCATTCCCAATATCCTCTGGTGCTGCCAGACTTACAGACTTGCTCTCTGCTCCACCTTGCCAAATACTGTACTGTGCAAAATACTTGGGCACCCTAGCTATATACATTATATGAGCTGAAAACTTATGCGCAGGACTTTATCTACTCCAGGTGAAGCAGCAAATGTGGAGTGAGCTGCCAAAGAAGGTGGAAAGTATTATGTTTTGTAATTTCAAAACGTTAAACTAATTCAAAGGAGAACAAGAGATAAGCCGTGTACTTTGTTATTTACGTTGTGAGGCACATGTATCATGTATTAGTGTGATGATATATGCAATTCACATATTTTTACATATAACCATAATAAATAATATAAACAAGAATGCTTATTTGAGCAACATATTTTCAAGATTACTCAAATATTACTGAAATATTAAATACACATCACTTCTCCTTGCTTAGCTCTAAACTCCAACTCAATCAAGATTGCACCTCAAATACATACACAGTCCATTATATCATGCAAAATTATATACAGACATCCACAGCATAGTGAGTTTTAAATTGTCCCATTTAGATCTAAAGATTTAATTGCTGTGGGGGATTTCTTACTCTTGTGGGATAATGTCTTTCCAGACAGGGGGGTAGGGGTTGGTCACTCTGCTTGGCAGGTGAGACTTGTGACTGTGAAATCAATCACAAACAAGAGAAAATCTGCAGATGATGAAATCTGAGCAACACACACAAAATGCTGGAGGAACTCAGCAGGCCAGGCAGCTTCTAGGAAAAGAGTAAAGTCGATGTTTTGGGCCAAAACCCTTCGGGAGGACACAATCTCAGATTCTGGGGCCTCCTACATGGACCAGCTGGGCTTAGGTCTTTGCATCTACTTTTACAAGTGTTTTTTTTCGTCTCCCACTTGAAATTTATGTAATAACCTTAATGCACGAAGAGTAGATTCTGATTCTTTATACTCACAAAAATGTATGCTTACAACTTTCCTGCTGCTCCCTGAACTCTCTTCCAGCTTCAATATTAGCCATCTTTCACAAGTAATTGCCTGATTAATATATCAGAAGCTTTCTCAGATATGTTGCCTACAAAAACTGTTGTAGTCAGACCACTGCTTTCGTCACTTCCACAATTCCTCTGAGCAGCATGGTCGATTCTTGGTCCAATATTCTTTCCAAGCAGAGGCAAAGAGGTTGGCACCAACACCTGTTTGTCCTCTGTCAGGCAACAGCTCATGATGTACAGCATGGAGAGAGTTGTGGCATCATCCAATACCTTTCTTAATTTGCTTTTAGTTGGCTTCATTTTAGGGGATGTGGCATGAAAATTGTGGATGGATCTGCAATCTATAATGAGAGACCTAGGTGAGGATTGTTTGGACCCAGGTGCTGGAGTATCCAAGACTGGAATTGAGACAAGATACAAGACTGAAATGAAGACGGTTCTAAACTAGACACTAGACAAGAATCCAAAGTTGAGCGGATGATTGAGCACCGAACCTCATTTCAGGTGCTCTTTAAATTTGAAAATCCTGGCACCAAAACATAAACGTCAATTAGCAGAGTGGGCCTGAATCATGAAAGGAGCCATGCCAACTAACCATATTCTGGAGAGTTAGAGCGACTAAGTCTCAGAGACTGAGTGAGTTGGGTGCAGGTCGTAATAAAATCAAGTTGTAGTTATCTCTGCCAATCATGTCTTTCCTCCTTTATAAGTTCTTGGCTGGACATCTGCATGCTTCAGGTTAGTATCTTTGAAATGTCTCTTAAACTCATTTTGTGAGATGACCGAAAAAGAAACTAAACCAGTGTCCAATTCCAATTTAAATAATTTGCCATTCACTTCCAGTATAAGCCATGTTGCCTGTCTGTTGCTAGTTTTTACATAGTAAATCTTAAGGCTACTCAGTCCTATGTCACTCTCATCACTATCAGATTTTTCATCAACAGCATGCAGATTAGCGCTAATTTTGAAACTCCAACATGACTTTATATTATTTTCTCTTCCCTACACAGTACATTTATTTTTGTCTGCCCAGTATGCACTGCATATATGTCCTACTTTGTTCAATTTTCTGTAAGTTTCACCTTTAAATTGGAATTTATTTTGTGGATGTGAGTTCCTACCACAATGGTAAAACAATTTGTTCTGCCAGGCTAGTTTTTGTTTAGAGGATCCAATCTAAATTTCACTGCAACTCAGTTGTGTCTCTGTCTGCTACTTCCATTGATTCAGTGATTTCAACTGATTTTTTAAAATGTAAGTTGTGCTTCAGTTAGGAACCATTGTTGAATGCTCTTGTGTAAGATTTCACAAACTAAATGATCTTTCAATGCATCACTAAGCCCACCGCTGAAATGACAATACTCAGACAATCTCTTCTATTCACCCACTTACACTGAAATGGACTCCCTTTCCTTTTGATTCTGCTTTTGAAACCTAAAGCATTCTGCAACCAACAATGGTTTTGGTTTTAAATGTTCCTGCATCACTTTTACAATATCAACAAAGCTCACTTCAAATGGTTTGGTTGGAGCAGTTAAACTTCAAAGCAAACTATATGCCTTTATACCTAATGACCTCAGGAAAATTGGCACTTGTTTCTCATTGGAAATTTCAATTGCTTCAAAATATTGTTCAATTAGCTCAGTGTACATGAGTCAGTTATCTCCTGTGGAATCGAACATGTCAATCATTTTGATGTAGCCAGCAAATTCTGCTCTTTTTTATGATTATTATCACCCAGTAATCAAAATTTATGAGCTCATGAATTCTTCCGTTTCCTGACTTTTAAAAAAATCAAAGAACATGTGCTGTGCAGCTTTTTGAAAACTGGACTGTCTCTGCAAATGCAGAGGTGCCTTTTTTACTTACCGTACCTCACTGCACTTTTATTAAGTTCAAGTTACTTGCTGCACTTCAACAGGTCTGTAGCCGTCTCGGGTTCGTTTTTAAAATACCTCGTCACCCCTATCATGTTTTGTAACTTCGAAACATTAAACTAATACAAAAGAAAACAAGAGAGTCAGAAGATAAGTCACGTACTTTGAGTTTACTTTAAGCGAGTTGTGCACATATCACATAATAGCGTGGTGATGTATGGAATTCACGTATTTTTACATATAACATAATGAGTTATATAAACAACAAAGAATGCTTAATCAAACAATATAGTTACAAGGTTACTCAATTATTACTGAAATATTGAATACACAACAGAGAGGTACCCCTACAACATAGAACAGTACAGAACAGGAACAGTGCCTTTGTCCCACAATGTTGTGCCAAACAAAGTAAATTAATAATCAAGTGATGAACTGAATTAATTCCTTCTGCCTACACAGTGTCCATATCCTTCCATTTTTTTCCAAATTCATGAGCCTATCTAAACATTTCTTAAAAGTCCCTAATATATCTGCCTCGACCACCACCCAGGTAGTGAATTCCAGGGTCATCATCACAGCTTGTCACACCAGACAGCCAGCCACTCTAGTGTTGTTTGTTTGTTGTTGAGCAGGTCAGTGTCAGCTAAATCAGGTGAGAGTGGGCAGTTGCGCAGAACGTGCTCAATATTCTGCACTCTTTCACCACACTGACAGGATTCACTGGTCTTTAAACCCCACTTCACCATATTGTCTCCCGTCCTACAAACTCCCACTCTGCTAAGAGTGCACCACTTCTGTCTGTCAAACAGTGCCCCATCTGGCAACATTTCTGTGGGGTCTTGCACTGTATTGTTTGGTGGGGTTCTGGCTTCTGTTTGTTGCCAGAGATCAATCCTGTATGTTTGGGGGGATGTTCCGTGTGGTAGTTCCTCCACTGCAGCACGCTTTTCCTCAATTTTAGGCAGTTGAAAACTGGCACGTGATGATGTAGTGGGTGCCGTGGATCCAAGTTCTGTTTACCTTTTTCAATATTCGTCGTAGTGTGTCTTCGGATCTCAGGGTACTCACCACTTTCTGTGCATCTACTTTGAATTTACCTCCTCTTACCATAAATGCATGCCTTCTGGTATTAGACTTGTAGACCCTGGAAGAAAGATACTGTCCATCTATTCTATCTATGCCTCTTAACCTAATAAACATCTAGCATATCTCCCCTCAGCCTCTGTTTCCAAAGAAAACAACCCAAGTTTATCCGCCATCTCATTATAGCACCTCTAATCCAGGTAGCATCCTGCTAATCCTCTTCTGCACCCTCTGAAAACCTTGACATCCTTCCTATAATGGAATGACCAGAACTTTATGAAATACTCCAGGTGTGGCCTAACTGAGTTTTATAAAGCTGCAACATATCTTCCTGACTTTTGAACGCAATACATTGACTAATAAAAACAAGAATGCCATATGCCTTCTTAACCACCCTACTGACCTGGGTAGCCACTTTCAGGGAGCTATGAACTTGGACCCCAAGATCTCTGCTCATCAACTGTTACAGGTCTTGCCTTTTAAAGTGTACTGCCTCTCTATATTTGACCTACCAAGGTGCAACGCTTCACATTTGGCCTGGTTAAATTCCATCTGCCACTTTTCTGTCTAAATCTGTAACTGATCTGCAGTATGTTGCTCTGTATTTTTTGCCAGTCCATAATACCACCAATCTTCATGTCACCTGCAAACTTACTAACCTGGATAGACATTTGGGGACATAGACAGATGAAAAAGCATTGGAAAGGGTACAGAAGAGATTTACCAGGATGCTGCCTGGTTTAGAGAGTATGCATTATGATCAGAGATTAAAGGAGCTAGGGCTTTACTCTTTGGAGAGAAGGAGGATGAGAGGAGACATGATAGAGGTATGCGAGATATTAAGAGGAATAGATAGAGTGGACAGCCAGTGCCTCTTCCCCAGGGCACCACTGCTCAATACAAGAGGACATGGCTTTAAGTTAAGGGGTGGGAAGTTCAAGGGGGATATTAGAGGAAGATTTTTTACTCAGAGAGTGGTTGGTGTGTGGAATGCACGGCCTGAGTCAGTGGTGGAGGCAGATACACTAGTGAAATTTAAGAGATACTGGACAGGTATATGGAGTAATTTAAGGTGGGGGGTTATATGGGAGGTAGGGTTTAAGGGTTGGCACAACATTGTGGGCTGAAGGGCCTGTACTGTGCTGTACTATTCTATGTTCTGTGTTATAAAAGGAGAGTTTAAGCCATGTGCCCTGCAAATTACTTTCTAACTCTGTATTTTCTATTTTTCTACAACTTAGGTGCCAGTCAGCCAATTCAGCACAATTCAGGACTGGGAACTTGTGATCAGTGAGATCTTATACCACACTGAGTGGCATATCTACCCAGCAAGCCTTTGAGCAAGCACAGCGGTAATGTTTTTTAATGCATGGTATACTGACGCATTTGGTAGTTCTCAATGATACATACGTCCCATGCCAAACTCTTATGATAAATTAATTAGTTAATAATTAGGCTGAAATTATTTGCACGTTGATATGTTTATTGTTGCTGCTTAAGACAATAAAAACGAACGTGCACACATAAACAATTTGGAATCACGCACTCCCGAGACCATAGAACGGTTTGTTGCCATGGAGACTAAGTCTAAAAAAAAATCTGTTTTGTGCATAAGTTAATGAAGCCCAAATGTGTTGCTAGGCAATTATAGCTAATGCACTTGTGAGAAAAAAAAACAATGTTCTAGATTATTAGTTTTTTAATTATGATGGTTAATTAGCATTGTTCCCATTAATTACTTAAGATTCATATCTACATTATCGTTTTTTTTTAATAAGTCACAGACTTTTGCTGTTAAACCAAAAAAAAACTTTCCAACACTGCGGGCTTTTGGGCTCTGTAGTTGCCAAGTTATTGTCATAGAGACGTATGAGATTCATTAGCACAGCTCATGCTTAATGATAGTAATATGTCTTATTATCCTTACATCCTAACTGTGCACTGTACTGTGGAAAGCAGAACAGCATTAAGAAACAATGAATATTTAAATCGGTCAAAGGTGACTAAGTGAAGCTACAGTTAATTTTCCTAATACACTGATCTATCTATTTGAATTTAGTTTTTAAAACACCAATCCCATTTTTTTATATACTTCATTGATGCTTAGTTGTTTTGAGTCAGTTTTGCAATTGAATCATTGGATAATGTCTTTACCAACCCAGTGTACATTGGCTATGATTTTCAGGTTTACATAGACAAAGGATTTTCAATTGTCTTCAGTGCTTCCGTTGGCATCACTGAAAGGGATTAGGTGAGGAAATTAAAGATACATCAGTTATGATCATCCAGAATTCACTGGATTAGATAAAGAAAGAGTGCTTTCTCTCTTGATGGAATCCAGAACAAAGAGGGCAGAATTGTAAAATTAGAGCCAGGCTATTTGCAAGTGAAATCAGGAAGCGCTTATCACACACAGAGAGAAATCTTGAATTCATTTCCTCAGAAATCTGAGCTGGGTCAACTACAATTTCCAAGACTGACATACAGTAGACTTTAATGGATGAAATGTACCAAAGAATATAGAACAAAGGTGGGTAAAGACATCTGGGAACAAATCAACATTGATCTCTTTGAATGGCACTATAGTCTCAAGCTGAACGGCCCACCAATATTCCTGTATTTCTGTTAAATTTCTCAATTCACTATAAGAGGATCCAACCTGGATCATTGTAGGAGCAAACTGAAAGATCACACAGAATTGGTGATTGGTGAAATAAAGGTCGATTTATGGTACATTGGTGCACCCCAGGAGACCAGCCAAAGCTGATCAACTTGAGCATGAACTTGATGCAGCTTTTACATCCTCAGTTCATGACATCACCAGTAAAACTGTGTTTCGATAGCAGAATGGTTGCTACAGAAAGAAGTAATTAAGTAACAGACTAGGTCCAGATTACAGAATGAAATGATTCTCTACAGGTCTAACAGTAAATCTAATTTTCTATTACATAATTAGTAAAGTTCCTGAAACGTGGGTGTCTCGCTGCTGCATTCCATGTCTTTACTTCTGTCTATAGTTCCGTTACCACATCATATTTACTAGTTACTAGCCCTCAATATTCTGCCCCCTACAATAGTCCTACATATTGATGCAGTCATGAAGAATGCACACCAGAGGCTCTGTGTCCAGTCCTGACGAAGGGTCTCAGCCTGAAACATCGACTGTACCTCTTCCTAGAGATGCTGCCTGGCCTGCTGCATTCACCAGAAACTTTGATGTGTGTTGCTTGAATTTCCAGCATCTGCAGAATTCCTGTTGTTTGCTCTGTATCATTGAGAGTTTGAAGAAATTTGGTATCCCACCAAAGACTCTTGTAAATTCCTACAGATGTAGAGTAGAGGTCATTCTGACTGGTTGCATCACAGTCTGATGTGGAGGCTCCAATGCACAGGATCACAAGAGGCTGCCTCTTATAGTCTTATACACCTCGATATGGTTGTACGCAAATATATAAAACATGAGCAGGTGTGGTCCATTTGATCATTCAACAGGTTTGGGACTGTTCACCCACTTTTGTACTCTGTCCCTCCATTCTCGCCAAGTCCATTGATCTCTTTGACATTGGCCACTTTATTAGTTATACCTGTATTAAAAACAGAACATTATAGGTTCACGGACTATTCAATGGTCAATTTGATTCCATTCAAAACAAATGGCAGAGTAGAAGAAACTCTTCTTATAATGTTTACAGAGAATGGTACAAGAAACAAAATACATACAGTGAGCGGCAGTTCTATGAGTGAAAATGCTTTATTAATGAGAGAAGTTGGAGGAGAACGGCCAGACTGGTTAAAACTGATAGGAAGAAAACAATAACTCAAATAGCCATGTGTTACAACAGTGATGTGCAGAAGAGCATCCGTGAGTCGAACCCTGGTGTGGATGGGCTGCCGCAGCAGAAGACCACACTGGATTCTACTCCTGTACCTAATCACGACACTGTGTGTATATAGCTACTTACTTCTTAAATATACTTAACGACTTGACCATCATTGGTTTCTGTTGTCCGGAATTCCACAGTTCACAAGCCTCAGGATAAGAAATTTCTCCAATTCCAATCCTAAATGATGCTCCCCATATCCTGTGGATATCATCCTGGTTAATGGAACCCCCAGCCATTGGAAAAATTCTAAACACAAGAGATTCTGCAGATGCTGGAAGAGCGCACAAAATGCTGGAGGAGCTCAGCAACCCAGGCAGCATCTATGGAAAGGAATAAATAGTTGATGTTTCAGGCTGGGACTCATTACTGGGAACATCCTTCCAGTTTATAGTTTTCCACAAGGTCCCTTTAATGTGCTACACTAGTATGGAAACACCAATGGCCAGGCACAGAAAAGTCTACAAAATTTGATGGATACAACCCAGTCCATCATAGCGAAAGCCTTCCCCACCATTGACACATTTACGTGGACCACTGCCACAAGAAAGTTGCATCCATCATCAAGGACTCCCACCATTGAGAGCATACTCTCTTGTTGCTACTTCCATTGGGCAAGAGATACAGGTGCACTCGGTCCCACACCACCAGGCTCAGTAACATTTCATACCCTTCTCCCATCAGGCTCCTGAACTGGTGTGGGTAACCTCACTCACCTCAGTGCAGACCTGGCACACAACCTCTGGAATAATTTTCAAAGTCTCTACGACTCAGGTTCCCAGTATGATTCATTTACTTTTTATTATTTGCAAAATTTGTCTTCTTTTGCACATTGGTTGTCAGTCTCCATTTATATATAGTTTTTCATAAATGGTATTGTATTTCTTTCTTCCTGCAGATGTCTGCAAGAAAAAGAATCTCAAAATAGTATAAGGTGACATAAATGTACTCCGATAGTAATTTTACTTTGACTTGCAATTTGACATAAATTAATCTCATAATACTACAGTTACTATTGTTTTAATTGACTTATTCTCACATCAAACATCATTTATACCTTTGTAAGAGCCAGTCAAGTAAGTATTCATTGCAATTCTTTCAAGGCAAAAATCCCCAAGGGAAAATCTTGCCTGTCAAAACTTTCGGAATTCTTTGAAGAAATAATAAGCAGGATAGACAAAGGTGAATCAGTTGATGTTGGATTTTCAGAAGGCTTCTGACAAGGTGACTCACATGAGGGTGCTTAACAAGCTAAAAGCTCATGTTATTGTAGGAAAGATTCTAGCATGGATAACACAGTGGCTGATTGGCAGCAGGCAAAGATTGGGAATAAAGGGAGCCTTTTCTGATTGGCTGACTAGAGGTGTTAGAACTAGATAACCTACAGCACAATACAGGCCCCTTGGCCCACAAAGCTGTGCTGAACATGTCCCTACCTTAGAACTACCTAGGCTTTACCCATTGCCCTCTATTTTTCTAAGCTCCATGTAGCCATCCAGGAGTCTGTTAAAAGACCCTATCATTTCCGCCTCCACCACTGCCGCCGGCAGCCCATTCCACACACTCACCACTCTCTGCGTAAAAAACTTCCCCCGACATCTCCTCTGTACCTACTTCCAAGCACCTTAAAACTATGCCCTCTCGTGCTAGCCATTTCGCCCTGGGGAAAAACCTCTGACTATCCACACGATCAATGCCTCTAATTATCTTGAACACCTCTATCAAGTTACCTCTCATCCTCCATCGCTCCAAGGAGAAAAGGCCGAGTTCACTCAACGTATTATCACAAGGCATGCTCCCCAATCCAGGCAACATCCTTGTAAATCTCCTCTGCACCCTTTCTATGGTTTCCACGTCCTTCCTATAGTGAGGCGACCAGAATTGAGTACAGTACTCCAAGTGGGGTCTGACCAGGGTCCTATATAGCTGCAACATTATCTCTCGGCTCTTAAACTCAATCCCACGATTGATGAAGGTCAATGCACCCCGTATGCCTTGTTAACCACAGAGTCAACTTGTGTAGCAGCTTTGAATGTCCTATGGACTCGGACCCCAAGATCCCTCTGATCCTCCACACTGCCAGGAGTCTTACCATTAATGTTATATTCTGCCATTATATTTGACCTACCAAAATGAACCACCTCACACTTATCTGGGTTGAATGCTATCTGCCACTTTTCAGCTCATTTTTACATCCTGTTGTAACCTCTGACAGCCCTCCACACTATCCACAACACCCCCAACCTTTGTGTCATCAGCAAATTTACTAACTCACCCCTCCACTTCTTCATCCAGGTCATTTATAAAAATCATGAAGAGTAGGGGTCCCAGAACAGATCCCTGAGGCACTCCTCTGGTGACCGACCTCCAAGCAGAATCTACAACCACACTTTACCTTCTGTGGGAAAACCAGTTCTGGATCCACAAAGCAATGTCCCCTTGGATCCCATGCCTCCTTACTTTCTCAATAAGCCTTGCATGGAGTACCTTATCAAATGCCTTGCTAAAATCCATGTACACTACATCTACTGCTCTACCTTCATCAAGGTGTTTAGTCACATCCTCAAAAAATTCAATCTGGCTCATAAGGCAAAACTTGCCTTTGACAAAGCCATGCTGAATATTCCTAATCATATTATGCCTCTCCAAATATTCATAAATCCTGCCTCTCAGGATCTTCTCCATCAACTTACCAACCACTGAAGTAAGACTCACTGGTCTATAGTTTCCTGGGCTATCACTACTCCGCATAGGACAGCATGGAGAGTTTAAAAAGGAGACCGCCCTATACAGCAGGCAGCGGTCGGAGCTGGCAGCAGAGTATAGGGCTTTGGCTCAATGGGCTTAGGCAGTAACGGGAAGAGGCGTGAGCGAGGCACCAACTCATTTCTTTCCCCCCTTGGCAAATCGGCCCGGACAGACAGAGGAACAGCAGGGCTCACACAGCTAATAGTATGAGCTAACGGTTTAAAAAGTTTGTGTGTTCAGCGAGGTAAGTGAGTGAGTAGACTTATTTTTCCTGTTTCATTCCTGCAGAATTAGATAGCATGCCTGCAGGGTTAGTGCTTTGTTCAGGGTGTCAGATGTGGGAATTCTGGGAGACCTCCAGCTTCCCTGATGGCCACATCTGCGCCAGGTGCACTGAGAGGCAGCTCCTCAGAGACCGTGTTAGGGATCTGGAGCTGCAGCTGGATGACCTACAGCTTATTAGGGAAAGTGAAGAGGTGATAAACAGGAGCTACGGGGAGGTAGTCATCCCTAGACTACAGGGGTCGGAAAACTGAGTGACTGTCAGGAGAGGGAAGGAAAATGCCCAGACAGTGGAGAGCACACCTGTGGCTGTCCCCCTCAGCAACAAGTATCTCGTTTTGGATGCTGTTGAGGGGGATGACCTGACAGGTGACGGCCACGGTGACCGGGTCTCTGGCACTGAGCCTGGTGCTGTTGTGCAGGAGGGAAAGAGGGAGGAGAGGAACGTGGTAGTCATAGGGGATTCCATAGTCAGTGGAACAGACAGGAGGTTCTGTGAGCCTGATAGAGATACCCATTTGGTATGTTGCCTCCCAGGTGCCAGGGTACAGGATGTCTCAGATCAGGTCCAAAATATTCTGAAGGGAGAGGGCGAGCAGCCAGTTGTCTTGGTACATGTTGGTACCAATGACATAGATAGGAAAAGGGAGGAGGTCCTGAAGAGAGATTTCCGGGAATTAGGAAGGAAGCTGAAAAGCAGGACCTCCAGGGTAGTAATCTCAGGATTGCTACCTGTGCCATGTGCTAGCGAGGGCAAGAATAGTAGGACCAGGCTGATGAATGCGTGTTTGAGGGACTGATGCAGGGGGCAGGGCTTCAGATTCTTGGATCATTGGGATCTCTTCTGGGGGAAGTATGACCTGTTCAAAAAGGACGGGTTACACCTGAACCCGAAGGGGACCAGTATCCAGGCGGGAAGGTTTAATAGAGCTATTAGGGAGCATTTAACCTAATTTGGCAGGGGGATGGGAACCGGAATGATAGAGCGGAGGAAGGGGAAAACAGAAATAAATCTAAGATCAAACAACAGTAATTCTACAGATGCTGGAAATTCAAGCAACACACATCAAAGTTGCTGGTGAACGCAGCAGGCCAGGCAGCATCTATAGGAAGAGGCACAGTCGACGTATCAGTCCTGACGAAGGGTCTCGGCCTGAAACGTCGACTGCGCCTCTTCCTATAGATGCTGCCTGGCCTGCTGCGTTCACCATAAATCTAAGATAGTGAGCGGTAAGGATATCAGGAAGGACAGGCAGGTGATGGGGCAAATTTGCAGCCATTGGGATGAGTTGCAGTGCAATAAAGTTGCAGTGAAATCAAAGCGAAAAGTACCAAATACTGGTCTTAAGGTGTTATACTTAAATACACGCAGCATAAGGAATAAGGTGGATGATCTTGTCATACAGCTACAGATTGGCAGGTATGATATTGTGGCCATCACTGAGACGTGGCTAAAGGATGCATGTCTCTGGGAGTTGAACGTCCAAGGATACACGGTGTATCGGAAGGATAGGAAGGTAGGTAGAGGGGGTGGCGTGGCTTTATTGGTAAGAAATGATGTTAAATCATTAGAAAGAGGTGATATAGGATCAGAAGGTGCAGAATCTTTATGGGTTGAGCTGAGGAATCGCAGGGGTAAAAGGACCCTGATGGCGGTTATATACAGGACTCCTAACAGCTGCAGTGACGTGGACTACAAATTACAACAGGAAATAGAAGAGGCTTGTCGGAAGGGCGGTGTTATGATAATTGTGGGGGATTTTAACATGTGAGTGGATTGGGAAAATCAGGTCGGTACTGGATCTCAAGAGAGAATTTGTAGAATGTCTGCGAGATGGCTTTTTAGAACAGCTTGTTGTTGAGCCCACTAGCGGACCTGCTGTACTGGATTGAGTATTGTGTAATGAACCAGAGGTGATTAGAGAGATTGAGGTGAAGGAATCCTTGGGGGGAGTGATCATAATGTGATTGTGTTCACTGTGAAGTTTGAGAAAGAGAAGCCGAAATCCGATGTGTGGGTATTTCAGTTGAGTAAAGGAAATTACAGTGGCATGAGAGAGGAACTGGCCAGAGTTGACTGGAAAGGGACACTGGCGGGAAGGTTGGCAGAGCAGCAGTGGCTGGAGTTTATGCGAGAAGTGAGGAAGGTGCAAGACAGATATATTCCAAAAAAGAAGAAATTTTCGAATGGAAAACGGATGCAACCATGGCTGACAAGAGAAGTCAAAGCCAAAGTTAAAGCAAAGGAGAGGGCATACAAGGAAGCAAAAATTAGTGGGAAGGCAGAGGATTGGAAAGTTTTCAAAAGCTTACAAAAGGAAACTAAGAAGGTCATTAAGAGGGAAAAGATGAACTATGAGAGGAAGCTAGCAAATAATATCAAAGAGGATACTAAAAACTTTTTCAAGTATATAAAGAGTAAAAGACAGGTGAGAATAGATATAGGACCAATAGAAAATGATGCTGGAGAAATTGTAATGGGAGATAAGGAGATGGCGGAGCAACTGAACGAGTATTTTGCATCAGTCTTCACTGAGGAAGACATCAGCAGTATACCAGACACTCAAGGGTGTCAGGGAAGAGAAGTGTGCACAGTCACAATTACGACAGAGAAAGTACTCAGGAAGCTGAATAGTCTAGGGGTAGATAAATCTCCCAGACCAGATGGAATGCACCCTTGTGTTTTGAAGGAAGTGGCTGTGGAGATTGCGGAGGCATTAGCAATGATCTTTCAGAAGTCAATAGATTCTGGCATAGTTCCGGAAGACTGGAATATTGCAAATGTCACTCTGCTATTTAAGAACGGGGCAAGGAAGCAAAAAGGAAATTAGAGACCTATTAGCTTGACATCGGTGTTTGGGAAGTTGTTGGAGTCGATTGTCAAGGATGAGGTTACGGAGTACCTGGAGGCATATGACAAGATAGGCAGAACTCAGCATGGATTCCTTAAAGGAAAATACTGCCTGACAAACCTATTGCAATTTTTTTGAGGAAATTACAAGTAGGCTAGACAAGGGAGATGTAGTGGATGTTGTATATTTGGATTTTCAGAAGGCCTTTGACAAGGTGCCACACATGAGGCTGCTTAACAAGATAAGAGCCCATGGAATTATGGGAAAGTTACATACATGGATAGAGCATTGGCTGATTGGCAGAAAACAGAGAGTGGGAATAAAGGGATCCTATTCTGGTTGGCTGCCGGTTACCAGTGGTGTTCCACAGGGGTCCGTGTTGGGGCCGCTTCTTTTTACATTGTACATCAACGATTTGGATTGTGGAATAGATGGCTTTGTGGCTAATTTTGCTGATGACACAAAGATAGGTGGAGGGGCCGGTAGTGCTGAGGAAATGGAGAGTCTGCAGAGAGACTTGGATAGATTGGAAGAATGGGCAAAGAAGTGGCAAATGAAATACAATGTTGGAAAGTGTATGGTTATGCACTTTGGCAGAAGAAATAAACGGGCAGACTATTATTTAAATGAGGAGAGAATTCAAAGTTCTGAGATGCAATGGGACTCGGGAGTCCTCGTGCAGGATACCCTTACGGTTAACCTCCAGGTTGAGTCCGTGGTGAAGAAGGCGAATGCAATGTTTGCATTCATTTCCAGAGGAATAGAGTACAGGAGCAGGGATGTGATGTTGAGGCTCTATAAGGCACTGCTCAGACCTCACTTGGAGTACTGTGGGCAGTTTTGGTCTCCTTATTTAAGAAAGGATGTGCTGACGTTGGAGAGGGTACAGAGAAGATTCACTGGAATGATTCTGAGAATGAGAGGGTTAACATATGAGGAACATTTGTCTGCTCTTGGAATGATTCCCTGGAGTTTAGAAGAATGAGGGGGGACCTCATAGAAATATTTCGAATATTGAAAGGCATGGACAGAGTGGATGTGGCAAAATTGTTTCCCATGGCGGGGGAGTCCAGTACGAGAGGGCATGAATTAAGGATTGAAGGGCGCCCATTCAGAACAGAGATGCGAAGAAATTTTTTTTAGCCAAAGGGTGGAGAATCTATGGAATTCGTTGCCATGGGCAGCAGTGGAGGCCAAGTCATTGGGTGTATTTAAGGCAGAGATTGATAGGTATCTGAGTAGCCAGGGCATCAAAGGCTATGGTGAGAAGGCGGGGGAGTGGGACTAAATGGGAGAATGGATCAGCTCATGATAAAATGGCAGAGCAGACTCGATGGACTGAATGGCTGACTTCTGCTCCTTTGTCTTATGGTCTACATCCTTTCTTGAATAAAGGAACAAATTCCACAACCTTCCAATCCTCCAGAACCTCTCCTGTCCCCATTGATGAAGCAAAGATCATCGCCAGAGACTCAGCAATCTCCTCCCTTGCCTCCCACAGTAACCTGGGGTACATTTCATCCGGTCCCAGCGACTTATCCAAATCTATGCTTTCCAAAAGCTCCAGCACATCCTTTTTCTTAATATCTACATGCTCAAGCTTTTCAGTCTGCTGCAAGTCATCACTACAATCACCAAGATCCTTTTCCATAGTGAATACCGAAGTAAAGTATTCATTAAGTACCTCTGCTATTTCCTCCCGTTCCATGCATACTTTCCCACTGTCACACTTGATAGGTCTTATTCTTTCACGTCTTATCCTCTTGCTCTTCACATACTTGTAGAATGCCTTGGGGTTTTCCTTAATCCTGCCCAACAAGGCCTTCTCATGGCCCCTTCTGGTTCTCTTAAATTCCTTCTTAAGCTCCTTCCTATTAGCCTTATAATCTTCTAGATCTCTAACATTACCTAGCTCTCTGTACCTTCTGTAAGCTTTTCGTTTCTTCTTGACTAGATTTATTACAGCCTTTGTACGCCACAGTCCCTGTACCCTACCATAACTTCCCTGTCCCATTGGAACTTACCTATGCAGAACTCTACACAAATATCCCCTGAACATTTGCCACATTTTTTCCATGCTTTTCCCTGAGAACATCTGCTTCCAATTTCCTGCCTGATAGCCTCATAATTCCCTTTACTCCAATTAAATGCTTTTCTAACTTGTCTGTTCCTGTCTCTCTCCAATGCTATTGTAAAGGTGATAGAATTATGATCACTATCTCCAAAATGCTCTCTCACTGAGAGATCTGCCACCTCACCAGGTTCATTGCCCAATATCAAATCAAGTACAGCCTCTCCTCTTGTAGGCTTATCTACATATTGTGATAAGAAACCTTCCTGAACAGACCCAACAAACTCCACCCCTTGCTCTAGGGAGATGCCAATTGATAAAACATAGAACATAGAATAGTACAGCACAGTACAGGCCCTTTGGCCCACTATGTTGTGCTGACCTTCAAACCCTGCCTCCCATATAACCCCCCACCTTAAATTCCTCCATATACCTGTCTAGTAGTCTCTTAAATTTGGGAATATTTTGGGAAATTAAAATCTTCCATCACAACAACTCTGTTATTATTACACCTTTCCAGGATCTGTTTCCCTATCTGCTCCTCGATATCCCTGTTACTATTGGGCAGCCTATAAAAAACACCCAGTAAAGTTACTGACCCCTTCCTGTTCCTAACCTCCACCCACAGAGACTCCGTAGACAATCCCTTCATGATGTCCACCTTTTCTGCAGCCGTGACACTATCTCTGATCAACAGTGCCACGCCCCCACCTCTTTTGCCTCCCTCCCTGTCCTTTCTGAAACATCTAAAACCCGGCATTTGAAGTAATCATTCCTGTCCCTGAGCCATCCAAGCCTCTGTAATGGCCACCACATCATAGCTCCAAGTACTGATCCATGCTCTAAGCTCATCTGCTTTGTTCACAACACTCCTTGCGTTAAAATAGATGCATCTCAAACCTTCGGTCTGAGCGCGTCCCTTCTCTATCACCTGCCTATCCTCGCTCTCACACTGTCTACAAGCTTTCTCTATTTGTGAGCCAACCACCTCTTCCCCAGTCTCTTCAGTTCAGTTCCTACCCCCCAACAATTCTAGTTTAAACTCTCCCCAGTAGCCTTAGCAAACTTCCCCGCCAGGATATTGATCCCCCTGGGATTTAAGTGTAACCCATCCTTTTTGTACAGGTCACACCTGGCCCAAAAGAGGTCTCAATGATCCAGAAATCTGAATCACTGCCCCCACTCCAATCCCTCAGCCACGCATTTATCCTCCACCTCATTCTATTCCTATACTCACTGTCACGTGGCACAGGCAGTAATCCCGAGATTACTACCTTTGTGGTCCTGCTTCTCAACTTCCTTCCTAACACCCTGTAGTCTTTTTTCAGGACCTCTTCCCCTTTCCTAACTCTGTCATTGGTACCAATATGTACCACGACCTCTGGCTGTTCTCCCTCCCACTGCAGGATATATTGGATGCGATCTGAAACATCCCGGACCCTGGCACCTGGGAGGCAAACTAAAATCCACGTTTCTTTCCTGCATCCACAGAATCGCCTGTCTGACCCCCTAACTATAGAGTCCCCTATCAGTACTGCCATCCTCTTCCTTTCCCTACCCTTCTGAGCCACAGGGCCAGACTCTGTGCCAGAGGTGCGGTCACAATTGCTTCCCCTAGGTATGCTGTCCCTCCCAGCAGTACTCAAACAGGAGTACTTATTGTCAAGGGGTACAGCCACAGGTGTACTCTCTAGTACCTGACTCTTCCCCTTCCCCCTCCTGACTGTTACCCACTTGTCTGTCTCCCTTGGCCCCGGTGTGACCACCTGCCTATAACTCCCTTCTATCACCTCCTCACTCTCCCTGACCAGGCGATGGTCATTGAGCTGCGTCTCCAGTTCCCTAATTTGGTTGCTTAGGAACTGCAGCTCGACACGCCTGGTGCAGATATGGCCGTCTGGGAGGCTGGGGGACTCCAGGACCTCCCACATCTGACAGCGAGCACAGACAACGGGCCTCACCCACATACTTCCTCCTTTCCGCAAATGACACCAGTAAGCCTACCTTGTCTCGTCCCGTTACCGCCTAAGCCCGCTGAGACAAAACCCTATCACTCTGCTGCCTCTCACTTTGCTGCCTGCTCCAAACACTGCTCGCTGGATATGGGGGTCTTCCTTTTAAACCTTTCGCGCTCTACTGGCTGATGTTACGTGCCGTGGATGATGGAATTGATGGCTTTGTTGCTAAGTTTTCAGATGATATGAAGACAGATGGAGGGTTTGGTGGTTTTGAGGAAGTAGAGAGACTACAGAAGGACTTAGACAGATTAGGAGGATACACAAAGAAGTGGCAGATGTAATACTGACAGGAATTACGTAGTCATGCACTTTGGTAGAAGAAATGAAAGAGTTGAATATTTGCTAAATGAAGAATAAATACAAAAACTTGAGGCACTACGGGACTTGGGAGCCCTTGTACAGGAATCTCTAAAGGTTAATTTTCAGGTAGAGTCTGTGATGAGGAAGGCAAATGCTATGTTCGTGTTCATTTCAAGAGGACTAAAATACAAAAGCAAGAATGTAATGTTACGACTTTATAAAGCACTGGTGCGGACTACTTGGAATATTGTGAGCAGTTTTGGGCCCCCAATCTTAGAAAGGATGTGCTGAAACTGGAAAAGGTTCAAAGGAGGTTCACGAAAATGATTCCAGAATTGAATAGCTTGTCACATGCAAAGTATTTGATGGTTCTGGAACAGTAGTCCCTCTAATTCAGAAGAATAAGAGGTGACCTCATTGAAATCTATCAAATGGTGCAAGGTCTCGATAGTGTGGATGTGGAAAGGATGTTTCCTATGATGGGATAGTCTAAGACCAGAGGCCACAGCCGTAGAATAGATGGGTATTCTTTTAGAGCAGAGATGAGGAGGAATTTCTTTAGCCAGAATGTGGTGAATCTGTGGAATTCTTTGCCACAGGCAGCTGTGGAGGCCAGGCTTTTATGTATATTTAAGGAAAAGGTTGATAGATTCTTGATTGGTCAGGGCATGAAGGGATATGGGGGTGAAGGCAAAAGATTGGGGCTGAGAAGAAAATTAGATCTGCCATGATGAAATGGCAGTGCAGACTCGATGGGCCAAATGGCCCAATTCTACTCCTCTATCTTATGGTCTTATGGTCTAAAAGTTTGATTTTTCTCAACTAACACTTGTACCTAAATTCTTCTGTAATGAAGGCCAACATTCCATTTGCTTTCTCAACTGATGCCTGAACGTGAACATTTGTTTACAGTGACAGGTGTACAAAGACAACCAGGCAATGTTACATCTTCCCTTTCCCCAGTCCATCACCATATGTCAAAGGGTACAGCAAGGTTTGACCCATCGGCCCATAATGTTGTGCTGACTTGATTACTCCATGATTAATGTAACCCTTCCCTATCACTAAACCCTCCATTTTCTTACATCCAGATGCCTATCCAAATGCCCCTATTGTATCAGCCTCTAAGACCACGTCCAGCAATAAACTAACACCCCTCCCCTCCAATACATTCACTTTAAATTGATGTCTTCTGGTATTGGCCATTGCCATCCCTGCGGGAATGTTGCTGGCTGGTCACTCTATTTATGCCTCTCATAATCTTATACAACTGTATTTAATCACATTTCATCCCCCTTTGCTGCCATGAAAAAAGCCCTAGCTTGCTCGACCTATCCTCATAATGCATGATCTATAATCAGGGGAGCATCCTGGTACATCTTCTTGGCACCATTTCTAAAGCTTCCACATCCTTCCTATAATGAGGAAACCAGAGCTGAACACAATTCTCCAAAGTGTTGTCTAACTGGAATTTTATAGCACTGTAACATTGAGCTCTGGAACTCAACTCACTGACTAATGAAGATGAACCATCTTATCCATTTGGCAGGGAAACTTTGAGGGAACTTTATGCCTGGATACCAAGATCCCCCTGATTATTAACACTGTTTCTATTACCTTGTACTCTACAATCAAGTGTGATATTTGGGTCATAATCTTTCTCTGTCTTTAGAACAGAAGAGAATAACCCTAGTTATCCATCTTAACTGCATCTCACATGCGTTTGCCCACTCATCGAATGCAAGTCACATTGGAACCTTCCCGCATCATTCTTACATCTCAAACATCAACCGAGCTTTATGTCATCTGCAAATCAGGAGCTGATCCATTTACTACACTCATCCAATTCACTGAGGCATATATGAATGGTTGTGGCCCAAGAAGTAATCCCCAAAACATCTCACTCGTCACTGCCTGCCACCCAAAAGACCTGTTTACTCCCACACCATGTTTACCATCTACAAATTCACAGCCAACGCCAATCTCAAGGTGTACAGTACCATGCAAAGTCTCAGGCACATATATATAGCTAGGGTGCTTAAAAGTTTTGCACAGTACTCTATTTGTCGAAATGGAGCGGAAAGTGAGTTTGCTAATCTGGCAAGAGTAAAGGGTGTTGGGAATGACAAGGGTACAACACCGTAGGAGGGGTGTGGGACAGGTGGCAGGGAAGGAGTGCCAGAGCGGGGTTGGTGTGGTGCAGACACTCCCAGCCCTGAGACACCAGACAAGGTCATCTGATTCCAAACAACTGGCTTATTGATCATTACAGAATGTCTCTATGCTGTTTCTCACTCCCTCCCCTCTCCCTTCTCCTTTTCCCAACCATGATTCCCCTCTCCCTGCTCCCTTCCCACTCTCAACCCATATCAGAATTTTATCATCACTACAGTAGATGTAGTGTATATGGATTTCAGCAAGGCATTTGATATGGTACCCTATGCAATGGATATTGAGAAAGTAAGGAGGCATGGGATCCAAGGAAACCTTGCTTTGTCGATCCAGAATTGGCTTGCCCACAGAAGGCAAAGAGTGGTTATAGACAGGTCATATTCTGCATGGAGTTCAGAGACCAGTGGTGTGCCTCAGGGATCTGTTCTGGGACCCCTACTCTTAGTGATTTTTACAAATGACCTGGATGAGGAAGTGGAGGGATGGGTTAGTAAGTTTGCTGATGACACAAAGGTTGGAGGTGTTGTGGATAGTGTGGAGGGCTGTCAGAGGTTACGGCGGGACATTGATAGGATGCAATACTGGGCTGAGAAGTGGCAGATGGAGTTCAACCCAGATAAGTGTGAGGTGGTTCATTTTGGTAGGTCAAATGTGATGGCAGAATATAATATTAATGGTAAGACTCTTGACAGTGTGGAGAATCAGAGGGATCTTGGGGTCTGAGTCCATAGGAGACTCAAAGCTGCTGCGCAGGTTGACTCTGTGATTAAGAAGGCATACGGTGCATTGGCCTTCATCAATCGTGGGATTGAGTTTAGGAACCTAGAGGTAATCTAGCAGCTACACAGGACCTGGTCAGACCCTACTTGGAGTACTGTGCTCAGTTCTGGTCACCTCACTACAGGAAGGATGTGGAAACTATAGAAATGGTGCAGAGGTAATTTACAAGGATGTTGCCTGGATTGGGGAGCATGCCTTATGAGAACAGGTTGAGTGAAATTGGCCTATTCTCCTTGGAGTGATGGAGGATGAGAGGTGACCCGATAGAGATGTACAAGATGATGAGAGGCTTTGATCGTGTGGATAGTCAGAGGCGCTTTCTCAGGGCTAAAATGGCTAACACGAGAGGGCACAGTTTTAAGGTGCCTGGAAGTAGGTACAGAGGAGATGTCAGGGGTAACTTTTTTTTTAAACGCAGAGGGTGGTGAGTGCATGGAATGGGCTGCCAGTGACCGTGCTGGAGGCGGATATGATAGGATCTTTTAAGAGACTTCTGGTTAGGTACATGGAGCTTAGAAAAATAGAGGGCTATGGGTAACCCTAGGTAATTTCTAAAGTAAGGACATGTTCGGCACAGCATTGTGGGCTGAAGGGTCAGTATTGTTCTGTAGGCTTTCTATGTTTCCATGTTTCTATACAAAGAACACCATAGAATCAATGAAAGGCTGTACTGAAGACAGACTTGTACAAATGACAACATGCGCAAATACAAAAAGAAGAAAAAACAAAATAATAAATAGACAATAAATATCAAGAACATGAGATGAACAGTGAATTCTGAAGATGACAACCAATACTTGGGAATAACTGGGAAGAGCACATACTCTAACAGTTTGGAATACTGACCTGTGTTGTGCTGAGAGGGAAGAGGTATGGTTAATAAACAGAGAGCCCAAGAGGGTCAGCAGACAAGAAATTTGGTATGTCTCTATCAACCCTTACCAATTTTTACTGATGCACAAAATTAAACATCCTATCAGGATGCATAACAGCTTGATATGGCAACTGCTGTGCACGAGACCATGGACACAGCTCAGCACACCATGGAAACCAGCCATCTTTTTACTGACTCTATCTGTACTTCTCACTGCCTCGATAAAGCAGCCAGCATAATCAAAGGTGCCCACCAATTCTGGGCATTTCCCCTTCTTCCCTATCCTATCAATCAGAAGATAAAAATAAACCTGAAAGCACTTCTGGCCAGAGTCAAGGACGGCTTTTATGCCATTGTTATTAGGCTCTTGAATGGACATTTTGTACGATAAAACGAAATCTTGGCCTTACAATCTATCTTGATATGATTTTGAACTTTATTGTTTACCTACATTGCACTTTCTCAATACCTTTCACACTTGATTCTATGTTTGTACATTATTATTCTTTTATCTTATTCTATCTTAATGCACTGTGTAATGATCTGATGGGGTGGTGGAGTGGAGATACATCTCTCCCAAAGGAGGTGTAAGGCTCTCCTTCCCTCTGCCAGCCTGCATGTCACACTTGGGCAAGGTATAATATCTGTTGAGCTCCCTAATCAGGGTCCATGAAAGCATGGGAGCAGGTGGTGGATGGTCGTATGAGCAGCTGGAGCATATCATAAGTCCTGGTTATGTGTCTTGTAAAGACACTGCCCAGAAGAAGGCAATGGCAAATCACTTCTGTAGAAAAAATTTGCCAAGAACAAACAAGGCGATGAGATCATGATCGTCCACGTCATACGACACGACACATAATGATGATGATGATAAACCATCTGATCTGTACGATCAGTAAGCAAGAAAAGCTATTCACTCTATCAGGTACATCTGACAATTATAATCCCTTTCTAATGCCAACACATGGCCAAGTGGCAGATGGAGCTGGGGAGGTCAATGCAATGTGTCAAAACCCAAAACATGGGCAGTTGGTCAAGAAGATCCAGTCGCTCGACATTCAAGATTGGATTAGACATTGGATCCGCGGGAGAATCCAAGGAGTGGCAGGACATGGTTACCTTTCTGACTGGGACCCTGTGGCTTGTGATGTGCTGCAGGGATTGGTGCTGGCTCTGTTGTTTTTTTTTGTCATCTCTGTCAATGATGATAACGTGGTAAACTGGATCAGCAATTTTGCAGATGACACTAAGATTGGGGGCGTAGTGAATAGTGAGGAAGACTACCAAAGCTTGCAGAGGGATCTGGATCACTTGGAAAAATGGGCTGAAAATGACAGATGGAACTTAATGTGCAATTGATGGAAGGGGTATGGAGGACTATGGTCAATGAAACTAGGTATAATAACAGTTTTACATGGACTAGATAGACCAAAGAGCCTGATTCTGTGTGTAGTCCTCTGTGACACTGTGACATGACTATCGTTCTGTTAGAGGATCAAACAGTTCAAAGTAAATAAATGTGTTATCAAAGTACCCATAAGTCACCATATACAACCCTGAGATTCATTTTCTTGCGGGCACTCAGTAAATACAAAGAAACACAACAGAATCAATGAAAAGCCACAAACAAAGATGGACAAACAGCCAATGTGCAAAAGACAACAAATTGTGCAAATACACATGAAAAAAACATAATAATAATAGACAAATCAGTAAATAAATAATACTGAGAACATGAGTTGTAGAGTCCCTAAAAGTCAGTCTGTAGGTTTTGGAATCTATTCAGTGTTGAGGTGAGTGAAGTTATCCACGCTGGTTCAGGAGCTTGATAGTTGAGGGATAACAACTGTTCCTGAACCTGGTAGTGTAGGACCTGAAGCTCCTGTACCTTCTTCCCAATGGCAGCAGTGAGAAGAGAACATGACCTGAGTGGCCATTATCATTGAGCTCATCGTCAAGTGCTGCAAACAACTAAAACCAGTCATCCCTCAATTCACAGCAAGCTCATTACTCACCTAGCAACTACCAGTCAGGGTTCATACATAACATTAAAATGCACACTTCACCTTCACACATTTAGTGCTGATTCAGGACTGGCATCTATAACTCACACTTGTACAAACTACCAGATTCCCTCTTCTCCCCTTTCCCATTGGGCAGAAGATTCAAAAGCCTGAAAGCAAGTACCACCAAGCTCAGGGACAGCTTCTACCCCACTGTTATCATATTCTTTGAAAAAATTAAAGGACTTTTTGAAGGTTAGCTTTATTTGTCTCATATGTATTAAAACATACAGTGAAATGCGATGCTTGTGACATTGGCCAACACAGTCCTGGAGACACTTGCCACAGCCCGCATGTATCACCATGCTTCCAGCACCAACTTAGCCTGCCCACAACTCACTAACCTAACTCATACATCTAAAAAAATTACTTCAGACTCCACCCACTCTAGCAGTCACCTATTCACCAAATTACCATCCGAGAGGTGGTACAAGCCCATCATTACCAGGACTACATGTTATCTCCGAAGCTTCTTTCCTGTAGCTCTTCAGGTTCTCGACAAAATTCACTCATGTCTAATACCCTAACAATCCCTGCACAACATCCCTTAAATATGGGGTGGAACAGAAGTCTGGTGGTTAGCACAAGACTTTATAGTACAGGCAACCCAGGTTCAATTCCCACCACTGCCTGTAAGGAGTTTGTACCTTCTCCCTATGACTGTGTGGGTTTCCCCCTGGTACTCTGGTTTCCTCCCACAGTCCAAAGACGTACCAGTGGGTGGGTTAAGTGGTCATGATTAGGCTGGAATTAAATTGGGGGATTTCTGGGCAGCACAGCTTGAAGTGCCAGGAGGGCCTGTTCCTCACCGTGTCTCTATAAATAGACAATAAATAAACGGTCTTTGCTGCTCTCCTTGTTCTGTTGATAATTACTGAGTCTGTTCATACGTTCACATTTATTTAAGTTTGATTATTGACGTTAGTGCATGTGACCTTTCTGCTAATTGTTGATTGCTCATGGCTGTTGGCACTACTGTCTTGAAAATTATTGGTTGCTATTGTCTAATCTGTTATGGTATTGTCCTGTGTATTATGCTTGGCACCAAACCACAATCAATTCTGGTATGTTTCACGTACTGGCAATAAAGTGATTGTCTTTCTGTACTAAGCTTGGGCAATGAAAGCTGGTGCAGCCTAGAAAGTTCACATCCTATGAACAGATACTTTGAAAAGATAAGCAGAGAGCACACAGAACAAGACTAGCTGCTGATGGAGGATCAAGAATGATGAACACTCAGCACGGAGCTGCGTTTGCTCTTTAATCGTTAAGGCTTAACTTTCCAAGAGTCAATAAGGTTATTACATTTTTTAATGGTGTCTCTAAACTCATCCTTGTATCTTTTCAACAGAGACCCACCCTCATTCTACTAAACTCCAGCAAGTACAGGGCCAGTGTTCAACATCTTCCCTTTAGTCAGGTCAGTGGACTTACATCAGTGATCGGCAATTATTTATTTATCTTTTTTAAATTTATCTGGAGATACAGCACAGTAACAGGCCCTTCTGGTCCCACAAGCCTGCTCCGTACACTTACATCCATTTGGCCAATTAACCTACCAACCCTTACATTTTTGGAGGAAACACACGTGATCATGAAGAGAACATACAAGCTCCTTAAGACAGTGACGGGAATTGAACCCAGCTCACTGGCACAGATTACAGCATGATGCTAACTGCTACACTACTATAACAGCAATAAGGTCAAGATTTCTCAAAGTTCAAAGTAAGTTTATTATTGGAGTACATATATCTCACCATCTACTACCCTGAGATCAACTTTTTTGCGGGGATATGCAATGAATCCATTGAACAATAACCATGATAGAATCAATGAAAAACTGCATCAATTTAGGTGTTTAAACAGTGTGCAAAAGACAAACCATGTTCAAATACAAAAAGAAAGAAATAGTAATAATAATATCGCATAAATAAGCAATAAATATCTGGAACATAAGATGAAGAGTCCTTGAAAGTGAGTCAATAGATTATGAGAACATTTTGATGAAGGGGCAAGTGAAGTTGAGTGAAGTTAAAGCAACACACATCAAAGTTGCTGGTGAACGCAGCAGGCCAGGCTGCATCTATAGGAAGAGGTACAGTCGATGTTTCAGGGCGAGACTCTTCGTCAGGACTAACTGAAAGAAGAGATAGTAAGAGATTTGAAAGTGGGAGGGGGAGGGGGAGATCCAAAATGATAGGAGAAGACAGGAGGGGGAGGGATGGAGCCAAGAGCTGGACAGGTGATTGGCAAAGGGGATATGAGAGGATCATGGGATGGGAGCCTGAGGGAGAAAGAAAGGGGAAGGGGGGGAAGCCCAGAGGATGGGCAAGGAGTTATAGTGAGAGGGACAGAGGGAGAAAAAGAGAGAAAAAAAAGGAGAAAAGAAAGAAAGGAGGGAGGGAGGGAGGGATGGGGTACAAAGGGGAGGTGGGGCGTTAATGGAAGTTAGAGAAGTCAATGTTGATGCCATCAGGTTGGAGGCTACCCAGACGGAATATAAGGTGTTGTTCCTCCAACCTGAGTGTGGCTTCATCTTGACAGTAGAGGAAGCCGTGGATAGACATATCAGAATGGGAATGGGACATGGAATTAAAATGTGTGGCCACTGGGAGATCCTGCTTTCTCTGGCGGACAGAGCGTAGGTGTTCAGCAAAACGGTCTCCCAGTCTACGTCAGGTCTCGCCAATATATAGGAGGCCGCATCAGAAGCACAAGACGCAGTATATCACCCCAGCCAACTCACAAGTGAAGTGTCGCCTCACCTGGAAGGACTGTCTGGGGCCCTGAATGGTGGTGAGGGAGGAAGTGTAAGGGCATGTGTAACACTTGTTCCGCTTACAAGGATTAGTGCCGAGAGGAAGATCGGTGGGAAGGGATGGGGTGGGGGGATGAATGGACAAGAGAGTCGTGTAGGGAGTGATCCCTGTAGAAAGCAGAAAGGGGGAGAGGGAAAGATGTGCTTAGTGGTGGGATCCCGTTGGAGGTGGCAGAAGTTACGGAGAATTATATGTTGGACCCGGAGGCTGGTGGGGTGGTAGGTGAGGATAAGGTGAGAATCAACTTTCCAGCTCTTAGCACCATCCCTCCCCCTCCTGTCTTCTCCTATCATTTTGGATCCCCCCCTCCCCCTCCCACTTTCAAATCTCTTATTATCTCTTCTTTCAGTTAGTCCTGACGAAGAGTCTCGGCCCAAAATGCTGACTGTACCTTTTGCTATATATGCTGCCTGGCCTGCTGCGTTCACCAGCATTTTTTTGTGTGTGTTGCTTGAATAGGTCCCACATGGGACGTTAGTTAGGAAAATTCAGTCGCTAGGTATACATGGAGAGGTGGTAAATTGGTTAAGACACTGGCTCAATGGAAGAAGCCAAAGAGTGGTAGTAGAGAGTTGCTTCTCAGAGTGGAGATCTGTGACTAGTGGTGTGCCATAGGGATTAGTGCTGGGTCCATTGTTATTTGTCATCTATATCAATGATCTGGATGATAATGTGGTAAATTGGATCAGCAAATTTGCTGATGACACAAAGATTGGAGGTGTAGTGGACAGTGAGGAAGGTTTTCAAAGCTTGCAGAGGGACTTGGACCAGCTGGAAAAATGGGCTGAAAAATGGCAGGTGGAGTTTAATACAGACAAGTGTGAGGTATTGCACTTTGGAAGGACAAACCAAGGTAGAACATACAGGGTTAATGGTAAGGCACTGAGGAGTGCAGTAGAACAGAGGGATCTGGGAATACAGGTACAAAATTCCCTAAAAGTGGCGTCACAGGTAGATAGGGTCGTAAAGAGAGCTTTTGGTACATTGGCCTTTATTAATCGAAGTATTGAGTACAAGAGCTGGAATGTTATGATGAGGTTGTATAAGGCATTGGTGAGGTCGAATCTCGAATATTGTGTTCAGTTTTGGTCAACAAATTACAGGAAGGATGTTAATAAGGTTGAAAGAGTGCAGAGAAGGTTTACAAGGATGTTGCCGGGACTTGAGAAACTCAGTTACAGAGAAAGGTTGAATAGGTTAGGACTTTATTCCCTGGAGCGAAGAAGAATGAGGGGAGATTTGATAGAGGTATATAAAATTATGATGGGTATAGATAGAGTGAATGCAAGCAGGCTTTTTCCACTGAGGCAAGGGGAGAAAAAAACCAGAGGACATGGGTTAAGGGTGAGGGGGGAAAAGTTTAAAGGTAATATTAGGGGGGGCTTCTTCACACAGAGAGTGGTGGGAGTATGGAATGAGCTGCCAGATGAGGTGGTAAATGTGGGTTCTTTTTTAACATTTAAGAATAAATTGGACAGATAGATGGATGGGAGGTGTATGGAGGGATATGGTCCGTGTGTAGGTCAGTGGGACTAGGCAGAAAATGGTTCGGCACAGCCAAGAAGGGCCAAAAGGCCTGTTTCTGTGCTGAAGTTTTTCTATAGTTTGTATGGGCTCTAATTTCCAGCATCTGCAGATTTCCTCGTGTTTGAGTGAAGTTATCTCGTTTGGTTCAACTGCCTGATGGTTGAGGGTTAACAACTGTTCCTGTACCTAGTGGTATGAGTCCTGTGGCTCCTGTACCATTTTCCTGATACCAGCAGCAAGAAGAGAGCATAGCCTGGCTTGTGGGGGTCTCTGATGATGGATGCTGCTTTCCTGTGACATTTCATGTAGATATGCTCAATGGTGTGGAGGGTTCCATCCGTGATGGATGGGTCAAATCCACTACTTTTCATAGAATTTTCCTTTCAAGAGCATCGCTGTTTCCCTAGCAGGCTGTAACGCAGCTCATAAAAAACACTCTTTGTAAAGTTTTAGATGTATTGTTGAAGTAGAGGAGCTGCTGTGCTTTCTTCACAATTGCACAGGACAGATCCTCAGAAGTAGTAACACCAAGGAATTTAAAGCTGCTGACTCTCTCCAACTCTGATCCTCTGGTGAGCACTGGCTCATGGACCTCTGGTTCATTAGGAAAGACTAAGGACTGTTTGGGGTAGTCAGCAAGGCTTTATGCAGAGGATATCCTGCCTCACTAATCTGATTGTGTTTTTCGATGATGCATCTAAAGAGGTTGAAGGCACCATAACACACACAAAATGCTGGAGGAACTCATCAGGTCAGGCAGCATCAACGGAGAGGAATAAACAGTTGATGTTTTAGGCCTGCTGCTTGACCTGCTGAGTTCCTCCAGCATTTTGTATGTGTTGCTCACGGTAACCAACATCTGCAGAATCTCTTGTGGACTTATCTTTTCTTCCACATGACTGAAGATCCCTCCCATGACTCAGGTTATGGGGAGAAAGCAGGAAAATGGGGTTGAGAGGGAAAATAAATCAGCCATGATGGAATGGTGGAACAGACTCGATGGGCTGAATGGCAAAATTCTGCTCTTATGTTGTATGGGCTTATGCTCTGTGGGGAAGGGAGAAGTCAGGAAGATGGGAATGAGAAGGAAAACAAATCAGCCATAATGGAATGGTGGAGCAGGCTTGATGGGCTAAATGGCCCAAAATTGCTTCAATGTCTTAATATTCTCTGATGTTATGGAGTTGTTGCACGGTGAATAACATGCCCATGGTACCTCTGTTTGGAACACATACGGCAAATTGGAGAGCATCACTGAGGAGGAAGCTAAGGAGATCACTGGCAAAGACCTTTCCTGTGGCAAACAACAGACTCCTCTTTCAACAACTAGACTCGCCTCCTTTCTTGAATATGGTTACTGTTACGCTTTATAACTCTAAAACATGAAAGTAATTGAAACTAACGTAGACATGCATTATCTCCCAGCTCCATGATTTCCTTTCCATTATTTTTCATGTTTTAGAGTTACAAAGTTCAAAAAGTTCAAAGTAAATTTATTAGAAAAGTACATATATGTTACCATCTACAACCCTGAGATTCATTTTCTTGCGCATCAACTGGGGCGTTCAACCAGAGCGCTTAAGCTAACAAACTGTGCAAATAAAAAAAGACAGGAATAATAAAAATAAGTAAGAAATAAATATCAAGAACATAGATGAAGAGTCCTTGAAAGTGGGTTCATTGGTTGTGGGAACATTTCAATGATGAGGGAAGTGAAGTTGAGTGAAGTTACCCCCAAAATATAACGGTTATACTTATCCCTTGTCACTCTTTTTCCAGTTAGCTCCTTCATCACTAAAACTGAGACAAATATTCCAGCAACTGCTGCACAATCCATTTGGGTACTATTTCTACATCCTATATATAATAGTTTACATTTAATTTCATCTGCCATTTAGCTGCCCACATCTGGATTTTGTTTAGATCTAACTGTATTGATTCTGCTGCCTGAATGTTATCAGCCCGTCCCCTTAATTTTGTATCATCAGCAAACTTCACTCGTTTATTTGTTATGTGCTTAACCAAGTTAATGTGAATTAAAAACAGCGGTCCCAAAACCAATCAATGCAGACCCCAATTTTTAACATCTTCTAGGTGTGAAAATACAAATGCGTGGTTGAATAACAATAAACCTGAACCTCATCTTGAACTTATGATTTTGTGGTTTGTCCAACAAATTTGAATCTGAGTTCAAATTCAAGTTCAAGTTTATTGTTGACTGTACATATGTACAACCAAACAGTGCATGCACAATACATATATCGCACACCGCACATAATACAAAATATTACCACAAATAGCTTCAAAAATATAATTCGAAATGCAAGTGAAGTACACAACACAGGTAAACAGTGAACAGCACAGAAAACAGTAACCAGCTCGCTGTCCTAGTGACGAGATCTCAGTGGTGGCAGGGTATTCATTGGTCTCACAACCTGAGGGAAGAAGCTATTACCCAGTCTGACAGTCAAAGGAGCGATGCCTCAAAAAGGTGGCTTCCAGTATTAAGGACCCCATCATCCAGGTCATACCTTGTTTTCTCTGTTACCATTAGGAAGGAGGGACAGAAGCCTGAAGGCATGGGCTCAATGATTGAACTCTGCCATCCGATTTCTGAATGGACACTGAACCCATGAACACCACCTCACTACTGTTTTATTTCTATTTTTGCACTACTTTTTTAATTTAACTATTATATATATATATATTTACTGTAATTCACATTTTTTCTCTAACATTATGTATTTCATTGTACTGCTGCCACAAAGACAACAAACTTCATGACATAAGCTGGTGATATTAAACCTGATTCTAATTCTGATGATCCTGTACCTCTTTCCTGATGGGAGTGGATCATAGAGATTGTGGGAGACATGGTAGGGATCCCAAGTAATGCTCCAGGTCATATGTATACAACACGTCACAGTAGTGTAGCGGATAGTGCGACACTATTACAGACCGGGGCATTTTGGGGACAGAGTTCAATTCCAGCACCGTTCTGTAAGGAGTTTATATGTATTCCCTGTGGAATGCATGGGCTTCTCCGGGTGCTCCTGTTTCCTCCCACAATCCAAAGAAGGCTAATTGGTCATTGTAAATTATCCAGTGATTAGGCTGACGTTAATCATGTTTGTCGGGGGTTGGCAGAGGGCATAACTTAAAGGGCTGGAGGGGCCTATTCTTCGCTGTATCACTAAATAAAATAAATAAATAAATAAATAAATGTTACAAATGTGGAGGAAGGAGACCCCAATGATCATCTCTGTAGATTGACTATCCTCTGTCGGGTCTTGCAGTCGGATGTCTTGCAGCTTCCGTACCACACGATGATGCAGCCAGACAGGATACTCTTGACGGTATATCTGTAGAAAGTTTTTAGAATGGAGGGGGAGCCTTACATGCTTCAACAGCAGTTTAAGCAGGATGAGAAGAAAGGGTTAACGTTTCAGACAAACTTCAAACAGAAGCACAAACTCTGTTTCGTTCTCTACAAATGCTGCCTGATTTCCTAAGCATTTCTAGCAGGATTAGAAGATAAAAGCAAGGATGCAATGTTAAGGCTTTATAAGTTACTGGTGAGGCCTCATTTGTAATATTGTGAGCCATATTGGGCCCCTTATCTAAGGAAGGATGTTCTGACATTGGAGAGGGTTCAAAGAAAGTTCACAAAATGATTCCGGGATTGATAGGGTTATCAGATGAGGAGTGTTTGATAGCTCTGGGTCTGGAATTCAGAAAACTGATCTCATTGAAACCTATCAACTGTTGAAATATTTCGATAGAGTGGATGTGGAGAGGATGATGGGAGAATCGAAGACCAGAGGACACGGTCTCAGAGTAGAGGACATCCACTTAGAACGGAGGTTAGGAGGAATTTCTTTAACCAGAGAGCGGTGACTCTGTGAAATTCAGTGCTAGAAGCTGCTGTGCAGTCATTGGGTGTACTTAATGCAGAGGTTGATAATTCTTGATTTGTCAGGGCATGAAGGGATACGGGGAGAAGCCAAGAGACTGGGGATGAGAGGGAAATAGATCCACCATGATGAAATAGTAAAGCAGTCTCAATGGGCCAAATGGCCTAATTCTACTTACATGTCTTGTGGTCAGTCTCTGTTTTTATTTCAGATTTCCTACAACTGAAATCTGTTATTTCAGCTGTTTGACCCTTAGATTAGGTCAATGTGCTAGCTGACCAGGGGTCAACTCTAGAACGTTTGGTAACTCTGTTGTCAAGATGACCTCAGATGAAAAATTAACTGCACAGAAGATTTGCTTGAAAAAAAAGACTTCCATTTTTTATTAAATTATTTTCTCTTTAGAACAAAGTCATGAACGATACTGAGGAAAAAGTGAGTGTTTGACTACATTGCTGATTCAGATTTTGATATTTATGACAAAAACAGTGATGTCAGTTCCATTTGGAAATGTTACTCAGTCCTCAGTGCTGACAAGTCTACATATCCTATCATCATTATCCAGGTGTCAGTCTTGGCTCGGTAGAAGCATTCTCACCTCCATGTTAAAAGGTCATGGACTGAAGCCCAGATGAAGGAACTTCAGCACATAATCTAGGTTGATGCATCAGTACAGCACTGAGGGTGAGTTACACAGTTGGAAGTGTGATCTTTTTAATAAGACATTAAGCTGATGCATAGTCTGAACTGTCAGGTGGGTGTAAAAGATCCCATAGCATAATTTGTAGAGCAGGAACATATCCCCAGTGTCCTGGCCAATGTTTACATGTCAATGTGTGATGGTATTGGGTTTGCGATCTACGACGTTCTGAATTCAAGTGATGATCTTAACCCCTATCTGATATAGATAGCTGCAGGTACTCTCACTAAAGGGAGGTTTAGCCACCTGCCCTTCCAAGGCTTGTTCACTTCCCTTCATGGTGAGTTTAGCAGCCAATACCCAGTATCAGAGCAGAAAGTCCTCCCCACCCACACCAAAGGGGAGATACTGTCAGCTAACGAAGTAGCTTAAACACAATTCATTTATTTTTAGTGATACATATTTAAATCTAGACAAAATTCCTGGAACATATTTAAAACACACAGGGGATTTCTATTTTATAAAAGGTTTCCAAATTACAAACCATTTCTAAACACAAAGGATATCCAAAACAAAGGTACAAATCCTATAAGACGTTGAGGGCAGAGGAATGGATTCTAAATATCCCCTCTTACTCTTATTCTTCTTTCTGTTTTTTGACCATTCCCAAAACACCTGGCTGCTCCCTAAAATTTATACTGCTTTTTTGCTGCTTGGTGACTTCACATGCATTTTTTCAGATACATTTTCACACAAATGGTCTGAGGCAGCAGTCTCAGACACACACTTCTCTCTCTCACCGTATCTCCTCACCTGCCCATCAGCTCCCTCTGTTTCTCCTCCCCCTTCCCTTTCTTCTATGGCCTTCTTTCCTCTCCTGTCAGATTCCCCCTTCTCCAACCCATTATCTCTTTCACCACTCAACTTCCCAGTTCTTCATAGAACATAGAATAGTACAGCCCATTACAGGCCCTTTGGCCCACAATGTTGTGCCAACCCTCAAACCCTGCCTCCCATACACCCCCACCTTAGATTCCTCCATATACCTGTCTAGTAGTCTCTTAAACTTCACTAGTGTATCTGCCTCCACCACTGACTCAGACAGTGCATTCCACGCACCAACCACTCTGAGTAAAAAACCTTTCTCTAATATCCCCCTTGAACTTCCCACCCCTTACCTTAAAGCCATGTCCTCTTGTATTGAGCAGTGGTGCCCTGGGGAAGAGGCGCTGGCTATCCACTCTATTTATTATCTTGTACACCTCTATTATGTCTTCTCTCATCCTCCTTCTCTCCAAAGAGTAAAGCCCTAGCTCCCTTAATTTCTGATCATAATGCATACTCTCTAAACCAGGCAGCATCCTGGTAAACCTCCTCTGTACCCTTTCCAATGCTTCAACATCCTTCCTATAGTGAGGCACCCAGAACTGGACACAGTACTCCAAGTGTGGCCTAACCAGAGTTTTATAGAGCTGCATCATTAACCCACAACTCTTAAACTCTATCCCTTGACTTATGAAAGCTAACACTCCATAAGCTTTCTTAACTACCCTATCTACCTGTGAGGCAACTTTCAGGGATCTGTGGACATGTACCCCCAGATCCCTTTGCTCCTCCACACTTCCAAGTATCCTGCCATTTACTTTGTACTCTGCCTTGGAGTTTGTCCTTCCAAAGTGTACCACCTCACACTTCTCCGGGTTGAACTCCAGCTGCCACTTCTCAGCCCTCCCCCTCTCCCGGTTTCACCTATCACCTCCCATCTTGTACTTCTTCCTCCCCTCCCACACCTTCTTGCTCTAACCTCTCATCTTTTTTTCCCAGTCCTGGTGAAGGGTCTCAGCCTGAAACATCAACTGTTTACTCTTTTCCATAGATGCTGCCTGACCTGCTGAATTCCTCCAGCAATTTGTGTGTGTTACCCAAAATTAATGCTGTGAATGCTGACTTTCTGAGTACACAAATATTCAAATTATTTATAGAACAGCTATTTGATGATTTCACTCCTTAGAAGATTGCGAAGATTTGGCGTGACATCTAAATCTTTGACAAACCTCTACTGGTGTGGTGTGAAGAGTATATTGACTGGCTGCATTATGCACGAGTATGAAAATACCAATTCCCTTGAACGTAAAACAGAAGGGCACATTGCTAACTCAGCATCTGGTCATTAACCCATCGCTTGGTGCCATCTCGATACATTTCATAGTATGTTTCAATGTGGATGTGATAAATAAATTTGAATCTGAAACTGCTCTTTGCTGGGAAAAATTGGGCGCTCGGTTTTCCTACACTACATAAACTGTAAAGGTATTCATTGGCTGAGGAGAAAGAGATAGAGGGAATGAGAGAAAGAGAGAGAGTGTGTGTGTGTGTGTGTGTGTGTGTGTGTGTGTGTGTGAGAGAGAGAGAGTGAGAGAGACAGAGAAACAGAGTGACAGAGAGAGAAAGAGAGAATGCAATGTAGTTAACATAAAGTACAAAGTTCAAAGCAAATTTATTATCAAAATACATACATGTTACCATTAACAACCCTGAGATTCATTTTCCTGTGGGCATATTCAGTGAATCCAAAAAACACAATAGAATCAATGAAAGACCGTACCCAGTGGGGCAAAAAAAAACATATGTGTAAAGAACAACAAACTGCAAATATAAAAGAGAAAAATAATAATAATGATAACAATAAATAAATAAGCAATAAATACAAGGAGGAGAAGATGGAGGAGGAGAAGAGACGCAGCTCGCAGCGGCCACTCCGGTGGTGATACCTGTTATTTGTCAAGTAGGGTGCCGTGCGCAATCCTGATTTGATGGAGACAGACGGAGAGCGCAGAGGAAAATCTGGTGAAACTTCTGAAATGCCTGTTTCGCTGCCGCTGCTACTGTGTGGTCCAGAATCTCGGGAGGGGAAGGCCCCGAGTCCTCAGCTTTGCTTGTTGCTCGGCAGCTGGGGCGGGGTCGAAGCGCTCGGCAGAGATGGTGCTCGGTGCTTGGTGTCGGAGGGCTGGTCGGAGGCTTGAAGTTTTCGGACGGACTCAGAGTGGGCTGTGGTCGGGTGCTTCTAGGGTGCAAGTTTGCGGCGCTGGAGGTTCATGGCAGGGAGCGTTTTTCCCTTCTACCATCTGCGTGAGATGTTGGGGCTATCGGGACTTTGAGATTTTTTTTTACCGTGCCCATGGTCTGCTCTTTAGTAAATTACGGTATTGCTTTGCACTGTTGTAATTATATGTTATAATTATGTGGTTTTTTATCAGTTTTAGTCTTGGTCTGTCCTGTGTTTCTGTGATATCATACTGGAGGAACATTTTACATTTTTTAATGCAGGCATTTCTAAATGACAATAAACGAGGACTGAGTGTCCTCATAATCTAATCTAATATCAAGAACATGAGAATGAAGAGACCTTGAAATTAAGCCCATTGGTTGTGAAAATAGTTCAGTGATGGGGCAAGTGAAGTTATCCCATTTGGTTCAAGACCCTGATGGTTGAGAGGTAATAACTCTTCCTGAACTTGGTAGTGTGGGTCCTGAGGCTCCTGTACCTTCTTCCTGTTGGCCACGGTGTGAAGAGAACATGTCCTGCATTGGGGGGGTGGGGGATCTCTAATGATGGATGCTGCTTTCCTGTGACAATGCTCTGTGCAGATATTCTCAAATGAGGAGGACTTTACCTGTAAAGGACTGCACTGTACCCACTAATTTTTGTAGGATTTTCCATTCAAGGGCACTGGTGTTTCCATACCAGACTGCGATGCAGCCAATTAACATACTCTTCACGACACATCTATAGAAGTTTGTCAAGGTATTAGATGTCATGCTGAATCTTTGCAAATTCTTAAGGAAGTAGACACAATGCCATACTTTCTTCATAATTGCACTTTCTCGTGGTTTCCTCCTCCTGAAGTCAAAAATCATCTCCTTGGTCCTACTGACATTGAGTGAGAGGTTGTTGCTGTGGCACCACTCAGCCAGATTTTCAATCTTCCTCCCATATACTGATTTGTCAGCACCTTTGATTCAGCCAACAACTGTGGTGTCATCAGCAAATTTAAACATGTGCTTAGCCACACAGTCATAAGAGTAAAGTGAGCAAAGCAGGGGCTAAGAACAGAGCTTTGTGCTGCACCTGTGCTAAAGGAGATTGTGGAGGAGATGTTGCTGCCAATCCAAACTGACTGGGGTCTGCAACTGTAGAAATCAAGTATCCAACTGCACAAGGAGGTATTGAGGCCAAGGTCCTGAAGGTTATTAATTAGTTTGTTGGGATTTTGAGATTATAAGAGAATACATATGAAAAATAAAACTCAACGCATCTGGAATATCTATTTGTGAGAAGATTTTTGGCTCAAAAGGACTTTTTTTTATTTGTGGTACTTCATTTAAGTCTCCAGATATATTTAAAAATGTATTTAGCAAGACATTTCCATATAATTCCTGATGGACAAGTATAATGTGAGCCAGGAAGTTGTTTGGTCTGCTGTTCAGAATTAGTGTTATCTTGTTTAAACAATAATGATGAAGAGACACATTTTCTTCCAGACATTTAAAGCTGAATTGTTAAATTCAGTCTTTGCTTTTTACAATAACCTGTCAAATTACTTATCTTGCTTTATTTTTTCAGAAACCTTATGTTAAACTAGAACTGCCAGTTCACAAATTGGAGCAAGTTAGTACCAATTAGTCCATCTCCCAGGACATGCCCTCTTCTCATTGCTATCATCAAGAGGAGGTACAGGAGGAGTAAAAAGACACATGCTGAATGTTTTGAGAAAGGCTTCTTCTGCACCACCATCAGATTTCTGAGTGGACAATGAATCCATGTCTACTTCCTCACTATATTTTTTTCTATTTTTGCTCTTAATTTTAATATATATATTTTTTATTGTAATATATAGTATTTTTATTTTTATTATGTATTGCAATTTACTCTTGCTACAAAACAACATAGAACTTCCTGTGTCCAAGCATTTTAAATCCTGATTCCCATTCCTGTTCCAACATGTCGATCAGTGCCAAGATGAGGTCACCCTCAGGGTGGAGGAGCAACACCTTATATTCCGTCTAGGTAGCCTCCAACCTGATGGTATAGATATTGATTTCTCCTTTCAGTAAAAAAAAAATCCCTCCTCCCCCAATCTTTTTCTATTCCCCACTCTGGCCGCTTACTTCTTCACACCCGTCTATCACCTTGCCCTGGGTCCCCTCCTCCTTCCCTTTCTCCTATGGTCCACTCTCCTCTCCTATCATATTCCTGCCTCTACAGCCCTTTACCTTTCCCACCTACCTGCCTTCACTTATCAGCTTCAAGCTATCCTCTTTCCTCATCTCCCACCTTTTTAATCTAGGATCTTCCCTCTTCCTTTCCAATCCTGATGAAGGGTCTTGGCCTGAAATGTCTTCTGTTTATTCATTTCCATAAATACTGCCTGACTTGCTGAGTTCCTCCAGCATTTTGTGTGATTTGCTCTGGTTTTCCAGCATCTGAAGAATTTCTCATGTCTGCATTTTATGATACATGCCAGAGATATTAAACCTGATGCTGATTCTGATATACAGGAAATATGTTACTGTTCCATGTGTGCCTCACAACATGTGTACAAAGAAACATTTACCATCTTCTCTTTCATCACAATCTTTCTAACTGGCTGCCTCACCATCTGGTATTGGGGGCTACAGCACAGTATCAAAGTAAGCTGCAGAGAGTTAGCTACCTCTATCATAGGCACTAGCTTCTGTAGCATCCAGGTCATCTTCAAGGAGCAATGCCTCAGAAAGGTGGCATCCATCACCAAGGTCATGCCCTCTTCTCATAACAGCCATCAGGAAGGAGGTACAGGAGCCTGAAGGCACACACTCAACGATTCAGGAATAGTTTCTTCCCCTCCGCCACTCTGATTTCTGAATGGACATTGAACCTATGTACACTACCTCGCTACTTGGTTTTAATTTCCTATTTTTTGCACTACTTGTTTAATTTAGCTATTTAATGTATGTTTAATTACTGTAATTCAGTTTTCTTTTTCTCTCTATTATCATGTATTACAACGTAACTACTACCTCAAACTTCATGACATACGCCGGTGATATTAAACCTGATTCTGATTACCTTCCCTCCCTTCTCATTTGTACGCATCACTTGAGAACATCTCAAAAAGTGTGCTAGAGTATTCTTCACTGACGTCCATGGAATAAAAGAATAACTAGGGGTCAGAAAGCACTTGCTGATGAGTCCCACCTGCCCTTCTCTTTCCACGTCTTCGTTGAGCTTTAGCGCATTTCCAGAATCTTCTGTTGCTACTCCACTTATAACGTCGACACCAGCAGATTTTCTTCCATTTGCGATACATCATTGCAAACAGATTCGCCCTGATCTCCTCAGCTGTGTCGATGAAAGTGTTTGGTACCTGCTTGCTCTCAATCATTCATTCAGAGGCAAACTCTAAAACCACTTTAGGATTAATAGTAATGATAAGAAAGCCATGATAAGTGAATCAATTACACTACAGAGATAAAGAGCTCCAGCTGGCTTAGCCATACTTCGACATCTATTTTCTCTCTGTCTCTTCGGAAGCTACAATCAACGCCAAGTATGTTACAAACACCCAGACAATTTACTCTCAGTGGCCACTTTATTAGGTACATGAGTGGAACTCAGTGTGGTCTTCTCCTGCTGTAGCCCATCCACATCAAGTTTTAAAATGTTGTGCATTCAGAGATACTCTTCTGCACACCAATGATGTAATGAGTGGTTATTTAAGCACTGTCAACTTTCTGCCAGCCTGAACCCATCCGGACATTTCCTTCTGACCTTTCTCACTAACAATGTGTTTTTGCACACAGAACTCCCTCACACTGATCTTTTTTTTTGCACCATTCTCTGTAATCCCTAGATCAGCAGTTTTTGAGATACTCGAACTATCCCATCTGGCACCAACATTCAATCCACAGTCAAAGTCACTTTGATCATATTTCTTCCCCATCCTAACGTTTGGTCTGAACAGCAGCTAGGACTTTTGACCATGTCTGCATGCTTTTATGCATCGAGTTACTGCCACGTGATTGGCTGATTAGATATTTGCGTCAATGAGCAGGTGTAGCAGTGTACCTAATGAAGAGCCCACTGTGTGCAGAGAAGAGGAGAAGACTACAAATGTTTGGAACAAATGTGTAATACAGCTATAAGTAAGACTGAAAGACATCCAAACTCAATACAGGTAGCCTGGACTCTATAGTCAAGTTCCTCAGAAATCCACAGCACACAAAATGAATTTCTGTGACAAATCAAGCGAAGTTCTTCCGCTAGTATTACATTAGCAAAATGACACACATATGTATCCTGCCAAAAGCAGCTGTTATTGTTTGTTTCTTGAAAATGTACTATTTAACAAATGACTTTTGGGAAAATAAACTTCTGTTGATAAGACCGTTACACCATAACACACAGGAGCAGAATTAGGCCATTCTGCCTGTTGAGGTATCTCCACCATTCCATCATGGCTGATTTATTATCCCTGACAACCCCATTCTCCTAGTTTTTCCCGTAACCTTTGATACACTTACTAATCAAGAACCTATCAACCTCCATTTTAAATATATCCAATGACTTGACCACCACAATCATCCGTGACAATGAATTCCATGATTCACCACCATCTGGCTAAAGAAATTTCTCCTGATCATTGTTCTAAATGGACTTCCCCCCATTCTGAGGCTGTGTCCTCTGGTTCTAGACTCACTCACTATAGGAAACATCCTCTCTACATCTACTCCATCTAGGCCTTTCGATATTCAATAGGTTTGAATTAGATTCCCCTCATTCTTCTAAACTCCATTGAGTATAGTATATAAGGAGAATGCAGAGTTACAGATCAGGAGACTGCTGTGGACATCAACAAAAGAGAAGATAGTTCACAAGCAGACAGCCATTTTATCATTCTGCAATTGTACCCACTACTGGTCAGGCTACTCATCATATAGCAATTAGCCCACCTATTGGCAACCAGTCAGTCCATTCACTGTTAGTAAGCCATTCCACTCCCATTCTGATTCCAACATGTTGGTCCATGACCTCCTTTTGTGTCATGGTAAGGCCAACCTCAGGTTGGAGGAACAACACCTAATAGCATGATTATTGATTTCTCCCTCTGGGTAAAATAATTTTCCATCCTCTTCCCCTATTCCCCACAATGGCCTCTTATTTCTTCTCAAATGCCTGTCTCCTCCCCCTGGGTCCCCTCTTCCTTTCCTTCTATGGTCTATTCTTCTCTCCTATCAGATTCCTTCCTCACCAGCTATTTATCTTTCCCATCCACCTGGTTTCACCTATCACTTTCTAGCTATGCTCTTTCCCCTCCTCCCACCTGCTTATTCTGGAGTCGTTTCCCCTCCTTTCCAGTCCTAAAGAATGGTCTCAGCCCGCAATGTCAACTGTTTATTCATTTCCACTGATGCCGACTTCCTCCAACATTTTGTGTGTGTTGCATTCCACTCATATCCAGAATTTACATAGCTGTTATAAGACTACTGAATGGCTCCCCAGAACAATAAGACTATGCTCTCTTCTCACTACTGCCATCAGGAAGGAGGTACAGGATTCTTAGATCCTCCATCACCAGGAACAGTTTTTACCCTTCAACTACCGGCCTCCTGAATCAGCATAGATAACTTCACTCACCTCAACACTGAACTGATTCCACAACCTATAGACTCACTTTCAAGGACTCTTCAACTCATGTTCACATTATTTAGAACATATAACATAGAACGGTACAGTACAGTAATAACAATGCAGTGCTGAACCAACTAAATTAGTAACAACTATCTAGCTAAACTAATCACTTCTGCCTGCAGAAAATCCAGATTGCTCCATTTTCTTCACATTCATGTGCCTATCGGAACGTCTTAAAGGTCTCTGATGTTTTGGACTCTACCACCACCCAGGCAGGCCTGCATCCACCATGCTTTATTTTACTGTATTTATTAACTTATTTTGTTTTTTTTTATTTACAAAATTTGTCTTCTTTTGCACATTTGTTGCTTGTCAGTCTTAGAGTATGTATAATTTTTCATTGATTTGATGGTGGATGCCTTCATTCACAGAAGAACAAAGTATAGCAAATGTATCTCAAGATAGTATATGGTAATATAGAAGTACTTGGATAATAAATTTACTTTGAACTTTGAAGGATGGATTCTTGACCTCACAAACTACCTAATTCTGATCTTGTACCTTATTGTTTACCTGCACTGCACTCTCTCTGCAGCTGTTACACTTTATTCTGCATTCTGTTATTGTTTTACCTTGCTCTACCTCAATACACTGTGTAATGATTTGATCTGTATGAACAGTATTCAGGAAAGGTTTTTCACTCTATCTTGGTACATGTAACAATAATAAACCAATTACAATTACAGACAATCAGCAAGCTGGTAATCATAGAAACATAGAAAACCTACAGCACAATACAGGCCCTTCGGCCCACAAAGTTGTGCCGAACATGTCCCTACCTTACAACTACCTAGGCTTACCCATAGCCCTCTATTTTTCTAAGCTCCATGATGCCATCCAGGAGTCTCTTAAAAGACCCTGTCGTTTCTGTCTCCACCATCGCCACCCCATTCCACGCACTCACCACTCTCTGCATTAAAAGCTTACCCCTGACATCTCCTCTGTATCTTCTTCCAAGCACCTTAAAACTATGCCCTCTCGTACTAGCCAATTCAGCCCTGGGGAAAAGCCTCTGACTTTCCACACAACCAATGCCTCTCATCATCTTGTACACCTCTATGAAGTCACCTCTCATCCTCCATCGCTCCAAGGAGAAAAGGCCGAGTTCACTCAACCTATTCTCATAAGGCATGCTCCCCAATCCAGGCAACATCCTTGTAAATCTCCTCTGCACCCTTTCTATGGTTTCCAATCATGAGCCACACTGCACTATTCTACCCAGTATGGGCTACCCAGCAATTTATGTCATCTGTAGGACAAGATTTGTCCACTACATAATGCAAAGTCAGTTCAAAGTAAATTTATTATCAGACTATGTAAATATCACCATGTAATACCCTGAGATTTGGTTTCTTGCAGGCACTCACAGTAGAACAAAGAAATACAACAGAATCAATGTCCTACACACAAAGATTGACGAGCAACCAATATGCAAAAGAAGACAAACTGTGCAAATACAAAAAAAACAAAGAAACAAACAAATAAATAAATAGACATAGTTGGAGAGTCCCTGAAAGTGAGTTTAGAGGTTGCAGAGTCAATTCAGAGTTGAGGTGAGTGAAGTTATCCTCTCTGGTTCCACCAGCATTTGTGTGTGTTGCCTTGAGTGAAGTAATGCTTTTGGTTCAAGAGCCTGATGGTTGAGGGGTAATAACTGTTCCTGAAACTAGTGGCATGAGTCCTAAGGCTTCTGTACCTTCTTTCTGATGACAGCAATGAGAAGAGAGCATGATTTGGGCGGCAGGGATGATGATGAATGCTGCTTTCCTGCAACAACATTTCTGTCATAACTCCTGTCACCACTTAAAGAAAAAAATTAAACTCCTTCAGGGCAAGCATATTTCAAAGAGATATCAACTGCTATGGTCTGCTGTCCCCAGCTGCTTCAAAAGGGCAACAATTATACCAGTGCCCAGGAAGAGTAGTGTGAGCTGCCCTAATGACTGTTGCCCGGTAGTACTCACTTCTACGGTGATGAAATGCTTTGAGAGGTTGCTCATGACTAGAATCAACTCCTGCCTCAGCAAGGGCCTGGACCCACTGTAATTTGCCTATCACCACAATAGGTCTACAGCAGGTGCAATCTCAATGGCTCTTCACACATCCTGACATAGGTGCTTGTATTGGTGATATAATACAAACACCAATAGATCACCAATATGAACACTCGTACCAGGCTGCTGTTCATTGACTATAGCTCAGCGTTTAACACCATCTTTCCTTCAGTCTTGATCAAAAAGCTACAGAACCTGGGCCTCTATACTTCCCTCTGCAATTGGATCCTCAACTTCCTAAATGGAAGACCACAATCTCTGGGAATTGGTAATAACACCTCCTCCTCTCTGACGATCCACACTGGCATACCTCAGGGATGTGTGCCATACCTATGACTGTGTGGCTAGGCTTAACTCAAATGCCATCTATAAATTTGCTGAAGATACAAGCATTGTTGGCAGAATCTGAGATGGAGACAGGAGGATGCACAGGAGCGAGATATACCAACTAGTTGAGTGGTGTCATAGCAACAACCTTGCACTAAACATCAGTAAGACCAAAGAGCTGATTGCGGACTTCAGAAAGGATATGGCGAGGGACCATTAACCAATCCTCATAGAGGGATCAGAAGTGGAGGGAGTGAGCAATTTCAAGTTCCTGGGTGTCAAGATCTCTGGGGATCAAACCTGGTCTCAACATATTGATGTTGCTACAGTATAAAGAAGGCAAGACAGTGACTATATTTCACTAGGAGTTTGAAGAGATTTGGTTTGTCACCTAAAACGCTTGAAAACTTCTACAGGTTTACCATGGAAAGCATTCTGACAGGCCGCATCACTGTCTGATATGGGGGGGGGGGTGCTATTGCACAGGACTGAAATAAGCTACAGAAAGTTGTAAAATTAATCAATACCTTGGATACTAAACTCCATAGTATCCGGAAGTCTTCAAGGAGAAATGCCTCAGAAAGGAGGCATCCATCATTAAAGACCCCCATCACCCAGGACATGCCCTCTTCTCATTGTTACCATCGGGAAGGAGATACAGAGGCCTAAAGGTACACACTCAGCGATTCAGGAACAGCTTCTTCCCCTCCACCATCAAATTTCTAAATGGACATTGAACCCATGAGCACTCTCTCACTTTTTTTAAATTATTTCTGTTTTTGCATTACTATTTTTAATTTAACTATTTATTATACATATATATACTTACTGTAATTCAATTATTTTTTTTCTATATTTATCACATATTTCATTGTACTGCTACCACTAAGTTAGTAAATTTCATGACATATGCCGTTGATATTAAACCTGATTTGAATTTCCGGAGATGCTGCCTGACCTGCTGAGTTCCTCCAGCAGTTTATGTGTGCTGTTCTGAGATCAGTAGTATTCTATCATCAGGTACATGTCCTGGAGCCAAAATATAAATTACTAAATCATGAAACATCTTGTGATTAATCTTTCATTCGACTTTTCAAATGCACAAATCAATTTTCCGTGACAAAAGCTGATTATTGACGTTAATTTGGGATCTTTGCTAAAAAGGGATCTTGCAAAGACTACAAATGCTCCCTTCCGGAAAGCACTACGGGGCTATTGCAACAAAGACTTCATGCCATCTTAAAAAATTCTTCTCCCAGGCAGGTAATCTGATCAACCATTCTGGTTAGACCTCTCCCCGCCCACCTCTATCCATTACCTCTGTCACTGCACTGTAAAGATTTTACACTACTTTTTATAATACTGTGTACATTGTACATATCTTCTGGCATTTATGCACCTTTTATTCCATATCCGTGTTTCTAGCTAGGGTGTCTAACAATTTTGCACAATACTGTATTTGTCAATGAGTTTGTAAATCTGGCGGGAGCAAAGGATGGTGGGAATGATGAGGGAGGAGCAGCACGAGAGGGGTGTGGAATAGGGACAGGGAAGGAGTGCCGGGGCAGGGGGAGTTGTAACCAGCCCTGTGACACCAGGCAAGGTCACTTGATTCCAAACAAGTGGTTTATTGATCATTACAGAATGTCTCTCTGGTACTTCTCACACCCTTCCCTCTCCCTTCCCATTTTCCCAACTCTGATTTCCCTCTCCCTGCCCCTTTCCCACTCTCAGTCCACAATGGAGACCCATATCAGAATCAGGTTTATAATCAGTCACATATGTCATGAAATTTGTGTTTTTTTGTAGTAGTGTAATACATAAAATTTACTGTAAGTTACAGTAAGAAATACTGTATATTCAAAATAAAGTAGTGTAAAAAGAAAAGTAGTGTAGTATTCTTGGTCCATGGACCATTTAGAAATCTGACTGCAGAGGGTAGAAGCTGTCTTAAAACATTGAGTGTGTGACTTCAGGCTCCTGTACCTCCTCTCTGATTACAGTAACGAGAAAAGGCTATGCCCTGGATGGTGAGTGTCTTTCAAGGTGGATGTGCCTTTTCAAGGCACCAACATTTGAAGATTTCCTTGATAATAGGGAGGCTAGTGCTCATGGTGGAGCTGGCTGAATTTGCAACCCTCTGCAGCTCTTTCCAATCCTGTGCATTAACACCTGCGCGTCAGATGGTGGTGAAACCAATCAGAATGCTCTCCGTGGTACATCAGTAGAAACTTCCAAGAGTCTTTGATGACATACCAAATCTCCTCAAACTCCAAATGAGGGCAGCGTGCCTTCTTCACGAATGGATCAGTATGTTGGACCCAGGTTAGATCCTCAGAGGTGTTGACCCTCAGGAACTTAAAGCTGCTCAGCCGTTCCACCTCTCACCCCCTCAGCGTCCTCCTGACTTCTCCTTCTTGAAGTCCGCATTTATCTACTCTGAAATATGAAGAATAAAGTGTTGTTGGGCATAGCCAGACAGCTCAGTCATACACACTTACTCCCTTGACTGTTAGGCTCAAATGTTACATCTTTAATTTGAATACATAAATGTCAAATAGTGACATTTTGTTCATTGGTTATTAGTTATTATTTGCTGCTCATTAAGATTATTATTGCTGAGAAAATGATGTTTTTGCCTTTAGCCTTTAGGCATCTAAAGCTGAGGATTTTTTTCTAAACTGCTTTTGGATCTATTGCAGGAAAGCAGGTCCAAACCTTGGCCTGGCTCATGGTGCACATGGTGGTTCGGTCAAAAGTTCAAAGTAAATTTATTATCAAGCCACATATATGACACCATATAAAATTGGTGTGATTGTAAAACTTTCTAGTTCCAAAGATTGTTGACTAGCTCTAGAGCCGTTAGGTATACTAGAATTGGAATTGGTTTATTGTCACATGTACCGAGATACAGTGAAAAGCACTTGTCTTGAAAACTGTTCATACAGATTTCACTGTGCATTGTGAAAGTGGTTCTGGTTTCTGATTACTCCTTTTCCTTCTTGCTATTGTGCTATTTTGATCAGGGCGGACTGACTGACTGCAGCCTGCAGTCAACGAACGACATAGCACTAAATTGTAAGAACAATATACAGTACAGGTCAATGATTAAGTGGAGGTTCATAATGAGGTAGATTGTGAGACAATCTTATTGCACTAGGGAACTATTCAATGCCTTATAACAACAGGGTAGAAGCTATGCTTGAGCCTGGTTTGACAGACTTGATGGCTTTTGCATCTTTCACTTGATGAGAGAGATGAGATGAGAAAATCTCGGAGGTAAATTGGGTCTTCTATATACAATAAGTTCTTGGATATTCATTTGCTATAGTCACAGCCCAACTGCTCTGTATTAGTATACTAATTGATATGGAAATTCTTCCCCACCCAAAGGCATTTCTCCTTTCCAGTCATTGCTTAGAGGATGCAAAAGCTGAGATTTAAATGCCATAAATGTGAGACATACAAGAAGATCCTGACGTAAAGGCACAGGTCTTGATGAGTTTGTTCAATGAGAATTCCCTTTTAACAAGGAGATTTGCCGAATCAGCCTGTCATCTAAAACTTTGACAAACTTTAATAGGGGCACAGTGGAGAGCACCCTGACTGGTTGTATGGAATGGAAAAGCCTACAAAAAGTGGTCCACACAGGCCAGTTAATCACAAGAAAAGCCCTCTCCATCCTTGAGCACATCTACAAGGAGTGCTGCCACAAGAAAGCAGCCTCCATCATCATAGACCCACACCATCCAGACTATGCTTGGTTAGGAGAAGAGAGAATGCCCAGGGTGTGAGGGGTCCTCCTTGAAAGTAAGGCAGTGAGTCAATGCAGGGGAGGCCGGTTTGCTTGATAGATCAGGCTGTGGATCACGGTTATTTATTTATTAGTTTAGAGATCCAGCGCAGTACCAGGCCCTTCTGGCCCGATGAGACTACACTGTCCAATTACACCCATGTGACTAATTAACCACAAATTCCTCTGCCATCTGAATCCAGAATGGATATTGAATCCATGAACATAAAAACATAGAAAATAGGTGCAGGAGTAGGCCATTCAGCCCTTCAAGCCTGCACTGCCGATCAGTATGATCATGGCTGATCAACCAACTCAGAACCCTGTACCAGCCTTCCCCCCATACCCCCGATCCCTTTAGCCACAAGGGCCATATCTAACTCCCTCTTAAATATAGCCAATGAACTGTCCTCAACTGTTTCCTATGGCAGAGAATTCCACAGGTTCACCGCTCTCTGTGTGAAGAAGTTTTTCCTAATCTCTTTATCCTCAAACTGTGACCCCTTGTTCTGGACTTCCCCAATATCAGGAACACTACCTCACTACTTTCATTTCTCTCTTTTTGCATTATTGACATAATTTAACTTTTTAATAAACACATATTCTTACTGGAGAGGATGTCAGTTCAGCCATTCAGCCAATCAAGTCTGCTTCATCAATCCATTTCTGTAACAAGAGAGCTAAGGATGGTGGTGAACCCAAGTGAGGCCTGAAATTAACTGCAGCTCAAAATAAACAAGACAACACAAACAAAATCACAACACCAGCACTAGAAATGGAACTCCCACAATTGAAGACTGAGTGTTCAGCATGAGGCCTTTAAGGACAGACTTTCCATGATGGAATGTGGCAGGCAAAAATTGGCAGCCTGAGTTTTAAAGGGACAGCAGCAGTGAATGATACTCTGGGGAACTGGAGTGCTGAAATTTGTATGCTTGCTGCTCTTCTGTCAGGACAATTACAATCATGGCTGACTTATTATCCCTCTCATCCCAATCTGTGGCCTTCTCCCTATAACCTTTGATGCCTTACCAATCAAGAATCTATCAACTTCCACTTTAAATATATCCAATGATTTGGCCTCCAATGCTTTCTCTGGCAATGAAATCCATACTTTCACCACACTGTGCCTACAGAACTTCCTGCTCAGTTAATTTCTAAATGGACGTCTCTCTATTCTGAAACTGTGCCATCTGGTCCTAGACCCCCCACTATAGGAAACATCCCCTTCAAATCCAAATCTTTCAATATTTGGTAGGTTGGGCTTTGATGGCATCATATCCAGACATGCACATCTGAAAACAAAACAAACATCACCCCTCCAGAGAGCACAGACTGTCTGCTTGCAAAGAAGCCAAGGCAGATAAAACTGAAACTGCTGGAGGAGATGTTGGCAGATTAGAAATGTCCATCCAGTTGCTGGCATGAAGAAGAGGTGGATAGGTGCCAGTATTAAATTAGGCCCTACAGAGGAAGAACCACTTTGGATAAAAGATCATTTTTGAATGGTCTCCAGGAGCTGGAAGAGAAACTGATATTTGGTACAGAGCATTTAGAACTTTCATAGAACATAGTACAACACAACACTGGATAGGCCACTTGGCCCACAATGTTGTGCCAACCTTGATGCCAATTTAAACTAAATCTAATCCACTAAAGTACCCTAAAAGGTTTGCACAACATAGTCAGCTGCAATGGCTGTACTGTGATGTACTGTTTTATGTTCTATGTTCTAAATATCTCCTCCTGTGTATCATTCGTTTCCACCCATCCCCCTCATCATCATTGTTATTATCTTCATATGACCCATTACCTATGACATGGGTGATTATGTTCCTTCCATGACCATAATTGTTCTTGGCAAATTTTTCTACAGAAGTGATTTGCCGTTGCCTTCCTCTGGGCAGTGTCTTATAGACGGGTGACCCCAGCCATTATCAGTACACTACAGAGATCGTCTGCCTGGCAATCAGCGGTCGCATAACCAGGATTTGTGATATGCATCAGTACCTCATACGACCATCCACCACCTGCTCCCATCGCTTCACGTGACCCTGATCAGGGGGGCTATACAGAAACTACACTTCGTCCAAGGATGACCTGCAGGCTAGTGGAGGGAAGGAGTGCCTTACATCTCCTTTGATAGGTCATCTATTGCATCCAGTGCTCATGGTGCGGCCTCCTCTACATCACTGAAACCCGATGCAGATTGGGGGACCGCTTCGGCGAGCACCTCTGCTCCGTCCGTCAAAACAGACAGGATCTCCCGACAGCCACCCACTTCAACTCTGCTTCACAGTCCCATTCGGTTATGTCCATACATGGCCTCCTCTACTGCCATGATGAGGCTAAACTCAGGTTGGAGGAGCAACACCTCATATACCATCTAGGTAGTCTCCAGCCCCTTGGTATGAACATAGAATTCTCCAACTTCCAGTAATTCCCTCCCCCTCCCTTCCCCTATCCCTATATCACTCTGCCCCCTCCCCCAGCTGCCTATCACCTTCCTCATGGTTCCACCTCCTTCTACTACCCAGTGTACTTTCCCCTATTCTTTCCTCACCTTTCCTGCCTATCACCTCCCAGCCTCCCCTCCCCCACCCCTTTATCTTTCCCCTTACTGGTTTTCCACCTAGAACCTACCAGCCTTCTCCTTCCCACCCTCCCCCTACCTTCTTTATAGGGCCTCTGCCCCTTCTCTCTTCAGTCCTGACAAAGGGTTCCGGCCTGAAATGTTGACTGATCATTTCCACGGATGCTGCCCAACCTGCTGAGTTCCTCCAGCGTGTTGTGAGTGTCTCCTTTGATAGAAGTGTATCTCCACCCCACCATCCACATTCCCGAGTCTGTCTAAACTGCCTGCTTCCACTGCTGCCACAGCTAAACTATTACCACTGTTTGCATAAAAAAATATAGCCCCTCATGTTGCTCTTAAACTTACTCCCGCACCATCCAGCTTCAGGACATTTGTACCCTGGGGAACGGGTTCTGACTGCTTAGTCTTTCTACATCTCTCTTACACTCAGGGAACCATGGTGGCATAGCGGTTGGCATGACAATATCACAGATCAGAGCATTCCAGACTTCAGAGTTCAGGTTCAGTGCCTTTCTGTAAGGGGTCTCTAAAAGTTCTCTCCATAGAATGCCTGGGTTTTCTCCAGGTATTCCAGTTTTAATGTCGGAGAAATGTATACAATATACATCCTGAAATGCTTTTTCTTCGCAACCATCCACAAAAACAGAGGAGTGCCCCAAAGAATGAATGACAGTTAAATATTAGAACCCCAAAGACCGCCCCCAGCTCCCCTCCTTTTCATGCGTAGCAACAATCCCCCCTCCCCCCTCTGGCAAAAAATGCATCAGCACAGCCACCAAGCACTCAAACATGAGCAAAGCAACAGCAAAGACACAGACTTGCAGTTACCCCAAAGACTTCACGTTTCACCCGGTATTCGACATCCACAGGTTCTCTCTCTCCCTAATAATGGAGAAGGGGGTGTCTCTGCTTTCCCAGCGAGCGGGGAGGCATAACAAACAACTCGCTGGTTTACGATGTTAAAAGTCCATTACGTCGCTTTTTTGAGCTCTGTGCCTGAAGATCACAAAGATCCCGGGTCTCCAGGCATACACTCGCAGATAACCCGACTTCCCCAACGACACACGAGTCTCCAGTCATGACACCGACCCTCAATCCACCTGCTTCCAGAGCCCTGAGATCCTAGGCTTCCGAATCGGAGCCAGACTCTTAGGCCAAGCCCTTGGCATGCCGAACAACAACGGCCGATCATGAAACTCCGAGAGCGGGTCCCACTCCCACAAAGGACCATAGTCAGCGTGTAACTCCAGGTCAGGGTCTCCAAAAGAACCATGAAAGGGATAAACAGAGATACTGTATTAAAGACAGAAATAGAGTTGTTTCCGTAGGTGCAAGCAAAAGAGTCGCCGTTAGGCGTCATTAACACTCCTCCCAATGAAGGCAAACACGTCAAATGCCTTCTTTAGCACTTTATCCACCTGTAGCCTCTTCAGCTAACTATGAACCTGGACCCCCAAGATTTCTCTGTACCTCAATAGTGTTAAGTGGTCTACCATTAACTGTATACATTCACCCTTTTCATTTGAGCTCCCAAGGTGCAACACCTCACACCTGCCCAGATTAAACACCATCTGCCACTTCTCAGAATCAGGTTTAATTTCACTGACAGATGCCAGGAAATGTGTTGTTTTGCAGCAGCAGTACATCGCAATACATAAAACAATAGTGCAACTTGCAGTAAGAAGCAGAAAGAAAGTAAATACATAGTGCAAGCAGAGAGCTTGTCTGCCCATATCTGTAACTGATCCAAACCTTGTTGAGCCAGATCTGCCATTCTATAAGATCATGGTTAATATGGCCATGACTCAGCTCCACATACCTGCCTTTTCCCTGTAACCTTTAATTCCCCTGCTTTACAAAAGTCTGTCGAGTCGAGGATTATCTTTATTTGCCATAAACATTTATATGTAACACACCAGGTCAGGCAGCAGCTATGGAAATAAATAAACAGTCGACACTGCGGGATGAGACCCATAATCAGGATTGGAAACAAAAGGGGAAGATGCCAGAATAAAAAGGTGGGGGGAATAAGGAGGATTGCTGGAAGGTGATAGGTGAAGCCAGGTAGGTGGGGAAGGTAAAGGGCTGGAGGGGAAGGAATCTGATAGGAGTGGAGAGTAGACCATGAGAGAAAGGGAAGCAGGAATGGCATGAGAGGGGGTGGGGAGAGTGGGGGTGATAGGCAGGTGAGGAGATGTAAGAGGCCAGAGCGCGGAATAGAGGGAAACTTTTTTTTACTGGGAGGGAACATCAGTATTCATGCCATCGGGTTGGAGGCTACCCAGATGGAATATAAGGTGTTGCTGTTTCACCCTGAGAATGGTCTCATCGTGGCACAAGAGGAGGCCATGGACCAACATGACGGAACAGGAATGGGAATTTGAATTAAAATGTTTGGCCATCGGGAAGTTTTCCTTTTGGCGGATGGAGAAGAGGTGCTCAGTGAAGCGGCCCCTCAGTTTATGATGGGTCTCAGCAAGGTGGGGGGGGGGGCCAGATCAGAAGCACTGGGCACAGTAAATGATCCCAGCAGATTCGCAGGTGAAGTGTTGCCTCACCTAGAAGGACTGTTTGGGGTTCTGAATGGAGGTGGGGGAGGAGGGAATGGCCAGGTGTAGCACTACGTGTGTTAAGAATATGCTGTGATGTGTTGGTCAGGTTGTGACATATGACATACAACAAAGGACAGTATTCAACAACTACAAGTCAAGTCAAGTTTATTGACATTTAACTATATACATATATACTGTCAAATGAGAGAGCGTTTCTCCGGACCAGGGTGTAAAGCAGAGCAGTACACATACTGTAACTTACACATAAGTTAAATATTGTAAAGTACAGAACAAATTATCCAGTGACACTTTGAATACAATGCGGCAGGAAGTTCAGAAGTTCACCTAATGGCCTGGGGGACGAAACTGTTTCCCATCCCGACCATTCTTGTTTTTATGCATTGGAGTCTTCAGCCTGGTGGTAGAAAATCAAAAAGGATACTAGATAGTTGGGTGGGATCCTTAATAATACTAAGGGCCTTGTGTATGCAGAACTCCTGATAAATTTCTCTTATGGATGTGGGCACATGGCCAAATGGTTAAAGCATTGGACTAGCGGCCTGAAGGTCGTGAGTTCGAGCCCCAGCCGAGGCAACGTGTGTTGTGTCCTTGAGCAAGGCACTTAATTACACATTGCTCTGCGACGACACCGGTGCCAAGCTGTATGGGTCCTAATGCCCTTCCCTTGGACAACATTGGTGTCGTGGAGAGGGGAGACTTGCAGCATGGGCAACTGCTGGTCTTCCATACAACCTCGCCCAGGCCTGCGCCCTGGAGAGTAAAGACTTTCCAGGCGCAGATCCATGGTCTCGCAAGACTAACGGATGGATGGTAGGGAGAGCCCTGTGAATCTCTCAGATCATAAAGAATTATGATAAATCATAAATCATAGAGAATAAATAATTATATAAAAAATAAAGTTTGAGGTTAAAGTACAGATATGGAGTAAACACATAAATACCAGCATGAATTTACAATGTAAACAAAATTATAAATAGTGGTTTAAAGTGCAGTACAATGACTGAGTGGAGTGGGGGGCTAACTAGAATGACTATGAGATTAACTACCTGGAAGAAGAAACTTTATGGCATGAATTTTCCATTTTAATAGCCCTATAGTAATTTCCAGAAGGGAGCTTTTGGAAAAGGCGGTTCGCAGGATGGGCTATGTCTGCAGTGATTTGCCCTCCCCTCTTGTTTGCCCTGGGCACATACGAGTCCGACGACACAACTGTGTCTTAAATACACTCAGTGGCCACTTTATTAAGTCCTGGAGCTTTCTAATAATGTAACACTGAGAATATTTCTGTATGTTCCAGGTCTTCTACTCCTGCAGCCCATCCACTTCAAGGCTCAACAAGTTGTGCATTCAGAGATGAACTTCCACACATCACTTTTGTAGTGTGGTTATTTGAGTTAATGTTGCCTTTCTGTCAGCTTGAACCAGCCTGGCCATTCTCCCCTGACCTTTCTCATTTTCTCCCACAGAACTACCACTCACTGGATTTTTTTTTAGTTTTTTTGCACCATTCTCTTAAACTCTGGAGACTGTTGTGTGTGAAAATCCCAAGAGTTCAGCAGTTTCTGAGATACTCAAACCACCCCGTTTGGCACCAACAATCATTTCACAATCAAAATCACTTAGATCACATTTTTTCCTTGTTCTGATGTTTGGCCTGAACAACAACTGAGCCTCTTGACCTTGTCTGCATGCTTTTATGCCACGTGATATGCTGATTCGATATTTATGTTAACAAGCAGGTGTACAGGCGTACCTAATAAAGTGGCCACTGTGTGTATATTTAATGAGGTAGTCTCTACCACATCCCTCAGCAAAAAGAAAAAACATTCCTCTCCCACGTATTCCTAGCCCTGTATATGGAAGGGCAGTTGTTCCTTGGACACGTACAGTAGCTGATGAATCAAGTGAGTGGAAGCATATGGCTCCACAAGACTAGCAGGAATCCCACTGTTGCTTGCTTGGCAGAAGCCAATAAGGAATTAAAATTTTTGTTAAGGGATGTTTTTTGACAGATGGCCTTATTGCTCTGTGGCCTAGAGTTCTGGCAGGCAAGTGACGGCCAGTGCCAGAAACTGGTGCAACACACGTAAAATGCTGGAGGAACTCAGCAGGTCAGGCAGCATCTACGGAGAGGAGTAAACAGTGGAAGTTTCAGGTCAACAGGACTGGAAAGAAAGCGGGCAAATACCGAAATAAGAAGGTGGGGGTGGGGAAAGGGCCACAAGCTAGAGGGAAGGTGGTAGTGAGTGAGGAAGGGAGAATGAAGTAGGAAGCTGGGAGGTGATGAGTAGAAAAGCCAAAGGGCTGAAGAAGAAGGAATCTGACAGGAGAGGAGAGTGGACCATGGGAGAAAGGGGAGGAGGAGGGGCACTATAGGGAGGTGATAGGCAGGTGAAGAGATGAGAAGAGGTAAGAAGGGAGTCTGAATGGGGAACAGAAAAAATAGAAGGGGGAAGGAGGAGCAATTACCACAAGTTTGAGAATTAAATATTCATGCTATCAGGTTGGAGACTACACAGATGGAATATGGTGGGAGGAGAAGATGGCAGCGCACCGCACGTGTGCAGCCCTCCGGTGAAAATGATATCGTATCCATTATATAGGGGCCGTGGACAATTCTGATTTGATGGAGAATGGACAAGAAAGCATAGAGGAACATCAGGAGAAATTTCTGAAACGGCCGTTCGCTGCTGTCGTTACTGTGTGGTCGTGAATCTTCTGGAGGGTAGGCCTCAAAATCCCCGGCCTCGCCTGCTTTTGGCGACCGAGAAGGAGGTAGAATCGTTCGGACAGAGATGGCGCTCAGTACTCGGTGTCGGAGAGCTGATCAGAGCTCGAAGTTTTCAGATGACTCAGTCGGATTGTGGTTGGCATGGCAGGGAGGGTTTTTCTTCCTTCTCCCGTCTGCGTGAGATGTGGGACATTTGAGAGACTTTGAACTTTACTGTGCTCATGGACTTCTTCATCAAGTTATGGTATTGTTGCACTGTTGTAACTATATGTTATAATTATGTAGTTTTGTCAGTTTTTTCAGTCTCGGTTTGTCCCGTGTTTTGTGATATCAGACCGGAGGAAATAATGTATCACTTCTTAATGCATGCATTACTAAATGACAATAATAGAGGACTACGTGTCTTCATAATCATGATGTATTGAATCTCTAAACTGAGAGTGGCCACATTAAGGACCAACCTTTCGGAACGGGAATGGAAAGTGGAATTGAAGTGGGTGGCCAGTGCAAAATTCTGCCTGCGAGGCCAACAGAGCAAAGGTGCTCACTAAAGCAGTCCCCCAATCTAGGCCAGAGAGTGGTGCTCAGACCAGTCTGAACAGTGGCAAGCAAAATGCAACACTAGGTTACCACACCACACAACAAGGCCTGCAGCCTCCCCTGTTTGAACAGCATCCCATCAAAGGAATTCCAGGGTTATAGTAACCAAGCACACGAATTCCAAACTGTTCTGGACGTTTAACAAAAATCACTTCACTCTGAGCCGTCCCTGAGCAGCCAACTGTGTGCACTGCAGGGATTTCATTAGCATCAGGAAGCAAGGGAGTGCTTCCTGTGCATGCAATATAAATCAATGGCTAATGGGTAAAATTGCTAATATAATAATATCGCTGGTTCCTTTGGGTTATCATAGCTGGGGGAGGTACCTATTAAATACTTCCAATGGTGTGTGTCTCAGATAGCCTCTGATTAAAAATAGTCCAACTCCTGGCCTTTGTGTGTGGCTTAGCTACTAAACCCAACAGAACTGTTTCTGCTGACAGGAGAAGGGACAAAGGTAGTCTACTTGTGCCTTAAGTTCAGTCACTCTGTGCAGACTGGCTCACCAGCCTTAGTTGGCAGATAATCTAGGGGAAGGAAAACTCTGATCTCAAACCTCAGCTGTCTTGCGATTATACCCACTCATGGAGAAGGCTCCTCAGGAAAAATCTGCAGCTGGAGTCCTTAAGGCAGTCTTACGTTGAGTTCAGCGTTGACTGGCAGCTCCTGCGATGCCACTGGTGTCAATCTGTATCAGTCTCTGCCGTTCCTTTGCATTCAGCAGCTGCATGGAGAGAGAGAGAGAGCTTACTCTCCATATTGTACTGTCCTGGCTTGTGTATCGATTAACACATAGACAGCTAGGATGTAACATCTATGGTTGATCCCAAGCAACGGAAGGCCTTGGAAACAGAGAAACATAGAAAACCTACAGCACAATACAGGCCCTTCAGCTCACAAAGCTGTGTCCTTACCTTAGAACTACCTAGGCTCACCCAAAGCCGTCTATTTTTCTAAGCTCCATGTATCCATCCAGGAGTCTCTTAAAAGTCCCTATCATTTCCTCCTCCACTACCGCCGCCGGCAGCCCATTGCACGAGTGGACAGTTTTAAGGTGCTTGGAAGTAAGTACAGAGGAGATATCAGGGGTAAGTTTTTTACACAGAGAGTGGTGAGTGCGTGGAATGGGCTGCCGGCAACAGTGATGGAGGCGGATATGATTGGGTCTTTTAAGAGACTCCTGGACAGGTACATGGAGCTCAGAAAAATAGAGGACTATGGGTAACCCTAGGTAATTTCTCAGGTAAGGACATGTTCGGCACAGCTTTGTGAGTCGAAGAGCCAGTATTGTGCTGTAGGTTTTCTATGTTTCTATCTTTCTATCACATTCCTTCCCCATTCTGATGTTTGATTTGAACAACAACTGAACCTCTTGACCACGCCTGCATACCTTTATTCATTGAGTTGCTGCCACGATTGGCTGATTAGATATTTGATACAAGTGTACCTAATAAAGTGATCACTGAGTGTACATGCTTTAGTAAATTTTGTTTGTATGTTGGAACATACATAAAAAGTCACTATATATTATAACGGTACCCCCATAGTGTTGAAATTAATGGCATCTATAGATGCTAAGACTGAATACCTACTACAAGTGCAGACTGAGAGGAATCTAATTCTCTTGCATGTGTGTTGGTTGTCTGTCGTTTCCGACAATGATGTTTGTCTGTGCAGCCCACCAATTGTGCATTCTGAGGTGGGTCTGCACTCCAATTCTAGAAAGGCATAAATGTTAACAGTGAGGGCAGGTAAACCGTCCAGCCACTGTTGGAGCAACTGACGTTTACATTTTTCTCCTCTCTCGAGCAGCGAACAGATCTGCACGGTGACGATTCTCGAAGTTGTTGGAGGCTGGTCTCACTAGGGCACACCATCCAGTCTGGTCCTGATCACTCCCATTGAGCTGCTTAGGTGAAATGTCGGCATGTGCGAGGTTGGCTTTCACACAGTCCTTAAACCTCTTACAAGGTCGGCCCCTGTCTCTTCTTCCTTGCGACAGCTCACCACATAGAAATTGTTTGTGCATTCTGGAATCCTCCGTGTGTATAAGGTGCCCTGTCTAGCGAAGCTGGGCTTGCAGGATCATTGCTTCTATGCTTGTGCTGTCTGCTCTTTCGAGGACCTCCAGGTTGGTGCCACAGTCCTGCCGATGGATGCCCAGGATTGCTCTCAGGCTTTGTGTATGGAAGGGCTCCAGCATTTTAAGGTGCCCTCTGTATATGGTCCAGGTTTCTCAGCCATATAATAGACTACTAAGGTCAACTGTTTTGTACACCTTGAGTTTGGTGGCTTTTTGGATGTTATGCTGGTTCATTTCACGTGAACACAAGCGACTAACCTTGCAAATCCCAGCACTGATTTCTTTGTCTGGGGAGCCATCACTAGAAGCAACACTTCCGAGGTATCTGAATTCCTCTGCTGATCTACGCCACGTACCTTCGATGCAGATGGATGGGGCAGGGGCAGTAGACACTGGACCAGGATGGAACGGGACTTCCATCTTCTGTAGGCTGATGGTGAGAACGAACAGACGAGTGGCTTCGGCAAACCTGTCAGCAAGCAGCTGAAGATCGGCTTCTGCGTGGGCCATAAAGGGACAACCGTCAGCGTACAGGACCTCTCGAATGAGATTACCGACTGCTTTTGTCCGGGCCCTCCAGCGATGCAAGTCAAAAAGTGATCTGTCCGTCCTGTTTATCCCATGATTTACAGTGCCGAATGCAAGTAAAGTACACACGTGAGGAACAGATTAGACAGCACTGGTGCCAGTATGCACCCTTGCTTCACGCAACTTGAAATAGTGAATGGCATCCAAGTTTCCCCATTTGACAGAACAAGGCCACTCATGTCATTGTGGAATAGACGGACGAGATTGACAAATCTACACAGGCACCCGTGTTTTGATAGCACTCGTCAGAGGGACTCCCTGTCAACCATGTCAAAACCTTTGTTTAAACTCATGAAGATGGCAAGTAGCTGTAAATTCTGTTCAGTGCTCTTTTCTTCAATCTGACGAATGGTGATAACCATGTTGGTAGTTTTACAGCGTGGTTGAAAGCCACATTGTGCCTCAGGAAGGTGTGCCTCTGATATGTTGGAGATCAAGCCATTGAGGATAATGTGAGTAAGGTTTCCCATGACAGGTAGGAGAGATGTGCCCAGTCGTTGACGCAGTGAGCCCTGCTTCCTTTGCCCTTGAACAGTGGAACAACTATGGTGTCCCTGCAGTCCTCAGGCATGTCTTCCTCCTCCTATGTGCTCGTGAGGATGTTGTGAAATGCTGCGAGTACTAGTGGGGCTGCTGATTTAAAGATCTCGTTAAGAATGCCATCCCTCCCAGGGGCCTTACCAGAGAAATGGCTTTTCTGACTTCCTCTGGGGTAGGAGGAAGGTCAAAGGTGTCAATAATGGGCTGCTGGGGAATCTGATCAAGCAAGATTTGACCGACAGTACACAACATGTTGAGCAGGTTACTAAAGTGTTCTCTCCATCTCTCGTTGATGTTATTCATTGCCTTGTGCAAGATTTTACCATCTGCCAATAAGAGGGGTGTGTGATTCAGTTTATGCGGTCCATAGGCTGCTTTGGTGGCCCTGAAGAACTTCCTCCAGTTTTTTGTGTCACTGTAGCACTGAACTTCTTCCATTTTCCTCTCCCACCATGTATCCTGCATTCCGCGCAGTGCTCTCTGTGCTTAATTGCCTTGTAGATAAGGACAGGTGGACTTATATACAGCACTGTGCAAAAGTCCTAGGCATATATATATATTTAGCTACAGTGCCTAAGACTTTTACACAGTACTGTACTTGTCAATATGGAGCGGAGAACAAGTTTGTAAATTTCGCGGGAACTAAGGATGTTGGGAATGGCGATAGTTGTGTACCGGGGCAGAGGAGGGTGTTGGTGCGGGTGCAGACACACCCAACCCTGAGATACCGGGCAAGATCATTTGATTCCAAACAATTGGTTTATTGATCATTACAGAATGTCTCTCTGGGGCTTCCCTCTCCCTAGCCTCCCCCTTTTCCTCCTTTCCTCTTTCCAACCATGATTCCCCTCTCCCTGCTCCCTTCCCAGTCTCAGTCCAGACAGAGACCCATATCAGAATCAGGTTTATCATCACCCACATATGTCATGACATCTGTTTTTTTTTGGCAGCAGTACAGTGCAATACATAAAAGTCTTAGACAACCTACCTATATAGAGTACAGTAGAAAAGCCCTTAGGCACATAAACTGTATGTCAGACCTTTGAGTTTAATAATATTATGGGATCTCATTTGTACAAAGAGGGAATCATAAATCATGCATACTCAACGCCTGGAAGATCTGTAACTAGAACATAGACATAGGAGACCCTATATAGAGATACACAAAAAATTGCACTTGGACGGACTGTAAGTTCTAAAACTTGAACGTAAAACATAGGAGATTGTACAGAACTACAAAAATACTATGAGGGCTGCAGATAGCTGAGATGTTTCCTTACTGGCTTTAGTAATCAAATGCCCGACTAAACTAATCATTTCCGCTTACACAATGTCCATATTCTTCCAGTTCCTGCACATTCATGAGCCTCTTGCATACTTCTGTTGTGTTTATCTCCATCACCACCACAGGCTTCGCATTCCCTGCACTGTGGAAAATACACTTACGCTGCACGTCTCCTTTGAATTTACCCTCTCTCACCTTAATGCCTGTGGTCCAGTATTAGACATTTCAACTCTGGGGAAAAGATACCGGCTGTCCACTCTCTCTTCATTTCTCATAATCTTATAACCCTCTATTAAGTCTCCCCTCAGTATCCAATGCATATCTAAACTTCTCTTAAGTGTTACAAATGAACCTGCTTCTGTATCTTTCTGCCCATTGTAATGGACAGTGCACAGACTAACTGTGCACGTGCCAGCATTTTCTGGAGCAATCCAAATCTAATTCTACTCTCCTGCTCTCCAAATCATCTGTTTCAAATATTTAGTCAGATGTATCTCTGAAAAAGCAAATAATTTCTTTTCTGAATCAATTTCAAATTCAAGTTTATTGTCATTCAACCATACACATGTATACAGCTAAATGAAACACCATTCCTGTGGGGTCAAGGTGGAAACATAGTACATACAGTCACACCCAGAACATATTGTCACGATCCAGCACATTCAGTCCCAAAATAATTTATTTCTGAAGCAAGTTCAAGTTCAGTTTATTGCCATTCAACCATACACATGTATACAGGTAAATGAAACCGTTCCTCTGGGGCCAAGGTGGAAAACACAGTACTTACAGTCACACACAGAACATATAACAGTCACAAAATAATATTTGTATGTTCCAGAGTGGTATAGCCTAAATATTCACAAACAAGAGAAAATCTGTAGATGCTGGAAATCTAAACAACAGAAACAAAATGCTGGAGGAACTCAGCAGGCTAGGCAGCATCTATGGAAAAGAGTAAACAGTTGATGTTTCGGCTGAGACCCTTCGACAGGACTATTCCCCTTCCCATTCCCATTTTGACATGTCAGTCCATGGCTTCCTCTACTGTCGTGAAGAGGCCACCCTCAGGATGAAGGAGCAACACCTTATATTCCATCTGGGTAGCCTCCAATCTGATGGCATGGACATTGATTTCCATTACTTCCGGTAATGCCACCCCCCACAACTTCACCATTCCCCTCAACTATCTCCTCACCTGCCCATCACCTCCCTTTGGTGCTCCTCCCCCTTTTCTTTCTTCCATGGCCTTATGTCCTTGCCTATTAGATTCCCCCTTCTCCAGCCCTGTATCTCTTTCACCAGTCATCTTCCCATCTCTTTATTTCACCTCCCCCACTTCCTGATTCACCTGTAGCCCCCCTCCCCCCACCTTCTAACTCTAACTCCTCATCTCTCTTTCTCGAGTCCTGATGAAGGCTCTCGCCCGAAATCTCGACTGTACTCTTTTCCATAGATGCTGCCTAGCCTGAAGATTGATAGGCTGACATAAAATGCAAAGTGTAAAACATTTAATGACAGATAACAATTCCTTGGAAAAAGCAATTTTTCCGAAACCCAGCCTCTATTTCCTTAGGAAGAATGTTAAATTTTACACCAACACACCTCAAAATCAGTTTTCTCCCAGACATCATATCCAAACTTTTCATTGATTGGAATTTGAATTGGTTTATTATTATCACATGTACCAAAATACAGTGAAAAGCTTGTCTTGCAAACTGTTCTTAGAGATCAATTCATTATACAGTGCTTTGAGGTGGAACAAGAACAGAATACAGAATCAAGTGCAATAATTACAGAGAAAGTACAATGTAGGTTGACAAGTTACAAGATCATAACGAGGTACTATAGATTGTGAGGTCAACAGGTCATCTTATTGTATGAGGAAACTGTTCCATAGTAAATATACCTCTTCTGAATTTCCTCTTGATCTTCATTGATTCAGTGGAAAAGCTCTAACATCCCATCATATGCGGTATAGAATTTCCCATCTTTGGGATCATACTGGTGAATCTGTATTGTATAAGTGTCGTACACCATAGTGGTGTAGTGGTCAGCATGATACTATTACAGCTCCGGGTGCTCTGGAGTTTGGAGTTCAAATCCTGTTGACATTCTGTAAGGAGTCTCTGTATATTCTCCCAGTGGAATGCCTGGGTTCTCCCCAGGAGCTCTGGTTTTCCCTCACAGTCCAAAGACCTACCAGGTAGGTTAATTGGTCTTTGGAGATTGTTCTTGATTAGGTTAGGGTTAATCAAGTTTGTTGGGGATTGCTGAGATGCCTTGGCTTAAAGGGCTAGGAGGGCCTAATTCATACTGTATTGCTAAATTAAAAAATAAATATAAGTACTCTATATTTAATAGTCAGATTGAATTGGATGGCCAACAACATAAATATTTCTCTAACTTGGGACATTCAAAATGTAGCATGAATTTATCAGTGTCTGTTATACTACTACTTATTTTTGCCTATATTTAAAGTTCAAAGTTTATTGAAGTACGTGTATGTCACTATATACTACACTGAGATTCATTCACTTTCAGTGAATTAATATATTTTAACTGCGAGAGTGCTTTCTCCACTATTGAGCACATCTATACGGAGCAGTGTCGCAGTAAGACAGCATCCATTGTCAAAGATCCCCACTACTCAGACCATGCTCTCTTCTTGCTGCTGCCATCAGGAAGAAGGTAGAGGACCCTCAGGACTCTCACCACCAGGGACAGGGATAGTTATTACCCGTCAACCATCAGGTTCTTGAACCAGAGGGGATAACTTCACTCAACTTTACTCATCCCATCACTGATCTGTTCCCACAAGCTGTGGACTCACTTTCAAGGACTCTTCATCTCATCTTCTCAATATTTATTTCTTTTCTTTTTGTATTTGGACAGTTTGTTGGCTTTTGCATATTGGTTATTTGTCCGTCCATCTTGCGGGCGGATTTTCATTGATTTTATTGTATTTCCTGTATATACTGTGAAAGCCCACAAGAAAATGAACCTCATAGATGCATATGGTGACATAAGTGTACTTTGATAATAAATTTACTTTGTACTTTGTGCAATTGTTATCCATCTGCAATGCCATTTCAGTGAATTAATACATTTTAACCCCAAGGGGTGCTCTGTTGCTCCAAACCTTGCAAGGTTTTCAAATAAACTTATATGTTCGCTTCCTTTGTTCTGCACCTGAGAATAAAAGCAAGCTCCATTAATGCCTCAGCCTTTCGGTTTTAATAGTCCAAGCACTTAAAATAATGTCAAATCTTTATTTTCATAACGCTATCACACTATGCCTTGCAACACCTTTTGAAAGATGCATTCTCTTACTTACGCAAACTTTTTCTCACCCATACTTTATATGTTGGTCTCTGTGTTCATACACAGTGTTTTAAATGTCAACACAACAGCGTGGATCATTAAAGAGAGACTAAGCTACACCCTGGGGAGGCTTTGGATTTAACAAGTCACAGCAGGTTTGGGGCATTGCATTGCTAATACTGTAATTAACTTCAGGAACTCTCACAACTAAATCCATCAACCGGTAATAACAATTTGGCCCATATGAAGTGCAAATCTGAGATTTAATTAGCATGCTGAAAACAGTCTGTGAGCCCAATTCACGACCTTTAACCTATCTCTGTCGAGGGTAAGCCATATTGATTTTGTGTCTGATTGTGAAATTATATACCCAGTCCATTCCTGTATATTATTAATTTCTGTTGTGCATTTAGCAACTGCATCTAATTTTAAACCTTTTTCCACTTGAGTTCTTTTCCTAAATCTTGGTTACTTGGCCTGCACTTAATAAGAAGTGTAATTATTACCTCCGCTGCTTTCTGTGAACTTCAGAAAATAATGGAGGCCTGGAAACAATGCTGTGTTACACCATTAAAATAGCATAGAAAGCATTCCTAGCAATCTATTTCCACAGCCATTTTATCAGAGAAATCTGTTAAGAGAAAAGAACAATGTACTTTATATTCTGCTGATGACTTTATTACTTGCATTTAAGGAATGGGATTTGGGTTTGTGCTGCCCACTTGTGACATCTAGAATGTGGACACCACAGTTAGCGTGATGCTATTACAGCGTGGAGTGTTCTGGAGTTTGGAGTTCAGTTCTGGCACCACTCCATAAGGAGTCTCTCTATATCCTCCCCATGGAATGCATGGTTTTTCTCCAGATGCTTTGGTTTCCTCCCACAATCCAAAGACATACAGGGTACGTTAATTAGTCATTGTAAATTGTCCCGTGATTAGGTTAGGGTTAATCTAGGTTGTCAGGGGTTGCTGTGTAGACATGTCTCAAAGAGCCGGAGGCCTGCTCCGTACTGTTTCGTTAACTAAGTAAATAAATAAACACAGAACCTTATAGCACAGTGCCAACCTTTTAACTTAACTCTTGAGATCAATCTAACCTTTCCTTCCCACATATCTCTCCATTTTTCTATCATTCTTGTGCCTATTTAAGAGACTCCAAAATGTCACTAAGGTCAGGTACTGCGGAGTGTGGTAGAACAAAGGGATTTGGAAATACAGATCCATAATTCATTGAAAGTGGCATTTTTGGTAGATAGGGTCATAAGGAAAGCTTTTGGCACATTGTCCTTCATAAATCAATGTATTGAGTCCAGGGGATGGGATGTTATGTTGAAGTTGTATAAGATGTTGGTGAGGCTTAATTTGGAGTATCGCGTGCAGTTTTGGTTACCTACCTACTGGAAAGATATAAACAAGGTTGAAAGAGTGCAGAGAAAGTTTACAAGGATGTTGCTGGGTCTGGAGGACCTGAGTTATAAGGGAAGTTTGAATAGGTTACGACTTTATTCCTTAGAACTAAGAAGACTGTGCAGAGATTTGATAGAGATATTCAAAATTTAGTGGGGCATAGATAGTGTTAATTCAAGCAGGCTTCTTCCACAGAGGTCATGAGTTAAGCTGAAAGGTGAAAAGTCTGAGGGGAACATGAGGGGAAACTTCTTCACTCAGAGGGTCGGATTGAGCTGGCAGTACAACTGGTGCATGAGAATTTGATTTCAATGTTTAAGTGAAGTTTGGATAGGTACATGGATGGTAGGTGTATGGAGGGTTATGGTCCAGGCAGGTCAATGGTGAGAGTAAGCAGCTTAAATGGTTACAGATGGACTAGATAGGCTGAAGGGCCTGTTCCTGTGCTGTACTTCTCTATGACACTCTCCATGCTGCTGGCAGTAGAGCCACTCAAGCAGGAACGCATCAGAGGTGGTGCCCATGGCGATGATGTGCTGTCATTTTAATGGTGCGAATGATTGCCTTGGATGATTTTTCTTGCAATCGCAAGGCCCTGTTGGACATTGGCAAGGCCGACAGCAGGGGAGCTGCGTGGCCTTGGTTGTTGCATGAACCAGCCCCTCAAACCGCGGTTCGCCTCTTGTAGCCGCTCAGGGAAGGGGACACCGGAGTGGTATGGGAAGGAGCTGGAGTCCATGCTGAGCTGGGGTCTGACCCACCCCATCAGTGCTGCCCTCTAGTGTTGGCTCAGTGGAAGATCAGTTGGATTGCATTCGTCTGTGACTGCACGTGTGTGATGAGGATTGCTGCACCATCAATTTACAGACCATCCCACTCAGGGACTTGGGCTATATGTATATATTTATTTATTTATTTTGTGATTATATGCTTTTCTGCTATCATAACTATATATATATATATATATATATATTCAATGCTATATTTGCCTTGAGATGTGTGTGACTGTTGATAATGTCTTTTACCCCTTGGCCCCAGAGGAATGCTGTTTCGCTTGGCTGTATTCATGTGTATGTTGAATGACAATTAAACTTGAACTTGAAGTTCTTCAGCCTCTAGAAGGGCTGGGGGTTCTGGCTTTTTCCCCCTTTCTTTCCAGTCCTGCTGAAGTGTCTCAAACCGAAACGAGGCCTGTTTATTCCTTTCCTGGCCAGCTGGGTTCCTCTCACTCAGTATTACATAGAGCCAAACACAAGACTCCTCTTATGATCAGTCTCAGAGGGTGATTACCCCCTTACACCATGAGAGGAAAGAGTAAATATTAAATCAGGTTAGATTAACTTTATTTGTCAAATGTACATTGAAACATCGAGAAAGACTGTGAAATGCATTGTTTGCATCTAGATATGCTGGGGGCAGCCCACAAGAGTCACGAAGCTTCCAATACTAACACAGCATGCCCACAACTTACTAACCTCAACCTATGCATCTTTGGAAAGAGGAGGAAACCGGCATAACAGAGGAAGCCCGCATGAACACTTGAACCTTCTCTAAAGCCGAGCTAGTTTCCTTTCTCTCCTTCCCCATTCTGATTAACGGTCTTCGATCTGAAACATTAACCTTCCTTCTCTTCCCACAGTCGCTGCTTTGCCTGTAAGAATTTCCAGCATTTTCTGCTGTATAGTTTTCAAGTACCTGCAGCTTTTTCAAAATTTTCATTTCAACAATTCTTTTTTCATTAAATTCCACTGGTCAATTTAACTCTGAAGAGTTGTAACAAAGATTGTACTGCATAAAGTAACAGTAGATAAGTGTATCGGAGGCCGTCATCAATCAGGATAGACCAGGGATGTTATGTCTACGCAAGCCAGAGCAGTACGATATGGAGAGCAAACTATTGCCCAAGCAGCAGGCTCCGCCCTCCATGCATCTGATTAACCCAAAGGAATGGCCGAGACCGATACAGTTTGGCACCAGCAACATCACAAGAGTTGCCAGTCAGCACTGATTTCAAACTGGAACTGCCTAGACTCCAGCTCTGGATCTTTGCCTCAGGGCTTACTCTGAAAGCCTTCCCAGTGAGTGGGTACAGCCACTAGGCAGTGGAGGTTTGAGATCCAAGTTTTCCTTCTTCTAGATGAACTGCCCCCATGGCTGACAAGCCTCATTTGCTTGAAGCAACTAATTCTAAGGTGTCATTAACCCACCTTTACCCCTTCTCCTGTCAGTAGAAATGGTTCTACTGGGCTTAGTAGCTAAGCCACATGAAAAGACCAGAAGCTGAACTTGGTTGTCATAGGATATTTGAGGCACGTGCCTCTGAGAGCATTTATAGGTAGTGGGAGCTCTTCCCCACTCTCATCCCTGGTTATGACAACCTTAAGGAACTAAAATACACACGCTGCTAAAATGAGATCTCGAAAGATCTGTTTCCCGGAGTTGAGATGTCTAATATCAGACGACATGCATTGAAGGTGAAAGGGGGTAGGTTCAAGAGGGATGTGAGGGTTAGGTTTTTTACTCAGAGAGTCGTGGATGCCTGGAATGTACTGTCTGGTATGGTGGTAGAGGTAAATACATTAGAAGCTTTGAAGAGACATGTGGATAGGCACATGGATGTAAGGAAGATGGAGGGATATTGACATTGTGTCGGGTGGGTGTTTTTGATTTGCTTTACAGCTGGTTCAGCACAACGTTGTGGGCTGAAGATCCTGTTCATGTGCTGTACTGTTTTATGTAGGTCAAAACAACAAAACAATCTTACATCTCATAAATGCATACTAAGACAAAATTGAAAGAAGGGAGATCAAAGAGACACATTCTATGGAGGAAAGGGATGTTAAGGGAGAGATTTATACAGCTTGGATGCTAGATGGATACTAATAGAAGTCAGGGATTATAAAAAGGCAAATTTTGTTGAAGAGTAATTGTGAGTAGCAGTGTGGGATCTGGAGAAGAATACAGAGCTATGAAGAGGGAGAGGGAGACCATGAGTAGCTGTCAACACAAAATGGAGGCATTAAACACAAGGGATTCTGGGTGAATAGTGGGTTTGGTGAACCAGGAAAAGAGAAAATTATGGAGCAACAGGTGACCATGAGCTGAAAAATAAGCAGCAAAGGTGTTAACATTGCAGGAGGCAGACACTCTGTGGACTACCATGTCAGTGCAGTTTGCAGTGCACAGAATCAGTCTTCAGAGCTTACTGCCCTGTCACATCCTTTCACAGTCATTAATGTAATAGAGCCAAGATTGCTACTGGATTCGGGAAGAATGTATTATGATAATTCGGAAATCCCGGATACATCTTCAGCTCAATTACATTAGTCAGGGAAGCAGCACTCATGATGATTTCTCAGATTTAGCTCTGCTCTTTTAAATTCAGATGTAATATTGTCTGACCATCTGGCTGCATATTCAGTCTGTTTCATCAAAGCTGTGCCTTGTTACAAAGTCAAATGTCACATCACTTTCATTCAGTTTATTCAAATTCATATTTATGTATCACATGCATCAAAAAAATACAGTGTGTTTTTTGCAATATCAACCAACACACCTAAGGATTTTATTTATTTATTTAAAGATACAGGCCCTTCTGGCCCAACATAGATATGCCCAGCAATAGATATGCCCAGTAGCATACCTACTTAACCCTACAATGACCAATAAACCTACAAACCTCTGTCTTTAAACTGGAGCATCCAAAGGAAGCCCACGTGGTCACGGGGAGAATGTACAGATTGCCCCAGAATTGAACTCCAAACCCTGGAATGCTCTGAGCTGTAATAGCATTGTGATAACCTACGCTACTGTGGTGCCCAGATCAGCTTTGTTTGTCACATGTATATCGAAACATCGAATCATACACTGAAATGCTTCATTTGCGTCAATGACCAACACAGTCCTGGGATGTGCTGGGGGTAGCCCACACATGTCACCATACTTCCAGTGCCAACGTAGCCTGCCCACAACTTACTAATCTTAATAAGTTTGCCTATGGACTATGGGAAGACTCTGGAGCATCTGGAGGAAAATCACACGGAGAGAACATACAAACTCCTTACAGACAGCAGCAGGAATTGAATCCCAAACATGAGAAAATATGCAGATGCTGAAAATCCAAAGCAACACACACAAAACTCTGGAGGAACTCAGCAAGTCAGGCAGCACCTATGGAAAAGAGTAGACAGACAATGTTTCGGACCGAGAGTCTTCTTCAGGATGCTAATTTTGCTGCTGTACAGCATCGCCACAATAGGTCAATGGCAGACACAACCTCAATGGCTCTCCACACAGCTTTAGACCACCTGGACAGCACAAACACCTACGTCAGGATGCTGGTCATCGACTATAGCTCAGCATTTAGATTAGATTATGAGGACACGCAGTCCTCTTTTATTGTCATTTAGTAATGCATGCTTTAAGAAATGATACAATGTTCCTCCAGTGTGATATCACAAAACACAGGACAAACCAAGACTGAAAAAACTAACAAAACCACATAATTATAACAATGCAACAATACCATAACTTGTTGAAGAACAGTCCATGGCACAGTAAAAGAGTTCAAAGTTTCTCAAAAGTCCCACATCCCACACAGACAGGTCAATAGACAATAGGTGCAGGAGTAGGCCATTCGACCCTTCGAGTCAGCACCACCATTCACTGTGATCAGGGCTGATCATCCACAATCAGTATCCAGTTCCTGCCTTATCTCCATAACCTTTGATTCCACTATCTTTAAGTTCTCTATCGATCTCTTTCTTGAAAGCATCCAGAGACTTGGCCTCCACAGCCTTCTGGAGCAGAGCATTCCATATATCCACTACTCTCTGGGTGAAAAAGATTTTCCTCAACTCTGTTCTAAATGGCCTACCCCTTATTCTTAAACTGTGGCCTCTGATTCTGGACTCACCCATCAGCGGGAACATGCTTCCTGCCTCCAGCGTGTCCAATCCCTTAATAATCTTATATGTTTCAATAAGATCCCCTCTCAACCTTCTAAATTCCAGAGTATACAAGCCCAGTCACTCCAATCTTTTGACATATGACAGTCCCACCATCCCGGGAATTAAGGTTGTGAATCTACGCTGCACTCCCTCAATAGCAAGAATGTCCTTCCTCAAATTTGGAGATCAAAACTGCACACAGTACTCCAGGTGTGGTCTCACCAGGGCCCTGTACAACTGCAGAAGGACCTCTTTGCTCTTATACTCAATTCCCCTTGTTATGAAGGCCGAGAAGGAAGAAAACTCTCCCTGCCATGCCTGACCACAGTCCGACTCTGAGACGTCTGAAAACTTTGAGTCTCCGATCAGCCCTCCGACACCAAGTACCGAGCACAATCTCTATCTGAATGATTCGACCTCAATCTCGATCGCCAGCAGCAGGCAAATCCGGGGATTTTGAGGCCTTCCCTCCAGAAGATTCTCGATCACACAGCAACAGCAGCAGCAAGCCGGCATTTCAGAAATTTCTCCAGAGGTTCCTCTGTGCTTTCACGTCTGTCTCCATCAAATTAGAATTGTCCATGGCCCCTATTTAACAGATACAATATCATTTTCACTGGAGAGCTGCGTGCGCATGGTGCGCTGCTATCGCCTCCTCCTGCCGCTTTAATACCGTCATTCCCACAATCCTGATTGAGAATTTGCAGAACCTGAGCCTCTGTACCTCTCTCTGCAATTGGATCCTCGACTTCCTAACCGGAAGACTACAGTCTGTGCAGATTGGTAATAAGATATCCTCCTCGCTGCTGATCAACACTGGCGCACCTCAGGGGTGTGTGCTTAGCCCACTGCTCTACTCTCTATATACACATGATGCATAGCTCAAATACCATCTATAAATTTGCTGACGATACAACCATTGTTGGTAGAATCTCAGGTGGTGACGAGAGGGCGTACAGGAGTAAGATATGCCAACTAGTGGAGCAGTGCCGCAGCAACAACCTGGCACTCAATGTCAGTAAGACAAAAGAGCTGATTATGGACTTCAGGAAGGGTAAGATGAAGGAACACATACCAATCCTCATAGAGAGATCAGAAGTGGAGAGAGTGAGCAGCTTCAAGATCCTGGGTGTCAAGATCACTGAGGATCTAACCTGGTCCCAACATATTGATGTAGTTAAAAAGAAGGCAAGACAGTGGCTAGTCATAGTCATACTTCATTGATCTCGGGGGAAACTGGTTTTCGTTACAGTTGTACCATAAATAATAAATAGTAATAAAACCATAAATAGTTAAATAGTAATAAGTAAATTATGCCAGGAAATAAGTCCAGGACCAGCCTATTGGCTCAGAGTGTCTGACCCTCCAAGGGAGGAGTTGTAAAGTTTGATGGCCACAGGCAGGAATGACTTCCTATAACGCTCTGTGTGGCATCTCGGTGGAATGAGTCTCTGGCTGAATGTACTCCTGTGCCCAACCAGTCCATTATGTAGTGGATGAGAGATATTGTCCAAGATGGCATGCAACTTTGACAGCATCCTCTTTTCAGACACCACCGTCAGAGAGTCCAGTTCCATCCCCATAACATCACTGGCCTTACGAATGAGGTTGTTGATTCTGTTGGTGTCTGCTACCCTCAGCCTGCTGCCCCAGCACACAACAGCAAACATGATAGCACTGGCCACCACAGACTCGTAGAACATCCTCAGCATCGTCCGGCAGATGTTAAAGGACCTCAGGAAATAGAGACAGTAGCTATACTATACTTCACTGTCCTGGTTATGTGACCACTGATGCCAGGCAGACAATCTCTGAAGAGTATTTATAATGGCCGGGGTCACCCGTCTTGTAAAGAAGAAGGCAATGGCAAACCAATTCTGCAGAAGAATTTGCCAGGGACAATCAGGGTCATGGAAAGACCATGGTCAGCCACATCATATGACATGGCACATAACAAACAAATTTTAGACAGAAGAGATTCTGAAGCTGCTGGAAATGTTGAGCATCTGAATACATATTCAGTCTCGTTTATCAATGGTCCACCTTACCGCAAATTCAAATTTCACAACTTTTTCGTTCACTTTTGTTCAGATTCTGATTTATTTGTCATAGATACACTGAAACACACAGTGAAATGTGTCGTTCGCATTTACAAAATGCTGGAGAAACTCATCAGATCAGGTAGCATCTAAACAGTTAACATTGCAGTTGACCCTTCATCAGGATTGGAAAAGAAGAAGGAGGAAATCGGAATAAGAAGTTGGGAGGAGAGGGAGGAGAACAAGCTAGAAGGTGACAGGTGAAGCCAGGTGAGGGGAATGGAGAAGCTGGGAGGTGATAGGTGGGAATGGTAAAAGGGCTGAAGAAGAAGTGGGAATCTGATAGGAGAGGACAGTGAACCATGGGAGAAAGGGAAGGAGGAGGGGACCCAGAGTGAGGTGATGGCTGGTGAAGACAAGAGAAGAGATGAGAAGCTGGCAGGTGATAGGTGAGACCAGGTGAGGGGTTACTACTTTACTTGGTTCTATCCAGTTTTAAAATTGTGAACAGTTCCCCTGTAATATAGGCTTCATTTGCTTCCACTGTGTGACATGAAAATGGGGAAATGGGGAATTTTAAGCATCTTTCTTCCTTTCATTTTGTTCAGCTTGCTAGTCACCAATATTTGCACTCAGTAAAGTGTTCCTTAGCATTTGACATGATTAAAACAACATAGAACATCAAACAGTACAGCGCAGTACAGGCCCTTTGGCCCATGATGGTGTGCCAACTTTTTAACCTACTCCACAATTAATCCAACCCTTCCCTCCTACAAAGGCCTCCATTTTTCTATCACCCTTAAATGTCCCTAATGCATGTGCCTCAATTACTACCCATAGCATGGGGTTCCATACACCCGCCATTCTGTGTAAAGAACAGTGACATCCCCCTGTACTTTCCTCCACATTCCTTACAATTATATCCTCTCATGTTAGCCACTTCAACTCTGGGAAAAAGTCTCTGCCTATTCATTCAATCTCTGCATCCCAGTAAATCTCCTCTATGCCCTCTCTAAAGCTTTTACATCCTTCCTATAATGAGGCAACCAGAACTGAACACAATCGTTCAAGTGTGGTATAACTAGGGTTTTATAGAGCTGCAAGATTAGCTTGCAGTTCTTGAACCCAGTTTCCTGATTATGAATGCCAACACACTATATAACTTCTTAATCAACATCACACACAAAATGCTGGTGGAACGCAGCAGGCCAGACAGCTTTCATAGGAAGAAGCACAGTCGACGTTTCGGGCCGAGACCCTTCATCAGGACACGTCTTAATCAACTTGTGTGGTAACTTTGAACAATCTATGGGCATGAACCCCAAGATCCTTCTGTTCCTCCACACTGCTAAGAATTCTTCAAATTTAACCTTCCAAAGTGAATCACTTCACACTGCTCCTGGTTGAACTCCATTTGCATCCTGTCAATATCCTATTGTAATCTACAATAACCTTCTATATTCTTGTACCAACTTCCTCAATAAAACTTTGTACTCAGTCACTGTTTCATTTGGTTGCCCTAATTGTGAATCAAGCTGAAAACATTGTTTCAACTCACTTTGCTTTGTGATTTACTGATCCTTCTTCAAATCCAGTAATTCCTTATATTTTTAATTACAGGTTGAGTACCCCGATACTCAATTCAAAATTCGAAATTCCGAAATATGTGAACCTCTGAAATCCGAAATCTTGTTGAACACTGATGTGAAGTCACAAATGCAAAAGTCCACAAGACACCAGTTCCCAGGTGATGTACAGGTCTCTGTGCACCACAGACATTTCTGAGAAGTGACCTCAAATATGTGATGATCTCACAGAAGTTAATGAAAAAAAGAAGAACACTGACAAATCAAAGAATGAAGATCTCCATCGTGTATTGAAAGAGTGGATTTGTCAGCGTTGGAGTAAACATATACTTGAATGGTGAAAGGCCTTGATAGAGTGGATGTGGAGAGGATGTTTCCCATGCTGGGAGAGTCTAGGACCAGAGGACACAGCCGCAGAATAGAGGGGCGTACTTTTAGAATGGAGATGAGGAGGAATATCTTTAGCCGGCAAGTGCTGAAGCTGTGTATTTTGTTGCCACAGACCACTGTGGAGGCCCTGTCTTTATGTATGTTTAAGGCAGAGGCTGATAATTCTTTATAGATCAGGGCATCATGGGATATGTGGAGAAGACAGGAGATTGGGGCTGAGAGGAAATTTGAATCAACTATAACGAAATGGTGGAGCAGACTCAATGGGCCAAATGGCCAAATTCTGCACTTATATCTTATGATCTTAATAGTATACTGATCATGAAACAAGCGAAGATCTATCACAATAAACTGAAAATTGAAGGTAATTGTGAATATTCAACAGGCTGGTTGCATAAATTTAATAAAAGGCACGGCATTAAATTATTTTTAAAGATTTTGGAAATTTTAAAGATAAAGCATATCCTGATCGTGAAGCTGCAGAGAAATTTTTTGATAAGTGCGCGAAGGTCATCGATGATGAAAATCTAACACCAGAACTAGTCAACAATACTGATTGTTTTTATACCTTACAAAAATCCTGTATAAAGTAAAATACTGATATAGTGTACTGTAAGCTTTATATCAAAACACAACATCGTAGATGGAGACTGAAAGCCTGTCATTGTTTGTTGATGTTCAACAGCTGATTCAGGCATTCTCCCCATGCTACTGTGCTGCTTTTGTTACCTTGCGCACATTATGTTTTTATTAATTGTTTATTGAGATACAGCACGGAAGTACCCTTCCCACACTTTAAGCCAATCCGTTCGGCAACAGCACCCCCCCCCCCCACCGACTTAACCCTAGTCAAATCACTAGACAATTTACAATGACCGGTTAACCCACCGACCTGTACATGTTTGGACTGCGGGAGGAAACCAGAGCACCCGGAGGAAATCCACACGGTCATGGGGAGAATATACAAATTCCTTACTGGCAGCAGAGTGAATTGAACCTGGGTCATTGGTACAGTAAAGTGTTGTGCTAACCACTATGCCAACTTTCCACCCATTATATTAATGGTGTGCAATAATTTTTACTGTTAAATACATAGGTGCAATGAACAAGTGTATGACAAAGACTGCTTACCGGTAGCACATAAACTCAGAATCAGAAACGATTGTGATCCCAAACTATCATATTAGCTATTCCAAAATCGGAAAATATCCAAAATCCGATACACTTCTGGTCCCAAGCATTTCCGGTAAGGGGTACTCAACCTGTTCCAAGACTCTTTAGGCTCAGCAGGTTTCTTATTAAACAATATGTAATGGGTTCCACAGTTCTAATTTGAATTTGCCTGCAGTTATCTTGGACATCAATATTGTTTGTAGCAAAAAAAATCTAGTCATACTTCCCAATATTCCTTCCATGTCTGAGTTTGTGAGTCAAATGTTGAATCAAATTTGTTGGCTGTGGTCATATAAGCAAGAAAGCAAGAAAATCTTGTACAATCTTGCAAGCTAAGCAGGCTCAAGCCTGCTTAGTACTTGGATGGGAGACTGCCTAAGAAAACCATGCACCCTACATGGGGGGAAAGGACCACTGTAGTGTTCTCGTGCAGTGTGTTGAAACTCTGACTAAACACCAAGTTAAACCGGAGCCAATGAAGACAGAGTCATAGTAAGGTTAACCATTTACTGTTCATTCTTCCACATTAACATCGTATGGTGAAAACTGTTGATAAAAAAATACAAACATATCCAGCGTCTGTTTCATTCTGGGGACCACCCGCACTCTCTTCTTTTAGCGAGTGTGTCCAGCCGCTCTGAGTAGCGGGCGAGGCGGTCACATTAAACCGTCATGGGGCTCGAGCTGACCCCACGTTTGAAATTGAAAAGCCGGCACGCGCGCCGCCCCAACCACCGTTTCCTTAACAGAAACCGCGTTAATATTTTTACTTCAAATACATTCTTATGAACTTACGGCGTTGCTTCTATAATGTTTCTTTATGGGTAGAAACGGAGCTCTTCACGATCACGCTGCACGCATGGCACCCGCCTTCACACCTTCCCGAACCAAAGGTTACACACAAGACGCGGCGAAACCGGAGGTGACATTATCACATGCCGCGATATACCATAGACGATGAATTTACTTTTGTTATACTGTAACTTAATTATCAACCTTTAACTTTAACTAGAAAATAGTTACAAACAAATCATTTAAAACGTAGACCCAACAAAGTCAAATAAATGCCTTAAGGGCAACATAACCACAGTGTAGGGTTCTTCTGCTGCTAGAGAGGGAGATGCCATGTTGGGGAAGGAAGCCCCTCAGCTATTATAATAGGATATCACACCAGGGAGCCACAAGAGTGGCAGCTGTGCTATTGATTGATACATACAAGTATTCTGCAGATGCTGGAAATCAAGAACAATACACACAACATGTTGAAGGAACTCAGTAGATCAAATGGCATCTATGGAGAAAGAGGAATAAAATGCGGTTGTTTCAGGCTGAGGACCTTCATCAGGTCTGCGAACATTTTGGGCCAAGACCTTTCATCAGGACTTGATGAAGGATCTTGGTCTGAAATGACAGCTCTTTATTCCTCTCCATAGATGCTGCCTGACCTGTTGAGATGCTCCATTGTGTTGTGTGTGTTGGGCCACGGTCATTTTGCTTTTTTTTTAAAGACAGATGCTGTTCAATTTTCCATCTCTGTCCTTTTTTGATTTGCAAGAGTTACTCTTTGGTATCAGAAGCCTCTCTGTTACATCTTAACATAAATACATTTCTTAAAAAATCGATATGCTCCTATGCTGCCTACTTTTAGATTCCCTATTTGTTAATTTATTTTTGGTAATATTACTTAATGTGCTGTGTGTGAGTTGTATGTACAGTGTTGTGCACCAAGGTCCAGAGGAATGTTGTATTTTTTGGTGGTATTTATGTATACAGTTGAATGACAATAAGCTGGAACATGAATTGAACTTGGCGTAAATCCACTCCTAAAACTTATGATCTTCAAGCCTTCTCTGTCATTCATTAACATCATGACTTATTTCTATTGCTCTGCCATTTGTAACCATAAGATCATAAGACACAGGAGCCATCAAATGCTTCTCATATGTTAACCTTTCAATTTCTGGGATCATTCTCGTGAATTTCCTCTGGACCATCTCCCTTACCACCACATCATTTTGTAGATAAAGGGCCCAAAACTGCTCACATTACTCCAACTGAGGCCTCACATACTATTTATTACAAATTACTATAAATTGCACATTTGCACTGTTACGAGAATACACATAAAATTAAGATGTTTGCTGGCCTGGGCTGGCATCAGTGGCATCAGCAGTTGGTCTGCCACCTGCCCTCAGGGGAAGGAGAGATAAGGAACAATGGAGCAGCGTCTGGAGATGTGTAATGAAGGGATGTGGGAGGAAGCGCTGTCTGGAGCGGCTCCCCCCTTTGAACCCTGAACTGTTTGAAGTGATGGACAGGCGATACCCCAGCAGGGGGATAAAAAGGGACAGGTTCGCTAAGGCAGACACACACGCCACCCGAGGTAACGAGACCCTGGAAGCGGTACGCTTCTCACGAGTGGGTGAGAAGTGCCAGACAACGACCAGGGTGGAAAGGTACGATCAGCGGGAACCCGATGTGTGTCCGCCCTTGCCTGGGTGCCGGGTTCACTGCAGAGGATCGACCGCATCTGGAGGAGGGGTCACAGTCGGTGACCTCAGGTGACATCACCAAGGACCCGCCCAAAAGCTGTTTGTGAGCCATCTCGCTGGTCTGTGAGTGAAGCTGTTTCTGAATGATGAGTTGTTCCTATTCTGTCTCTCTTCCCCACCTTGTCCATCGCCATGACAACGATTACTGCGAACTGAACTACAAACTGGACTGAACTTTGAGTCATTTTGAAATTGGTCATTTACCCCTAGACAACGATAGAGCTTGATTGATGCGGTTATCTTAATTCTGTGCACATGTGCGTTTATCATCGCTGAACTGTTGCATTTATTATCCTTTCGATTAATGTGTTGCTTGTTTCTTTAATAAAACTTTCTTAGTTCTAGTACTCCAGACTCCAACTGAGTGATCCATTTCTGCTGGTTTGGCAACCCAGTTACGGGGTACGTAACATAAGTGGGGTTCTCGTCCGCGATTTTGAACGCTAAATTTGGGACGGAGTAAATTGATTGGGTTAAAATTCCCGAAAGAAAGAAAAGACAAACAGCAGAAATGGAGGTTGAGGAATTTATAAAGGCGCCGACCTTGGAGGCATTAGAGGATGCCAGGAAATCGGAATTGATAGCTGTGGCCAAACGGGTGAATCTTGCTAAGGTGAAGTCGACAATGAGGAGAGAGGAGATACACAGAGCTATTGTAGAGCACTATGTATCTAAAGGTGTGTTTCCCCAAGGTGAGCTGGGGGTGGTGTCTATTGAAAAACCTGCTGGAGACGCGGTACAGGTACAGCTTGAAAAACTGAGACTCGAGCACGAGTTCCGGGTACGGCAGTTAGAAAGGCAGGAGAAAGAGAGAGAGTTAGAAAGGCGGGAGAGAGAGAAAGAGGTAGAAAGGCAAGAGAGAGAAAGACAGTTGGAGAGAGAAGAGAGAGAGAGGGACAGACAGTTGGAGAGAGAAGAGAGAGAGAGGGACAGACAGGTGGAGAGAGAGGAGAAACAGAGGGAAAGGGAATTTGAGCTGGAGAGGTTAAAGATAAGGGCCGAACAGGGGCTCGTGCCGAACCAAGGTGGAGGGTTCCGGGCGACCCAGGAGGTTAGGCTGGTTCCCCCATTTGACGATACCGATGTGGATCGGTACTTTCTCCACTTCGAAAAAGTAGCTATAAGTCAGGAATGGCCGAGGGATAAGTGGGTTGTCTTACTTCAGAGTGTACTGAAAGGGAAGGCCCAACAAGCTTACTCCGCCTTATCCGCGGAAGATGCCCAGAAGTATGAGGTGGTGAAGGAGGCCATCCTCAGGATTTATGAGTTGGTCCCGGAGGCATACCGGCAGAGGTTCCGGAATGCGAGGAAGCGGTGGGACCGCACGTATTTGGAGTTTGCTCGCGAGATGCAAACATATTGTGAGCGTTGGTGCGCCTCGAAGGGGGTAGAGGGGGATTATGACAGACTGCTGCAGCTGATTCTGATTGAGCAGTTTAAAGGTTGTGTCCCTGAGGGTATGAGACCCTACCTCGATGAGAAAGAGGCAGCCACGTTAGCCGCAACTGCTAAGTTGGCGGATGAGTATGCGTTGACGCATAAAATGAAGTTTGCCCCAAGTAAAGGCTACCAGAAGGGTAGTCAGGACGGAGGGGAGAGTCCGCCGGAAAAGTCGGAAAGTAAGCCGGGGACTAGTGAAAAGGATAAGGTAGACCGGGAGCAGTCTGGTAGGAAGTCTCCTGGGGTCGTCTGTTATAATTGTGGGAAAGTCGGACACTTTGCGTCCAGGTGCTTTGCCCCAAGGAAGGAGACGGGGAAAGGAAAAGCGGAAATTTTGAATGGCTGTATCGAGCTGTTAAGCGAACCGCTAGGGAAGGACAGGTCTGAAAAAGTCCAGGAAGGGCGCGAGAAGTTTATCTCGGCCGGACTGGTGTCAGTGAAGGAGAGGTTAAAACCAGTTCCAGTGCGGATCTGGAGAGACACGGGAGCGTGTCAGTCATTGATATTGAAGAGTGTATTAGAGTTTAGCTCAGAGACCCAGACTGGGGAGGTAGAGGTCAAAGGTGTTGGGGAAGGGACAGAGTCAGTCCCTTTGCACCAGATACATTTACAGAGCAACCTGGTCTCTGGACTAGTCACGATTGGGGTGAGGTCCGAATTACCGATGAAAGACGTGGAAGTCTTGCTCGGTAATGACATCGCCGGAGGAATCGTGTTCCCAGTTGTGAGATTGACGGGTCAGCCTGCCAGCATGGAGGCCCCGCCCGCGATGGTGAATTTGGCTGAAACATTTCTGCCAACCTTGTATGAGACAGGGTGTAGTGAGATAAGAGGTAGTGAGGGAGCTGGGACGGACGTAGCAGTAGCCAGGAAAGAATTTGTGCAGACGCAGGAGCGAGACGAGGGGCTGATGGTTTTTGCCGAGACAGCTCTCTCTGACACAGCCTTGACAAGGGAACTAGTAGGCTATTGTGCGGATGAGGAAGTGCTAAGGAAGAAAGGGAAATCAAGTACAGTACCCGCAGATGAGGAATGGGGGGTGGTGCAAAAGAGTTATGGGGATGAGGTTTTTAACATGGCCCACGAGGTACCCCCCGGTGGACATTTTGCGGTGCTGGAGGAAACAGTTGGTGGAATCATGAAAGAGATTTACCGGCTGCCCAGGGGGAAGAATGTTATTGATCATGACCGACGCGAACTGAGACGGTCACCGGCTTTTGATATGCTAACAAACCTAGTCGGTGTTAGCGTGGAAATCAATGAAGCTAGGGGCCCCCTGATAAGAGAAAAGAACTATTTTGAAAAGATTAGGATGGGATCGGTCAGATGGGAGAAGGCTATTGTTTTGGCCAGGTCTACTGATAAGGTCTCTCCCTTAATCCCCGAAGGAGTAATTAAACGACTCGCACCCATGTGTTTGATTGTCCCGAGGAAATGCAAAGAACTGGGACGTTGGGTTATGTCTGTTACAATAGGGCAGCCAAGTAAACAACACCCATATTTTTCGAGTAATTCAGTGACTAAAGGGCTGATGAACACAGAGGTGTGTATTGGCAATTTAACACGGCTGTCTGAAGCCAGCTTGATAGTGAACCTTGGAAAAAATGAATTCGGCCACACGAATGTCACTTACCTGGGAATTGTGGTGATACAGGGGCAGCTGGCAGTGATGCAAGCTACAGTGCAGGCTATCGCTGACCTCCCAACCCCGACAGACAAGAGGGCCCTCAGAAGGCTTTTTGAGATGGTGGGGTACTGCAGGAAGTTTTGCAATAACTCTGCGGTCAATACCCGTCCCCCTCCTACTAAGCCCTTGCGAGGGAAAATTGAGTCGGAATGGGACGACCCTTGTTGTTGTGGTCCGGGACAAAACCAAATGAGAGGTTACATTGGTCGCAATTCATCAGTGTTTTTGGCCACTATGAAGTTTGCTGAGTTGGAGCCTGGTCTAAGGGATTATTAATAACACGTGTAAAAGGAACAGAAAATGTGATGACTGTCTGTCAAGGTGTTGACAGCTTCAAATTCTCTGTATTAGCTAAATAACTGTTAACGATGTATATTGTGTATGTATCAGATAATGTAGTCATGTTTGTAATTTTTACCTCCCGGTAAAAATCCTTAAAGGGGGGAAGTGTTACGAGAATACACATAAAATTAAGATGTTTGCTGGCCTGGGCTGGCATCAGTGGCATCAGCAGTTGGTCTGCCACCTGCCCTCAGGGGAAGGAGAGATAAGGAACAATGGAGCAGCGTCTGGAGATGTGTAATGAAGGGATGTGGGAGGAAGCGCTGTCTGGAGCGGCTCCCCCCTTTGAACCCTGAACTGTTTGAAGTGATGGACAGGCGATACCCCAGCAGGGGGATAAAAAGGGACAGGTTCGCTAAGACAGACACACACGCCACCCGAGGTAACGAGACCCTGGAAGCGGTGCGCTTCTCACGAGTGGGTGAGAAGTGCCAGACAACGACCAGGGTGGAAAGGTACGATCAGCGGGAACCCGGTGTGTGTCCGCCCTTGCCTGGGTGCCGGGTTCACTGCAGAGGATCGACCGCATCTGGAGGAGGGGTCACAGTCGGTGACCTCAGGTGACATCACCAAGGACCCGCCCAAAAGCTGTTTGTGAGCCATCTCGCTGGTCTGTGAGTGAAGCTGTTTCTGAATGATGAGTTGTTCCTATTCTGTCTCTCTTCCCCACCTTGTCCATCGCCATGACAACGATTACTGCGAACTGAACTACAAACTGGACTGAACTTTGAGTCATTTTGAAATTGGTCATTTACCCCTAGACAACGATAGAGCTTGATTGATGCGGTTATCTTAATTCTGTGCACATGTGCGTTTATCATCGCTGAACTGTTGCATTTATTATCCTTTCGATTAATGTGTTGCTTGTTTCTTTAATAAAACTTTCTTAGTTCTAGTACTCCAGACTCCAACTGAGTGATCCATTTCTGCTGGTTTGGCAACCCAGTTATGGGGTACGTAACAGCACATTTAGATGTAACGTAAAGATTTTTACTCCTCATGAGAAGGATGTAAGTAATAAAGTCAAATCAATTCAATTCATCAGTGCCTTATAAAGCCTCAACATTACATCCTTGCCTTCAGATTCTAGTTATTGTGAAATGAATGATAATATTGTGTTTGCCAACTTGCAAATTTACTTTTGGGGAATCATGTATAGGGTCCCTCTGTACCTCAGATTTTTGAATTTTCTCTCCATTTAGAAAACAATCTTCACTTTTATTTCTTTTGCCAATGACCATGCACTTCCCAGCACTATATTCTATCTGCCTCTTTTTTCTCCATTCTCCTAAGCTGTCGAAGTCCTTCTGTAGCCTCTCCACTTCCTGAAAACTACCTGTCCCTTCACCTATTTTTGTGTTGTCTGCAAGCTTGGCCACAAAGCCATCAAATCCATCATCCAAATCATTGACATATAATGTGAAAAGATGTCATCTTAACAACTACCTTATCACTGGCAGCCAACCCAAAACATCTGCCTCCTGCCAGTCAGCCAATCTTCTATCCATGCTAGTATCTTCCCTGTAATACCATGGCTCTTAACATAAAAACACAGAAAATAGGTGCAGGAGTAGGCCCTTCGGCCCTTTGAGCCTGCACCGCCATTCTGTATGATCATGGCATCCAACTCAGAACCCTGTACCTGCCTACTCTGTATACCCCCTGATCCCTTTAGCCACAAGGGCCATATCTAACTTCTTCTTAAATATAGCCAATGAACTGGCCTCAACTGTTTCCTGTGGCAGAGAATTCCACAGATTCACCACTCTCTGTGTGAAGAAGTTTTTCCTCATCTCGGTCCTAAAAGGCTTCCCCTTTATCCTCAAACTGTGACCCCTCGTTCTGGACTTCCCCAACATCGGGAACAATCTTCCTGCATCTATCCTGTCCAATCCCTTTAGAATTTTATATGTTTCAATAAGATCCCCCCTCAATCTTCTAAATTCCAGCGAGTATAAGCCTAGTCAATCCAGTCTTTCTTCATATGAAAGTCCTGCCATCCCAGGAATCAATCTGGTAAACCTTCTTTGTACTCCCTCTATGGCAAGAATGTCTTTCCTCAGATTAGGGGACCAAAACTGCACACAATACTCCAGGTGTGGTCTCACCAAGGCCTTGTACAACTGCAGTAGTACCTCCCTGCTCCTGTACTCGAATCCTCTTGCTATGAATGCCAGCATACCATTCGCCTTTTTCACCGCCTGCTGTACCTGCATGCCCACTTTCAATGACTGGTGTACAATGACACCCAGGTCTCGTTGCACCTCCCCTTTTCCTAATCAGCCACCATTCAGGTAATAAGCTGTTTTCCTGTTCTTGCCACCAAAGTGGATAACCTCACATTTATCCACATTAAATTGCATCTGCCATGAATTTGCCCGCTCACCTAACCTATCCAAGTCACCCTGCATCCTCTTAGCATCCTCCTCACAGCTAACACTGCCACCCAGCTTCGTGTCATCTGCAGACTTGGAGATGCTGCATTTAATTCCCTCATCCAAGTCATTAATATATATTGTAAACAACTGGGGTCCCAGCACTGAGCCTTGCGGTACCCCACTAGTCACTGCCTGCCATTCTGAAAAGGTCCCATTTATTCCCACTCTTTGCTTCCTGTCTGCCAACTATTTCTCTATCCAGATCAACACCATACCCCCAATACCGCGTGCTTTAAGTTTGCTCACTAATCTCCTGTGTGGGACCTTGTCAAAAACCTTTTGAAAATTCAAATATACCACATCCACTGGTTCTCCCCTATCCACTCTACTAGTTACATCCTCAAAAAATTCTATGAGATTCGTCAGACATGACTTTCCTTTCACAAATCCATGCTGACTTTCTCCAATGATTTCACTGCTTTCCAAATGTGCTGTTATCACATCTTTGATAACTGACTCGAGCATTTTCCCCACCAGCGATGTCAGGCTAACCGGTCTATAATTCCCCAGTTTCTCTCTCACTCCTTTTTTAAAAAGCAGGGTTACATTAGCCACCCTCCAATCCTCAGGAACTAGTCCAGAATCTAAAGAGTTTTGAAAAATTATCACTAATGCATCCACTATTTCTTGGGCTACTTCCTTAAGCACTCTGGGATGCAGACCATCTGGCCCTGGGGATTTATCTGCCTTTAATCCCTTCAATTTACCTAACACCACTTCCCTACTAACATGTATTTCCCTCAGTTCCTCCATCTCAGTAGACCCTTGGTCCCCTACTATTTCCGGAAGATTATTTATGTCCTCCTTCGTGAAGACAGGACCAAAGTAGTTATTCAATTGGTCTGCCATGTCCTTGCTCCCCATAATCAATTCACCTGTTTCTGTCTGTAAGGGACCTCTTATCTTGTTAATCAGCCTCACTGCTGCACCTTGTCAAATGCCTTCTGAAAATCCAAGTAAGCAACATCTATTGACACACTTTTGTCTATCCAACCTGATATTTCCTCAAAGAATTCCAACAGATTTGTCAGGCAAGATGTCTCCTAAGGAAACCATACCAACTTCAGTGTATTTTATCATGTCTCCAAGTACTCTGAAACCTTATCCTTAATAATGAACTCCAACATCTTCCCAACCTCTAAAGTCAGCCTAACTGGCTCATAATTTCCTGTCCTTTGCCCCTCTCCCTTCTTGAAGAGTGGAGTGACATATTCAATTTTCCAGTCCTCCGGAACCATTCCAGAATCTGGTGATTCTAGAAAGATCACTACTGACGCCTCCACAATCTCTTTAGCTACCTTTTTCAGGACTCTAGGGTGTAGGCCATCTGGTCCAGATGATTTATCTACCTTCAAACTTTTCAGCTTCCCAAGGACCTTCACCTTTGTAATAGCAACTACACTCACTTCTGCTCTCAGACACATTTGAATTTCTGGCAAACTAGTGTCTTCCAAAGTGAAGTCCGACGCAATGTTCCTCTACTATTCCTTTTCTTAGTCATAAATACTCAGCAGAGTTCATTGCTGACAGAACTGTCAGCTGCATCTGTTCCATATCAATACCTTTAATTTTTTTTTAAATTTTGAATGTAGAAGGCTTTTGCAGGTTATAAACAGGACACTAACTGAATACAGAGAAGTGGCAGACAGACTTCAACCTGGAAGAGTGTGAAGTGTTAAATTTTCAAAGGTCAAACTTGAAGGCAGAGCACAAAGCTTTTATTTATTTATTAAGATACAGCGTGGAATAGGCCCTCCAGTCACATTGTCCAGCAATCTCCCAATTTAACCCTGACCTAATCACGGGACAATTGGCAATGACCAATTAAGCTACCGACTAGTACTTCTTTGGACAGTGGGTGGAAACTGGAGCACCCGGAGGAAACCCCTGCGGTCATGGGGAGAATGTACAAATTCCTTGCATGCAGTGGCATGAAATGAACCTGGGTCACCGGCACTGTAAAGTGTGGTGCTAACCACTACGCTACCATGCCGACCCAATAGCAGGTTAATTCCAGCTGTATGCCAGAAGTTCGGATGTGTCAGAGGGCAGAAGTGAGGGCAATTGTAGGTCAAACTGCAGGAGGAAGAGGAGAATCTTCATGTCCAAGTCTATAGATCTGTCAAAGTCACCGCATAAGTCGATAGGGTAATGTGTATTGGCTTTCGTTAGTCAGGGGCTTGAGTTCAAGAGCCATGAGGTAATGTTAGAGCTCTATAGAACTGGTTAGACCACACCTGGAATATTATGTTCCGTTCTGGTCCCCTCATTATAAGAAGGATGTATCATTTCTTAATGCATGCATTTCTAAATGACAATAAACGAGGATTGAGTGTCCTCATAATCTAAAAAACATTGGAGAGGTGCAGAGGAGGTTTACAAGGATGTTGCCTGGATTAGAGAGCATGCCTGATGAGGTAAATTGGAGCAAGTTAGACCTTTTCTCATTAGAGCAAAGCAGGATTAGAGGTGGTTTGATAGAGGTGTACAAGATTACACCCACGTGGCCATGCATCTCGTATGGGCAACTCCAGGTTACCGAAAGCAGTAACCTAAAGAGAACTCTCTCAGGGCAAGAGAGATCATGGTGCCTGTGCTAGAGGTAGAAAGAACAACTTAAGCAGCAGCTCTCAAAGGCAAATATCATGGTCAACAATTGGCAGCAGCTGGCTTGTACAGAGACTTCAGGAGAATGCTGATCCATGGAGCAGCCAGGAATTTTGAGGAACCCAAAGAGCGACTACTGAAGAGAAGAGGAGATGCAGGAAGGATCCTTCCAGCCAAGTGCCCGCATCCCGGCTGTTGTCATGTCCCTACTGGTCCAGGATCTGCAGATCGAGAATTGGCCTCTACAGTAACCAGCAGTCCTGAAGACTCTTCTTCCTGATCCTCACAAGCAAAGAACCAGCCATTGTCATCATCAGAAGATTACACTCAGTGGCCACTTTATTAGGTACACCTTTACACATACTCGTTAATGCAAATATCCAATCAGCCAGACATGTGGCAGTGACTCAGAGGAGAATGGCCAGACAGATTCAAGCTTTCATGAAGGTGATAGTAACCATGTACTACAAAAGAAGAGCATCTCCGAATACACAACACGTTCAACCTTGAAGTGGATGGGTTGCAGCAGCAGAAGATCATGAACGTACACTCATTGGCCACTGAGCGTACGCGTACCTTGATAATAAGATTACTTTGAACTTTGAAGCCCTCCATTCCAAGCAGCATCCTGGTGAATCTCTCAATCACCAATCACATTAATTATACGTACAAGAGAAAGTCGAACATATAACAAATTTAAAATTTAAAACATTCAGAAGTACTGGGAAAACTAAAACATTTATACACAATTAAATACTTGCCAATTAACTCAAATAAGAAAAGTTGCCATTTAGCTAAAACAAACAACTCTCTCTCCATGAGGTTGACATTGACGACAAATTCACATAAAACCACCAATCAGAGATGTCAGCGACTCTGAGATTGAGCTGTGGTCCTCACTCACCTGGAACCCGCCGTGAAAACCCTAGTTGGGACTGTATCTGGACCTGCAGACTTTGTAACTCTTCTTCACGGGAACAGGCATCATAGTACTACTACTACTACTACGTCGACTCAGGCCTAGGGGGCCGGCGTCGGGCATGATGACAGACTCTCCACTTCTCCCTCTCCCTCATCAGTGTGTTCAGTTCATCTACATTAGCCGCGCCGCTGTCTTCCTGGAGCGTGTTGACCATAATCTTTGGAGGGCGCCCAGGGTTCATCCTCCCGTGCTTGGGCTCCCATATGATGACTAGGCTGGCAGGTAGCTCAGTGTGGCGTAGACAGTGCCCCGCTAGTTGCACGTCTTTTTGCTTCAATTTTAGTGGTGAGTATCGGTAGGTTGTTATAGAGCTCGACGTTCATCATGTGCTGTTGCCAACTCACGTCAAGAGCCATCCGGAGCATTCGTGTATAGCATCCATCTAGAGACTTTCGCATCGTCTTGGTGAGTGTCCACATCTTGCATCCGTATGTGAGAATGGACTCTATGACTGCTATGAAAATCCTCTTTTTAAGCCCTCCGGTCAGGTTCGACTTCCAGATTTCCTTCATGTCATTCGTAGCCCTCCACGCCAGCACCTTCCGTATCTTTACGTTCTTCTCCGAACTCATCATTCTTGACCCGAGATACTTGTAGTCAAAGACTTTCTTAATGGTATCATTCTCTACGGTCTTGAGAGAAGCTTCGTCGCAGTTAAACGCCATATTGTCACAGAGCTGTGATAAAAACCACACTGTAACCTCTGAAAACAATGTCTTATTGGATTAGACTTTTTAATCGTTATTTTCTATGCGGCTTGATAATTAATTGTCTGCTACTTAGATACATGTGACTATGTAGTATGCTTCCTAGTGGCCACAGTATGTATATGCAATTGTCCAGGGTGTCCCCTAGTAGTTACATTTATTTGATTCTGGAAAGCTCTGGAAGCTTCTCTGGTGCTGCATAAAGGCTTCCTGACTGGTTGATTGTTAGATGAAAATTTGAATAAACTGTTTCTTTGTCATGGTGTGCACTGACAAGCAACTGAACCCAGGTGCAAAGGAACGACAGACTCCGAAGTAGAGACAGAAACAAGAGATTATTCATAGCAATTCCAACAGAACAACCGAGTGACACTACAAGATGAATCATTCTTGAAACACGAGGACACTGTGATAAGTGTCAATTGGGATTCTTCGTTAAAAAGTGTGGAAAATCCATGCCAGTCAAAATAAAGAGTACAAACTTAAACAGAAAGCACAAGTGGATTGTAGTTAACCAGTTAACAAAATTATGAGGGGTATAGATAGGATAAATGCAAACAGGCTTTTTCTTCTGAGGTTGAGTGGGACTATAACCAGAAGTCATGGATTAAGGGCAAAAGGTGAACAGTTCAAGGGGAGCATGAAGGTCATGAAAGTGTGGAACAAGCTGCCAGCACAAGTGATGCATGTGAGCACCATTTCAATGTTTTATTTAAGCTTGGGCGGTAGGGATATTGAGGGCTATGGTCCCGGTGTAGGTTGGTGGGAGTAGGCAGTTTAAATCGTTTGGCATGGACTAGATGGGATGAAGGTCCTGTATCTGTGCTGTACTTTTCTATGACTGTAGGCAAGACAAAATTAACAGATACAGGTGTACAGACCTTAGGGACTCATGACATTCTCATCTTTGTGTATAAAAAGAGCTGACCTCAAGGCAGCGCAATCTTTTAGGCTTTCTTCTGTCTTCTGCTCCTCTTACTGTTTGCTTTTCAATTTTCTTTCTTCTATTAATGCTTAACAAAACAATCATAATGCAAGAAGTTTTGTGCCTCTTTCCTGACTTCCGAAAGAACCTGAGATTGAAAACATCAGGATCCAACAGTATGGAAAACAAATACAAAATAAAGGAAAGATGCAGATCATGGATAATAATTTATCCATTGTAATAGGAACAGAAAATGCTGGCAACATTGGATAGGCAAAATTAATATTTCAAATTAATACTGACAATGTGCTGGAGCAGCTCAGCAGGTCAGGCAGCATCTATGGATGGGAATAAGCAGTCATCTGGCCAGTCCTGATGAAGCGTCTCAGCCCAAAATTTCAACTGTTGATTCCCATCCATAGATGCTGCCTGACCTGCTGATCCCTTCCAGCACTTTGTGTGTATTGCTCTAGGTTTCCAACATCTGCAGTACCTTTTGTGTCGATACTATCTCAAATCAACGGTCGGTCATTGGAAGCAGAGAGCCTTTCCAATCCAAAATAAGCAACATTTATCAATAGGAAGAGTCTGCTTTGCTGCCACATAAGTTGTACCTGCAGTGGCCACTTCGTTAGGTACCTCCCGTACCTCATAAAGGGCCGCTGAGTGTGTGCTTGTGGTCTCCTGCTGCTGTAGCCCATCTACTTCAAAGTTAGACATGCTGTGCACTCAGAGATGCTCTTCCGCACACCACTGTTGTAACGCACAGTTATTTAACTTACTATTGCCTCTCTGTCAGCTTAACCATTCCCGTCTGACCTCTCTCATTAAAAAGGCTTTTTTCCCCAAAGAACTGCCGCTCACTGGATGATTTTTTTTTTGTTTCTTTCGCCATTCTCTGTCGTGCATTAACATCCCAGGAGATCAGCAGTTTCTGAGATACTCAAACAACTCCGTCCTGCACTTACAATCGTTCCGTGGTCAAAGTCACTGAGATCACATGTTTTCCCCATTCCGATCTTTGCTCTGAACAACAACTGAGCCTCTCAACCACGTCCACATGCATTGTGTTATTTGCCACATGATTGGCTGATTAGATATTTGCATTAACGAGCAGGTGTACAGGTGTACCTAATAAAGTGGCCACTGAATGGATATAGCTTGCAGATGTCACTATTGATAACGTGCATCTGGGACCATGAAAGGGAATGATTCATTTCACACTGCCTTGTGCTGGTATTTACACTGGCGTTCTGTGAATTAGGGATCTCTGTTTCTGTTACTTCAACCAGAGGCTCTGGGAATGGTGAAACTGCTTCTAACGTCACTACAGTTTCTGACAATTCACTTGACACAGAGCGGGGCTGAAATCCAAGCGCAGCCTAATCTGTTTAGTTTGGTTTTGTAAAGACCTGCTGTAAATGACTGAACTGCTCAGAGTTGAGAACGATCCACCCTGTTTAATTGGACGGTTCTGAAAATACACAGTTCTACATTCAGAAGGATCTTACCCACGGGACCTCAGAGAAATATTACTCATATTTAAATCTATTCTGCAGCTGAATTTCCCCCAAAAATACATGACTTTGTTCCTTCAACCTGACAGCACTTCCCACCTCTCTCTGAGTTACTGTGTTTCGTCTCCCATTGAGGTCTCATCGTGTCATAGTGCCAGTTACGTGCCAGCGTGTGCCAAGTCTGAGGCACTCCAGTGTTATACAAAGGGCATTCAATTTGCTTCGTCCCCCGATGATCGTCAGAAAGCCATCTGTCTGGCCCTGATTCAAAACCTATTTCCTGGAAGGAAGAGGCAATGTGACAGGATGCAGTACTACTAGTCCCTAACGTAATCAACGTTAAAAAGTACGAGTCAATTAAGTGTGCTCACTCTAGACACAGTTTAACGCTTGAGAATAGTCAGAGAATTATAATAAATATACCTCATATCTGATGAAACAAAGCATTGTTTTATTAAAGTCACCAGTGAGTTTTCAAAGTCAAAATCAAAGTAAATTTATTCTCAAAATAAATACATGTCACCACACTCTACCCTGAGATTCATTTTCTTGCAGGCATTCACTGTGAAATAAAGGAATACAATAGAATTTATGAAAACTATAAATAACAAAGACCGGCAAACAAAAATTGTGCAAAACAAGAAAATTATATATAGACCATATTTAGACCATTTAAAAGGGTAAATAAATAATATTAAGAACATCAGTTGTAGAGACATTGAAAGTGAGTCTGTAGGTTGTGGAGTCAGTTCAGTGTTATCCATGCTGGTTCAGGAGCTGATAGTTGTAGGGTTAATAACTGTTTCTGAATCTGGTGCTGTGGGACCTAAGGCTCCTGTACCTCCTACTCAATTGTAGTAGTGAGAAGACAGCATAACCTAGATGGTGGGGATCCTTGATTCATCATTTGATTCAGCCCCTGGAAATGGAATAATGATTCTTAATATTTCCAAGGCGTTTTGTTTCTTTTTCTTACCCTTCCCACATATTTTCGATGTCCCTCTCCTAAAATCATTGAGTCATGCTGGACAATAGACCAGAGACACTCATACAAAAGTAAAAGTAAGTAGAACATAGAACAGTACAACACCATACAAGCCCTTTCAACTCACAAAATTGTGCCAACCCTTTATCCTACTCCAAGATCAATCTAACCCTTCCCTCCCACACAGCCCTGTGCTAATCTAAGTGTCTCTTAAAAATCCCCAATGTTTCTTCTTCTACGACCACCCCTGGCAGCTTCCACCCCACCAACCTCTGTATTGGAAAGATTGTCCTCTGCAGATTCCACAACATGAGACCACCCTGACACATATTCCTATCCATTCCACTGTCAGCATTTCAAACGGCCTGTTCCCTTTGCAAGTCCTGGGTCATCTTCCTCGAACACACTCCTTTGGTGAGCAAGGTTGTATATGTATATAAGGCATTGGAAAGGCCACACTTAGACTATTGTGAGCAGGTTTGGTCCTCTTATCTAAGAATGAATGAGCTGGTATTGGAGAGGGTCCAGGGGAGTTCACAAGAATTATCTCTGGAATAAAAGGGTTACTATATGAGGAGAATTTGTCCATCCTGTTGGGTGCAGTCTTTTATTACTTCTAATGCGTTTCTGTATTTACTGTGAATGCCCACAAAAATCTGTGGTTTAAGTTGATGCTACTTACTGGTTTGAGTGGCAATTTGCTGGAGTCTGATGAACCTAAACACACAATTAAATACTTCGTTATATGCTCTTTTTCTGGTAAACAATCGCTGCAAATTGTGGTCTGTAGCGTCCCTATTGGAGGTGAGCGAAATCGCCACTACGATCTGGCATTTCTGCGGTGCAGCTGCAGTTTTGCTGGGGCAGGGCGGTTGCAACATGCTCAGACTGGAGTTGCTGGAGCACACTTGGAGGCAATTCACTGTGGCAGAGCCGAAGCCTGAAAAGGCCTGAAGTTTGATCGACTTAAGAGCCAAGCTGAATTGGAGAGGTCAGGTAATTCAATGAGGTGTAGCCAAGGCGAGGCAAAGCATGGAAAGATCCAATGTTCCATTGATTTAAGAGCCGAGTTGAATTGGAAATGTCAGGTACTGACAATAGACAATAGACAATAGACAATAGGTGCAGGAGTAGGCCATTCTGCCCTTCGAGCCAGCACCGCCATTCACTGTGATCATGGCTGATCATCCACGATCAGTATCCAGTTCCTGCCTTATCCCCATAACCTTTGATTCTGCTATCTTTAAGAGCTCTATCCATCTATTTTTTGAAAGCATCCAGAGACTTGGCCTCCACAGCCTTCTGGGGCAGAGCATTCCACATATCCACCACTATCTGGCCAACCTGACCCTGAGGGCAAGGAGTGACCCAAGGTTTGGACGATTTAAGCACTGGGCCAGATTGAAATGGTTGGCTGTCGGAGTCGGAGGCAAGAGACAGGTTGGTTTGGCTTGCTGCTCTGCGGGGTTTACACGACTCTGCTGGACTGAGGCCTTCTGAATCAGCCTGGCATTGTGAACTTCAGTTCCGAATGCTGTCTGCTTGCTTTATTGTTTGCAGAATTTCTTTTCTTTTACCCTCTGCACATTGGATGTTCAACAGTCTTCTTTCTTTTTGATGGGTTCTATTGGGGTTCTTTGTTTCATGGCTGTCTGTAAGGAGACAAATGTCAAGGTTGTATAAACTTATACATACTTAGATAATAAATGAACTTTGAACTTTGATAGGAGTATTGAAGCTCCGTAAGGTGATGAGATAGACAGTTCACTTCACAATCTATCTCATTATGATCTTGCACCTTATTGTCTATCTGCGCTACACTTCCTCTGTTACTGTTACACTTTATTCAGCATTCCATTGTTGCTTTACCTTGTTCTACCTTGATGCACCGTGTAACGATTTGATCTGTATGAACAGTATGCAAGGCAAGCTTTTCACTGTACGTTGTTACATGACAATAATAAACTAACTCCAGTTCCTACTTTCCCACGACCAAGTCCAAAGCCCTGAGACCAGCAGGAACTAATTTGTGTCTCATTCAAAACCTTCCTACAGGCCTGTGGCAAAGATGATTTATGCCTGAAACAACTTGCAGATGAAATAGAATGAATCCACCCTGTTGAGGTATGAGCTATTGAGCTGGAGAAAGAAGGAAATCTATTCTCAAACGTACAACATGCAATTAAATCAACATTTCAGCCCTTCCCACAGAATGTGTATATATTACACTGCATTGGCACATTTGTCCATTAAGAAAATAAAGAGTCATAGAAAAGTACAGCACAGAAACTGGCCCTTCAGTCCATCTAGTCTGTGCTGAACCATTTAAACTGCCTACTCCAATCGACCTGCACGGGACCATAGTTCTCTATACCCTTACCATCCACTTACCAATCCAAACTTCTCTTAAACGTTGAAATTGAGCTTGCATGCACCACTTGTGCTGACAGCTCATTCCACACTCACACCACCCTCTGAGTGAAGAAGTTTCTCATCATGTTCCCCTTAAACTCTTCACCTTTCACCTTTAACCCATGACCTCTGGTTGTAGACCCACCCATCCTCAGTGGAAGAAGTCTGCTTGTATTTACCCTATCTATACCACTCATAATTTTGCTTACCTCTATCTGATATGAAGTTTCAGGGATGGTGGGAAAGGAACAAAACTGAAGTGGTGCATAATAGCCCTGTCGATAACAATTTCCATTACTTTATTTTTGATTGACTGACTGAGTAGTAAAAGGCTGCTTTTCTTCAAACGAGGCATAACTAGAAATGCCCTGGATTTCCAGCATCTGCAGAATCTCTTGTGTCTATGATTAGCTGCTCTAATGTGAAGTTTCTTCAAGCTATCACTACCCTGAAGAAGTTTAAATCCTCTCTCACTGCTCCCCCTCTGTGACCTCTGCTGTCCACCAACTCTTCAACTATGTGCTCATCTATCACCTTCGACTTTGTCTTCTATCCCCTCCCCCCGCCCCACCTTTTTATTCTGGCATCTTCCCCCTTCCTTTCCAGTCTTTATGAAGGGTCTCTGCACAAAATGCTAACTATTCATACATTTCCATAGATGTTGCCTGACCTGCTGAGTTCCTCCAGCATTTTGTGTGTGCTGCTCTGGATTTCCAGCATCTGCAGAATCTCCACGTCCAGTATTCCAGGTGCAGCTTCACCCTGTGCAATTGTAACAAAATCTAAACCCTAATGGATATCCACCCATTTAAACTTAAATGTGTGGCCACTCATTCAAAACCTGGCCCCGTCATCGGGAAGCAAGACATGTGGTTTCTTCAAGGATGACTACTGTTGAAAGTTAAAATTCTTCTGAGGAAGAGCTACAATATTTGGTTCTTCCACTCCTGGAGAGGGAGGGTTGGGCTGGGGGTGGAAGCCCCTCAACTATTGTAATAGTTAGTACACCAACCTAGGGAGCTACTTGAGCTATTGGTGTGTAGGAATGTAGTTTAGCTGTAATTTTTTATTATTATTATTATTACTATTACTATTATTATTATCATTACTATCATTATTATCATTGTGTGTTTATTATTTCTCAGCTCAAGCTGGAAAAATCTGAAATACAGGCATAGCCAAGCACACTCATACCTTAATTACTAGGAACTTCAGGACTATCCTAGTGGTGTTTCGTACTGTGTCTTTCTGAAGATTTATATAAATATTGCTGTGTTGGCCTAATTGTTTAATGCTGTTGGGTAGTGACTTTGGGATGATGCCAGTGGTAGATATTACTACTGAGACAATAGCCTTTCAATTTCCTCTTTTAATTCAGCATACCTCTGATGTTTTCCACTTATTGATTTCTGTATGTTATGTGTGTTTGGAATGGCTATATCTATTAAGTAAGTTGTCCCTGCTTGTTTATCCTGTATTATTATATTCCAATGGTCATTATGGATTGTCCTATCTGTAATAACTGATCTGTTGTAATATAATTTGTAGGATTCTGACTCCACAACTGGATCAAGCTTGTATATATATATATTTTTTCTCTTTAGCCAGAGAGTGGTGAATCTGTGGAATTCTTTGCCATAGCTAGCTATGGAGGCTAAGTATTTATATATATATAAGGCAGAGATTGATAGATTCTTTATAGGTCAAGGCATGAAGGGATATGAGGAGAAGGCAGGAGATTGGGCTGAGAGGAAAATTGGATCAGCTGTGATGAAATGGCGGGGCAGACTCGATAGGCCAAATGGCCTAATTCTGCTCCTATATCTTGTGGTCTTATGGTTATTGAATATACCCTCAAGAAAATGAATCTCAAGGTTGTATATGGAGACATATATGTATTTTGATAATTGTTACGAGAATACACATAAAATTAAGATGTTTGCTGGCCTGGGCTAGCATCAGTGGCATCAGCAGTTGGTCTGCCACCTGCCCTCAGGGGAAGGAGAGATAAGGAACAATGGAGCAGCGTCTGGAGATGTGTAATGAAGGGATGTGGGAGGAAGAGCTGTCTGGAGCGGCTCCCCCCCTTTGAACCCTGAACTGTTTGAAGTGATGGACAGGCGATACCCCAGCAGGGGGATAAAAAGGGACAGGTTCGCTAAGACAGACACACACGCCACCCGAGGTAACGAGACCCTGGAAGCGGTGCGCTTCTCACGAGTGGGTGAGAAGTACCAGACAACGACAAGGGTGGAAAGGTACGATCAGCGGGAACCCGGTGTGTGTCCGCCCTTGCCTGGGTGCCGGGTTCACTGCAGAGGATCGACCGCATCTGGAGGAGGGGTCACAGTCGGTGACCTCAGGTGACATCACCAAGGACCCGCCCAAAAGCTGTTTGTGAGCCATCTCGCTGGTCTGTGAGTGAAGCCGTTCTGAATGATCAGTTGTTCCTATTCTATCTCTCTCTTCCCCCACGTTGTCCACCGCCATGGCAACGATTACTGCGAACTGGACTGAACTTTGAGTCATTTTGAAATTGGTCATTTACCCCTAGACAACGATAGAGCTTGATTGATGCTGTTATCTTAATTCTGTGCACATGTGTGGTTATCATTGTTGAATTGTTGCATTTATTATCCTTTCGATTACTGTGTTGCTTGTTTCTTTAATAAAACTTTCTTAGTTCTAGTACTCCAGACTCCAACTGAGTGATCCATTTCTGCTGGTTTGGCAACCCAGTTACGGGGTACGTAACATAAGTGGGGTTCTCGTCCGCGATTTTGAACGCTAAATTTGGGACGGAGTAAATTGATTGGGTTAAAATTCCCGAAAGAAAGAAAAGACAAACAGCAGAAATGGAGGTTGAGGAATTTATAAAGGCGCCGACCTTGGAGGCATTAGAGGATGCCAGGAAATCGGAATTGATAGCTGTGGCCAAACGGGTGAATCTTGCTAAGGTGAAGTCGACAATGAGGAGAGAGGAGATACACAGAGCTATTGTAGAGCACTATGTATCTAAAGGTGTGTTTCCCCAAGGTGAGCTGGGGGTGGTGTCTATTGAAAAACCTGCTGGAGACGCGGTACAGGTACAGCTTGAAAAACTGAGACTCGAGCACGAGTTCCGGGTACGGCAGTTAGAACACGAAGAGAAGCAGTTAGAAAGGCAGGAGAAAGAGAGAGAGTTAGAAAGGCGAGAGAGAGAGAAAGAGGTAGAAAGGCGAGAGAGAGAGAAAGAGGTAGAAAGGCAAGAGAGAGAAAGACAGTTGGAGAGAGAAGAGAGAGAGAGGGACAGACAGTTGGAGAGAGAGGAGAAACAGAGGGAAAGGGAATTTGAGCTGGAGAAGTTAAAGATAAGGGCCGAGCAGGGGCTCGTGCCGAACCAAGGTGGAGGGTTCCGGGCGACCCAGGAGGTTAGGCTGGTTCCCCCATTTGACGATACCGATGTGGATCGGTACTTTCTCCATTTCGAAAAAGTGGCCATAAGTCAGGACTGGCCAAGGGATAAGTGGGTTGTTTTACTTCAGAGTGTACTGAAAGGGAAAGCCCAACAAGCTTACTCCGCTTTATCCGCGGAAGATGCCCAGAAGTATGAGGTGGTGAAGGAGGCCATCCTCAGGATTTATGAGTTGGTCCCGGAGGCATACCGGCAGAGGTTCCGGAATGCGAGGAAGCGGTGGGACCGCACGTATTTAGAGTTTGCTCGCGAGATGCAAACATATTGTGAGCGTTGGTGCGCCTCGAAAGGGGTAGAGGGGGATTATGACAGACTGCTGCAGCTGATTCTGATTGAGCAGTTTAAAGGTTGTGTCCCTGAGGGTATGAGACCCTACCTCGATGAGAAAGAGGCAGCCACGTTAGCCGCAACTGCTAAGTTAGCGGATGAGTATGCGTTGACGCATAAAATGAAGTTTGCCCCGAGTAAAGGCTACCAGAAGGGTAGTCAGGACGGCGGGGAGAGTCCGCCGGAAAAGTCAGAAAGTAAGCCGGGGACTACTGAAAAGGATAAGGTAGACCGGGAGCAGCCTGGTAGGAAGTCTCCTGGGGTCGTCTGTTATAATTGTGGGAAAGTCGGACACTTTGCGTCCAGGTGCTTTGGCCCAAGGAAAGGAAAGACGGGGGTTTCGACTGGCTGTATTGAGCCGGCAAACCCACCCCCAAGAGGGAGGAGGTCTGATAAAGTTCAGGAAGGGCGCGAGAAGTTTATCTCGGCCGGATTGGTGTCAGTGAAGGAGGGGTTAAAACCAGTTCCAGTGCGGATCTGGAGAGACACGGGAGCGTGTCAGTCACTAATACTGAAGAGTGTATTAGAGTTTGGCTCAGAGACTGAGACTGGGGAGGTCAGTGTGATACAGGGCATTGGACAAGGGACTGAAACCGTCCCTTTGCACCAGATACATTTACAGAGCAACCTGGTCTCTGGACTAGTCACGATCGGGGTGAGGTCCGAATTACCGATGAAAGACGTGGAAGTCTTGCTCGGTAATGACATCGCCGGAGGAATCGTGTTCCCAGTCGTGAGATTGACGGGTCAGCCTGCCAGCATGGAGGCCCCGCCCGCGATGGTGAATTTGGCTGAAACATTTCTGCCAACCTTGTATGAGACAGGGTGTAGTGAGATAAGAGGTAGTGAGGGAGCTGGGACGGACGTAGCAGTAGCCAGGAAAGAATTTGTGCAGACGCAGGAGCGAGGCGAGGGGCTGATGGGTTTTGCCGAGACCGCTCTCTCTGACACAGCCTTGACAAGCTATTGTGCGGATGAGGAAGTGCTAAGGAAGAAAGGGAAATCAAGGACAGTATCCGCAGATGAGGAGTGGGGGGTGGTGCAAAAGAGTTATGGGGATGAGGTTTTTAACATGGCCCACGAGGTACCCCCCGGTGGACATTTTGCGGTGCTGGAGGAAACAGTTGGTGGAATCATGAAAGAGATTTACCGGCTGCCCAGGGGGAAGAATGTTATTGATCATGACCGACGCGAACTGAGACGGTCACCGGCTTTTGATATGCTAACAAACCTAGTCGGTGTTAGCGTGGAAATCAATGAAGCTAGGGGCCCCCTGTTAAGAGAAAAGAACCATTTTGAAAAGATTAGGATGGGATCGGTCAGATGGGAGAAGGCTATTGTTTTGGCCAGGTCTACTGATAAGGTCTCTCCCTTAATCCCCGAAGGAGTAATTAAACGACTCGCACCCATGTGTTTGATTGTCCCGAGGAAATGCAAAGAACTGGGACGTTGGGTGATTGTGGTTACAATAGGGCTGCCAAGTAAACAACACCCATATTTTTTGAGTAATTCAGTGACTAAAGGGCTGATGAACACAGAGGTGTGTATTGGCAATTTAATACGGCTGTCTGAAGCCAGTTTGATAGTGAACCTTGAAAAAAATGAATTCGGCCACACAAGGGTCACTTACCTGGGAATTGTGGTGACACAGGGGCAGCTGGCAGTGATGCAAGCTACAGTGCAGGCTATCGCTGACCTCCCAACCCCGACAGACAAGAGGGCCCTCAGAAGGCTCTTGGAGATGGTGGGGTACTGCAGGAAGTTTTGCAATAACTCTGCGGTCAATACCCGTCCCCCTCCTACTAAGCCCTTGCGAGAGAAAACTGAGTCGGAATGGGACGACCCTTGTTGTTGTGGTCCGGGACAAAACCAAATGAGAGGTTACATTGGTCGCAATTCATCAGTGTTTTTGGCCACTATGAAGTTTGCTGAGTTGGAGCCTGGTCTAAGGGATTATTAATAACACGTGTAAAAGGAACAGAAAATGTGATGACTGTCTGTCAAGGTGTTGACAGCTTCAAATTCTCTGTATTAGCTAAATAACTGTTAAAGATGTATATTGTGTATGTATCAGATAATGTAGTCATGTTTGTAATTTTTACCTCCCGGTAAAAATCCTTAAAGGGGGGAAGTGTTACGAGAATACACATAAAATTAAGATGTTTGCTGGCCTGGGCTGGCATCAGTGGCATCAGCAGTTGGTCTGCCACCTGCCCTCAGGGGAAGGAGAGATAAGGAACAATGGAGCAGCGTCTGGAGATGTGTAATGAAGGGATGTGGGAGAGAGAGCTGTCTGGAGCGGCTCCCCTCTTTGAACCTTGAACTGTTTGAAGTGATGGACAGGCGATACCCCAGCAGGGGGATAAAAAGGGACAGGTTCGCTAAGACAGACACACACGCCACCCGAGGTAACGAGACCCTGGAAGCGGTGCGCTTCTCACGAGTGGGTGAGAAGTGCCAGACAACGACAAGGGTGGAAAGGTACGATCAGCGGGAACCCGGTGTGTGTCCGCCCTTGCCTGGGTGCCGGGTTCACTGCAGAGGATCGACCGCATCTGGAGGAGGGGTCACAGTCGGTGACCTCAGGTGACATCACCAAGGACCCGCCCAAATGCTGTTTGTGAGCCATCTCGCTGGTCTGTGAGTGAAGCTGTGCTGAATGATGAGTTGTTCCTATTCTATGTCTCTCTTCCCCACCTTGTCCACCGCCATGGCAACGATTACTGCGAACTGGACTGAACTTTGAGTCATTTTGAAATTGGTCATTTACCCCTAGACAACGATAGAGCTTGATTGATGCTGTTATCTTAATTCTGTGCACATGTGTGGTTATCATTGTTGAATTGTTGCATTTATTATCCTTTCGATTACTGTGTTGCTTGTTTCTTTAATAAAACTTTCTTAGTTCTAGTACTCCAGACTCCAACTGAGTGATCCATTTCTGCTGGTTTGGCAACCCAGTTACGGGGTACGTAACATAATAAATTTACTTTGAAAGTTGAACTTTGAATTACTAACTGGTATATCTCTGGACTTTGGTTGGAAACTGGAGGACCCAGATAAAACCCACACATTATTATTCGCATGACTTGGTCTCTTTTGTATATTGGTTATTTACCAGTCTTTGCTATATGCAGTTTTTCATAAATTCTATTGTATTTCTTTATTGTACTGTGAATAACTGCAAGAAAATTAATCTCTTTCTTTTCAAATCTTTTTTTTATTATTATTATTATCCAAAATTAATCTCTAGTTGTATATGGTGACATGCATGTACTTTGATAATAAATTTACTTTGAACTTCGAACGCAGTGGGCTATGAATCTATGAATGTAAAGGCATTATATAATTATTCTTGTAAATGATTACTTACTATGAACACAGTTTATCTGATATGTAAACAAATATTAATTTAGTACATTGTTGTTGGAACCCCTCCATGAAACCGGGAATATACAGGCTGGCGATAGAGATGTTTTTCCGAGTTCCTAGTGAAGGATCCTTGGTAATGTTGTTTGTTAGAAAGGTCCAAGAAAGAAGAACGGTGAAAGTCAGTGGCCACTTTATTATGTACACCTATTCACTAATGCAAATATCTAATCAGCCAATCATGTGGCGGCAACTCAATGCATAAAAACAGGCAGACATGGTCAACAGATTCGGTTGCTGTTCAGACCAAATATCAGAATGGGGAAGAAATGTGATCCAAGTGACTTTGTCCATGGAATGAGGTTGTTGGTGCCAGATAGGGTTGTTTGAGTATCTCAGAAAATGCTGAGCTCCTGGGATTTAGACGCACAACCCTGCTACCACCCAGATCTCGTTACATATGAAGTGTCAGTAGTGTAATATTGTTTACTTTTTAAGTTGTATCATATATGCACCTTATTATTTGTTAATCTATTTATCAGTTCAAAGTACATACATATCAATCAGGTATAGAGTACACAACCGTGAGATTCGTCTTCTTGCAGGCAGCCACAAAAAAAGAAACACAATAGAACCCGTTCTAAGAAAATTCCACACAACAAGACCATCAAGCATCCACTGTGCGAAATAAAGAACAAATTGGGCAAACAATAAAAAAACAAACAAATAAAGGTAACTGAAGAGTCCCTGAACGTGAATCCACAGCCATGAGGTGAGTGAAGCCAGTCCAGGAGCCCAGTGGCTGCAGACCACACATGGAATTAGTTCAGTGCTGTGCTGATGGTTGCATAATCAAATCATGTGAATAGTAAAAAAGAAGTCAGCAAAAACACTGGAACATGAAATGCAGTGTCCCCACAAGTGAGCCCACAGCTGCGGGGCCTGTTCTATGCTGAGGAGAGTGAAGCCTGTCCAGAGGCCTGATGGCTGCAGGATACCAGCAGCTCCCAAACCTAGCGGCATGAGACACAACTCCTGAACCCTCTGCCTGCCGGCAACAACAAGAAGAGACTAGTCAAACGCAGGTAGACGGCGCTGAACGCCCGATTGTTTCCGCTCTCATCCTCAACGACTTTAATCTTACTCGACACTTTAATCGGCGCGGAGTAATGGAGCCGACCACGGGTTTGTGTCCTGCCGTTAGGAACCACCTCAGCATACATCCCCCGTGATCAACATGGCTGCACTCTCCGCTCACATTCACATCGAAACCCCCAGGAGACTGCAGAAGCGTCAGACCATTTGATCAGCTTAAAAAACATCCCTAAAGGGGAAGTTTCAGGCTGCAGTTGACTGCAGTTCAGAAGAAAAGGTATATTTAGACCAAGAAAAGTATCTAGCAGTTTTGTAAGCTGTCTGCAGGATGTCATCATTGGTTGCCGTTGGTGCATATCAGCTTTTTATTTGTTGCCAACGGGCAGGAGGTAATATTATTTTATGTGTTATGAGTGTGAGTTATATGTACTTTGGTGTCCACCTTGGTCCAATGGAAAGCTGCTTCATATTGTGATATAAGTGTGTACGGTTACACATAAACTTGAATTTGAAAACTTACCTCTGACATCTCCAGGGTATCTCCAATTACCTTAGAATTATGCCCCCTTGTATTAGTCATTTCCACCCTGGGGAAAATGTACACAGTTCCCCAAAAAGAGAACTGAAGACATCACATCTCAAAATCAGTGTATTACATGAGTTAAGGTTAACATTTAAATTAATGAAGGGAGGTTTCTAGAACATGAATAAACTCCGATTATCTTTAGCTGATAACTTTGTAACATAGAGGAATTTTCGTAACTGAGTTAATTATAGCCACTATCAAGGTTAGTGGAATTTTATGTGAGGTAATGTTCAATTAACTTCAAAATGCTTTTTCTTCTTTCCTTCTCTGAAAACAATCCGTCGACTTAAATTGTAACTGTCTATGGGTACCTGAACAAGAGTAAACCTGGTTTATGAATCTAAGACTGGGGTCAACCATAGATGCTGCATCCCAGCAGTCTACATGATACGTAAGCCAAGGTAGTACGATATAGAGAGCAAGCTGTTGCCCACGTAGCAGTCTCCCCCTCTCCACGCATCTAATGAGTCCAAAGGAACAACAGAGACCAGTTTGGCACCAGTGAAGTTACAGGAGTTTCTTTCTCCCCTCCCCCCACCTTTCAAAACCTACTCCTCAGCTTTTTATCTCCAGGCCTGCTAAAGGGTTTCAGCCCAAAATGTTGACTGTACTTTTTTCCATAGATGCTGCCTGGCCTGATGAGCTCCTCCAGCACTTTGTGTGTGTTGCTTAGATTTGCAGCATCTGCAGGTTTTCTCTTGTTAGTGTTGAACTCAACGTAGGGCTGCCTTAGGGACTGCAGCTCCAGATTTTTCCTCAGGGTTTACATCCGAAGCTTCCCCTCTGAGTGAGTACAGCCACAAGGCAGGGGAGGTTTGAGATAAGAGTTTTCCTTCTCCTAGATGAGCTGCCAATCACGGCTAATGAGCCCCATCATCCAGAAGTTGTTGGCTTTAAGGCCTTTTCCCCTTCTCCTTTTGTTAGAAATGCTTCTGCAGGACTTTGTAGCTAAGCCACACTGGAAGGCCAGGAGCCGAACGTGGTTGTCAGAGGCTATTTGAGGTTCACACCTTTGGGAGCATTTAATAGGTAGTGGGAGCTTAAATCCATTACCACCACAGTTATAACAACATTAAGGGACTTAAGGTCTATGAATATTGGAATGCTCTTAAATTAAGAAGGGCAACATGCTGTGTGTTTGTGTTTATAATTATCTAACTTGTGCCAAAGTAAAGGTTATTACCATTTTGATCAAAGAGCAGTATAGCAAAGTTCCAGGCCTTTCGGTCCAATGAGTCCATGCTGACCACCTTGCCCACCCACCTCGTCCTTCCTGCATTCGGGCCATATTCCTCTAAGCCTCACCCCTGCACATATCTATCCAAATGCTACTCAAATGATGCTTGTTGTACCTGCCCCCAACTACTTCCTCTGGCAGCTTGTTCTATATTCTCACTGCCTTTTAAATATCTCCCCTCTCAGCTTAAGTATATACCCTACATCCTGACTCTTCTCTGCCACCCTCCCCCCATCTTGAATTCCCCTACCACGGGGAAAAGAATCTGCATCACAATCAGGTTTAATGTCAGTGACATATGTTGTTAAATTTGCTGTTATGTGACAGCAGTACATTGCAATACGTAATAACAAAAACTGTAAATTATGGTAAGTAGTGCAAAAAGTGAAAAAACAAAGTAGTGAGGTAATGTTCCTGGGTTCAATGCCCAATCTACCTTATTTATGCCTCCCATAATTTTAAACATTTCTATAAGGTCACCCCTCATTCTAAGTTTAAAGGAATAAAAGCTAAGACAGGCAAAGCTTTCCCTATAGTAACTAGTGGTGTCCCACAAGGATCTCTTCTGGGTCCTCTACTTTTCGTGATTTTTATTAACGACCTGGATGCTGGGGTAGAAGGGTGGGTTGGCAAGTTTGCAGACGACACAAAGGTTGGTTGTGTTGTAGATAGTGTAGAGGATTGTCGAAGATTGCAGAGAGACATTGATAGGATGCAGAAGTGGGCTGAGAAGTGGCAGATGGAGTTCAACCCGGAGAAGTGTGAGGTGGTACACTTTGGAAGGACAAACTCCAAGGCAGAGTACAAAGTAAATGCCAGGATACTTGGTAGTGTGGAGGAGCAGAGGGATCTCGGGGTACATGTCCACAGATCCCTGAAAGTTGTCTCACAGGTAGTTAGGGTAGTTAAGAACGCTTATGGAGTGTTAGCTTTCATAAGTCGAGGGACAGAGTTTAAGAGTCTCGATGTAATGATGCAGCTCTATAAAACTCTGGTTAGGCCACACTTGGAGTATTGTGTCCAGATCTGGTCGCCTCACTATAGGAAGAATGTGGAAGCATTGGAAAGGGTACAGAGGAGATTTACCAGGATGCTGTCTGGTTTAGAGAGTATTCATTATGATCAGAGATTAAGGGAGCTAGGGCTTTACTCTTTGGAGAGAAGGAGGATGAGAGGAGACATGATAGAGGTGTACAAGATAATGAGGAATAGATAGAGTGGATAGCCAGCGCCTCTTCCCCAGGGCACCACTGCCTAATACAAGAGGACATGGCTTTAAGGTAAGGGGTGGGAAGTTCAAGGGGGATACTAGAGGAAGGTTTTTTATTCAGAGAGTGGTTGGTGCATGGAATGCACTGCCTGAGTCAGTGGTGGAGGCAGATACACTAGTGAAGTTTAAGAGACTACTAGACAGGTATATGGAGGAATTTAAGGTGGTGGAATTTATATGGGAGGCAGGGTTTGAGGGTCGGCACAACTTTGTGGGCCAAAGGACCTGTAATATGCTGTACTATTCTATATTCTATGTTCTATATATTCAGGCCCCCTACTCCTGGCAACAGGCTCGTGGATCTTTTCTGTACTCTGTCCAGTTTAACTACACCTTTCGTATCACAGGGTGACCAATACCGTACACAGTACTCCCAGTGTCCAATGCCATATGCAATTGCAACATAATCTCCCAACTCCTATGCATTGCCCTAACAAATGATGGTTCACATGCTAAATTCCATTTTCACTACCCTGCCCACCAGTGATGCTGCTTTCAAGGAACTATACATTTGTACCCATAGGTCCCTCTGTTCCATTACACTCCCTGTGACCTACCATTCATTGTATGCCCTATGATGGTCCAAAATGCATCAGCTCACACTTCCCTGTATTGCAATCCACTTGCCACTCCTCAGCTCACTGCCCTAACTGATCAACATCCCCCTATAATCTACCAAAACCTTCTTCACTTACGACAACGTCTTCTTGCTGATCAAGCCTTGTGCTTTCACTTCCAAATAACTTATTTACGTTACAAATAACAAGGTTCTCAACATCAATGCCTGCAGCACACCACTAGTCACCAGCCTCCATTCCAAGATACAATCTTTAAACACAATTATATGCTTGCTACCTCTGAGCCAATTTTAAATCTAGCTAACCAACTCTCCCTGTATTCCATTGGACTGAACCTTCCAGACCAGCCTGCCAAGTGGGACCTTGTCAAAGCCCTGCCTAAAGTCTAAATAGATGGCATCCACTACCCTACCCTCATCAACCCTCTTCAAAAAATTCTAAAAGATTAATCCAACAAGACTGACTATATAGGCTCCTCCTAATCAGGCTCTGTCTATCAAAATGTTCTTCAATCGTGTCCCTCAGAATTCTGACCAGTAACTTCCCCACCACTGGTTATTACAGTATGCACCTGACCACACCAGCCTCTGGGGCTTAGATGTTCCACATCTCCAGAGTATGGCTAGTTGGCACTGTCCCTTTAAAGATTCTACCCCACTACACTCATTGGCGGCCACGTTTTGGCACCAAGATTTGGATGCTTAAAGAGTACCTGAACTCAGGTTTGGGGGTCAATCGTCAGCTCAACTTTGGTTCAGTCTGTGATTTCTGCCTCGTTTAAATTCTCATTTAGTCTTGTCAGGTTTTCGTCTAGCATCTAGTCAAGAATCTCAATCTCAAAATCTTGTCTCAATTCTAGTCCTGGATACTCCAGCATTTAGGTCTTTACCATCCTCTCCTAGCCTCTCATCACATTGATTGCAGGCTGACCAGCCTGTAGTTCCCTGAGTTAGTGTACACAGTAATGGTTTGATCACATGACACACTCTCCTTTTCAAGCAGAGAGAAGGCACGTTATTATGATCTGAAATGCATCAGCTGAAAAATGGCAGAAACAAATACAATTATAACTTTCAAAATGAAATTAGAAATCTGTTCAGAACAAATAGATGCTGAATTTCATATTGAAAGTTAGGTTGAGTTGTTGGTTGAGGCCTCCATTGGTCAGAGTTGATCATGGATATTGCATCCTAGCTGTCTAGATACGCAAGCCAGCGCAGTACGATATGGAGAGCAAGCTGCTGCCCATGTAGCAAGCTCCCCTTCTCCACTCAGCTGATGAACCCAAAGGTCGGAGTCCAATTCAATTTGGAGTCACAGGAGCTGCCAGTCAGCATTGAATTCAATGTTGGATTGCTTTAGGGACTCCAGCTCCAAATTTTTCCTTCTGGGTTTATTCCTGAAGCCTTCCCCACGAGTAGGTACAGCCACAAGGCAGCAGCGGTTTGAGATCAGAGTTTTCCTTCTCCTAGATGAGCTGCCAACCACAGCTGATGAGCCCCATCTGCCCGAAGTGACTGGTTTTAAGGTCCCAGTAACCCGCCTTTGCCCCTTCTCCTGAGAGTAGAAATGATTCTACTGGGCTTAGTAACTAATCCACACATGAAGGCCAGAAGCAGGACTTGGTTGTCAGAGGCTATTTGATACTCACGCCATTGGGAGCATTTAATAGGTAGAGAGAGCTTATCCTCACTACCATCCCCATCTATAACAACCTTAAGGAATCCATATTGAAAGTAATGGTCAAAGAATAAGGTGATAGGACTAATTCAATCAATGAAAAATTACTCATGTTGGACATACAATTCTGATAAATGGTCAATGGCATACATTCTCTCTGTTTCTCTCTTCACAGGTACAAGTAGTACTCCAATCACTCAAGGCGAGTATGATGTTCTCCCAAGAGGTTATTCTCTTAATGGACAGTGCCTGTGTGTGACTTTGTTTAACATGAGGAGGCTGATTCATGGGCATGAACCACACGATTATTGACAGATCGGGGTCAGGGTCCAGTGGCATGGAGGGAAAGATGACTGGGAACCCTTCCGTGCTGCAAACTTCCACCTTCACTGCGTCACCATCTTCTGCCAATGTTGCGGTCTTGGTTGGATCACTATTTTTCTGAAACCTCCCCCTTGACCTTACTGCCATGATTGACCCTACCAGGAGCTAAACTCCAGATGGCATCACTCTCAGGATCTTAGGAACTTACAAATTTCTCCACTCCAAGGAGTATCCACAGAGAAGGACACTACCTACCCACCATTACCTTGCACAGGTCCATTGTTATCGTCCAGCAGCCCAGGACTTCCTTACACATTATTAACCAGACTGCCAATTTTGGTAAAGATTTTAGTTGTGTATGACCTTTTGACGGCTCTGGGCCAGTACTCACTAGAGTTTAGAAGTAAGAGAAGGATCTTACTGAAACCTATCAAATATTGAGGGGCATAGTTAGAGTAGATGTGGAGAGGGTGCTTCCTATAATGACAGAGCTGGGAACCAGAGGGAGCAGCCTCAGAATAAAGAGATGCCCCTTCAGAACAGAGACGAGGAGGAATTTCTTTAGCCAGAGGGTGGTGAATCTGTGGAGTTCATCGCCATACACAGCTGTGGAGGGCAAGTCATTGGATGTATTTAAAATGGAAGTTGATAGGTTCTTGATTTATAAGGGTGTCAAAGGTTACATGGAGAAGGCAGGAGAATGGGTTTGAGAGGGATAATAAATCAGCCACAATGGAATGGTGGAGCAGATTTGATGGGCTGAATAGTCTACTTCTGTTCCTATATCTTATGGTCTTAAATCCATGCCATTGAAATATGCCAATTTCCCTTAGATCCCATAACATCTATTTTCTAGATCAATCTCATTTTGTTCGATGATCTTTGGTGTCAAGGATGTCTTGTTTCCACTTGTCTTCTGAGAGAATAGACAGATGGCATATTGGATGAAGAGACAACTGCATTTAAAATGAGAAAAGAGAATATATTAAGCAAACTTAAAGAAGTTACTCAACCCTGTCTCCCACCCAGCTCCACGGAACTTTATTAGAGATTAGCTTTATTATTAATTGTCACATGTACATCAAAATATCAAAACATACACTCAGTGGCCACTTTACTGGGTACATCCTGTATCTAATAAAGTGGTCACCGAGGTAGGTATTGTTTGTGGTCTTTGGCTGTTATCACTCATCCACTTCAAGGTTTGATGCATTGTGCATTGAGAGATGCTCTTCAGCACACCACTGTTGTAACACATAGTTGTTTGTGTTACTGTCCTATTCCTGTTTACTGGAACCAGTCTGGTCATTCTCTTCTGACCCCTCTCATTGACAAGGCATTTTCACCCACAGAACTGCCACTCACTGGATGTTTTTTCGTTTCTCGCACCATTCACTGTAAACTCTAGAAGCAATTGTACTTGAACATCCCAGGAGATCAGCTATTTCTGAGATACTCGAACCACCCTGTCAGGCACCAACAATCACTCCCCAGTCAAAGTCACTTAGATCACAATTCTTCCCCATTCTGATATTTGATTTGAACAACAAATGAACCATATGTGAAGAGATAACGTAGAGTCTACACCCTAGGAACAATCTTTAAATTCAATCCTTCACTTTGTACCTCCAAGCCAACTTTGAATCCATCTAAATTTCATTGGACCGAATCTTCCTGACCAGCCTGCCAAATGAGACTGTGTCAAAGGCTTTCCTGAAGCCTAAATAGATAACATCTACTACCTCACCCTATTCAAAGAATTCTAAGTTTTATCAAACATGATGTCCCATGCAAACTTCTCCTCATCAGACTCTGTCTGTCAAAATGCTGATTGATCATGTACTCAGAATTCCAACCAGAATTTTTCCAACCACAGATTGTTATGTACGCACCCAACTTAGATTGTTGCCTGTGAATCTGGTCATCAATATTTCTGCTTAATAAATTGTCCCTTAGCATTTGGCATGACTATGCCAGCTGGTGGTGCACCCGAATTTGGGGCAAGCAACGTTCTCTCTAAAGTGTGCACATGAGCGCACACACACATCTTTTGCTATTAATGCACAAAGGGATTTAAACTGCACACAGTTTAAGTCTTGACAGAGTTTACAAAGAGAGGGTAGGTGCTTAGGACAGAAAGGAGAAAAAATGTATAAGCAACTTAAATACATTCATTATCTTCTTCAAATTTGTGTCTCTTATGTAATAGGAGGGGAGGGGAGGGGAGGGAGGAGAAGATGGCGGACCGACGCAGCGCGCGCGGTCATTCCAAATGATATCGTACTTGTGAAGTAGGATGCCGTGCACAATCCTGATTTGATGGAGACAGATGTGAAGGAGCACGGAGAAACACCTGGAGAAACTTCTGAAGTGCCCGCTTCGCTGCCGCTGCTACTGTGCGATCAAGAATCTCCGGAGGGGAAGGCCCCAAATCCTCGGCTTTGCCTGTTGCCTGCTGCCGGGGCCGGGATCGAAGCGCTCGGCAGAGATGGTGCTCGGTGCTCAGTGTTGGAGGGCCGGTCGGAGGCTCGAAGTTTTCGGAGGGACTCAGAGTCGGATTTGGTCGGGTGCTTCCAGGATGCTGCATTGGCAAGTTTGTGGCGCTGGAAGCTCATGGAAGGGAGAGTTTCTCCCTTCAACCGTCTGCGTCAGATGATGAGACTTTCGAGAGACTTTGAGGCTTTTTTTAACCGTGCCCATGGTCTGTTCTTCATCAAATTACGGTATTGCTTTGTAACTAGATGTTATAATTATGTGGTTTATGTCAGTTTTTTTTTAGTCTTGGTTTGTCTTATGTTTCTGTGATATCATTCTGGAGGAACAAATTGTATTGTTTCTTAATGCATGCATTACTAAATGACAATAAAAGATATCTGTGTGTCCTCATAATCTAATCTAATCTAATCTAAAAGATTGATATTATTACATGTTTTTGTATAGTATATGAGAAATAAGACTCATTGAAGTGTATTATTTTATTTCTTTTAAACAAAGAACAGTAAACTGGACTTGATAGTTTATCATCCTTAGAATAGCTTCAGGTTTACTTCCACTTAAAAACTTAGTTGTTGTCACTGGGCAAAAAAATTGCACAGCACAAGATTTTTGCACACCCGGATCATTACAAATTGGAGGGGATGTTGGAGGCGATTGGTCCCAGATTTGCATCCAGCCAGCTCCTTGCATTTTTCCACCCCTGCTGGGTTGAGCATCAAGCTGGCAACTCAGCCTCATAAAAAAACAGACAGAATGCTAAAGAAATGGCAGGGTTGTGCTCAATATGCCACAAGGCACGGAAAGGAACAACAACATCCTAGGAGAGACTATGCAAAAGAAGAGTAGACTAGCCAGCTTTATAGAAAGTGGTAGGAAAAGTGCTGGACTTCTTACTAAAGAACTTCTGCAAATTAAAACTTTATTAATGAATAGGTAAGTGTGAAGACCCACATTTAAAGTTTCAGGAACAGCTACTTCCCCTCCACCATCAGATCTCTGAATGGTCCATGAACCCATGAACGCTACTTCACTCTTTTGCTCTCTTTCTCTACTAATTATTCATTTTTAAATTGCTTGTTGAAACTTGTCATATTCATGTTAGGTATTGCACTGTCCTCCTGCTGCAAAACTACACATTTCATGACACATGCTTGTGATATTAAACCTAATTCTGCTTCTGATAAACTTATAAAGAGTTGTCTTGTTCAACCAAGCTTATTACATTTCTGCATGTTACAGAAAAAGTCGTCACTGGTGATAGTCAAAGTAATATATCCAGATTTTCAAAAAGACTTTGATAAACAATTAAAGAACGTAAGAAAATGTGGAGCCGAGGAACTCATGCAGAGTGGATTGCAACCTCACTTGAAGCAGAAGTCAAGAGTGGAAGTAAGGGGTTGTCAGTCAAAGATTGTGTTGGAACATTCCACAGGATCAGTACTGGGACCACCACTGTTCACTATTTGTAATTAACAATTTGGACATTGGAATCATGAACTCAATCTTTAGATATATGGGTGCCGCAAAGTTGTGGGGGGTATTCAGCTATGAAAATAACTGTAACAAATTACAATGGAACATTAGTAAACTTAGAGAGCATCTATGGAAGGAAATGAACAGTTGATGTTTAAGGTCAAGACCTTTCATTAGGACTGGAAAGAAAGAGGACAGAATCCAGAATTTAAAAAAATATTAGGGGAGGAGGGGAGTAGATTTTTTTTGAGTGGAGACAATGGAAGTATTTGTGCTCCCATTGATATGTTGATCATAAACATATTAATGTCACCAAAAAATACAAATAGAATTTAGAAAAGTTTGCCTTACTGAAGGAGTGGTGAAAATTTGGAATTCTGCTGTGGAGTGCAGCTATAGTGAACATTATAGTTCAAGTTCAAGTTTAAGTTTAATTATCATTTAACTACACATGAATACAGCCAAAAGAAACAAAGGTACTCTGGGGCCAAGGTGCAAAACACAGTTCTAACAGTCATGCACTGCAGAAGGTGCATTTAGCACATATAAGAGGGCAATAAAATACAGTCACACAAAGAAATATATAGTCCAAGTCCCAGAGTCCATGAATGTTGCAGCAGTCTACAGTTGAACACAATACAGTTTGTCTTCTACCAAGTGAACACTGGAGGGCAGTCTGGACACCAACACCTCTCCTCTGGTTGGCTGCAAAAGGTCACACTGCAGCTCACGGCCTTGTCCTCAATATGACCGAGGCCACACTGCCCCCTCTCCTGTCCGCACACACAATTCCCCAATGAACCAGTGAAATGGGCTTGCAGTATTCCACATTGGGCATTGTCATTTTCCAACAGGGCCTGACGGTCACAAGAAAAGTGGCAAATACAATCACTCACTGTTAGACTGCCCACCACCTTTGTTCACTGACTCTGATGCCTCTCTGTTGCAGGCGACGTCACGGTCTGCGCAAAGTCCAGCTCCTTCAGTTTCTCCACCAATGAGCAATTCACTGATGGGGTAGACCTGCAGTACTTTAAGTTCGTAATGTCCAGCAGGGTTTGCAATTTTAAAAAATGTATTTAAAAAAGATAGTGAGACTTTTGGTTGGAAATGCGACTGCAAGGGACAGGGGCATAAGCCAGAATAAAAAGATGGGGTGCTGGGGAGGGGTACCAGCTAGGAGGGGTGGTGGGATGAAGAAGGAAGCTGGGTGGGGATAGGTGGAAGTGGTAAAGAGCTGAAGAAGAAGGAATTTGATAGAGGAGGACAGTAAGCCGTGGAATGAAGTGAAGGAGGTGGGGAACCACAGGGCTGCCATCTTAGCGGAATTGAGAAATTATAAATATACCGACATGGAAGCTGGACAAGCAAATGAGGGAATAAAGGGTTATGCAATTGAATTTAAATAAAGAAAGACAGGAGGAAGCATGAGTGGGGCATAAGCTCAATGTGGATTTGGATAGACTGATCAGTCACTCCTCGATGCTTCTTCCCCACTTTGAGAAATTTTTTTAAAGTGTTGTTCTTGTCCTCTGGCAATTCACATTAACAAAACAAATGCCATCCACAAACACGAGGAAATCTGCAGATGCTGGAATTTCAAGCAACACACATCAAAGTTGCTGGTGAACGCAGCAGGCCAGGCAGCATCTCTAGGAAGAGGTACAGTCGACGTTTCGGGCCGAGATGTCGACCGTTCCTCTTCCGAGAGATACTGCCTGGCCTGCTACGTTCACCAGCAACTTTTAAATGCCATCCACATCTATTTCTATATTTAAAAAATACGCAGAATTTACCAGTGATTACTTGGTTGTAATGGAAGGGGAACATTTGCTGCTGTTATATTACTTTCTCCTTCCTCAGTTGATGAGCCCATTAAGAACATCACAATTGCAGTCTGAGTTGGATGCAGACACCTGAGAACTACTTGGTGACCAGTGTACTATTTGTTTTGCCCATGGCCTCCTCTACCTCCATGATGAGGACAAACTCAGATTGGAGAAGCAACAACTCTTATTCCGTCTGGATAGCCTCCAACATGACAGTATGGAAATTGCTTTCTCTAACCTCTGGTAATCTCTCCTCAGCCCTCGTCAATTCCCCATTCTGGTTACCCTCTCCCCCTTTTCTACTCACTTTCTTTTCACCTCCCTGTGGTTCCACTCCACCTTCCCTTTATTCCATGGTCTACTGTGCGCTCCTCTCAGATTCCATCCGCTTCAGCCCGGAGGTGGCAGAAGAGAATGTGGAGGCAATAGGAATGACTTTTCAAGAATCAATACATTCTGGAATGGTTCTGGAAGACTGGAAAATTACAAATGACACTTCACTCGTCAAGAAGGGAGAGAGGCAGAAGAAAGGAAACTATAGGCTAGTTAGTCCAACCTCAGTGGTCAAGAAGTTGTTGAAGTCGACTATTAAGGATGTGGTTTCAGAGTACTTGGAAGCACATGATTAAATAGGCCATAGTCAGCATGGTTTCTGTTGTGGCTGTGCAACTACATATCCATTAAATACAAGCACACACACAGGAGATGGCTTTAACTGGTGTATACACATTGTAGTTCGAGAGAGCAGATCAATGTGCATGCATAGACAACAGTCCATAGGTAGTGCTAAGGGGAGTCATTGCTTTAAAAGAAATAGATCCCTGCCTTACACTTCCTCCCCCTTTAGAGTAATGCAACATAAAACTGGATATGTACAAAATTTCAATTTCCCTTTCATAAGCTCATATTCCAAATAAAGATGCTTTCACAATAATGGTCCAAACTAACTATACTCTGCTAAAGATTCGGTCTTTTGGGTGGCACCTGTTTCTTTCAGGATAGAAACATAGAAACATAGAAAACCCACAGCACAATACTGGCCCTTCGGCCCACAAAGCTGTGCCAAACATGTCCTTACCTTAGAAATCACCGAGGGTCACCCATAGCCCTCTATTTTTCTGAGTTCCATGCACTTGTCCAGGAGTCTCTTAAAAGACCCCATCATATCTGCCTCCACCACCATCGCCGGCAGTCCATTCCACACACTCACCACTCTTTGAGTAAAAAACTTACCCCTGACATCTCCTCTGTACCTACTTCCAATCACTTTAAAACTACGTCCTCTCATGCTTATCATTTCAGCCCTGGGAAAAAGCCTCTGACTACCCATACGATCAATGCCTCTCATCACCTTATGCACCTCTATCAGGTCACCTCTCATCCTCTGTCACTCCAAGGAAAAATGGCCAAGTTCACTCAACCTATTCTCGTAAGGCATGCTCCCCAATCCAGCCATCATCCTTATAGACTCACTGGTCTATAATTGCCTAGGCTATCTCTACTCCCTTTCTTGAATAAGGGAACAACATCCACAACCCTCCAATCTTTCGGAACCTCTCCCTTCCCCATTGATGATGCAAAGATCATCACCAGAGGCTCAGCAATCCCCTCCTTTGCCTCCCACAGTAGCCTGGGGTACATCTTGTCCAGTCCCAGTGACTTATCCAACTTGGTGTTTTCCAAAAGCTCCAGCATATCCTCTTTCTTAATATCTACATACTCAATCTTTTCAGTCTACTGTAAGTCATCCCTACAATCACCAAGATCCTTTTCCACAGGGAATACTGAAGCAAAGTACCCATTAAGTACCTCTGCTACCTCCTTCGGTTCCATAGCACCTCTGGAGATGTGGAGTGACATCTGGTTTGGCAGGTGTCTTGTCAAAGACAACATTCTTGGTGTTACGTTGCTGTCAGTGACATGATCATCACTGAGGGGTAAGTCTGATGGCTGTAAAGAGTCCCTCAGGAGGGAGGAGAAGATGGCGGCGCGACGCAGCGCGCACAGCTGTTCCGAATGAATATCGTATGTGTAACTAGGGGGGCCGTGCACAATCTGGATTTGATGGAGACAGCCGTGAGAGTACGGAGGCACACCTGGAGTAACTTCTGAAATGCCCGCTTCGCTGCTGCTGCTACTGTGCGATCGAGAATCTCCGGAGACGAAGGCCCCAAATCCTCGGCTTTGCCTGTTGCTTGTTGCCGGGGCTGGGGTCGAAGCGCTCGGCAGAGATGGTGCTCGGTGCTCGGTGTCGGAGAGGTGGTCGGGGGCTCAGAGTTTTCGGACGGACTCGGAGTCGGACTGTGGTCGGATGCTTCCAGTATGATGCATCAGCAAGTTGGTGGCACTGGAGATTCACCGTCTGCGTGAGATGATGGGACTTTCGAGAGACTCTGAGATTTTTACTGTGCCATGGTCTGTTCTTATCAAATTACGGTATTGATTTGCACTGTTGTAACTATATGTTATAACTATGTGGTTTTTGTTAGTTTTTAAGTCAGTTTGTCATGTGTCTTCGTGATATCATTCTGGAAACACATTGTATCATTTCTTAATGCATGCATTACTAAACGACAGTAAAAGAGGACTGTGTGTCCTCATAATCTAATCTAATCTAATCTAATCTTGTTGGATGCAGTTGGCTCAGATGTGTTCTTTGGTCACACATCCAGTATCTTTTCCACAAGACATCCCTATGCCTGATCTCCAACATCCACTGTGTACATCAGTTGTCCAGTTCTTCTAGCTGGGGGCCAGTTGCCTTCTTGGTAATCATACACTAGGACTTCCTGTCCAACCTTGATGCTGATTCACTTGGCAACTGGTTGAGCTGCTTATTCTGCACTTCCCTCCCGAGGTCTGGATTCAGGAGGTCTATGCAAGATCTCAGATTCCTGCTCACGAACAACATTTGCAGGTTGTTGCATGAACAGAGTTCCGATACACAAAAAGGAAGTTGCCCACGTTGTGTTGTAGAGAAATGATCTACTTGTCCATTGCTTTAATGGACTTCTTGAAGGTTTAGTTAAACTTTCAGCTATCCCAGTCATTGTTGGGTGGTGCGGAGCTGACTTGAAATGTCCGATGCCATTTTTCTTCATAAGTAGTCTGAGTTCTTCTGACATGTATTGTGGTCTTTTGTCACTCACAATTTGTTCAACTAAGCTATTTCTGGTAAGATAGTCCTCAGAACGGAAACCATCTATTCTGAGGCAGTTGACTTCATTATTATGACCTCCGGCCACTTTGAATGAGCATCCACAGTAATCAGAAACATGGAGTCCATGAATGGCCCAACAGAGTCAGTATGTACTCTTTGCGATGGTGATGTCAACCACTCCCATAAGTGTAACGGTGCCTGTGAGGGTGCATTTTGAACTTCTTTGCATCCCAAACAGGTTTCAGCAAAGTCTTCAATCTGTTTATCTATACTCAACCAGCCCACATAGCTTTGAGCGAGACTCTTTACCTTAACTGTACCCAGGTGTTCTCCATGCAGATTCTCTAACACTCTGGTGCACAGTTTAGAGGGAATCACAACACGAGATCCACACATCAGCACTCTTTGACATACTGACAGTTGGTCTCATCTCACTGAGATCTTTGGAAACATAGGGTTACCATGAGCTGCCCATCCTTGCATGGTAATTTCATAGACTTTTGACAGTGTCAGGTCATTCTTTGTTTCTCTTTGTATTTCTGAATTTGTTACTGGCTAATGATCCACCAATGCGGTGTGGAACACCTCTGATGGGTCACAGTATGAAGACTGTTCTTCTTCAGTTGCCAAGAGTGAAATACGTGACAAGCCATCAGCATTGCTGTGTTGTTTGGTACCCTCGAACTCTATGTCATTCAAGTGGGCGCCTAAGAATAGTGCCCAACATTGTATCCAGGTGGCACACATTCCCTTCCTCGGATTGAAGATGGACACAAGGAGCTGGTGGTCTGTCACTGGTGTAAACTTTTGCCTGTAGAGGTAGTGGTGGAACTTCTTTACTCCCCATACTAAACTAAGGGCCTCTCAGTCAATCTGTGTGAGTTGTGTCCTGCACTCGTCAGTGATCTTGAAGCAAGTGCAATCGGCCGTTCAGATCCATATTTCATAGTGTGCGACCAAACAGCTCCAATGCCATAAGGGGATGCATCGCACCTGAGTACCTCTGCTCCGTCCGCCACAACAGACAGGATCTCCCGGTTGCCACCCACTTCAACTCTGCTTCACATTCCCATTCGGATATGTCCATAGCCTCCTCTACTGCCATGATGAGGCTAAACTCAGGTTGGAGGAGCAACACCTCATATACCGTCTGGGTAGTCTCCAGCCCCTATACCAGTTTCACTCTGCCCCCTCCCCCAGCTGCCTACTACCTCCCTCATGGTTCCACCTCCTTTAACTACCCATTGTGCTTTCCCCTGTTCCTTCTTCACCTTTCCTGCCTATACCCTCCCTGCTTCCCCTCTCCCACCCCTTGATCTTTCCCCTTACTGGTTTTTCACCTGGAACCTACCAGCCTTCTCCTTCCCACCCTCCCCCCACCTTCATTATAGGGGCTCTGCCCCTTCCCCCTACAGTCCTGACAAAGGGTTCCTATCTGAAACATTGATGGTTCGTTTACACGGATGCTGCCCGGCCTGCTGAGTTCCTCCAGCGTGTTGTGAGTGTTGCCTCGCACCCCAGTCTGATGGGCAGAGATGGGTCGTAATGGGTGAGCAGTTAATCTGATGTCATTAATGTCTTCATTTCATTGAATCCTGTTTGCAATAATGCCTGCAGCACTGTAGTGACGTTTGGGAGAAACTGGTGGCAGTAGTTTTCAAGGCCTAAGTATGACCTGAGTTGCAACGTTGCTTCAGTCTCCTCTTGTGACTTACGTAAGCCATGCTTGTCAATGACACGTCTGCAATGTGAGATTTTCTTCATGAAAAATTCACATTTCTCTCTCTTTGCACACAGACCATACTCACTCAGGCTGGTGAGTACCTTACCAAGGCTCTGGAAGTGGTCTTCATCATTCTTGCCAATCACAATGATGTCATCAAGGTAGCATTATGTTCCTGAGACTTGCCACAACTGCATTGCTGAACACCTACGCTCTGTCCGCCAGAGAAAGCAGGATCTCCCAGTGGCCACACATTTCAATTCCACATCCCATTCCCATTCTGACATGTCTATCCACGGCCTCCCCTACTGTCAAGATGAAGCCACGCTCACGTTGGAGGAACAACACCTTATATTCCGTCTGGGTAGCCTCCAACCTGATGGCATGAACATCGACTTCTCTACCTTCCGCTAATGCCCCACCTCCCCCTTGTACCCCATCCGTTATTTATTTTTATACACACATTCTTTCTCTCACTCTCCTTTTTCTCCCTCTGTCCCTCTGACTATACCCGTTGCCCATCCTCTGGTTCCCCCCCCCTGTCTTTCTTCCCGGACCTCCTGTCCCATGATCCTCTCATATCCCCTTTGCCAATCACCTGTCCAGCTCTTGGCTCCATCCCTCCCCCTCCTGTCTTCTCCCATCATTTTGGATCTCTCCCTTCCCCTCCCACTTTCAAATCTCTTACTAACTCTTCCTTCAGTGAGTCCTGACGAAGGGTCTCGGCCTGAAACGTCGACTGTACCTCTTCCTAGAGATGCTGCCTGGCCTGCTGCATTCACCAGCAACTTTGATGTGTGTCGCTTGAATTTCCAGCATCTGCAGAATTCCTGTTGTTTACATTGATAGCATTTTTGCACTATTCAGAGACATACTGTGCATTTCACATTCTAACCTTCTTTTCTGTAGTTCTGCTGCATCCTTTTCTGGAGTCTCTAATGATATTGCAATAGTCAGAATCAGAATCAGGTTTATTATGAACGGCACATGACATGAAATTTGTTAACTTAGCAGCAGCAGTTCAATGCAATACATAACCTAGCAGAGGAAAAATAATAATAATAAATAAAATAAAAAACTTAATAATAAATAAACAAGTAAATCAATTATGTACATTGAATAGATTTTAAAAAGTGCAAAAACAGAAATACTGTATGTTTTAAAGAAGTGAGGTAGTGTCCAAAGATTCAATGCCCATTTAGGGATCAGATGGTAGAGGGGAAGAATCTGTTGCTGAATCGCTGAGTGTGTGCTTTCCAGCTTCTGTACCTCCTACCTGATGGTAACAGTGAGAAAAGGGCATGCCCTGGGTGCTGGAGGTCTTTAATAGTGGACACTTCCTTTCTGAGACACTGTTCCCTAAAGATGTCCTGGGTTCTTTGTAGGTTAGTACCCAAGATGGAGCTGACTAGATTTACAACCCCCCTGCAGCTTCTTTAGGTCCTGTGCAGTAGCCCCCCCCCCACCCCATACCGAACAGTGATGCAGCCTGTCACGGTACAACTAGAGGAGTTTTTGAGTGTATTTGTTGACAGGCCAAATCTCTTCAAACTCCTAATAAAGTATAGCTGTTGTCTTGCCTTCTTTATAACTACAACGATATGCTGGGACCAGGTTAGATCCTCAGAGATCTTGACACCCAGGAACTTGAAGCTGCTCACTCTCTCCACTTCTGATCCCTCTATGAGGATTGGTACAGTATGTGTTCCTTTGTCTTACCCTTCCTAAAGTTCACAAACAGCTCTTTCGTCTTGTTGACTTTGAGTGCCAGGTTGTTGCTGTGGCACCACTCCACTAGTTGGCATATCTCACTCCTGTACGCCCTCTCGTCACCACCTGAGATTCTACCAACAATGGTTATATTGTCAGCAAATTTATAGGTAGTATTTGAGTTATGCCTAGCCACATAGTCATGTGTATATAGAGTAGAGCACACTAGAGTGTTGATTGGCAGTGAGGAGGATATCTTATCACCAATCTGCATGGAATGTGGTCTTCCAGTTAGGAAGTCGAGGATCCAATTGCAGAGGGAGGTACAGAGGCCCAGGTTCTGCAACTTCTCAATCAGGATTGTGGGAATGATGGTATTAAATGCTGAGCTATAGTCTTTCTGATGCATTAAGGGACAGGTCAATGCCTATTCTAAGGCTAAGTCTCTTTCTGAGAGTAGCCTCTTTTGCGTGCTTTGACTATGCATGCGACATACAAGCCTGTCCATTAATGCATCAGAAAGTCCACCTCTAAAGTCACAGTACTGGGAAAGTTTGAGCAGTTTTGCAATGTATTCAGAAATACTTTCATGCTTGGACTGTTCCTTTGGTAAAATGTAAGTCTCTCAGCTATTACCAACGGTTTAGGGCTCAAGTGCTTTCGTAAAATTGTAACAATTCCGTCAAACATCTTGCTTGCTGCCTTTTCAGGGGTTACTAGGTTGCATAAGAGACCCATTAAGCTAAGAAGTCAGGGGGCTTTCTTTTCCTCATTCATGTTGTTGGCATTACAATACAGTTCAACCCTGTTGATATACAACTCCCAGTTTTCATTAGCCCTATTGAATTCATCAAGTTTCTTGGCTAAATCCATCGCCACATTATTTTCACTTTAACTTTGTTAGTTGTGCGTCTTTCACCGTGTACTGTGCAGTTATTCATGTGTCACTTTGTTAGCATCCGTGGCAGTTTTCTCCATACTGTTTAACTCTTTCCTCTCACTGTGTTATCCCGTAATCATCCCAGAACTGTCGGTGCAGTTCTCCGACATTTAGGTTCGTACTCGTCACCAATTTGTTGTGTCCGTGTAACTACATATCAATTATATAATTGCTCATGCCAGAGATGGCTTTAACTGCTGTATTCACAATGCAGCAAGAGAAAAGGAGAGAGAGCAGATCAATTCACATGCATAGACAACAGATAATACACATGCGTAGGCAACAGTCCATACATAGTGCTAAGGGGAGTCATTGCTCTAAATTAAATAGATCAATACATTACAGTTTCCTCAAGGGAAAATCTTGCTGACAAATCTGATGAAATTCTTTGATGAAGTAACAGGCAGAATAGACAAAGGATAATCAGTTGATGTTGTCTACTTAGATTTTCAGAAGGCCTTTAACAAGGTGCTTAACAAACTTTGAACCCATGGTATTACAGGAAAGATTCTAGCATGGATAAGGAAGTGCCAGATTAGCAGGAGGCATAGAGTGGGAATAAAGGGAGCTTTCTCTGGTTGGCTGCCGTTGACTAGTGGTGTTTCACATGGGTTTGTGTTGGGAGAGATTCTTTTTATGTTATATGTCAATGATTTGGATGATGAAACTGACTGCTTTGTTGCAAAGTTTGCAGATGATATGATGGTAGGTGGAGGGGAAGGTAGTTTTGAGGGTGTATTGACAGGCTTCAGAAGGACTTAGACAGATGAGGAGAATAGGCAAAGAAATGGCAGATGGAATACAGTGTTGGGAAGTGTATGGTCATGCACTTTGGTAGAAGTAATGAAAAGGTTGATTATTTCCTAAATGGAGAGAAAATAGAAAAATCTGAGGTGCAAAGGGACTTGTAAGTCCTTGTGCAGGATTCCCTAAAGGTTAATTTGCAGGTTGAGTCTGTGGTGAGGAAGGTAAATGCAATGTTAGCATTCATTTCAAGAGGACTAGAATATACAGTGAATGCAAGGATGTAATGTTGAGACTTTATAAAGGAGTAGTGAGGCCTCATCTGGAGTATTGTGAGTAGTTCTGGCCCTTTATCTTAGAAAGGATGTGCTGAAACTGGAGAGGATTCAAAGGAGGATCATGAAAATGATTCCAAGATTGAATGGCTTGTCATAAGAAGAGTGTTTGATGGAACTGGGCCTGTATTCACTGGAATTCAGAACTGAAACCTATCGAATGTTGAAAGGCTTTGATAGAGTGGATATGGAGGGGATGTTTCTTATGGTGAGAGAGTCTAAGACAAGAAGACATAGCCTCAGAGTAGTGGGGGTTCCTTTTAGAATGGAGATGAGAAGAAATTTCTTTTTGCCAAAAAGTAGTGAATCTATGGAACTCATTGCCACAGGTAGCTGTGGAAGCCATCTTTCTGTTTTTTTTAAGGCAAACCACTCCTCTCACCTAGTTTCATCAATCACCTGCCAGCTTGTACTCTTTCGCTTCCCCACCTTCTTATTCTGGCTTCTTCCCCCTTCCCTTCCAGTCAAGTCTCCTTTCTTTCAGTGTCTTCAACATAAAGACCATAATTCCATAAGACCATAAGACATAGGAGCAGAATTAGGCCATCTGGCCCATCGAGTCTGATCCATAATTCAATCATGGCTGAGCCTTTCTTTTTCTCCTCCTAATCGCCAGTTCCCGGCCTTCTCCCCATAACCTTTGATGCCATGTCCAATCAAGAACTGATCAATCTCTGCCTTAAATACACCCAACGACCTGGCCTCCACAGCTGCATATGGCAATAAATTCCACAAATTCGTCACCCTTTGGCTAAAGAAATTTCTCCGCATCCCTGTTTTGAAAGGGCACCCTTCTAATCAGAGGCTGTGCCCCCTTGTCCTATACTCTCCCACCATGGGAAACATCCTTTCCACATCTGCTCTGTCTAGGCCCTTCAACATTCAAAAAGTTTCAATGAGATACCCCCTCATTCTCTGAATTTCAGCAAGTACCGAACCAGAGTCATCACACAGTCCTCGTATGATAACCCTTTCATTCCTGGAACCATCCTTGTGAACCTCCTCTGGACCCTCTCCAATGCCAGCATGTCTTTTCTAAGATGTGTGGCCCAAAACTGTTCACAATACTCAAGGTGAGGCCTCACCAGACTCTTGTAAAGCCTCAGCATCATATCCTTGCTCTTGTATTCTAGACCTCTTGAAATGAATGCTAACATTGCATTTGCCTTCCTCACCACCAACTCAACCTGCAAGTTAACTTTTAGGATGTTCTGCAGAAGGACGCCCAAGTCCCTTTGCATCTCATATTTTTGGATTTTCTCCCCATTTAGAAAATAGTCCACACATTTATTTCTACTACCAAAGTGCATGACCATGCATTTTCCAACATTGTATTTCATTTGCCACTCCCTTGCCCATTCTTCTGATCTGTCTAAGTTCTTCTGCATCCTACCTGTTCCCTCAACACTACCTGCCCCTCTACCAATCTTCATTTCATCTGCGAACTTGGCAATAAAGCCACCTATTCCACCAGCTAAATCATTTACACACAGCATAAAAAGAAGTGGTCCCAACACCGACCCCTGCAGAGCACCACTATTCACTGGCAGCCAACCAGAAAAGAATCCTTTTATTCCCACTCACTGCCTCCTACTACGTTAGTAACTTTCCTGCAATGCCATGGACTCTTAACTTGGTAAGCAGCCTCATGATTGGCACCTTGTCAAAGGCCTTCTGAAAGTCCAAATACAAAACATCGACTGCATCCCCTTTATCTATCCTACTTGTAATCTCCTCCAAGAATTCCAATAGATTTGTCAGGCAGGATTTTCTCTGAAGGGAACCATACTGACTTTGTACTATCGTGTCCTGTGTCACCAAGTACTCCATCACCTCATCCTTAACAATTGACTCTAACATCTTCCCAACCGTTGAGGTCAGGCTAACTGGTCGATGATTTCCTTTCTGCTGCCTTCCTCTTTTCTTAAAGAGTGGAGCAACATTTGCAATTTTCTAGTCCTCTGGCACCATGCCAGAGTCCAATGATTTTTGAAAGATCATTTCTAGTGCCACTTCAGCCTCCAACGCTACCTCTTTCAGAACCCAAGGGTGCAGTTCATCTGGTCCAGGTGACTTATGTACCTTCAGGTCTTTCAGCTTTTTGAGCACCTTCTCTCTTGTAACAGTAACTGCACCCTCTTCTCTTCCTTCACACACTACAATATCAGGCATACTGTTAGTGTCTTCCACAGTGAAGACAGATGCAAAATACCCATTAGTTCATCAGCCATCTCCTTGTCCCCTGTTGTTATTTCACCTGCTTTATTTTCTAGAGGTCCTACATCCAATCTCATTTCTCTTTTATTTTTAACATACTTGAAAAAACTGTTACATAGAACATAGAACATAGAATAGTACAGCACATTGCAGGCCCTTCAGCCCACAATGTTGTGCTGACCCTCAAACCCTGTCTCCCATATAAGCCCCCACCTTAAATTCCTCCATATACCTGTCTAGTAGTCTCTTAAACTTCACTAGTGTATCTGCCTCCACCACTGACTCAGGCAGTGCATTCCACGCACCAACCACTCTCTGAGTAAAAAACCTTCCTCTAATATCCCCCTTGAACTTCCCACCCCTTACCTTAAAGCCATGTCCTCTTGTATTGAGCAGTGGTGCCCTGGGGAAGAGGTGCTGACTATCCACTCTATCTATTCCTCTTATTATCTTGTACACCTCTATCATGTCTCTCTCATCCTCCTTCTCTCCAAAGAGTAAAGCTCTAGCTCCCTTAATCTCTGATCATAATGCATACTCTCTAAACCAGGCAGCGTCCTGGTAAATCTCCTCTGTACCCTTTCCAATGCTTCCACATACTTCCTATAGTGAGGTGACCAGAACTGGATACAGTACTCCAAGTGTGGCCTAACCAGAGTTTTATAGAGCTGCATCATTACATTGCGACTCTTAAACTCTATCCCTTGACTTATGAAAGCTAACACCCCATAAGATAGATAGATAGATAGATAGATAGATATACTTTATTAATCCCGAGGGAAATTTGGTTTCGTTACAGCCGCACCAACCAAGAATAGAGTGTAAATATAGCAATACAAAAAACCCCAACAATCAAACACCAAAATGCAAACTATGCCAGATGGAAAATAAGTCCAGGACCAGTCTATTGGCTCAGGTTGTCTGACCCTCCACGGGAGGAGCTGCACGTTCGATGGCCACAGGCAGGAACGACCTCCCGTGCCGCCAAGTGTTGTATCACGGTGGAATGTGGCCGAAGTCCAACAGTAAAAAGTTCAATATCCAGTCTGCAAACATGTTCCTCGATCGTAATATACCCCGGATTGCACCATCTGTTGTTAGCCAGAACAGTAAGCACCGAACTCCTTTACGCTTACTGCTGTCAGTGCACTTCAGCCGGAACAGCTCTCTGAGCTCCCTATCGACCTGTGAGGCAACTTTCAGGGATCTGTAGACATGTACCCCCTGATCCCTCTGCTCCTCCACACTACCAAGTATCCTGCCATTTACTTTGTACTCCGCCTTGGAGTTTGTCCTACCAAAGTGTACCACCTCACACTTCTCCAGGTTGAACTCCATCTGCCACTTCTCAGCCCACTTCTGCATCCTATCAATGTCTCTCTGCAAGCTTTGACAATCCTCTACACTATCTACAACACCACCAACCTTTGTGTCGTCTGCAAACTTGCCAACCCACCCTTCTACCCCCACATCCAGGTCGTTAATAAAGATCACGAAAAGTAGAGGTCCCAGAACAGATCCTTGTGGGACACCACTAGTCACATCCTCCAATCTGAATGTACTCCCTCCATCTCGACCTTATGCCTTCTGCAGGCAAGCCAATTCTGAATCCACCTGGCCAAACTTCCCTGGATCCCATGCCTTCTGACTTTCTGAATAAGCCTACCGTGTGGAACCTTGTCAAATGCCTTACTAAAATCCATATAGATTACATCCCCTGAACTACCGTCATCATTACTAACTACTTTCATATTATTTGCTAGCTTGCTTTCATATTTCATCATTTCCCTTCTAATGATTTTTTTAGTTGCTCTCTGTAGGTTTTTAAAATCTTCCCAATCCTCGATCTTCCCACTTATATTTGCTTTGTTGTACAGTATGCCCTTTCTTTAGTTTTTACAATAGCTTTGACTTCCCTTGTCAGCCATGGTTGTACTATTTTACCATTTGAGTATTTCTTCATTTTTGGAATACACATGTCCTGAACCTTCCTCATTTTTCACAGAAACGCATGACGTTGCTGCTTTGCTGACATCCCTGCCAGCAGCTCCTTCCAATTTACCTTGGCCAAGTCCTCGCTCATACCACTGTAATTTTCCTTACTCCACTGAAATACTGCTACATCAGACTTTACTCTCTCCCTATCAAATTTCAAGTTGAACACAATCGTATTGTGATCACTGGTTCCTAAGGGTTCTTTCACCTTAAGCTCCCTAATCGCCTCTGGTTCATTACATAAGACCCTGTCCAGTATAGTTGATCCCTAATAGGTTCAATGCCAAAAAGCCATCTCTTAGGCATTCAATAAGCTCACTCTCTTGAGATTCATTACCAACCTGATTTTCCCAATCGACCTACATGTTAAAATCTCCCATGACTACCATAACATTGCCCTTTTGACTCGCCTTTTCTATTTCCTGTTGTAACCTGTGGTCCACCTCCCAGCCACTGTTGTGAGGCCTGTATATAACTGTCATCAGTGTCCCTTTACCCTTGCAGTTTCTTAACTCAACCCACAAGGACTCAACATCTTCCGATCCTATGTCACACCTTTTTACTGATTTGATGCCATTTTTTACCAGTAGAGCCACACCACTCCCTCTGCCTACCCTCCTATCCCTCCAATACGATGTGTAACCTTGGACATCCAGCTCTCAACTACAACCATCCTTCAGCCATGATTCAGTGACGGCCACAACATCACACCTGGCAGTCTGTAATCGTGCAACAAGACCATCCAGACAAGATATGCTGACAAGAGGGCACAGCCTCAGGATAGAGGGGCGCCCTTTCAAAACAGAGATGCAGAGAAATTTCTTGAGCCAAAGGGTGGTGAATGCGTGGGATTTGTTGCCACATGCAACTGTGGAGGTCAGGGTTTTGGGTGTATTTAAGGCAGAATTTCATGGGTTCTTGATTGGACATGTCATCAAAGGTTACGGGGAGAAGGCCGGGAACTGGGGTTGAGGAGGAGGAGAAAAAAATATGGATCGGCCATGATTGAATAGCGGAGCAGACTCAATGGGCTAGATGGTCTAATTCTGCTTCAATGTCTTGTGGTCTTATGGTCTATCCACCTTATTTCTTATACTACGCGCATTTAGGCTACGTCCACACTAGACCGGATAAATCCCTAACCAAAGCTTTTTCTCTTCGTTTTGACCCTCCATCCACACTGAAACGCCATTTTTCTCCCCAGAAAATGGAGCTTTTCAGAAACGCTCTCCAGAGTAAATAAATCTGAAAACGCCTAATATCCGGTGTAGTGTGTACGGGGTAACCGGCTATTTTTTAAACCGCTGTCATGACGTGCTGGAACAAATGGTGGTGGCAGCACGGCATTTCATTGTTTTCTTGAATGAAACCATCAACAACACAACAATACCTGACAATAGATGTGTAACAGCCTAATGTAACATTGTATGGAAATACAAGATAACACTGATGCAGGCATGTTTTATACATTTGACAAGGAGCTTTATTAATGTATTGCTTGTGCAAACATTCAATAGATGTAATTGTCACTTTTGCCCAGTAACTTGTTTTATTTTCTCCGTTTATTTATTTATTTATTTTTATTTATTCTCCGTAACTTCCGCCACCTCCAACAGGATCCCACCACTAAGCACATCTTTCCCTCCCCCCCTCTCTCTGCATTCCACAGGGATCGCTCTCTATGCAACTCCCTTGTCCATTCGTCCCCCCCATCCCTCCCCACTGATCTCCCTCCTGGCACTTATCCGTGTGAGCGGAACAAGTGCTACACATGCTCTTACACTTCCTCCCTTACCACCATTCAGGGCCCCAAACAGTCCTTCCAGGTGAGGCAACACTTCACCTGTGAGTTGGCTGGGGTGATATACTGCGTCCGGTGCTCCCGATGTGGCCTTTTATATATTGGCGAGACCCGACGCAGACTGGGAGACCGCTTTGCTGAACATCTACGCTCTGTCCGCCAGAGAAAGCTGGATCTCCCAGTGGCCACACATTTTAATTCCACATCCCATTCCCATTCTGACATGTCTATCCATGGCCTCCTCTACTGTAAAGATGAAGCCACACTCAGGTTGGAGGAACAACACCTTATATTCCGTCTGGGTAGCCTCCAACCTGATGGCATGAACATCGACTTCTCTAACTTCCGCTAATGCCCCACCTCCCCCTCGTACCCCATCTGTTACTTATTTTTATACACACATTCTTTCTCTCTCTCTCCTTTTTCTCCCTCTGTCCCTCTGACTCTACCCCTTGCCCATCCTCTGGGTCCCCCCCCACTTGTCTTTCTTCCCGGACCTCCTGTCCCATGATCCTCTCGTATCCCTTTTGCCTATATCACCTGTCCAGCTCTTGGCTCCATCCCTCCCCCTCCTGTCTTCTCCTATCATTTTGGATCTCCCCCTCCCCCTCCAACTTTCAAATCCCTTACTCACTCTTCCTTCAGTTAATCCTGACAAAGGGTCTCGGCCTGAAACGTCGACTGCACCTCTTCCTAGAGATGCTCTTCCTGGCCTGCTGCGTTCACCAGCAACTTTTATGTGTGTTGCTTGAATTTCCGGCATCTGCAGAATTCCTGTTGTTTGAACTCGTTTTATTGCACATGTTAAATACAGCAGAATAATACACAAAGACATGGCAAAAGTTCAGATAGAACACCTTGAGTACCATATTTGCTATCCTCTCTGATTCTGCATCCCTAATGATTTGATAGTCAGCTTGTTGACTGCAACCAACTCCCATCACCTGCTTGCCCTTCCTGACAGTCTGACTGCACGCTACCTTTACTTTTTTACCATCCGTCCTATCCTGAGTCCCTTCACCCCCGTTCCCACCCCCCCCCCGCCGTTAGTTTAAACCCTCCCCGACAGCTCTAACAAACCTGCCTGCGAGAATATTGGTCCCCCTCGGGTTCAGGTGCAACCCGTCACTTTTGAACAGCTCATACCTCCCCTGGAAGAGATCCCAATGATCCAAGAATCTGAAGCCTTGTCCCCCGCACCAGCTTCTCAGCCACACATTTATCTGCCAAATCATCTTGTTTCTACCCACACTGGTGCGTGGCACTGGCAGCAATCCAGTCATTACTACCCAGGATGTCCTGCTTCTCAGCTTTCGACCTAGCTCTCTCAATTCTCTTTTCAGGACCTCTTTGCTTTTCCTTCCTATGCCACTGGTACCAATATGTACCAAGACATCTGGCTGCTCCCCCTCCCTCTCCAAAATGTTGTGGACACGATCTGAGATGTCCCTGACCTGGGCACCTGGGAGGCAACATACCATCTGGGTGTCCCGTTGACGTCCACAGAATCTCCTGTCCGTTCCCCTCACTATTGAGTACCCTATCACTACCGCTCCCTTCTGTCTCTTTCCCTTCTGCACCATGGAGCCATGCTCAGTGCCTGTAACCCAGTCAGAGTAGCATTCTTCCGGAAGGTCATCTCCCACAGAAGTATCCAAAGCAGTATAGATATTTTTGAGGGGAATGGCTACAGGGGTGTTCTGCTTTAAATGCCTACTTCCATTTCTCCTGGCAGTCACCTAGCTACTCACCTCCTGCAACTTTGGCGTGACTACTTCTCTGTAACTTTGATCAATTATCTCCTCACTCTCCCAGACAAGCCGAAGGCCATCCACTTGCTGCTCCAGATCCCTAACACGGTCTTCAAGGAGCTGCAGCCGGATGCACTTCATGCAGATGTAGTTCCCCGGGAGGGTCCGGGTCTCCCAGTTCTTCAACATTTGGCATGAAGAACACACCACAGCCATTTAAATGGCACAGTAAGAGAGAGGAAGAAACACAAAATGGAAGAGATTCGGCAGGTGCTGGAAAACTTGAGCAACACATACAAAATGCTGGAGGAACTCAGCAAGTCAGAACTGATGAAGGGTCTTAGCCCAAAATGTCAACTGAATATTCTCCTCCATAGCTGCTACCTTACCTGCTGAGTTACTCCAACATTTTGTATGTGTTATTTGGTGCTTGTCTTGGTTTTGTGCAGTTCAGTCACAGAATCATAGAAGCGTAGAACACGACAGGACAGAAATAGGCCCTTTGGGCCATTAAATCCATGCCGAACTATTATTCTGCCTCATCCCACCTACCCACACCCAGACCATAGCCCTTCATACCCCTCGCATCCATGTACCAACCCAAATTTCTCATAAGCGTTGAAATCGAACCTGCACCTGTCACTTCCGCTGGCAGCTCATTGCACACTTTTACTGAGTGACCATCAGTTCAATCCTCCTACAAAGCTGAATTTAATGATAATTTCATCGGAACCAAATGAGCTGATCAGGGAATAAACAGACTAAGTACTTCAGTTTTACTTTTTTTTGTTTTCTACCGGGTGTTTAGTGGATTTGAGCCAAAAGAAGAGCGTGAAAAGCTCCTCTCGGAAACAGCTCAGTGATAGAATTTGACAATTTATCATCTGTGCTGTGACAGTACCCCGTAAATGTAATCCCTAATCACCATCTGTGCTTCTACCAGCCATCGATATGTCACCACTTTCTTCACATCAACTTATCTTTGCCTTTATTTTCAAAATAAATATTACATATATAACCATTTAGAATGAAATTTTTCCAGGTAGACTTTGTTACATTGACCAAAGGTGAGGCAATGAACAGTAAATAAACTTTAGTGGCCATTTATTAAGTACACCTGTACACTTGCTCATTAATGCAAATATCTTATCAGCCAAACACATGGCAGCAACTCAGTGCAAAAAAAAGCATGCAGACACAGTCAAAAGGTTCAGTTGAGATTCAGATCAAACCTCAGAATGCGGAAGAAATGTAATGAAAGTGACTTTGACCATGGGATGATTGTTGGTGCAAGATGGATAGCCTGTGATTTTCATACATGACAGTCTCTAGAGTTTTATAGAGAATGGTGCAAAAAAACAAACAAAATCCAGTGAGCGGCAGTTTTGTAAAAACACCTTGTTATTGAGAAAGGTCAGAGGAGGATGGCCAGAATGTTCAACCTGACAGGAAGACCACTTTATTAGATACAGAGTGTATATTCCAATGCAGGAGCTCCCACCTGGGAACTTCCCAGTGGCCAAATATTTAAATTCCTTCCCCATTCTCATTCTGATGGACTTCACTTATCACCTCCTAGCCAGCCTTTTTTTCCCCTCCGCCCACCATTTAATTCAGGCATCTCCCTCTTCCCTCTCAGCACTGAAGAAGGGTCTTGGACTGAAATGTTGAAAGTTTTCTCTTTTCCATCGATGCTGCCTGACCTGCGGAGTTCCTCCAGCATTTTGGATGTGTTGCTCCCAACCTGGGGTGCAAAGACCCCTCAGTTAATGGTTGAGGTCCCAACCCTCTGTAATAAAGGGAGGATGATAGAATATACATGGGGAGGATGTCTCCTGAAGTGAGAAAGCCTAGAACCAGTGAGCACACCCTCAGAATACAAGGACATGCCTTTAGAACAGAGGTAAGAAGGAGTCTGTTTCGCCAGAGGGTGGTGAATCTGTAGAATTCATTGCCATAGATGGCTGTGGAGTCCAAGTCATTGGGTATGTTTAAAATGGAGGTTCTACTGCCCTCGCAGTACATATGCACAAAGCTATGCAGCAAGTTTAACACTTCCTCAAGAATTACCCAAGATGGAAGCTTTCATCAGGGTTTTTATTGAGAATTCATACGTGTGAAACTGCAGAAAATTAAGTAAAGTATCTATTAATTTTAATCCAGAGTCATCTTGCATCTGAATATACTAATACTATTGATTATTCTCACAATCTGTGTTAATCAAGGTAATACACATACACAATACTCCATAACAATGCCATGCAAACAAGTGTAAACTTCTGGCACAACATCTCCATAATGATAAATGATAAACATAATATTTCTTTTAAAAATTAAATTGTTCCTTCAAAAACTGAATGTTTACCGCTATTAGCAAAACCTAAGAATCACAGATATTGTTGTTTCAAGGGCAAATAAGGAGAGGATGGAGATGGATTCCTTTCCACCATGAGCTTCAGGTTGAATCCAAATTAACCCACACAGGAAATGATATAAAATCCTGTTTACTTACATGAAGTGATGATCATGAAAAACAAACTGCACCTCTAGCGGCCAGAACAGAGGTTAATAGGTCCTTGATTACTAAAAGCATCAAAGGTTACTGGGAGAAGGCTGAAGAAGGGGTTGAGAGGGAAAATAAATCAGCCATGATGAAATGGTGGAGCAGACTGATTGGGCCTGTGGCATAATTCTGCTTCTATGTCTTATGCTCTTATGTTACAAAGGTATGGAAACACTGGAGATCATTTCAATTCCACAACCTGATTTCATGAAAATTTGTCCCTTACTCTGGTATCCTTTATTACTCTTGAATGGAAAATCCTACAAAAAGTAGTGGAAATGGCCCATTCCATAATCGGTAAAGCCCTCGGACCATTGAGCACGTCTACATGAAACACTGTCTCAGGAAAGTAGCATCCATCATCAGGGACCCCCACCACCCAGAACATGCTCTCTTCTCATTGCTGCCATCAGGAAGAAGGTACGGGAATCTTAGTACTCACATTACCAGATTCGGGAATAGTTATTACCCCTCAACCATCAAGCTCTTGAATAAAAGAGGATAACTGCACTCAACTTCACTTGCTCCACTATTGAAATATTTCCACAACCAGTGGACTCACTTTCAAAGACTCTTTATCTCATGTTCGAGATATTTATTGCTTATTTATTTATTATTATTATTTGTTCTTTTGTAGTTGCACAGTTTGTTATTTTCTGCACTCTGGTTGAATGCCCTAGTTGGGTGGTCTTTCATTGATTCAGTTATTGGTTATTATTTTATAGATTTATTGAGTATGCCTGCAAGAAAATGAATCTCAGGCTTGCATATGGTGACATACATGTACTTAAAACTTTGATATCCTGTGACACAAGCAAAGCATGCAAAGAAATGTTTGCAATTGGTTCCCTGCAGTGGCATAGTGGTTAACCAGGAAAGTTTTTGTCTTGGCTTAAACTTTTGCTGTAATAACTGGCTACAGTAGTTCAGGCTGTAGGAGTGATAATCCCACATCAGGTAGTTATCCAGTGGCTTCTGTCAGAAGATAGATGCGATGATGGCCTTCTGCTGGTCAGGGTCAACTATGGATGGTGCATCCTAGCTGCTGAAGTCATTATGCAAGTCAGGGCAGTACAATATGGAGAGTAAGTGGTTGTTCATGCAGCAGGCTCTCCCTCTGCATGCAGGTGGAAAATCCAAAGGAACAGCAGAGACTGATACAGTTTGGCTATAGTGCCATCGCAGGAGTTGCCAGTCAGTATTGAACTCAACGTAGGACTGCCTTAGGGACTCCAGCTCCGGATTTTTGCCTCGGGGTTTACTCCTGTCGGTAGCAATGGTTCAGCCATGCTAAGTAGCTAAGCCACGCATGAAGGCCAGGAGCTGAGCTTGGTTGTCAGAGGCTTTTTTGAGATGCACACCATTGTGAGCCCAATTGTTTGTGGGAGCTCATCCCCACTACCTCCCTCACCTTCCCAACTACGACAACCTTATGTTTGTGAGGACCAAACCAGATTAGTTCTGATTAGTTGTGGCCCAGTAGCGTAACACTATTACAGTGCCAGTGACCCAGGTTCACTTCTGCTGCTGTCTCTAAGGAGTTCAGAATCAGAATCAAGTTTACTATCACTGGCATTTGTTGTGAAATTTGTTGAAATTGCAGCAGCAGTATATTGCAATACAAAATAATAGAAAAAACTGCGAATTACAGTGTTTATAAAGTATATTTTATATATAGTAGGCAAATTACTATATAAAGGGAGGAGAAGATGGCGGCGCGACGCAGCACGCGCGGCCATTCCAAATTGATATCGTATTTGTGAAGTAGGATGCCGTGCACAATCCTGATTTGATAGAGACAGACGTGAGAAGCACAGAGAAACACCTGGAAAAACTTCTGAAATGCCCGCTTCGCTGCCGCTGCTACTGTGCGATCGAGAATCTCCAGAGGGAAGGCCCCAAATCTTCGGCCTTGCCTGTTGCCTGTTGCCGGGGCCGGGGTCGAAGCGCTCGGCAGAGATGGTGCTCGGTGCGTCGGTGTCGGGGAGCTGGTCGGAGGCTCGGAGTTTTTGGACGGGCTCAGAGTTGGACTGTGGTCGGATGCTTTCGGGATGCTGCATCGGCAAGTTTGCGGCGCTGGAGGTTTACTGTCTGCGTGAGATGATGGGACTTTCGAGAGACTTTGAGAATGTACCGTGCTCATGGTCTGTTCTTATCAAATTACGGTATTGCTTGCACCGTTGTAACTATATGTTATAATCATGTGGTTTTTATCAGTTTTTCAGTCGGTTTGTCATGTGTTTCTGTGATATCATTCTGGAAAAACATTGTATCATTTCTTAAATGCATGCATTACTAAACGACAATAAAAGAGGACTGCGTGTCCTCATAATCTAAAATTAAATAAGAAGTGCAAAAATTTAAATAAAAACATCACATACTGAATTTGTATGCTCCCTCTATGACGGTGTGTGTTTCCTCCGGGTGTTCGGTTTTCCACCCACATTCCAAAGATATACAGGCTAGCAAGGGCTATTAAGTTTTGGGCGTATTATGTTGGCACCAGAAGATTAGCAACACTTGTAGGTTGCCCCAGTGTATCCTCGGACTGTGTTGGCTGTTGTTGCAAATTATACACCTCACTGTATGTTTCAATGTTTAATATGCTTGTGACAAGTCAAGCTAATCTTTATCTTTAGTTCCGATGTCTCCTGAAATGACAAAGTTATTTGACATGATCTCCTTTAAAGAAAGGGCATTTGGGAATTCGTACCACATCTTTTATTAATGTTGAATGGCCGAGGTACTTAGTGGCCAATGAAGTATTACTGAGACCTGTTCACAGTTAGAACCATAGAACATTACAACACAGAAACAGGCCTTTTAGCCCTTCTTGGCTGTGCCAAACCATTTTTCTGCCTAGTCCCACTGACTTAATGTAGTTTTAATGTAGAAACACACCACTCAGTTTATGTTATGCAAGCTCTCAAAAACAGCACAGTACTATTGAAAACAATTTATTTAAAGATAAAGAATAGCTTTATTTGTCACATGTACATCAAAGCATCAAAGAAGTGCACTGTTTGCAGCATCAAATCAACTAAAATCAGCAAGGATTTTGCCGGACAGCCTGCAAATGTCACCATGCTTCCAGCACAGACATGACAAGACCACAACACACTAAACCTAACTCGAACCATATGTGCTTGTAATGTGGGAGGAAACCAGAGCATCTGGAGGAAACCCATGCAGTTGTGGAATGTCCTTACAAGCAACAAAGGGGAATTAAACAACAATCTTCCAATCTGTGCTGCCGTAAAGTGATGCAATCACTATTAATAATAGCTAAGAATTATTAGCAGGAATGCTTTCTAGTGCTGCACAGGGAGGAGGGGAGTGGGTTTAAACTAGAGTTGCAAGGGGATAGGAACCAGAGCACCACAACAGACATGGAGTGATTGTGTAGAAAGACGTTCTTCAGCCTGCAGACAAAGTCAGGAATCAAAAGGCGGAGCACTGTGGGACCTATGTTCTGAGTTGCGTATATTTCAACGCAGGGAGTATTATAGGAAAGCCAGATGAGTTTAGGGCAATGATCAGCCTGTGGAATTAAGACATTGTCGCCATTAGTGAGACTTGATTGCAGGAGGGGCAGGATTGGCAGCTCATATCCCAGGGATTCATTGTTTTAGACATGATAGAGCAGGAGGAATTAAAGGGAGAGGGGTGGCATTACTAGTCAGGAAAATATCCCAGCAATGCTCAGACGGGACAGTCTAGGAAGTTTATCTGGTGAGACTTTATGGGTTGAACTGAGGAATGGGGAAGGTACAACCACATTAATGGAGCTATATTATAGACCACCCAACTCTCTGTGGGATTTAGAGGAGCAAATTTGTGGAGAGATCGCAGACTGTTGCAAGAAACATAAGGTTATTATAGTAAGTGATCAACAGGAATTCTGCAGATGCTGGAAATTCAAGCAACACACATCAAAGTTGCTGGTGAACGCAGCAGGCCAGGCAGCATCTCTAGGAAGAGGTACAGTCGATGTTTCAGGCCTGACAAAGGGTCTCGGCCTGAAACGTCGACTGTACCTCTTCCTAGAGATGCTGCCTGGCCTGCTGCGTTCACCAGCAACTTTGATGTGTATAGTAAGTGATGCTAACTTTCAACATATTGACTGGGACTCCCATACTGTAAAAGGGCTGGATGGGAAAGAGTTTGTCAAAAGTGTTCAGGAAAGTTTCCTTTATCACTATGTACATATCAGTACATAGAGGTCCCAAATGGAGAGAGTGTGATATTAGGTCTATTAGGGAATGAAATAGGGCAGGTAACAGAAGTTTGCGTAGGGGAACACTTTGCATCCAGTCATTATAATACTATTAGTTTGAAGGTAATTATGGAAAAGGATAGTTCTGGTCCTTGGGGTGAGATTCTAAATTGGAGAAAGACCAATTTTGTTGGTGTCAGAAAGGATCTGGCAAGTGTGACTGAGACAGGGCAATTTCTGGCAAAAGTGTACTTGGTAAGTGGAAGGCCTTCAAAGTGAAATTTTGAGAGTACAAAGCTTGTATATGCCTGTCAGAAAAAAAGGTAAAGATAATGGCTTTGGAGATCTTTGGTTTTTGAGAGATATTGAGGCCCTGGTTAAGAAAAAGAAGGAGGTGCATAGCAGGTGTGGGCGGGCAGGAACAAATAAGGTACTTGAAGAGTATAAAAAATGCAAAACAACACATAAGAAACAAATCAGGAGGGTTAAAAGAAGGCATGAACTTGCTCTACCAGACAAGATGAAGAAGAATCCTAAGGGCTTCTACAGATATCATAAGACCAAAAGGACAGCAAGGGACAAAATTAGTCCTTCGGAAGATCAGAATGGCAAACTATGCATGGTGCCAAAAGATATGGGAAAGATCTTAAATGGATTGTTTGCATCTGTATTTAATCAGGAGACATACACAGAGTTTATAGAAGTGAGGCAAAACACCAGAGCAGTCATAGACGCTATACAGAGGAGGTGTTTGCTATTTTGAAGCAAATTAGGGTAGATAAATTCCCAGGGATTGACAAAGTGTTCCCTGTGGGAGGCTAGTGCATCTATTTCAGGGACCCCAGCAAAGATATTTAAAATATCCTTAACTATAGGTGAGGTGCCGAAGGATTGGTGGATAGCTAGTGTTCTGTTGTTTAAGAAAGGCTTTTAGATTAAGCCCAGAAATTATGGGCTGGTGAGTCTGACATCAGTAGTGGGAAAGTTATTGGGAGGTATTCTAAGAGAGCTGATATATAAGCATTTGGATAGGCAGAGACTAATTAGGGATAGTCAACATGGTTTTGAGTATGGTAGGTCATGTCTAACCAATCTGATAGAATTTTTTGAGGAAGTAACCAGGAAAATTGATGAAGGCAAGGCAGAGGATGTTGTCTATCTACATGGACTTTAGCAAGGCATTTGACAAGGTCCCACATGGGAAGTTGGTGAAGGTGGTTCAGTCACTCGATATTCAAGATGAGGTAGTAAATTGAATTAGACATTAGCTTTGTGGGAGAAGCCAGAGAGTGGTAGTAGATGGTTGCCTCTCTGATTGAAGGCCGCAGGGATCAGTGCTGAGTCCATTGTTGTTTGTCAGTTATATCAATGATCTGGATGATAATATGGTTAACTGGATCAGGAAATCTGCTGATGACATCAAGATTGGGGGTATAGTGGACAGTGAGGAAGGCTATCAAAGCTTGCAGAAGAATCTGGACCAGCTGGAAAAATGGATTGAAAAATGTCAGATGGAATTTAACGCAGACCAGTGTGAGTTGTTGCACTTTGGGAAGACCAGACAGGGTAGGTCTTACACGATGAGTAAGTAGGGCACTGAGGAGTGCTGTAGAACAGAGGGATTTGGGAATATAGATCCATAATTCCTTATGAATGGCATCACTGGTAGATAGGATCATAATGAAAGCTTTAGGCACATTGGCCTTAATAAATCAAAGTATTGAGTACAGAAGTTAGGATGTTACGTTGAAGCTGTATAAGATGTTGGGGAGGCCTAATTTGGAGCATTGTATGCAGTTTTGGTCATCTACTTACAAAATAAGATAAAATAAGTGCAGAGAATGTATAAGACTCAGGGGAGATTTGATAGCAGTATACAAAATTATGAGGGGTATAGATAGAGTAAATGTAAGCAGGCTTCTTCCACTGAGGCTGGGTGAGACTACAACTAGAGATCATGGGTTAAGGTTGTAGGGTGAAATGTTTAAGGGGGCATTGGGGGAAGCCTCTTCACTCTGGGTTTGATGCAAGTGTGCAACAGTCAGCCAGCACAAGTTGTGAATGTGGGTTTGATTTCAACATTTAAGAGGAATGTGGATAGGTACATGGATGGGAGGGATTTAGAGGGCTATGGTCCGAGTGCAGGTCAATGGGTCTATGCAGATTAATGATTTGGCATTGACTAGATGGACCAAAGGGACTGTGGCTATACTATAGTGTTCTATGACTCTATGAATAGCTTCCACTCAGTTTTACTAAAACCATGCCAGGAAGTACTTTATACTCGTCAGAAATAGCAAAGAGGACATTGATTAATGTCTCCTTCTGAAGATGGAATCTGACCATACATGAATCTTTCATGAATACATTTACTTTGAACTTTGAACCTTTAACTTTTTTTTCAGTACTGCATTGAAGTGTCAGCCAGGATTTTTATGCTTATGCCTTTGGAGTGGGATTGAAACTCACATCTTCTGACTCAGGGGCAAGAATGTTACCAAGTGAGTCAAGGCTACACCTGTAGGCTATTAAACATGGTGCCAGAATAGAAAGGTCTGAGTAATCGTCTACTTTTTCATTTCTTTCATGTCTCTCTGTCCTGATGGAGCTGCCATGTTTTGAAAGGAACATTGCTCTGCAAACTTAAATCAGATCAACTCTTTCTAGTTCAAAGTTCAAAGTAAATTTATTATCAAAGTACAAATATGCTACCATATAATAACTTGAGATTCATTTTCTTGCAGGCATTCAAAGAAACTACACACAAATACTGACAAGCAACTAATGTGCAAAAGAAGACAAACTGTTCAAATAAGAATAATAACTTAAAAAATAACTAGATAAATAAACAAATAAATGAGGCCCTTCATTGGTCAGGGTCAAACATCGATGTTGCTTCCTAGCTGTCTTCATCGATAAGTAAGCCAGTGCGGTATGATATGGAAAGCAAGCTGTTGCCCATGCAGTGGGCTCCCATCTCTAAACAGCTAATGAACCCAAAGGAATGGCAGAGACCGATACAGTTTGGCACCTGCAGTGTCGCAGGAGTTGCCAGTCAGCACTGAATTTCATTCACAAAATAATGCTCCTGTGTTTTTCCCCTCTCTCCAACTTTGTAACTTCATCCTCAGTATCTCACTGAATGCTATTTATTCATTTAGATAGAGATACAGTGTGGAACAGGCCCTTCTGGCCCAACAAGCTGAGTTGCCTAGCAACCCACCTATTTGACCCTAGCCTCACCACTCTGGAAATGTAAGGTGATTGCACTAACCATCTTGCTACCATGCCATCTCAATCTCCCACATGTCCTCTCTGCCATTACCTCAATAAGTTTTCTGGAGTTAAGGGCTGCACAATATAATCTGTTGCTCCCTACTATTCAAACCCGAATCAGGTTTAATACCACCAGCAGACATTGTGAAATTTATTGTTATGTGGCAGCAGTACTTTGCAATACATAATAATAAAACAAATGGAATTTACAGTCGCTTCATGGAAAAACAAGAGGATCAGACATATTTGATAAAGTAAAATCATGCCTTGAAAATCTACAACCAGATTCACGAAGGGTCTCGGCCTGAAACGTCGACTGTACCTCTTCCTAGAGACGCTGCCTGGCCTGCTGCGTTCACCAGCAACTTTGGTGTGTTTCTAGTAAACTCATTGGTGTTTGTACTGACGGAGCGCCGTCAATGATAGGTAAAGCCGCTGGGACTACAACTTTGCTTGAAAACTTTTTAGGTTGTCCTCTGCTAAAATATTGCTGCATTATACACCAAGAGTCACTGTGTGGAAAATCTTTAAGTTTGCAGCATGTTATGTTACTGGTTGTGAACTGCGTGAATAAAATTAGAGCAAGAGGATTAAACAGACGAGAATTCAGAGAATATTGTGAAGTGTTAGATTTTGAATATGGCGATCTCATCCTTCATTGTGAGATGTGCTGGCTTTCTGGAGGACAGGTTCTTCTCTTTTTTTTTCTTTTTCAATATTTTTATTGATATTATATAAATTGCATGAATACAAATACAAAATTCAGAAGGATATAAGTAAATAATATGAATTACATTACATATGTTATAATTACAACTGTATGTTATGTGGTTTTTGTCAGTTTTTTTAGTCTTGGTTTGTCTTGTGTTTCTGTGATATCATTCTGGAGGAATAAATTGTATCATTTCTTCATGCATGCATTACTAAATGACAATAAAAGAGGACTGTGTGTCCTCATAATCTAATCTAATTTAAATCACAGTAATATGATCACAGTATCCCATATTCCAAATCAATTGTGTAGAAAAAAAGAGTGAAATATGAAATGAAATAAAATAAAATAATTGTATTTTATTTTTTAAAAAATCTACCCCCACTACCAAAATAAGCTGGTTGGTTAAAAAAAAGAGAAGAAAAAAGAAAAATATCTTACCATGTGATATTATAATAATAATGGCGCAGATCCATAACAGTTCAAAGATTGTGAAAATAATTCAGAAAGGGTCCCCATAACATTAGAAAATCATGTTTAGAATCAGAAATCGAACAACGAATCATCTCTGGATCAAAGCACAACATAACATCAGATAGTCATTGAGCATAAGTGGGCGGGGCGGCCTCCTTCCACTTGAGGAAGATCGCCCGCCTCGCTATAGGAGACATAAAGGCCAAAACCCGCAAATTAGATGGCTTCAATTTTATCCTCAACAATACCAAACATGGCAGTCAAAAGATAGGGCTTAAAACTGATATTGAAAAGTAAAGAAGAAGTTTAAAATACATCTTTCCAAAATTTTTCAAGACTCAAACATGTCCAAAGCATATGAATTAGAGTGGCCACTCCATTAGCACATCTATCACAGTAAGGAGAAATATCTGCGTAGAAACAAGAGAGCTTGTCTTTAGACATATGAACTCTATGTACCACTTTGAATTGTAATAAAGAATGATAAGCACATAATGATGAAGAATTAATCAATTTTAAAATAATCTTCCAGCTCTCTTCAGATATGAAAATCTGTAAATCCTTTTCCCAATCTCCTTTAATTTTATCTAAAGAGGCCTTTTTCAGTCCCAACAGTAGACCATAAATGTAAGATATTGAACCTTTATCAAAGGATTTCAGATTAAAAATTGTATCTATTATATTCTCATCTGGACTTGTAGGAAAGGTATGTAATTGAGATCTTAAGAAATCTCTAATCTGTAAGTATTGAAAAAAGTGAGGATTGGAAAGGTTAAATTTCATTGAAAGTTGCACAAAAGAGGAGAGATCCCTCCACTAAACAACTCCTGAAATTGTTTAATACCCAATCTATCCCATTCTTTGATAGATAAGTCAATTAAAGATGGTTTAAAAAAGTCAATTAGAAAATATGGAACTTGAGAGGGAGAATCTCAATAAACCAAAATGTTTTCTGAACTATAACCAAATCCTCAAAGTATGTTTGACCACCACACTGTCGGTTAGTTTATTTAAAGATAAAGGAAGCAAGGATCCAGGTAAAGAAATAATGGAAAATTTCATAACAGAGTTGACTTCCAAAGAAACCCATATAGGGCAATTCTCATGGTTAATGTAATATGTCCAGAACATAATATTTTGTATATTATCTGCCCAATAATATAGCCTAAAATTGGGAAGGCAAAGCCTTCGTTCTGTTTGGTTTTTTGAAGTTGAGCTTTATTTATACGAGGTTTTTAATTCTTCCACATATAGGAAGAAAGAATTGAATCCAAAGAGTCAAAAAAAGATTTAGGAATAAAAACAGGCACAGCTTGAAAAAGGTATATAAATTTAGGTAAGATATTCATTTTAATATAACTAATTCAGCCAATTAGAAAGAGAGAGGCAACCAATTAGAAAGTGTTTTTTAACATCGTTCATTAAACTTAAAAAATTTTCCTTAAATAAATCTTTATAATTCTTAATAGTTGTTACTCCTAAATACGTAAATTTTTTTCGTAAAATTTTAAGGGGATGGTTAAGGCAGGAGGAGAAGATGGCGGTGCACCTGCGTGTGGGCAACCCTCGGGTGAAAAATGATACCATATCTGTTAAATAGGGGCTGTGGACAATTCTGATTTGATAGAGAATGGACATGAGAGCACAGAGGAACATCTGGAGAAATTTCTGAAACGCTCACTTGCTGCTGTCATTACTGCGTGGTCGGGAATCTTCCGGAGGGTAGGCCTCAAAATCCCTGGCCTTGCTTGCTTTTGGCGACCAAGAAGGAGGTTGAATCGTTCGGACAGGGATGGCGCTCAGTACTCGGTGTTGGAGAGCTGATCAGAGCTCGAAGTTTTCGGATGACTCAGAATCGGATTGTGGTCTGCATGGCAGGGAGAGTTTTTCTTCCTTCTCCCGTCTGCGTGAGATGTGGGACATTTGAGAAACTTTGAACTTTACTGTGCTCATGGACTTCTTCATCAAGTTATGGTATTGTTACACTGTTTGTAACTATATGTTATAATTATGTGGTTTTGTCAGTTTTTTCAGTCTTGGTCTGTCCTGTGTTTTGTGACATCACACCGGAGGAAATATTGTATCATTTCTTAATGCATGCATTACTAAATGACAATAAAAGAGGACTACGTGTCTTCATAATTTAATATCAGTTGGTATTAAATTAGATATAAAAAGCAATAGGTCATCAGCATAGATCAACAGTTTATGAATAGTACCTCTCCTTAAAATACCAGTAATCTCTTTAGACTCTTCAGAAGCAATTGCTAAGGGTTCTAATACCAAATCAAAAAGCAGAGGGCTCAAAGGGCAACCTTGTCTAGTTCCACGTTGGAGTTTAAAGGGTTTAGAATTCTGAAAATTAGTAAGAACCTGAGCAGAGGGAGATAGATAAAGTAATTTAATCCAATGAATAAAATTAGGTCCAAAATTAAATTTTTCTAAGGGTGCAAATAGATAGTTTCATTCAACTCTGTCAAAAGCCTTCTCCGCATCCAAAGATATCACACATTCCGATATTTCCTTAGATGGAGAGTGCATAACATTTAACAAACGCCGTATATTAAAATGGGAATATTGATTTTTAATAAATCCTGTCTGATCATCCGAAACTATAGATATAATATTTTCAAGTCTGCGGGCCAACTCTTTAGGTAAAATTTTAGTATCAAAATTGAGTAAAGAGATAGGTCTATACAAAGAACATTCAGTAGGATTCTTATTCTTTGTGAGAATGAATGAAATAGAAGCTTTGTAAATAGACTGCGGTAATCTTCCTACCTTAAGGGAAGCTGTAAGGGTAGAACATAAGTGTGGTTTAAGCGAGGAGGAAAAAGCCTTATAAAACTCTCCAGAGAATCCATCGGGTCCTGGGGATTTCCCAGAATGCAATTCTCGAATAGCCTGAGCAATTTCCTCCTGGGGAGTAGGTTGATCCGATTGCCTACGATCATCTAACGAAAGATTAGAAATATTTAATTGAACCAAAAAATTATTCATTGCAATATTATCATTAACAGAGTCAGAACTATACAATTTAGAATAAAATTCCCTAAAAGTGTCATTAATTTCAAGATGGTCAGTCGTCATGTCCCCATTAATTTTACATATTTCTTTAATTTGCCGCTTGGCTATAAATGGCTTCAATTGATCAGCCAGTAGCTTACCAGTTTTATCTCCATGAATATAAAATTGACTTCTATCTTTTAAAAGTTGGCTTTCAATTGGATACGTTAAAAGAAGATCATATTTAGTTTTAGTTTCAATACGTCTCTTGTATGTTTCAGGATTGGGTACCGAAGCGTATTTATGGTCCAGTTGTTTTAACCGATTAGCTCTCATTTCTCTTTTTGTTAACTTTTTTTAATGATGTTTGGAGTATAAGAAAGAATTTAACCCTGGATGTATGCTTTAAAAGTATCCCATATACAAAGGACTAGAGGCTTCTTCCAACATATTTTCTTCAAAAGAGTAATTTGATTCTCCATAAATTTTAAAAAGTCCTCATCAGATAAAAGAGTTAAATTAAATCACCAAAATCTACTCATAGGGATAGCACCAGGAAGATTTAAAGATAGAAACATAGGAGAGTGGTCAGAAATAGCGATCTCTTTATATTTGATTGATCGAACCAATGGAATCATTTGACTGTCAATAAAAAAATCAATTCTGGTATAAGAATGACGAACATGAGAGAAAGAAGAATACTCCCTGTCCGTCAGATGGAGAAAACACCAAGCATCTACTATACCACATTTAGTTCGAAAGGGTTGGATAAACAAAGCTGATTTATTAAGTGTAACTGGTTTGACAGATGAGCGATCTAGTACTGGATCTAACCAGCAGTTAAAATCTCCTCCCATCACAAGAGATAGGACGGGTTCTGTATAGATTTTGGAAATTGAAAAATACTGTTCATAATTTTCTGGAAGAGAAAAATGAGCTGCCTGAGGAAAGAGCCCTTTTATGTGATAACAGTTGGCTATTTGATTTAACATTTTTAGTTGATGTTACCAGCCATCTCAATGATCTAAATTTGAAACTCCAGGGCAAGAACAAATTGCTTCCTAGCATAGTAAATGATATCAATGCATTCAAGATGAAGTTAAAACTGTTCACCTCTCAGTTAGAAAATGAGAACTTGAGCCAGTTTCCGCACTTAAAAGAGCAAAGTGTCATAATGGTGCCTTGCCGAGAGCGGACCCAAGTGCAAGACACAGACACTGAAGTACTAGGAACAGGACTTGACTAGAGTAGGGACGTGACAGGATACGGACAAGGAGCAGGGACAAGAACGCAGACTTGGGCTAGGACATGGACAAGACAGGGAACCCGGACAAGGAACCATGAACTCGGAGCCTGTGCTTGGATTCCGAGCCAGGGACTGGACAAGGACCCAGAACCTGGGTCTTGCCTCGGGCTCGGACCCCAGAACTAGACAAGGACATGACATGGCTACAGGACAGGATGTGGCTGGGGTCTTGAGGCTGGAGGCTGCAGGCTGGATCCTTGAGGCTTGAGACTGCTAGCTGGAAGCTGGGGTCTTGGAATGCGGAGGCTGATAACTCCAAAGCTGGAGCTCGGAGACAGACTGGGAACTGTACATCAACATAGAGCCGCGACTTATCATTCGAAAAGCCAGGACTCATCTTTAACACGACACCAACATGAGACAGGACAATAAATAGACATAGAGCCGGGACTTATCCTTATTCAAGCCGGGACTCAACTTTATCTCCACACTAAGGTAGGCCAGGTCCATCCGTCGGGTAATGGCAGAACGACCTGACTTACCCCACAGAGGCGAGGACAAGACAGATCCCCCCGCAGGGTAACGGCAGAACGGCCTGACTTACCCCACGGAGGCGAGGACAAGAAGAGACAAACACCGAAGAATGACAGACAGTTCTATCTCTGCATCAGGGTTGCTCCGAGTCGCAGTTACAGCCAGTAACCTTGGCTGGCTACGGAAACAACTGGATCCCTACCTAGCTCGGAGTGGCTGACAGCCACTCAACTGGCCTGGGAAATGGCCGAATCTATACCACAAAGGCAGCTCCAACTACTGACAGCAAGACTCCATGAAGCAATGGTTCTCCAATGCGGCCTAAAGATGGCAAGTGGCCGCTCTAGACTTCCACCGGCAGATTGCTCCCAGGGAATCTTGACAAGACGAACCAGCATCTCACACACGACCACAAGGCTACTTATATTCCAAGCCTCAAGATAGGAATCAGGTGCCTATGATTAACCCAACCGAAACAAGGGACAGCTGGAAGACCCAGAGTTCTAAGTTCACGGACCGGACTGTGAACCGGAATGCGGACTTCACGGACCGGACCATGACACAAAGTGAATGTGCTGAAGATAATGGCAATTTTACAAATCATATTGAAAAAAATCAGGTTATTGCTAGAGTCATTTGAAAGTCGTTTTCGTGATTTTGCTAAAGAAGAAAACTGCATACTTGCATTTCTAAACCCATTTTCACTTAGTGGACAAAAAATCATGAAGATGTCTAGTAACATACAAATGGAACTTATTGACTTGAAAACAAATTCATTATTGAACATGAAATTTGAAGAGCTTCCCTCAGTCCCAAATGCTTGTGACATGATTAATTTCTGGCAATCATTACCCTGTGAACGTTTTCCAGAACAAAGAAAATTTGCCCAGAGTTATATCTGTCGTTTCGGAACAACATACAGATGTGAATGAGCATTTTCAGCTATGAAATTGATTAAAAACAAAACGAGGTCGTGATTGACTGATTCAAATTTGAAAAATTCTCTGCTGGTCTCAGTAACTAATTTAACTCCAAACATTAAAAGCTTGGCGAAATCAAAACAGACTCAAAAGTCTCATCAAGGTAAATAATGTTTATCTTGTTTTTATATTAAATCAATATATTATGTCAAATGATATATACAGTATGTCTATATTAACATATTTTTACAAGAATTGAATGGGGGTACAAGAGTTGTATGGTGCATCTGAACTCGTGCGTGAAAAAAATTGACGCATGGAATGTAAAGTTTGGCCACCCCTGGTCTAAGTTTCTCTACATTCTACCTGTTTCCTCAATACTACCTGCCCCTCCACCAATCTTCGTATCATCTGCAAACTTGGCAACAAAGTAATCTTTTCCATCTTCTAAATCATTTATATACAGCATAAAAAGATGTGGTCCCAACACTGACCCCTGCAGAACACCACTAGTCACTGGCAGCCAACCAGACAAGGATCATTTTATTCCCACTTGCTGCCTTATTCAAATCAGCCAATGCTCTAACCATGTTAGTTAAAGTCCTGTAATACCATGGGCTCTTAACTTAGAAAGCAGCCTCATGTGTGGCACCTTGTCAAAGGCCTTCTGCACGTCCAAATATACTACATCCACTACATCCCCTTTATCCATCCTACATGTAATCTCCTCAAAGAATTCCAACAGGTTCATTAGGCAAGATTTTCCCTTAAGGAAACCAAGCTGACTTTATCCTATCTTGTCCTGTGTCTCCAAGTACTCCATCACCTCATCCTTAACAATTGACTCCAGCATTTTCCCAACCACTGAGGTCAGGTTAATATTTCCATCCTGCTGCCTTGCTCCTTTCTTAAAGAGTGGAGTGACATTTGCATTTTTCCAGTCCTCTGGCACCATGCCAGAATCCAATGATGTTTGAAAGATTATTACTACTGCCTCCATAATTCCTACTGCTACCTCTTTCAGAACTCTAAGGGGCAGTTCGTCTGGTCCAGGTGACTTAAGTATCCTCAGGTTTTTCAGCTTTTTCTGTACCCTGTCATCTTGCAATAGTAATTGCACTCACTTCTCTTCCCTCACATCCTTCAACATCTGGCACTCTGCTAATGGCTTCCACAGTGAAGACTGATGCAAAATACTCATTTAATTTATCTGCCATCTTCTTCTCCCCCATTATTATTTCTCTGGCCTCATTTTCAAGCGGTCCTATATCCATTCTCATCTCTCTATTATTTTTTGCATACTTGAAAATGCTTCTATTATCAACATTAATACTGTTGGATAGCTTGCTTTCATATTTCATCTTTTTCCTTCTAATAATCCTTTTAGTTGCTCTTTGTAGATTTTTAAAAGCTTCCCAATCCTCTATCTTCCCGCTAATTTTTGCTTTGTTCTATGCTCCTTTCTGTTGCTTTTACATTATCTTTGACTTCCCTTGTTAGCCATGGTTGTACTATTTTGCTGTTTGAGTATTTCTTCGTTTTTGGAATACATCTATCCTGCATGTCTTTGGAATGTGAAAGGAAACTGGAACACCTGGAAACCCACGCGATCACGGGAAAATCATAGAAACTCCTTACAGACAATAGCAGGAAATGAGCTCAGGTCACTGACACTATAAGGCATTGTACTGACTGCTACACTACTGTGCTGCCCTGTGTATGGTATCAGAACGTACGGCAACACTTGTGGGCTGCCCCCAGCACATCCTCAGGTTGTGTTGGTGACACATTTCACTGTACGTGTGATAAGTCAATGAATATGACTCTGTCACAAAAGACTGTGAGACACAACAATTTTCTCGGCATAGGGCTGAAAGCTCTAAATATTTCAAATAGTGTCATCACTGCACAATAATATATTGTATTTCTTTTGTCTTACAGTCAGGTTAACTCGCTTCAGGAAGGCTACAGTGCTCCTGATCGTCTTATAAATAAAACTGATTTTTGTGAGAATTTCTAGCAAGGTTACATTATGGTGTGCCTTGTGTGCCACCCATTCCACAATCTCTTTGACCTACTACCATCAGGAAGGAGGTTCAGGAGCCTCAGGACTAGGACTGACAGACTGGGTAACAGCTTCTTCCCTCAGGCTGTGAGATTAATGAATATCTTGTACCTCTGAGGTCTCGTCACTCGGACAGCGAGCTGTGGACTACATAGATTTTGAATTATATTTTATTACCTTACTGACGGTAATATTTGGATTATGTGTAAGTGTTCCCTGTGTGCACCATGGTCCAGAGGAACGCTGTTTTGTTTGGTTGCATATATGAACAGTCAGAAGACAATAAACTTCAACTTGTTGCATGTTGGATTGCCAGAAACAAAATTAAATTCTGTTCAGTTCTGCTTTAATGTGGATGCTGCTTATCCTTGTCTTAAGTTTATTCCACCGTGATGCTTTGGCCCCTGTGCATCCCAACACTAACCGAGGTACATCTTGTAAGTTTAAACTGGATATGCCATAAGACTGATACAAATCAGAGAATATTATCCCTGACTATGGATATTTTGTGCTGCTTGAATTTTGTTATGCAGGCAAACTGCAGAGTTTCCATGTGTGAGATGAGAAGTTAAGTGCTACCTAGGCATGAGGAGATGTTCCGATGTAGAATTATATCTTTATATGAAAGTAATTTCTGATAATGAATTAGATTAAGAATAAGGTAATCTTTATCTGTCACATGTACATCAAAACATACAGTGAAATACGTTGTTGACATCAATGACAACACAGCACCCACAAATGTTGCCTATGGCTTACTAACACTAACCATACGTCTTTGGAATGTGGGAAGAGACTGAGGCACTCAGAAGAAACACATTTGGTTACAGTGGGTTGTACAAACTCCTTGCAGACAGGAACGGGAATTAAACGCCTATCGCCAATTGCTGGCGCAGTAAGGCATTGTGCTAACCAATATGCTGCCATGTGCACATTAATGTTGGATGCTGGTGCCGGAGAAGCACATCAGAATCAGAATCAGGTTTTATTATCACCGAAATATGTTGTGAAATTTCTTACTTTGCGACAGCGCAATACATAAAAAAATGTCACAATAAGAAGTATATAAAAATAAATGAGTAATACAAAAAGAGAGCAGGACAGTGTTCATGGGTTCATGGACCATTCGGAAATATGATGACTGAGGGGAAAAAAGCTGTTCCTAAAGTGTTGGGTGGGTGCCTTTATGGTCCTGTGCCTCCTCATTAATGGTGATAATGAGAAGAGGGCATGTTCTGGACACTGAGGGCCCTTAATGATGGATGCTGCCTTCTTGAGGTACTATCTTTTGAAGATGTCCTCTATGGTGGGAGAATAGTGCCCATGATGGAACTGACTGAGTTTGCAACCCTCTACATCTTTTTCCAATTGTTTGCATTTGCACCTCCATACCAGAAGGAAAGTAATGTGGAGTACATCTATAGAAAATAGCTAGAGCTGTGGTGACTTTGCAAATCTCCTCAAACTCCTAATGAAATATCATCATCATTATGTGCCATATTGCATGACATGGGCAAGCATGGTCTTTCCATGACCATGATTGTTCTTAGCAAATTTTTCTGCAGAATTGGTTTGCCATTGCCTTCTTCTGGGCAGTGTCTTTACAAGACAGGTGACCTCAGTCATTATCAATACTCTTCAGAGATTATCTGCCTGGTATCAGTGGTCGCATCACCAGGACTTGTGATATGCACCAGCTGCTCATACGATCATCCCCCATCTGATCCCATGGGTTCACGTGACCCTGATCAGGGGTGGGTGAGAGAGCTAAGCAGTTGCTTACCTTGCCGAGCAGTGACCTGCAGGCTAGCAGACCGAAGGAGCACCTTACACCTCCTTTGGTAGAGACATATCTCCCTGCCGCCACCCACAATGAAATGTAGTCAGTGGCGTGCCTTCTTCGTGATTCTATCAATGTGTTGGGCTGAAGATACATACATTTCCCCAACACCAACATTCTCCATCAAAGAAGTTATGGTAGGAAGAGCTTGTATCTAACCCCTGCATGGTGGCACTACTTCTTCAGATGGCACTAACTCTGGGATGGAAGAGACTGGGAAGAAAATTAGAATGGTGTTGGCATGGTAGTGTAGTGGTTAGCACCACACTTTATAGTGCCAGCTGTAAGCAGAGTTCATTTCCCACCACCGTCTGTAAGGAGCCTGTACGTTCTCCCTGTGAATGTGTGGGTTTCCTTTTCGTGCACAGGTTCCCTTCCACAATACAAAGGCACATGGTCAGGGTTAGTAAGTTGTGGGCATGTTACGCTGGTGCTGGAAGTGTGTTGGCACCATAGATATGGAGAGGATGTTTCCTATAGTGGGGGAGTCTAGGACCAGAGGGCACAGCCTTGGAATAGAAAGACATCCCTTTGGAAAAAAGAAGAGGAGGAATTTCTTTAGCTAGAGGGTAGTAAGTCTGTGGAATTCTTTTCCATAAACATCTGTGAGGCCAAATCATTGAGTATATTTAAGATGGCAAGTTCTTGATTATTGAGGGTGTCAAAAAGAGAAGGCAGGAAAATTGGGTTGAGAGGGATAATATATCAGTCACGATTGAATGATGGAGCAGACACAATAGGCCAAATGGCCTAATTCTGCTGCTCTGTCTTTTGGATTCTGAGCAAGAATAGCCATCATAAAGAGTATAATGCAGACATTAAAACACCAACAAAAGTTTCTGTGATGTAGCTCAACATAGCATGCATTTTCATTTTAGCTTTCCTTCATCCTTTCTATAGAATAATGACAAATTTAATGTATTAATTTACCAATATTGTCGAAAGCTTGCATTGGCTTTAACATTGGAACACACTGATTTTCCTGTACTTTTCACCTAGAAGGTGGCCATAAAGCCATACAGACAATTGTGGGCTACATACCCTCGGACTCTGTTGGTTGCGGATACAGAATGATGTACTTCAGTGCATGTTTCGAAGTTTTGAGGTACCTGTGGCAACTAAAGCTAATCTAAAAATCTTTAGCCTGGAGATAAGCAAAATGGTCAATGATGCTGTGAGAGGGTGTGACAGTGATCACCACATTGTTGTCAGCTGTGGAATCTGCTATTATGTTGGTTGTTAGTGATACGAATAACTCAGCAGCTCAGCAGCAGTAATTAAGCTTGGGTTGCTATAGTTAAAAGTTATACCATTTTCCATACACCATCCTTTAGACCATAAGCCCCGAACTCAGTATTTTGAAGGCTGAATTAAAAGCAGTCTTATACAATGGACCCAGGTCCACAGGGAACTGAATTAAGACTCCTTCCACTTGGTTGGGTTGACCTGTTCTCTGATCTTGGCATCAGTCTCCCTGCATGGTGACAAAATGTTTGCAAGTAAATTGCCAAGACTGGAGAACAACTCAATCCAACCATTAACTACCTGAGCTACACATCTGCTGAATTTATTCCAAATCCAATCTTTATTTCTGAAACGTTTGACAGTCAACTTACAAATTCTGACATCCTTGGAAAATAAGAGTAACCACAACCTTTATCTATTTTTTTCAGGTTTTCTGTTAATTTTTCCACCAAAAATTATGACAGGTGAATGTAAAAACTCTGGCAAAAAAATTTCCCCTAGTGAGAGGTACTGGGTTAGTTTTCAAATAAACAGAATGCAGAGCATTGTTTAAAGGTGGTTTATGTCCCCTAAAACAATCCATTTTTAATATGGGAAAATCTGCAAAGCACACAAAGGGCTCATTTTTCAATGATTTTCTTATGAGGATTATTTGTAGAAATGACTCATCTCAGCTGAATATTGCTGTCTGAAGTATTTATGATCTGCAGATGGAGCAGCTATTCATGTAGCAATACCGGCTGTAAACTTATACCCTTCGGGACAGTGAAATAGGGGTAAGCCAATCGGCCCCTTGAGACCGTTTCACCATTCAGTGAGATCATAGCTAATCTATGATCTAATTCCAATAGAGTCATGGAGCCAGCACTGAAGCAGCTCATCTGATCTGTGCTGAACTATTATCAGTCCCATCGACTGGCACCCGAACTGTAGCCCTCCATTCATTCACCTATCCAAATTTCCATTAAATATTGAAATGGACCCCGCATTCACTACTTCCACTGGCAACTCATTCCACATGCTGACTACATTCTGATTTAAGAAGTTCCCCCTCACGTTCTCTATAACTATTCTACCTTTCACTTTTAACCCATGACCTCTAGTTTCAGTCTCACCCAACGTCAGTGGAAAAAGCTTGCTTGCATTTAACGTATCTATACTCCTCATAATTTTGTATACCTCTATCAAATGCCTCATCATTCTTCTATCCTCTAAGTAATAAGGTCCTAACCTAGTCAATATTTCCCTATCACTCAGGTCTTCAAGTTCTGGCAACATTTTGTAAATTTTCCTTGCACTCTGTCAATCTTATTGATATCTTTCCTGTAGGTAGTGGCCAGGAATGCATAAAATGCTTCAATTACTGGAAAACTGAAAAGCTAATGAGAGAAAAAAGAGACTTAGCAGATCAGACAGTGTCTGTAGAGAAGCACAACAATAATGCTGGAGAACAAAGAACCCCCGGCCTCTGGAGAAAGGAGAGATGATGACTGACTGGTTTCTCTCTCCCCACAGATGTTGTTAGCCTCATTACTATTTGCATATTCTCACATTTTTTGCCTTTTTTATCCTCACCTGTGTCTTTTTAAGGATTTCTGTTAAAGATTTTTTTAAGCTTTCCTTTGTCTGTGACTATTGAGTGAATGTAAGAGAAAAGAGTGGAGGCAGGTCTTTGCCAACATTATTGGTTTTAATGCAGGGTTTTCATTAGTCCTAAAAGTCTTATCATTTTAATAGAGGGTTTTCACTTTCAAACAATGCTAATGTTATTCCATCTCCATGGTGTTCTGTAGTTTCTTCCCCCCAAATTCTTCAGCGAAAGTCTCTACAACTGGTAGTCAAAAGTGCCCAATATATCACTGGCACCAGCCTATCTGCCATCTTGAATTGAATTGGCTTTATTTCTTACATCCTTCATATACATGAGGAGTAAAAATCTTTATGTTACACCTCCGGCTGAATGTGCAATGTGAAAATTATACAGAAAGGTGCCGGAAAAGGGCCAGGAACACCATGAAGGATCTCACCCACTCTGCTCATGGACTGTTTGTCCCACTCCCATCAGGGAGGAGATTATGTAGCGTCCATGTCAGGATCACCAGACTCAAAAACATTTATCCTCTGTAGCAGTTACTTGAAAACAAACCAAAACCCTTGGAGATGGAGTACGGGAATTGACACAGTATGATACGCTCCCAAATAACCGGTCTCTCCGGTGCTTCCCACTCCCTCCCCTCTCCCTTCCCCTTTTCCCAACCATGATTCCCCACTCCCAGTTACCTTCCCACTCTCAGTCCACAATAGAGACCCATATCAGTATCAGGTTCATCATCGCTCACATATGTCACGAAATTTGTTTTTTTTTTGCAGCGGCAGTACAAGGCAATACATAAAATTACAAGAATACTGTGCAAAAGTCTTAGGCACCCTAGCTATATATATTAATATATATGTGCCTAAGACTTTTACACAGTAAGGTATGTTCTATGTAAAACAGCTATGCTTTAAAACTATGGCAAATACAAGATTACAAGAATATTGCTCTTCTGTCAATAGCAACCTTAGATAAAAATTCGCATAATTTCTTCTCTTGACAGATACCCACAATACTTTCTTCAGAATTCTAGCTGGATTTTATATTGTTGTTGTTAAGTTAAACATCGGTATGATGTTCCTATATTCAGGGTCTTACCAAGAGGTCATGATATATCAATACCTTTAATCAAATTAAATGCATTAAAGAAGTGTCACCTTGCAAAACATAAATTTATTTTCTTTGCATGGGGATATAGAATCATATAACAATATAGCATAGAAACAGGTCCTGTGGCCTATCTAGTCTGTGTAGAACTATTATGCTGACAAGTCCCATTGAACTTCACCTGGACCATAGCCCTCCATACAACTTCCCATCCATGTACTTATTCAAAATTCTCTTATATGTTGAAATCGACTTTGCATCCATTGCTTATGCTGGCAGTTTGCTTCACACTCTCATCAACCCACTGAGCGAAAAAGTTTCCCCCTCATTTTTCATTTAAACATTTCACCTTTCACCCTTAACCCATAACCTCTGGTTGTAGTCCCACCCAACCTGAATGGAAAAAGCCTGCTTGCATTTACCCTATCTTATACCCCCCCATAATTTTGTATACCTTTATTGAATGTCCTCACATTCTCCCATTATCTGGGGAATAAATCTTACCTATTCAGTCCTTTTCTATAGCTCACGTTCCCATTTCCTGATGACATGCTTGTAAATTTTAGCATTAATCCTGTAACATGGAATTACATTTAAACCAGACTTTATTTTCCAAGATAACTTAAACTAAAATGACCATAATCATCTAGCCTAAAATTAACATTGGATTTACTTCATTCTCTGCTGTAGTATTCAGAATCTATTGCCATAGTTAATTAATTAAGTTGGTAATACAGCAGGAACAGGCTCTTCCTGCCCAACGAGCTGCACCATCAGGAACCCTCAGTTTAATCCTAGCCAAATCACAGGACAATTTACAATGACCAATTTTCCTACTAATCAGTAAGTCTTTGGACTGTGGGGGGCAAAGTGGAGCACCCGGAGGAAACCCACGCACTTATGAGTAGGATGGACAAACTTCTTACAGATGGATTCAGAAGTGAACTCCGAACTCCGATTCCCCGAGCACTAACCACAATGCTGCTGTGGCACACTAGTCATGCTCTATGACTCGGGCAGGTTCAGACTGGCAGGACTAGGCAGAATAACAGGTCAGCATGGACTGGACGGGCCACTATTGTCTAGTCAGATAGAATATGCTTGCTTGGAAGTGTCCTGCCTTTCCAGTTCCATCATTCCCAAAAGCTTCTCTTCTCATTTCAGCACTGCAGAATTGTTCAGCAATCGCCCCGCTGCCATTCCTACTCCACACTCAACGGTACCAGTGACCAAAGTCACATCTATTACGAGGATACCTTGTGCATCACTGAAACCTTTAGTGACCTTCTGCATTGTGAAATTGAGATTTAAGTCTGTACTGAAATGGCAACATGAGTTTGGTTTTGTGCTTGTTTTGTTATCCTGATTTCCAGTTAACAAAATATCTTTCATGTAGAACATGACAGCAGAAGAAAGACCCTTCACCTCATATTTGACCTTTTAACCTCAATCTAACACTTCCCTCCTACATGGCCCTTCATTTTTCTTTCATCTGTGTTTCTTAAATGCCCCTAATGCAGGAGTTCCCAACTTGGGGTCCATTGACTCCCCCCCCCTCCAGTTAACGGTAGGGGCCCATGGCATAAAAAAGGTTAAAAACTCATGTTCTAATGTATCTCCTTCTGGCAGGGCATTCTATGGACTCAACACTCTATGTAAAAAGCTTATTTCTGACAACCCCCCCTTATATTTTTCTCTGAATATCTTAGAGTTATACCCTCTTGTATTACCAATTTCTGCCTTGGGGAGAAAAATCTGGCTGGGCCCTTGATCTATGTATGCCTCTTATCATCTTATACAGTACAGCTTTATTAAGTCATTTCTCATTTCCTTCTCTGCAATCCTCATAAGAAATGCTCTCTAATCCAGGCAGCAGGCCGGTAAATCTCGTCTGCACCTTTTAAATCTTTCACATCCTTCCTATAATGAGGACACTAGGACTGAATACAACACTCCAGGTGTTGTCTAACCAGAGTTTTATAGTATGACCTTCCAGCCCTCTTTGCAGGTTACCAAGCTTTCCTGAAAGTATTTTGTCATGGGCCACATTGTCATGGTTTGGGACTCTTTACCTTGCAAGAAAGATCTACCTGGGAAGGGTTTGAGCAATAATTTGGTTGTGATACACAGAGATTTATCACCTGCGTGGAGGAGCATGGACAAAACTATGCGTTAATTCTACTTTTCAAGAATACACCTTGTTTCATGTTTGGGAAAATTTGATGTATTGTCTGATACATCAAAGTACAGACATGAAGTAGAACAAAGCTGTGATTTTACAGAGCAATTGGGTGATAGGCCAGTGTCAAGAATTTAAGAACAGCCAAACTTTCATTAAGCCTATGGTTCAGGCTGTCCATGAAATTGAGATGAACAAGACAATATGTTAAGATGATCTAGGCTTTTGATCAATAAAAAAAATCATTGAAATAATTCGGTTATGTTAACATTATGTTGGTAAGATCTATGCAAATACATCAAATTGTAGGGAACAGCACAAATTTTTAGTTTCAAAATTCTTGTTCAATCTAATCTTTAGTGTAGACAGAACTGTTAAATGGTGTGTGAGTGAGTGAAAGATTTTCTTTATTAAGTGGCACAGTAACATGGTGGTTAGCATAATGCTTTACAGGGCCAGTGATCGGGGTTCAATTCCCACTGCGATCTGTAAGGAGCTTGCATATAACCATATAACAATTACAGCACGGAAACAGGTCATCTTGGCCCTTCTAGTCCCTGCCAAACGCATACTCTCACCTAGTCCCACCGACCTGCACTCAGCCCATAAATATAACCATATAACAATTACAGCACGGAAACAGTCAATATTATCCCCGTCTCCACATCAGTTTGCGCTGGGTGACCCGCGTCCCCCCACATACCAAAGATGAGGATTAGTAAATTTTGGGCATGCTCTGTTGGCGCCAGAAGCATGGCGGCACTTGCGGGCTGCCCCCAGCACATATTCGGATTGTGTTGGTTGCTAATGCAAACGACACATTTCACTATATGTTTCCATGTACCTGTGAGAAATGAAGCTAATTTTTAATCTTTACTGAAATGCACCGTGCATTTAAGAAGAATGGAGATGAGGAGGAATTTCTTTAGCCAGAGAGTGGTGAATCTGTGGAATTCATTGCCACTGGAAGCTGTGGAGGTCAAGTCTTTATGTATACCTAAGGCAGAGGTTGATAGATTCTTGAATGGTCAGGGCATGAGGGGATACGGAGAGAAGGCAGGAGATTCAGGCTGACAGGAAAAAAGGATCAGTCATGATGAAATGGCAGTGCAGACTCGATGGGTCAAATGGCCTAATTCTGCTCCTATATCTTATGGTCTTATATAATGAAAGTTCTAAACTGCAGTTCTTCATACACTGAGAGTTAATTTTGTTGGAAACTAGTTTTTAAAAAATAATACTTCCTATAAGATTTATACTTCTTAACAGTGAGTTTTTCACTGGCAGAAAGCAGTATAGCAGTTAAATTAACGGTTTATCACCTTTCTCATTTTTCATTGGTTACGTATTAGCACATTACCCACATGATGTAATTGTTTTAATCATGTAGCCTATTAATTAATTCATCACTGTCTATAGGATTTCTTTGACCTTATTTATAAAGCTGATAAGATTTTTCATAAGCATCATCTTTTTATTCCTTTTTACCTTTGTCTTACACCCCATAGCATTAAAAGTCTCTCAGCTCTTTAGTTTGATTAGTACTTGTATGCTTGTTTGTACTCTAACATAAACTGAAATCTTGGAATTAAGACTGCTGGATATTTTTGACTCCCGGACGAAACCTGAGGATCAGGAAGTAAACAGAGCTCTGTCACTGGCAACAGGTAAATAACACACAAGACAAGTGAAACACAAGCTTATAAAAATGGCACATTTATTGCTACAGAACTGTCATGTACATGACTGCTTGGAATATCTAATGATGATAAACAGATAATGGCCTACATCGAGCTGGCCTTTGAATACTCCAGCAAACAATCTGTTCGGACATTTCTACAAATCTGAAAAACACCAAAAAAACATGAAAAGTCTGAGGCACTCGAGCCACACAAATGGGAAAAAGGTGAAATAGTTTTTTTTATGCCACTGCTGCAGCTAGGTGCAGTCACAATGTAGTGCGACGTGCACAACTAAAACGCTACCATACAGTTCACCTCAGTAACACATGGTAAAATAACATCTTTTAAATAGTAAAATAAAGTAACAAACTTTTACTCAGAATGATTCCAAAAATCTACAAAGAGAAATATTCAGAATCCGAGAATTTTTTTTTTCCAAGATCCATGGTATAAAAGGATTGCTCCTGCGAAAAATAAGCCAAATATATTTTTTTCTTTAAATTTAGCTTTTATAGGGTGTACTACAGTCTATTTCATAGCAAAAAGAGCACTAGACAAAAGAAGCTTTATAACAAAAAGCCAGGCACTGATACATGGTAATTCTCTGCTTTTTCTTTTCACTTAATTGCATCACAAGTACAAGAATGAAAAAGGCCACAGTTCATATTCTCACCATAACATATGTCTATAATACTTGAAATGAGCCATGGTAAACCAGCACTCCACAAGATGAATAAGAATTCATGAGAAAAAACGTCGGTAAAAGTGGGCTCATCAAAGCCCCCGGTGCCCCATTGTAATGGAATTACATCTTCTTAAAATTTTTATTTTATATACTTTTATTTTTTTTTCCAGTCAGCTATAATTGGCTAATTATTTGTGCTTGTTCACATCAAATGCTAAATCATTTCTGGAGAGTGTTCACTTCTGTCATTTAAAAACAAATAAAAAAAACCCTTTTTGCCTGATACAAAAAAAAATGAAATACAAAATAAAATTTGAACAAAAAACAAAACTTGAAACAAAATTCGGAAGACTGGATAAATTTATAAATTGCATCACTGGTTCAAATGACAGTTTATAGGCGTTAGTGTTAATTACAGCTACATTGAACACAATGGGTACCAATGGGTGAACAGTTTGATTCGGTTTATGAACTGTTATAGACAGGGAAGTGGATCCAATAAGAATTTTAAAGCAATGTCTTGAATCTCCGTTAGTTGGCAAGTTAACATTTTTCTTGCTAACTTATCACTTTAGTTCACTTATAGCATGATAATATGCTAACATTTGTATAATAGTTAAAATGTTACAAGTATTTTGTACATGTCTAACTAAATAATGCCTCAGATAACACATGTAACACACACCCCACCTAAGTTAATAAAGCAGTATGCTCAATCATGAATTAGCAATCATTTTTGTGTCACCTTCTTAAGCAAGAATGTCTCTTTATAATGGTTATGCTTAATAAATTCCTTTATATTGTCCCTCATTGCTTCTATGACATCTTTGAAATGGTCTTTTTTCAGAATGTCCTCTTCAAGGTCTCAAACAATTAAAACACAGAGATTCTCAATCCTTCCCTGAACTAAATTTGAAGGCTTGAGCTCTGCATGTGAGCAACTCTCCCTTAAACATGTGCTCAAATTAAGCTACACCTTCAATTTATTGTTGAACCACTTCAAATTTATATTTATTCTTTAACTCAAGACAAACGGAATGTTGTTTCAGTGTAGTTTAGTAAGAATAAATGCTCTAAGGGAATTTTTATTTGCTAAGCCGTTTTAGATAAAGCAGTTCACGTGACATCACCGTGACGTTCTCCAGCAATGATCCCATGAACTTTTCAGCTGTTTGCGCCTATCAGATTAATTTTTAAATATTGAGAATCCATTTGAACAATAATGATCATCTCTTATCATCTCTATTTTAAAATGCAACACAGGGAAAAGAAGCTGACTAGAAGAGTTTCTTTAAAAAACTTATGGACGTCACTTATCATCAGTTCTGAGGCGGTATCATTTAGAATGTTACATTTCCCAAGGGGTTAAATGTTGTGACTACAAGCCAAATCAATGCGGTTCTCAACACAGTCGCACTTTTCAGATACCCTGCCATCTAAGCACCCGATGTTTTTTCTTATATGGTTAAAATGTGCAGTTCTTTACACTGTGGTAGTTGACAAGAAACAAGTTAGCATCCAATCATTTGAAGCTATTGTAGCTGAAAAGTTAGCTATTCAATAGATACCCTGTGCAATCTGTATATTAATTCTACTTGCCTCTCTTGTTTCCCTGTCCCTGAATGCCCTTATTTACAAAAAATCTATTTCAGTATTTCTGCCTTCTGTAATAATCAATGACTAAAACAGTAACAACACTTCAGTTCTCATTAAAAGTCTATTGCCTTTTTGTACTTGATGTTGGATTGTCTGAGGCACTGTACTCTTTCTACAGGGCAGGCATATTAGAAATCAACACGTTTCAGGGACATTTCTCTCAACTTGTGTCCAATTCATAGCCTTAAAAAATTATTTACTTGATCCACCTCCATGCATCTAAAAGTTTCATGAACGGCCCATCAAAGTACTGAGACCCAGTACTCACAAATGTAATCAATATCAACAATATTCCAACGAACACAAAAAAAATGATTCAGATTAAACATTTAGTAGGCAACAAATTGTAAATACCTTATTTTGTTCCTTGTTTGAAATTTGTTTCCAGAAATATATTGTGTGCTTGTAAAATTCCTTGACATTGCTACTTGAAGTTTTACTAATTCATTAAAACTTTAGACATTTTTAAAACCACAGGGGATTCCATCAATTTTCTTTTTAAAGCAAAAAAAACACGACATCTTAAAAAAACTTTAAAGTCAACATGTAAAAATATAACTTTAAGCTCTTACACAAAAAAATTCAAAAACAGTCGCAAAGTTTGCCTGTTGCCTCATGAAACACGCAGATTTTGCAATCTTTTCTTTAAAAGTGATGGTTTCATTATCGATAGGGAGAAGAGGTGGAACCACATACTGTTTTGTTTGCTGTTGTTACCCTTTTACAGGAAGGCAACACATCATACTGAAAGTCCAAAGGGGGCAGACGCCATAAGTGGCAGGAATGTTTCAAGTCTACACAAAGTGTAGGAGATACAAGTTCCCAATAGTTCGGTAAGCATTAACACTAAGAGAATTTTCAGGCCACGCACGTACACTAAAATTCCAGTGCTGTTGTTTTTAATCTTAAAAAAAAGGTATTTTAAGAGCATAAACCACATACCCTACCCACCCACCCACCCCACAAAACCAAACCTTCCAACTAGCATATGAACTTTCTCCACAAGAATGTAAACAAAAAAAAAAATGACCAATAGTGATGTTTTATTTTCCCCAACTCCTACTTTACTGCTTACTTCCATCAGGTTTAATATAACAAAATCTATATGATTATTTGTGGGATTTTCTTAAAACTATATACAATATATGAAACCCCTTTTACATTGATAGTCGCTATGATTTGTTTCCCAAGTTTCACCTCATGCATAAACTAATGCTGGCCAGCGTTCTTCACAAATAATGCACACTTCCTCATTCGTTATTGCTAAGTTCTTTAAAGAAACACTAGAATAAAGTTCTTCAAAGCCTCTTTTTATTTCTGCTCAGGCTCCTAGATCTTGCTGCGCTCGTCAGTGTCGCAAACTGCATATCCACTATTGAGAATCATCGCTGTTGTCTTTAATTTACTAAAGAATTTAAAAGAAATGAACCAATGAGAACCTTAAGTATTAACGGCCTTAAAATATTTTAGCGGGCAATGTTGCTATAATTGCATGGATTGATGGAACAGTTACACTTTAATCTTCTGTGCTGTGGTCCATATCCTTTTCCACAGCACTTAGTACATGGAACATGCTTCGTTACTGGGACCAGACGTGATGGCAGGTTCAAGCATATCAAGACACATTATTTCAGCACGTTCAGATTTCCATGTAGCTTGTGCTGTGGGTAGCAAAAGTGTGCTCTGATATCTTGCTGTTTTTGTTATGTTATATATGGCCTGAAACACTTGCACCAGATTTCTGATACATTGGAATCTGTGCAAAACATACCTGAGCCAAAGTTAAAGCCTCCCATGAGACATGCCTTTCCACTCTCTAGGCAGAGGTTAGAATTTAAGGGGACTGTTTAGAACTTAGAATACTACAGCACAGTGGAGGCTGTGCGGCCCACCGAATTGTGCCGACCTCAATAATCAGGGAGAATGTACAGAGGCATGAAACACTCGATGTTTTGGGAACAGCTTCTTCCTGTCTGCCATCAGATTTCTGAATGGCCAAGGAACCAACCCTTGAACATTACCACACTATTTTTTGTGCTACCTATTTAACGTTCTAATATATGTTATTCTTACTGTAATTTATAGTTTATTAATGTATTGCACTGTACTGCTGCTGCAAAACAACAAATTTCACAACATGTGTCAGTGATATCAAATCTAATTCTGATTTACTCGAAGACCAATACCTCCTACATAGCCCTCCATTTTCTATCATCCATGTGCCTACCTAAGAGTCTCGTATAAATCCCTGTAATCTGTCTCAACCATCACACCTGGCAGGGCAAAAGTACTTTGCATTCATCTGGAATTTGTGGCACTGAACCCTTCCTTAACCATAGTCTGATAAATGTCATTCTTCTCATGGCTATTGATACTATAAGACTCACTGCAGTCTGTGACTTTAACCCCCTTGAGCGCAAAAAGACTCACATTTCAAAATACAAAACAAAAATTCCAATTACAGTACAAGATGTCCAATTTTCTGCAAGTTTTAAACATCACTAGAAATACCAGAGGAGGGGAAAAAAGCAAGAGGCTTAACACGTTACTGGGAAATCAGGCAGGAATGGGAACACGCTGGGATTGGATTCCCAAAATTCCCCTTCAAATGGAAAAAGGTGCATGTTAGAAATGTGTGGCAACAGCAGACTCACTCCACTCTCGAGGAGAGTAGGACGGGAGGGCACAGCCTTAGAAAGGGATGTCCCTTTAGAACAGGGATGAGGAGGAATTTCTCGAGCCAGAAGGCAGTGAATCTGTGGAATTCATTGCCACAGATGGCTGTGGAGGCCAAGTCATTGGGTATACTTAAAGCGGAGGTTGATTAGTAAGGGCATCAAAAGTTGCAGGGCGAAGGCAGGAGAATGCGATTGAGAGGAGTAATAAGTCGGCGATAATGGAATGGCAGAGCAGCTGATGGGCTGAATGGCCTAAATCTGCTTTATGGTGTTATGGTGTTCCTCTGGCTGGACTCTGTGAGACTGTACAGAACAAACATTGGCAAAAGCAAGAGAATTTTTTTTTCCCTGCAGGTCACCATGGTGTAAGAAGTGAAGAGAGCATGTATTCAAGTGAGAGAGGGAAAGTTCAAAGGAATGTGCTGGGTAAAGCTGCCCACTGCAAACCATTCCTGCGTCCATGCTGCACACTGTCCTAACCTGGAAATATCTCACTGCCCCCTTCAACAACTCTGGAACTAAATCCTGCAACTCCTGACCGAACGACACTGTGGGAGCACCTTCAACAGAAGGACTGAGAGGTCGCACGTATCTCACCACCACGTTCTTAAAGGCATTCTACGCTGTCCTTGCCAGTGACACGTACATGGTGTAAGTGAATAAATAATGTCACTCAGAGGGTGGTGCAAGTGTGGAACGAGCTGCCGGAAGAGGTGGCAGATGTCGGCACAATCGCAACATTTAAGAGAAGTTTGGATAAGTACCTAGACAGGAGGGATATAGTCCAGGTGTAGGTCAAAAGGACTAGGCAAAATAACAGTTCAACACAGACTAGGTCAGCCGAAGGGGCCTGTTTCTGTGCTGTAGTGCTCTATGACTCTAAAAGGGGTAAAGGGACTTGCTTCTGGAAAAAATCTCTGGTGTCCAAACAAGTACACTATTTGGTGGGAATAACCCCTTCCAATTAACTGCTAGAATGCCAGGCTTGTGGATTTAGTGGTGCTAAACACAGGTATCAGTAACCTAGATCCCTGAAGCCACCAATGAACGTACTCCAATCTAGAGAGAGAGAGGAAATCCAGGTACAAGTTTCAGAACTCTACAGTGCACATAGAATTGAACCAAGTCCAGACCCAGACAAGGAACCATTTTGGGTTTTGACACTGATATTTCTACAATTTAAACCTGAATAACAAGTCACTCTACATCTTATGAGGTGTCTGAGGCCACGCAGCAGCACTGGCCAGTGACTAACTTCCCTCATTAGTGCAGTTATCTACTCTTCGAGTAGGCAACAGGTAAACAATGGCGATGGTTCTTAAAATTTTCAAGATTGTGGTGGCGATATGCGGTGATGTTTTGTAGGCAGCTCACAAAAAATCTCAGGGTAGTATGTGGTGACATATCTGTACTTTGATAATAAATTTACTTTGAACTTTTCAGTTCCCAATGAGCTCTTAGACCAGAAGGAGTAAATGACGCCTTCGACAAAGGCCCAGTTTAAATGGAGACGTTAACAATTCTGGCTTAAGGGAAGAGACTGTCCTCAAAGGGCATCAAATAATACTACTAAACTGTCTAGGTCTATCGTTAATGTTTTAATGCAATAATCTCACAGAGAAAATGCAACTTGTGCAGAGACTGTGCACTGAGATGGTCTGTATTGGGTATCTAAGTGTGCAGCTCTTGATTGAAATGAGCAAACTTGCTGTAATATCCTAACTTTCTCTATACGTAGAAGTAAGACCCTACTTCACGTTACATTGCATAAATAAGTCTGCAGTATACCTGCCTGAAAGCACTTGTTTTCACTACTCATTACATGCATAGAATAAGCTCTCTGTTCGGGTCGATCATAGGGAATCTGCTGCGCGGGACTATGCCATCCAGCTTTAGTACGGACGCTAAAAGAAAATAAGTAGATAAGCTTCGGTAACCAAAACACTCACAATAAGTCAAAGGAAGAATTGCAGGATTTCTTGTTTCACGTCCAGGCGTATAAGTCACACCAGTCACACGGAGTGGCAATTTCTTAAAACTATTATATATACACAGCACACACATACAGTATTAGGAACAATGGTTAAAAATGGAATGCAATTGGATACTTCTGCTGTTATAATATCTTGTATATATTATAGTAGGAACCACCATTTATATGAGCGTCGGGGGTTCCTATATATTTAACCATAACTGACTGACATGACATCTTGTTCTCCACTTTTTGCATCTTTGAGTAACCAATTCTTGCCCCTCCACTCCCAAAGATCAACTCAGTCCTGAAGCATAGTCCCGATGGGCACCAGCTCTCTCAGGAAGCATTGAGTCCAGGCACGGAACAGCACGGGGGGGGGGGGCTGGGGGTGGGGGGTAAGTTCACAGTCGAGTCCAGCATCATTCCACATGGATTTTCCTGCATTGTGACGGGGAATGAGAATCCCGACCGACTTTTCCCTCCTCCAGTCCAGGAGCGTGCCCAGTTGTCGCTCCCGTATTACCGGCTTGGTTGATATCGGACAAATAAGCAAGCATTACAGTTTGAGCCTGGGGTTCAATCCTGGTCTCTAGGGCTCAGTTCCACTGAACAACGCCATTGTCCACCGAGCCACTGACTTCTGATCACCACCCAACCACGCAAAGGCAGTAATCTGTCAGGCTCCAAGTTTACTTAACAGCGGTGCTGTCATCAGGGGTTTTGTATCCTAAACTACTCATTTTTGTTGGGTTCCACACAGTAACCATGCTAAACTGCCGTAATATCACACCTAAATTCAACAAAAAATCTCTGTGTTGTCACTAGTTTTCAGTTTCCAACAAAAAACAAGTCTTTCTGAAAAGGCAGAAAGTGTGACCTATTTTCCACCGAATACTATGAAACTGCAGGAGAATAACAGGAATTAAAAATCACAAAAGAAAAGGCATCGCAATAGAGATACAGGTTACATCACCAACAGGCCCATTATTCCATCAGTTACTCCCATGCAGACAGAGGAATGGCTAAGCAATCATCACCTACGTTACCATTAGGACAGTTGCTGGTTTTTGTGAATACTGGATGTAGACGGGCAGCAAAGCTTCACTCTCTCCAGAGAACAAACACTAGCTGACTAGAACACCAACAAAACAAAATGTTAAATTGTATTTTTTCCTTTTTTTTTTATCAGAAGTACACTTTTCATTATTGCAAGGTTACGATTTCAAATAAATATTTTTTTTTCAACCTACAAATTGATTTTTTTTTTAATTTTATTTTTTTACAGAAGTTCAGGCACAAATGCATTTTCCACAGTGTGGAGAAGATTGCCGTTCAGTCTTCAGGCTGCACATTAACAGCTTGCAACATACTGCTCAACATTCTGAATGATATGTTAGAGTTTGTCCCCCAAGTCGTACTTTGCTTGTTGGGAATGCAGTATTCTCTTTTTCCTTGCTCTCTCTCTCTCTCTCTCTCTCTCTCTCTCTCGTCTGTGATTCATTTTCGTGACTGCTTTTAATGTGTCTCCGTTTTACAAAAGAAGGGGATGGGCAGAGTGTTTACATTGTTGTAAGATAATACAGTTGTCAAGGAAGCGGTCTCTCACTTATTTTTGTTGATCTGGTACCATGGGCCTACAAAAAAAAAAGAATAAAGGTTAAGTAAAGTTGCACACAATTTTCGCTTTATTCCTTTCTCACCTGAGGGCAATGATTCCTAGTTTCTTCCTACTTGCCCATTTTTCATGTGCGTACCAAGAGGGACAGTGAATGTTGGTTTGGGTGGCCATCTGTTGAGCCACCCCCCATCTCAGCTTAGTGCCCAGGGGCGCAGGTAAAGAACAGCTAGAGACAGAAAAACTGAGGAACCCTCATAATGTAAGTTATTGAGACTGATGGAAACACATATTTTCCATCCTCATTAATAGATAGATTGGAATGTCTTTGCTGTGGTGTCACTCTCCATAGCATTGACGTCAAGCTTATAAAGAACAGCTACATCTACATGAAACGCTGTTGTAGGAAAGCAGCATCCATCATCAGAGATCACCAGCATCCAGCCATGCTCCTTTTTCACTCATACCGTCAGGTAGAAGGTACAAGAGCGTCAGGACTCGCACCACCAGTTACTACCCCTCAACCGTCAGGCTCCTGAACAAAAGGGGATAACTACACTCACTTTCCCATTATTGAGATGTTCTCACAACCAATGATCTTACTTTAAGGACGCTTTATCTCATATTCTTGTTATTTATTGCTATTTATGTACGTTTGCATCTGCACAGTTTGTTGTCTTCTGGACTCTACTTGGCCTTTCGTTGATCCTGTTATAGTTACTATTCAACGCATTTGCTGAGTATGCCCGCAGGAAAATGAATCTCAGGCTTGTATGTGGTGACATATATGTACTCTGATAATGAAATTTACCTTGAGCTTTAAAAGTTTAGTGCACAGAAAAACTGAGGATCAATCATAATGTAAGTTATTGAGGTAATTTTTCCATCCTTATTAGCAGCTATATTGGAAATTCCTCGCTCTGTCCTTTTTCTCCACAGTATTGATTATGGGATTATGGCCATAATCATTTAGTTCTTTCCTACATCACGGTGGAACAGCAGTGCAATGCATTACAGTGCCAGTGAACTGGGTACACTTCTTGTTGCTACTGCAAGGAGTTAGTATATTCTCCCCTGGCCATGTGGGTTTCCTCCGGGTACTCCGGTTTCCTCCCACATCCCAAAGACGTACGGGTTAGCGGGTTAATTGGTCACATGGGTGTAATTGGGTGGCGCGGGCTCGTTGGGCCAGGAGGGCCTGGTACTGTGCTGTATCTCTAAATACAAATCAATGAGTACTGTCATTTTATTTTTGGAACTATCTGATTCTTCACCCTGTTCGCAAAAAAAGGGGACATGCTCCCGATTCAAAATGGATAGTTAAAGTGGCTCAGGAGTAGAAAAAAAGTGCCAGATTAGATGCAATCAGTCAAATCTTCCTTTCTGTTCATACTTCTTGATTCAAAGATGTATAGGAGTACCAAGGAGAAGGCTGGCCATCCTACCTTTAGAACACAGGGCGGTACAGCACAGTACAGGCCGTTTCGTCCTGTAGAAAGAGGTAGCTGAAGAGATGGTGGAGGCATTTGTCCCTTTAGAACGGAGATAAGGAGGAATTTCTTTAGCCAGAGGGTAATGAATCTGTGGAATTCATTGCCACAGACAGCTGTGGAGACCAAGGCATTGGGTATTTTTAAAGCAGAGGTTGATAGGTTCTTGATTAAAAAGGATATCAAAGGTTACAGGGGAAGGCAGGAGAATGGGATTGAGAGGGAAAATTAATCAGCCATGATCGATGGGCCAAATGGCCTAATCCTGCTTCTATGTCTTCTGGTCTTATGACCCATGATGTTGTGCTGACCTATTAACCTATTCCAAGATTAATCTAACCCCTTCCTCCTGCACAGCCATCATTTTTTTTTTACTATTTTTCATCTTTCTTCATTGCTCCACTTGACTCATCTAGGCATAGACTAGATGGGCTGAAGGGCCTGTTTCTGTGCTGCTGTGCTGTTTGACTCTATGACTTTCTTATGCAAATTTTCCCTTGAATCTACAATCAAATGAGATCTGCCAAAAACCGCAACAATACATTTCTGTTTCAGTATCCTGTCAGCTATCTCTGGGTATTAAACACTCCGATATTTTGTCACGAAACTGCCTTCCAAGCACTTGCTGTGGGTTATATTTCACCAGCATCCCATTCCTCAGAGAAATATGTTTTACATTAATATTGTTTCGAATAGAATATGTTACATTCCGTCAAAGAGGAAAATAGAGGTGGATGTTCTAGCATGTGAGTCATAAACAGAGGTTAGTGTTTAAACCCAACTACAATCATTGGGGAATTTTAAGCATTTTGGAGTTCATTGGGTCTGCATGCATGGGAGTGTTTACTAAAATAATTCAACAGTTGTTTTAAACAGTGGGAAATCCAAAAGGGAGACAGTAACGTTTCATTTGATTGTAATCAGAAAGGACATGAATTAGCTTGGGAAGAAACATTTGCACTTAAATGCTCATAATGTATTCAAGCATCATACAGAAAATGCTGGAGAGACTCAGCAGGTCAGACAACATCAATATTTACTTACTGCCCATTACACCACTGGCCCTGAGCGAAATTCCTAAACCTGCAGGGCCAGTAGACCACTCTTAGTCTGACCTCTACCCTTTGACCTGTTTGGCATGGGTGACCTTACCAAGAAACAACACACAAGGCTCTGACTCCAGCCAACATAGGTCTCCAGGCCATTAAGACACACAACCCTCCAAAGCCTATGATAAAGTTGTGGTCCTCTTGAAGGAGGCAGCATCTATAGAAAGGAATAAACAGTCAACTTTTTGGGCTGAGCCTGATGCAGTCCTGATCAAGGGCTTTGGCCCAAAACATCAACTGTTTATTCACTTTCAGAGTTGCTGCCCCGCCTGCTGAGTTCCTCCAGCATCTTGTGTGTGTTGCTCTGGATTTCCAACATCTGCAGAATCTCTTGTGTTTGTAAAGTTTTAGCTTTAAAGTCAAAATGGACTGCTAGCAAAACTATAAAGTGCATCCCAAATGATCAAACTTTGATAGGGTAGCAGTATGTGAACATCACAAAAATGGGAAGAACTGTTTACAGATGAAACACCGACATTATGTAAAGGCATATTTTACAAAACCACATTTAACACCAAACTGGGAAATGAAATCACCATGGATGACAAGAGATGGAAAGCATTGGTGAGATGAAATGATCAAATAAAATTCTAAAGACTTCAATGATGAAACAGAAACCAAAGTCAGACAACAAAAGAACAAATCTCCCCACATATTTTCTGACCGAGGTAAATGTCGATGTTGTCAAAGTAGAAAATATATATTGTGGATTCTGTTATGGTTGAGATATACTGGCTGCTATCGGGCAGCTGAAACCAGCAGGATTTCAATTACCTCTTTTCACATTGGGCCCATATGGTTGGAAGTGTCTCCCATACTCGGATTGACGCCAGCAAGGGAGAGTGGCGGTGGATCTGTTGACACTTTCTCCTCTTCTCTTCTTTTCAGACAAGCTGCTTTAGGGTTCAGATTCCTCTCTTCAGGAGAAAGAAAACGTTCAACGTAACCATAAGATACTTAAAAAGGAGAAAAACAAAAATATGCAGGGCTATCGGGTATTTGTGTTAAATGCTTGGCTCTTTCAGAAAGCTAGACTGTTTTATTGGCGAACGGCGGGGGATCTGCTAGGCTGCGGAGTCACCTGCTTGCAGCCAACCGGGAGAGAGGAGTCAGAGTTGGGACATTCCACCGGAGAGCCAGAGGCGATGTAGTGGAGCGTCTATGCTGGGTTGGTGCTGCCTTCTAGTGTTTGCTCAGCAAATGACAAGATATTTTGTGTTTGACTGCAGACTGCTGCAGCGTTCATGGACGCAGGGACTTGGACTATATTTTTTTTGTGAAACTATTTTTTACTGTTATCTTATATGTGCTATATGTGCCTTGTGCTGTGTGTGACTCTTGGTACTGTGGCTTGTACCTTGGCCCCAGAGTACCGCTGCTTTGTTTGGCTCCATCACAGGTCCAGCCAAATGACAATTAAAATAGAAACAATGGGACTATAGGCCTCTTTCTGTGCTATGTTATTCTGTGATCTGCTCTCTTGTGTAGGAGAAGGAGATGGAATAGGTTAAGCAATTTCTCAATACTTTGCCTAACATCTATCAAAACTAAAGCCGATCAGAACATCGGCACTTATTCAAAATGCTGGAGGAACTCAGCGGGTCTGCAGCATTTATGGAGGAGAGTAAAAAGTGAATATATTGGGCTGATATGAGTCGAAACGTCAACTCTCTATTCCTTTCCACTGATTCTCCCTGTCCTGTTGAGTTCCTCCAGCATTTTGTGTGCATTGCTCTGGATTTATAGCATCTCGTGTTAATGACCTGGGCATAACATGTCTCTTCCTCCCCATAAGATTCTGCCATTTTAAGACCTAATTTTCTGAAAGCTCTCTGCACTGATTAAGATTGGAGCAAGGTACAGAATTTAACACCTCCAGTGTGAGAAAACTAAAACACGTATGCAATGCCACTGATTTAAGGTGACTGTGTAAGTCAAATAGTTTCATTGCGAGGAGGGTATTTTAATAGAGTTTTGGAGTCTACATTTGAATTATGGTAAAATAACATAGATTATGGAAATTATTTCAGTAAAATTTATTTACAGCTTGCCTTCATTTGCACATTGGTTGTTTGTTAGTCTTTGTTTATGTGCAGTTTTTCATTGTTTCTACTGTGTTTCTTTGTTTTACTGTGAATCTCAAGGTAGTGTCATTTAACATGGGCGATCATAGTCTTTCCACGACAATTGTTCTTGGCAAATTTTTCTACAGAAATGGTTTGCCATTTTGCCTTCTTCTGGGCAGTGTCTTTCCAAGGTGGGGGGCCCCAGCCATTATCAATATGCTTCAGAGATTGTCTGCCTGGTGTCAGTGGTCACATAACCAGGACTTGTGATATGCACCAGCTGCTCATACGACCACCCACCACCTGCTCCCATGGCTTCACATGACCCTGATCGGGAGTGGGGGGGGGGCCTAATCAGGAACTACACCTTGCCCAAGGGTGACCTGCAGGCTAGTGGAGGGAAGGCGAAAGTTACACCTCCTTTGGTAGAGACGTATCTCCAGTCCGCCACCCTCAAGGTAGTATATGGCGATATATTTGCATTTTGGTAATAAAGTTTACTTTTAACTTTGCAATTTAACATAAATATGTGAAAATATATATTTTATTGAACATATTGAAAATGTTTAATAGGTCAAGTGGCACCTCTGGAGGGAAAACAGGGTTCATGCTAGAGGTCAATGGCCTTTAAACAGTATAGATACTATTGACGTGGCAAAGGAACTCCAGTTTTCACTTTAAACAATCCACTTGACCTGCTGACATAAGCTTCATTTGTCACATGTACATTTAAACATACAGTGATATGCTCCATGTTGTGTCAAATCAAATCAGCAAAAGTTGAGCTGGGCAACACACACAAAGTTCTGGAGGAACTTAGCAGGTCAGTCAGAATCTATTGAAATGAATAAACAATGATTAAAGAGTTTTGGACTGACACCCTTCTTCAGAATTGGAAAGGAAGGGGGAAAAGGCCAGAATAGGGAGGTGGGAAGGCTGATGGAGGGGAAGGAAGACAAGCTGGAAGGTGAATGGTGAAGCCAGGTGGGTGGGGCTGGGGGATGAAGTAAGAAGCTGGGAGATGATTAACTTAAAGGCATCTGTTAGTCTTGCGAGACCATGGATCTGCACCTGGAAAGTCTTCACTCTCCAGGGCGCAGGCCTGGGCAAGGTTGTATGGAAGACTGGCAGTTGCCCATGCTGCAAGTCTCCCCTCTCCACGACACCAATGTTGTCCAAGGGAAGGGCATTAGGACCCATACAGCTTGGCACCAGGTTCGTCGCAGAGCACTGTGTGATTAAGTGCCTTGCTCAAGGACACAACACGCTGCCTCGGCTGGGGCTTGAACTCATGACCTTCAGATCGCTAGTCGAACGCCTTAGCCACTTGGCCACGTGCCCACACGGGGGAGATGATAGGTGGAAAATATAAAGGGCTGTAGAAGAAGAAACTTGACAGGAGAGGAGAGCGGACCATGGGAGCAATGGAAGGAGGAAGGGGACCAGAGTGAGGTGATAGGCAGGTGAACAGAAGAGGTAAGAGGCCAGAGGGGGGAATAGAAGAAGAGGGAATGGGGAGCAGAAAAAAATTACCAGAGGTTGGAGAAATCGATTTTCCTGCCATCAGGTTGGAGGCTACCCAGACAGAGTATGAGATGTTGCTCCACTATCCTGAGAGTGACCTCATGGTAGCAAAAGGGGAGGCCATGGACTGAAATGTTGGAATGGGAATGGCGATAGGAATTAAAATGGCTCGATACTGGGAAATTCCGTTTTTGATGGAGGGAGCAGAGGCGACCTATGAAGCAGTCCCCCAATTTATGTCAGGTCTCACCAACGTAGGGCCGGCTGCATCGGGAGCACAGAACGCAACAGTTAACCCCATCAGATTTTCAGGTGTAGTGTTGTGCTGGGCAAGTGTCACCATGTCCCAACGCCAACAAATCATTCCCCAGTACACTACATACTCCCTTATATTCAGTCCAATTATAGTTAGACTACTTGATTTATTGTGACAGAATTAATGAAGTGCCACTTCAAATTAGATGGCATAAAGGATTTTCATTGGTATGTTGGAATTATTATTCTACATTTCTCTTCATTTTTCTTGTTAAATAAGTAGTCTTGCCCGGAGTAAATTATTTGTTTGGCACACTAGAGGGAGCAACTCTTACATACTAACTCCAGCATGAAATATGAGGTAGATTTGTAAAAATAACCACGTTTTCCAGTAAAACAATTACAAGAGGAGGGGAACACAATAAATACTTTTTTATCAGAAAATTTGACCAAATAATGCTAAATGAAAAACAGATTATAACATCAAATGCATTAATCAGGTCTAAAATGGGAAATGCACTCGACCAGTTTATTTGATCTATATGCATTACGATGTAATGCCCTGTATGGGAAAAATTATTAATGCTTTTCATTTACAATATATGTTTATTTAAAAAAAAGAAATCCAAATTCCACCCATGCATGATACTTTTGCATGGGCAACTAATCTAAGAAAGGATGTGCCACATTGTGGGGGGGGGGGGGTCCAAATGGGGTTCACAAGAATAATCACGGGAATGGAAGAGTTATCATACGAGGAGCATTTGATGGCTCTGGGCCTATACTCACTGGAGTTTCTGGAGTTTTGAAGAGTGAGGGGTTGATCTCATTGAAACCTTTTGAATATTGAAATGCCTAGATAGAGTGAATGTGGAGAGGATGTTTCCTATATTGGGTGAGGCTAAGGGCACAGCTTCAGTATACGGGAACATCCATTTCCAACAGAGATGAGGAGGAATTTTTGTAAGCAGGGTGTGGTGAATATGTGGAATTCATTGCCACAGACAGCTGTGGTAATAAATTCCCAAGTCACTGGGTATATTTAAAGCAAAGGATGATAGGTTCTTGATTAGTATGGGTGTTGAAGGTTACGGGGAGAAGGGCTGAGAGGGATAATAAATCAGCCATGACAGAATGGTGGAACAGACTTGATGGACTGAATGGCCTGATTCTGCTCTTATGGTAATCTTCACTTTTTAAGAAGGGAAATTCTAATTTCGTCCCACTATGTGATAATTATGTAGGGTGTAGCCTTAAGTGGAACTATGGAAAATAGTGCATTTCTCAGGCAAACATTTAGAAAAAAAAGATACTTCTATCAGAAAATTAAATCATGGGAAAATGATCAGAAGGAATGTAGGTAATCTGCAATACTTTGGTAAAATATTTGCAAGTCTGCAGGCATTAGAGAAATAGGTGTTCACAGATAGAATGTGACGTGTGGAAATGTCACTTCATCTATTCTGACTGTTCCCTCAGAAGGCCATACACAATCAATTACCATTGAGAATGCTTTCTGAACTATATTACCACTTAAAACCACATGTCTTTCTTCTCAACAACAAAAGTAAAACACAAAACTCCTTTCTCATACCTCTACCCTTTAACCATCTATTTGGTGTCCGGCTTAACTCATTGTCAGTAATTCTGCCTCTAAATCATGTCTTGGTTTCAAGTTTTACCCCAGAAATTTGAGCACGCAGTCCAGGTCTGTGTGGAATGAGAAGTGCACAATCTTTTGGATAAAACATCAGATCAAGTGGACCATAGATACAGGAGCAGAATTAGGCCATTCAGCCCATCAATTTTCTTCTACCATTCCATCATGGCTGATATATTATCCCTCTCAACCCTATTACCCTGGCTTCTCGCTGTAATCTTTAGCATTCTGATTAATCAGGAACCTATCAACCGCCGCTTTAAATATACCCAATGACGTGGCCTCCTCAGCCGTCTGTGATAATGAATTCCACAGAATCACCACTCTCTGGCTGAATAGCATTTTCTTTGTCTCTATTCTAAAGAGACATCTCTCTATTACGAGGCTGTGCCCTCTAGTCCTAGACACCTCCGCTATAGAAATCATCCTTTCCACATCCCCTCTATCAATCTAACAATCTTGGAGCAATGTGAGCACTCTGCACAGAACACTCCAAGTGGCATTGAAAGATTCTGGCACAATCTGAGTAAGAAAAGGGGAGTTATAATTTGTCCAGGCTGTAGTTTATCAGTCTGTCAGCATCATTGAGGCAAATTATCAGGTCAAGTATTTCACCCTTTTCTTACTCTTATGACAGACATACCTTCCAGTCACAACAGCAGAGGAACCTTATGTTGATGGAATATCCAATCATCCTGGTCTACCTACCACTAAAACTCGCAACGACACATTTTCCAATTAGATATGGATTGAATTCTCAATGAAACATAATTAAGTTGGCTGGATTTCTTTATACTTAATACTTTAAGGAATGAGAAGATGAAATTGGAGGAAAGAGAGAGTGTTTGGGCAACAAGGTTCTGTTGAAGAATTCCATATGTCTATTAACCTCGGACTTGCTGTTCCAAGCTCAGGATGACAGCGACTGCTTGGTGGAGAATCAAGAGCTTCGTCTGTGGCTTGTCGCTCTTCAGGTGGAGCTGCACCATGCGACCTAGCTCTTTAAATGCTTCGTTGATGTCGCGCACACGCAGACGCTCGCGGGCGTTGTTTGCCATTCTCCGTTCTCGTTCACGCTCAGCCTTCTGCTCTGGGGTAAGGTCTTCATCGTCATTATTATTGCTGGGGAAACATAAGGAATGTTTTGTATTAAAAAAAAGTAGAACGTGAAATGGAGATAAAAATACTCAACATATACAGTACTGTGCAAAATTCTTAGGAACAAATATATAGCTAGGGTGCCTAAGACTTTTATGCAGTACTGTTGTAATTTAATGTATTGCACTGTACACCTGCCACATTAAAAAAAAACAATTTCATGACGTATGTGAGTGACGATAAACGTGATTCTGATATGGGTCTCTATTGTGGACTGTGAGTGGGAAGGAGGCAGGGAGAGGGGGAATCCTGGTTGGAAAAAGGGGAAGGGAGAGAGGAAGAAGCGGGAAGCACCAGAGAGACATTCTGTAATGATCAATAAACCAATTGTTTGGAATCAAATGATCTTGCTTGGTGTCTTAGGTTTGGGTGTGTCTGTACCTGCGCCACCCCCGATGCTGCCACCTGTCCCACACCCCTCCTGTGCTGCTCTACCCTCGACATCCTTTGATCCCGCCAGATTTACAAACTAGCTCTCTACTCCACGTTGCCAAATACAGTACCGTGCAAAAGTCTTAGGCACCCTAACTATGCATATGTGCCTAAGACTTTTGCACAGTCCTGTACAATATTAGCACAACACTCTACCATCTGCTTTTCTTCACACATCAAAATAAATAAATACTGGCAAACTACTTCAGATTTAAATATTTTTTAGACAGGCATGGTAAACGGCCCTTCCAGGGCCCGTGCTCCAATTGGAATGTGGGACGATACCAGAACACTTGGAAGCTCTGTCAGATCTCCCCTCAGCCTCCACCGCTCCCCAGAAAACAACCCCAGTTGTCCTGGCGAAGGGTCTCGGCCTGAAACGTCGACTGCACCTCTTCCTAGAGATGCTGCCTGGCCTGCTGCGTTCACCAGCAACTTTTATGTGTGTTGCTTGTCCAACCCCTCATCAGATTCTAATCAGGAATTAAATAAAAGAATCGCTCATTTACTGTTACCTAGATAGTGACCTATTTAATATCTTGATATCCTTCTTGTCCTCGTCTCCCTTTTTGTCATCTGTGGGTTTTGAATCCTGCAGATTCTCGTCGGGTTCATCTTCGGACTTTATTTCTGAGCTGACAGATGACACGCTTTGTCCTTGCAGGCTGCTGGAGAGGGCTGAAAGGGAGGCCAGGTAAAAGAGCCACATTAATTGTCAGAAATAGTTTCTTGAATAGTTTCTCTGACTTTAAATTCATTCAAATTATATAATCACAAATAAACTACTTAACCAATAAGAAATACCACTTTGCTCTGGTTTGAAACCCCTGTGGTTAAAATAGATTCGACTCATTTTCAAGGATTATAGGGAATCACAAGTTATGGTTATCTCCCGTCCATTACACATGCAGTATATACATAGATCTGCCTCCTCAGAAATGTCTTAGCGGCTTTAAAAGGTGCATATCACAGCTGAGATTCACCAGAAGGGCTCAGTGCTACTATAAGGAGGATAAATGTAGGAAGTGAATGGTCATGCACTTTAGTAGAAGGAATAAAGGCATAAATCACTTTCTAAATGAGGAGCAAATTCAGAAATCAGAGGTGCAAAGGGACTTGGGAGTCCTTGTGCAGAACTCCTTAAACATTGAGTTAGTGGTACGGAAGGTAAATGCGATGTTAGCATTAACTTGAAGAGGACTAGAATATAAGAGCAAGGACGTAATGCCGAGGATTTCTAAGGCATTGGTCAGACCGCACTTGGAGTATTAGTGTGGCTTGGGGCTCCTAATCTAAGAAAGAATGTGTCCACATCGAAGAGGATATGAAGGATGTTCATGAGAATGACCCTGGGAATGTAAGAGTTAAGATATGAAGTGTGTTTGATGGCTCTGGGCCTGCACTCACTGCAGTTTAGAAGAACGGCGGGGGGGGGGCGGGGTGAGTAGAGTGTTCTCATCGAAGCCTATTGAATATCGAAAGGCATGGATAGAGTGGATGTGGAGGGAATGTTTCCGATAGTGAGTGAATCTAGATCCAGAGGGCAAAGCCTCAGAATAGAAGGATGCCCCTTTAGAACAGAGATGAGGAAGAATTTCTTTAGCCATGGGGCAGTAAATATGTGGAATTCATTGCCACAGACAGCTGTGGAGGCCAAGTCATTGGGTATATTTTAAGTGGAGGTTGATAGGTTTTTGATTAATCAGGATGTTGAAGGTTACGAGGAAAAGGCATTCTCCAACGCTCAATCTTTCTTTATAACTCAGGTCCTCCAGTCCTGGCAATAACCTTGTAAACTTTCTGCATACTCTTTCAAATCTATTTATATCTTTCCTGTAAGTAGGTGACCAGAACTGCACATAATACTCCAGATCAAACCTCACCAACGTCTTATACAACTTCAACGAAACATCCCATCTCCTGTACTGAGTAATTTGATTTATGAGGGCCAATGTGCCAAAAGCTTTCTTTACAACCCTGTAACTTGGGTCCTCAAGTCCTGGCAACATCCCTGTAAAGGATGTAACACAATATCTTTAATTTAGCTGTGGTTTTCCTTTCATACTACCTCACTGTACTTTTGTACACTGTGTATATTGTAGTTTATCTTGCACTACCTCAATGCACTATTGTAATAAATTGATGTCTACGGCTCGAATGTGAAGGCAAGATTTTCACTGTACCTCAGTACATATAACAATAATACACCAATTTATCAATCTGCACGTATGGAGTGGAATGATTACAGATGTCAAAATGGGGGTGTGCTTTCAAGATTCAAGATTGTTTAATGTAATTTCCAGTACACAAGTGTAAAGGAGAACAAAATAATTGTTATTCCAGCTCTGATACAGCCACAAAAAACATAATATGACAAAGATATAATATTAATAATAAAAAACACAATAAATATAAATACATAAGATAGCTTATGTACATTGATTGGCTGTATGTTCATAAAGTGTTATAGGGTACAGGGATGTCTGTGCATAATGTGACTGACAGGAAATGAATGTGTCAAATGCAAATGTTGAAATCCCACATCCAATCATTTCCGCAGGCAGCTTGTTCCACATTCTCACTGCTCTCTTAGTGAAGAAGTTCCCTTTCTTGTTTCTCTTAAACTTTCATCTTTCACCTTTAACCCATGACCTCTAGTTCTAGTCTCACCCAACCTCAGTGGAAAAATTTACCCTGTCTATACCCCTTATTATTTTGTACAGCTCAATCAAGTCTCCCCTCATTCCTCTGTGCTCTAGGGAATAAAGTTCTAATCTATTCAACTATCCCTTATAACTCAGGCCCTCCAGTACTGGTAAACATCCTTGTAAATTTTAATCATCTCACTAGCAGACATTAGTGACACTGGACATGAATAGTCCAAATAAACAAGACACAAAGGGTCCAGAGGAGATGAATGAGAATGTTCCCAGGAATTAAAGTGTTATCACATGTGGTGCGTTTGATGGTTCTGGGCCTGTACTCACTGGAATTTGGAAGAATGACGGGAGATTTGCTTTAAATACCGTATACCCAAGAGATCACATTGAAACCTATCGAATATTGAAAGGCGTAGACAGGTCAGACATAGAGAGGCTGTTTCCTGTTGCAGGAAAGTCCAGGACCGCAGGATAGAGCCTCAGAATAGAAGGATGTTCCTTTAGAACAGAGATGAGGAGGACAAATCATTTGGTATACTTAAAGAGGAGGCTGGTAGATTCTTAGTTAATAAGAATGTCAATGGATACAGGGAGAAGGCAGGAGAATGGGGCTGAGAGGGAAAATTAATCGGACATGATTGAATGGCAGAATAGATTCAATGGGCCAAATGGCCTAATTCTGCTCTAATGTCTTATAGAATATTTTAGCCCTGTCCAGTTCTGACATGACATTGAGGTAATGTCTGAAGCAGGTGGTACTTACCCCGGTATGGGTCCTGGGATTGGTTTAGGTCAGGGGAAGTGGCTGACTGCACTGGAAGCTGTGGGACTGGCACTTGGTTTGAAACGATTGCATGGCTGCCTCGAAGCCCAACACCTTCTTCACGATGAGCTCCCACCTGGTGTTAAAAATACAAAAATACTAGATACTTCAGCAATTGTTCCCAAATTACTGGACAACATAACATAGGCACATGGATGAAAGAAAAATGGAGGGCTATGTAAGAGAGAGGAGTTAGATTGATCTTGGAGTAGGCACAATTTCACGGGTCCAAGGGTCTGTCTGTGTTTACTGCTTGGTGTTCTATGCTCCATCTCAAGCCAACTAGGATTTACAATGATGAGGCACCCCTGAGTTGACAAATGACACCCCTCATCTTGTTCCTGATTATACTGAGCGGCTAGCAGAACTGGGACTAAAGCAACAAAGTTTTCTCCATCTGAAAATATCCCACATGTTAGTATGGTTCAATGTTAGGGTCATACCTGTCCTAGCATGTGAAGTCAGCTCCAGCAAACTGGGTGGATAAGATCAACAGTGAAATCCAACGGCCAGGAATGCTTCATAGAGAGCGAAGGCATGACAAGGCAAAGAGGAAATCATGGTCATCCACTACAACTAAGGAAGCCCTCAGTTTGTGCTGACTACTCGTGTCACTGGACCCAGACTTTTGAGGTTGAAAGAGTGGAAAAGTAACAGTCCACTTTAGAAATTCTTCCGCAAAGGTTTCACTATCATCACTGGGTATGTCAGACAACCAACAACACTGTTCTAAATATCTGTGTCTCCAGGATCAACTAGACTGTTTCCATCAGACTGCACCTAACTGATAGCTTTATGAGTTCTTGAGGTCCAAGTCCATGGATCCCTCAAAGTTGCCGCACAAGTTGAGGACATCAGTTTAAGGTGAGCGGAGGAAAGATTTGTGGAGATGTCAGCGGTAGGTGGCAGGAATACATTGCCCGAGGCGGTGGTAGAGGCTGATACATTAGGGGCATTCAAGAAGCTGTTATTTATACAGATGGGTATAATGAAGGGGTTAAGGGCTCTGTAGGAGGGAAGGTTTAGAAAGGTCATGAAGAGGGTTGTCGGTCATAGGTCAGCACAAGACAGTGAGCTGAAGGGCCCACATTCTGCTGTGCTATTTTCCACGGAAAATCCTACAAAGTGTAGTGGATACGGCCCAATCTATCGTGGGTAAAGCCCTCCCCACCAATTAACACCTTTACAGGAAGTGCTGTTGCAGGAAAGCAATGTCTATCATCAGGTGCAACCATGCTCTCTTCTCACTTCAGGAATAAGGTACAGGAGCCTCAGGACTCACACCACCAGGTTCAGAAACAGTCATCAGTCATCAGGCTCTTGAACCAACTTCACTCTCCCCAACGTTGAATTGTTTTCACAACCTATGGACTGACTTTGAAGGACTCTTCATCTCATATTCTTGATATTTATTCCTTATTTATTTATTATTATTAAACTTGTATTTTTGTATATGGGGACAATATGTACTCTGATAATAAATGTACTTTGAACTTTGATTTTCTATGTTCACAGTCTCTGTATAAAACATGTGCAGAGCTTGCCCCTGTTGCAAGCACTAGACTTAACTGTGCATTACCTACCTGGTATGGTAGCACACAGCGAAACCGTCAACTCTGCATTATACAAACATCATGACCCTTGTGTGCTCTGCATACATTGTGCCTTGCCTTTTCCTAGTCCTCATTTATAGAACACAGAATTGTACAGGCCCTTTGGCTCACAATGTTGTGCTGACCTTTTAACCTACTCCAGGCTAAGTCTATCCCTTCCCTCCCATATAGCTCTCCATTTTTCTGTCATCCATGTGCCTCTTTAAGAGTTTCACTATGATGTCCAATTGCAGTCCCTCTGCAACCACCCTAGTTGGGATTTTTTTTATGGTAACAGACCGTTCCGGCCTAACAAGCCCATTTAGTAGCACCACAAACCCACAAGCAAACCTAGAACTTCCCAGTGCACTTATACGCTGCGATATCAGGGTACAGTTTAGTGGAAAAGTCCCAGGCACACATCTATAGCAAGAGTGCCTAAGACTTTTGCACAGCACTGTAGTAATTTTATGTATTGCACTGTACTGCTGCTACCAAAAAAAAACACATTTCATGATTCAGATATGGGTATTTATTGTGGAAGGGGGCAGAGAGAGGGGAATCATGGTTGGGAAAAGGGGAAGGATCAGGAAGCACCAGAGAGACACTCTGTAATGATCAATAAACCAATTGTTTAGAAGCAAATGACCTTGCCTGGTGTCTCAGGGCCGGGTGTGTCTGCACCTGCACTATCCCCCTCACCCCCACCCCCAGTACCCCTGACACTCTTTCTCTGCCACCTGTCCTACTCCCTCCCCGCAGCACTCCACCCTCACCATTCACAACATCCTTTGCTCCTTCAGATCTACAAACTCGCTCTCCACCCCATGTTGACAAACACAGTACTGTGCAAAGGTCTAAGGCACCCTAGCTATACATACACAGACCACCTAAGATTTTTTGCACAGTACTGTATAAGATGTTCCAAAAATAAAACAGAAAGGCTATAGTTTACAACATTGAACGCTACAGAGACTGAATAGGCTTTGTCGTTCTGGCCGATACAACAGATGGAAGTTCTTCATTCTCAATGTTACTTCGAACTACACATTAAATTGTCATGTATTCTACACAAAATAACCCTCCCCCCATTTGTGATATTTACCAGGGCACTGCAGACAAAGAGCCCGAAACGTTGTTGAGGATCTCTACCACCCATCCCATAATCTCTCTAACTCACCACGGTCAGGAAAGAGGTACAGCAGCTTCAGGACTAGGACTACCAGGTCTTGAGACGATCGAATACCCTGCCATCATCGAGGTCTCGTCACTAGGACAGTGAGCTGTTTACTGCACTGTTTACTTCTGCTGTACTTTACTACAGGAATTTTATTTTATTAAATTATTGAAGGTAATATTTTACATTACTGTATATGCTCTGTGTGATATATGTTCTGTGGGTGCACCATGATCTAGAAGAACAGCGTTTTCTTTGGTTGTATATATTTATACAGTCAGATGACAATAAACTTGAACTCGAAATAGAGATTGCTAAACAAATAGGCATAAATAACATTGACAACATGTTTTAAATTATTTCAAAGATGGCATGACTTCTACGGGCAATGACAAAGCAACACAGGCGAGGTTACTAGACAATTCAATTCAGAAGGTACTGTGTACCCTCTGATCTTCACAGACTTCATGGCTAGAGCTACCTCCCAATTATCTGGTAAGGTGGCACGATAGCGTAGCGGTTAGTGAAATCCTTCACAGCGCCAGCATCACCGATCGGGGTTCAATTCTCACCACTGGCTATAAGGAGATAGTACATTCTCCCCGTAACCATATGGGTTTCCTCCGGATGATCCAGTTGCCTCCCGCAGAGTTTGTAAGTTGGGGGCATGCTATGTCGTCAGCACTTGTGGGCGGCCCCCAGCACATCCGAGGACTGTGGTGGTCGTTGATGCAAATGGCGCACTTTTCTGTACGTGTGACAAATATAGCTAATGTTTCATCATTCTTTTGTTCGATAGTCTTGCTGTATAACTACTAAATTACAAAAGACATCACTAAGGTCAAACACTCAATGGCCATCTATTAGTTACTCCTGTATATTAATGCAAATATCTAATCAGCCAATCATATGGCAGCAACACAGGCAGATATCATCCAGAGGTTCAGTTGTTGTTCAGGCCAAACCACAGAATGGGCAAGAAAAGTGGTCAAAGAGACTTCGACCATGGGATGATTGTTGGTGTCAGACGGGGTGGTTTGAGTATCTCAGAAATGGCTGATCTCCTGGGATTTTCATGCACAGCAGTTTCTAGAGTTTTACAGAGAATGACGCATAAAGCCAAGCAAAAAACATGCAGCGAGTGGCAGTTCTGTGGATGAAAATGCCTTGTTTATACGAGAGGTCAGAGGAGAATAGCCAGTCTGGTTCAAGCTGACAGGAAGGCGACAGTAAGTCAAATAACCACGCGCTACAACAGTGGTGTGCAGAAGAGCATCTCTGAACGCACAACATGTTGAAACTTGAACTGGATGGGCTAGAGCAGCAGAAGACCACCAACACACAGAAATAGACTCAGCGGCCACTTTAGTAGGTACAGGAGGTACCCAGTAAAGTGGCCATGGAGTGTAGTTCTAGCTCCGCTTTAATAACTTGTTCTAATCAGGTTTTTTTTTTGGTTCTATTTTGCAAGATGACTTTAACCACTGGAATGAATTGAGAAAAGTAAGTGTTGCTACAAAGTGTATGTCAGGCTGGTATTAAAGTATACTTTATTTTAAATGTTGTAATGAAATATCCAACTGTGCAGAGCCATGATACTAATCATTGTGACTGTCATGGCTATACCATTTAGCTGGATAACCTTAGCTCAGCTAATAATTATGCCACTCTTCCCTTAATTCTGCTTCAATTCCCACCACATTCTTACTTTCATACAATCTGGGTGGAAATTTCCAGAGTTCAGCCCACAGACATTTAATTCTGCCTTTAAGCCCCATTTCGTGAGTCATTTATCACCTTCTTCAAGATTCAAGATGGTTTAATGTCATTTCCAGTACACAAGCGTAAAGCAGAACAAAATAATTGTTACTCCGTTTCCCAAGCAGCACCAAAATTTTATATTCTTAATATTATTTATGCCTTCTTGATTATCAATTGCTTGACAGTCATTTTTTAAAATAACAGTTTAATATGTGGATGGAAGTAACATTGAGATCAAAGTACTTTAATCTGTTGTACAAATAACAGCATACATTGAAGTCAGGACAACAGATCCTATTCAGTCCCTGTTCAAGATTCTAGATTGTTTGATGTCATTTCCAGTACAGAAGTGTAACGGAGAACTAAATAACCATTACTCTGGGCCTGATAAGGCACAAAAAAAAACACAATAAGATGAAGAATACAATAAAAACACAATAAATATAAATACATAAGATCGTTTATATACATAGATTGATTGTACGTCCATAATGGAGACGCAACACAGGAGTTTCTGTACATACGGTGACTGGCAGCAATGATAAAGTACTGGTGGTTGGACTTGTGGGTGGAGGTGTTGATCGGTCTTATTGATTGGTGAAAAAAACTGTTTTTGAGTCTGGTGGTCCTGGCGTGGAAGCTATGTAGCCTCCTCACTGATGGGAGTGGAACAAACAGTTCATGAGCAGGAAGAATGGAATCCTTCATGATGTTACCAGCCCTTTCTCAGCACCTTTCTGTATCTTTGTCCATAAGATATAGGAGCAAAATTAGGCCATTTGGCCCATTGAGTCTGTCCTTGGTGGCAGGTGGGCTAGTGCCAGTGATGTGTTGGGCTCTTGTGTAAAATAATGCTTAAAGACTATTTTTGAACTTCCTTCCTTCTTAAACACACAAGCACATTTCTGCCCTGAGAAAAAGTCTCTGGCTATGCCTCCTATCATCTTGTATACCTCAATCAAGCCACCTCTCATCTTCCTTCACTCCAAAGAGACAAGCTCTCTAATCCAGGTAGCATCCAGCTAAATCTCCTCTGCATCTTCTCTAAATCTTCCACATCTTTCCTATAATTAGGTGATCAGAAGAGAACAAAATATTCTAAGTGTGATCTAACTGGGGTTTTATAGAGCTGCGACATTATCTTGCAGCTCTTGAGCTTATTCTCCTGACTAATAAAAAATTACTAAGAATATGAGTTGTAAAAGAGAGCTTAAATGTGAGTGTGTAGGTCATTTAGTCAGTTCGGAGTTGTGGTTTTGTATGCTGTTTTTACTGCCAACGCCCAAAGGTACTTCCCTCAACCAAGATCATTACTTAATCCTGAATTCACTTTAGATTGTGCAACCAAGACGTGCAGTGCCAGTGGCCACATTACCCAACACAAGATCAGTGGTTCTGGTTTGACATAGTGCAAAGTTCAAAGTTCCAGTCAAGTCACGGTATGAGTAAGGCTTTGAGTCATCCCGCGTTCGAGATGAAGTGTCTTATAAAAATAATACTTCTTCCTTTCTAGGGTGATTTACTTTTTAAGGGTGCAATAATTCACTGACTAGTCATCAGGGGTTAAAACATGGACACTTTCCTTTGCTCCTTCTTCCCTAGCCCGAGGGCAATGGGCAGAATCTCAGCTCTGTGGTCAGTAACCTCTGTAAGGAAAGAGTTAACTTTGATTCCTCCTTGGTATGTGCCAAAATGTGTAACACCAAATGGAAGTTTATAAGACAAAATGGTGTTTGTCTGGGATGTGGGAATGTTTTGAAAAAGTACAAGGGAACCAGTCACCAGCAATGGTTTGAGAACTTCGATTGAGATCTGATCTACAGCCTTGAGAATGGATAATAGTGAAAAACAAGCTTGTCTGGAAAAGTACTTGGGTAAAAGTGATGTTAGGTTTTTGAAGGGGCCTTGAAAGGTATAAATAGGGCAACTTCTTTGTGCAATGGGGGGAAATGTTTACTTAGATTAGGCTATGGCTAGCTGTGAGAGTTGGACAGAGGAACAGAGGGAAAAAAGATGATGGGGGGAGAGGGAGAGAGGGAGATGGGGTGAGAGAAAGAGAGAGACAGACAGAGACAGAGGGAGAGAGAAAGAGATAGAGAAAGCAAGAGAGAGGGAGAGAGAGACAGAGAAAGACAAAGAGAGAGAGATGTGAGTGTGAGAGGGAGAGAGTGGAAGAGACAATGAGAGAGAAAGACAGACACAGACAGGGAGAGAGAAATAGAGAAGCTGTTGATAGGCTGATAAATATTATTACGTCTCATTTACAAGTTTATTAACCAAATTTCTTTCTTTCTGTATTTTATTCTTTAACTCTATTAAAGCACATCCTTTGTTTGTAGATAGCTCTTAATGCTGAGTCAGAAAAGAACAAGTATCACATTTTAAAATATTTTCCTTACAACCTCTTCGGTCTGTGACAGAGAAAGAGTCCAGAAGTGCTGTTGCCTCTGAGACCAGTATTGCATAAATGGGCAGAAGACAAGATCCATCATTAAATCATTAAAGTTCAAAGTAAATTTATTATCAAATTCACCATGTAGTATAGAGATTCATTTTCTTGAAGGCATTCACAAGAAAACAAAGAAATACAATAGAATAAATGAAGAACTACACACAAAGACTGATAAACAACCAATGTGCAAAAGACAAACTTCCAAATAAAAAAAATAATAAATAAATAAGAGAACAAATAATATTGAGAACATGAGTTATAGAGTCCTTGAAAGTGAGTCCATAGATTGTGGAATCAGTTCAATGTTGAGGCGAGTGAAGTTACTAACATTGTAAAGTGGAGGGAAAGTTGGATTGAAACTATTAACAGTAGAGTTCAGCCACTGAATAACTGCTATTTGAAGTAAGCCCATAATAGTTAAACTGCTGTGACTGAAGAATTTTACCACCTCAGAATAACCTTGGAGGAGGCTTTGTGGGAATTGCTACTCTCAAGCCCAACTCTGTATCTTGATAGCTCCTAGGAAGGTGATAAGCAAAGTGGTTGGAGAAAGAGACGCTATGATCTTAATGCTGAATGGCTCCAAACAATTTTCATAGGTGATTTTTGAAATGCATTCCACCGGTTGTTATTCTGATTACTTTCTTCAGCTGAGAGTTGGTAATTTTTGTTCACTTCAAGCAAATTACTATCACTGACATATGTCAGGAAATTTGTTGTTTTTGGCAGCAGTATAGTGTAATACATAAAAAATTACTGTAAGTTATAATATAAAAAATAATGAAGAAGACAAATAGTGAGGTAGAAAATCATAAATACAAGAAATTCTGCCGATGCTGGATGTTCAGAGACCCTCATGAAGGGTCTAGGCCTGAAATGTAGGCTGTTTATTCCTCTCCATAGATGCTGCCTGGATTGCTGAGTTCCTCCAGCATTTTGTCCTTGTGTGTGTTGCTCTGGTAGGGTGGTGTTCATGGACCGTTCGGAAATCTGATGGCAAAGGGAAAGAAGCTCTTCCAAAACCCTTGTCTGAAATGTGGTGGGATAGTTGCATCAAAAAGGACGTGCGCATTAGGCCTAACTACCTTAGGTCTCATACCGAAATAGGCTTATTTATTTATTTATTTATTTATTTTAGGGATACAGTGTGGCCCAACGAGTTGTGCAGCCCCGCAACCCACCGATTTAACCTGAGCCTAATATTCTCTTACATGTTTTTGTTTGAACCAAGCAATAATATATTTCATCAATGGATGCATCTGTTTGCCCCACACCCATCAGGGAGGAGGCTACGTAGCATCCATGCCAGGAGCACCAGACTCATAAAGTTATTTTCCCCAAGTAGTAAGGCTGATCATCACCTCCACCCACTAACCCACCCCAACTACCACTACTTTATCATTTCCTGTCAGAGTCACCTTACGTACAGACACTCCTGCACCTTTAAAGACATACAATCAATCTACTTATATAAGCTATCTTATGTATTTATATTTATTGTGTTTTTTATTATTATTGAGTTCTTTATCTTATTGTGCTTTTTTGTGCTGATTCAGGTCGCGAGTAACAATTATTTTGTTCTTCTTTACACTTGTGTACTGCAAATAACATTAAACCATCTTGAATTCTGGATGCAACACACACAAAATGCTGGAGGAACTCAGCAGGCCAAGCAGCATCTATGGAAAAGAGTAAACGTTTGACACCTTGGCCCGAAACATTGACAGTTTGCTCTTTTCCACAGATGATGCCTGGCCTGCTGAGTTCCTCCAGCATTTTGTGTGTGTTGCATCAATTTCCAACATCTGCAGAATGTCACTTGTTAATGATTGAATTTTAGATGTGCAATATATAAGCAGTAAAGCGTTTTTAAATACGTGCAATATTTAACCGAATGTGCGTAAGCAAATTTATGCCCAAAACAGTTGAAGAATGATTTTATCAAGGTACATTCTAATATGATCCAATCTAGGGGTTCCCACCTTTTTTTTATGCCATGGACCAACACCATTAAACAAGGGGTCTGTCGGCTCTAGGTTGGGAACTCCTGATCTAATCAAAAATCCCCCTTTTGAACAGATTTCACACTGGAAGAAAAAACGTTATTTGGAAAAGATTTACAGCCCGGTGCAGTGTTTATCTCTGTTCTCTAGAGGGCGCAATCATACTTTCTCTCTCTCACACACACACAAACACACACTACACAAAGTACATCCAAGTACATCATTTAGTGACAAACAACATGGCAGAGCAGTTCAGCCAGGTAAAACGTCAATTCATCTCTCAGTGTGCCTCTGTGGAGGCTAGTAATTCATTTCCATCTGTCTTCTATCATGTCCATAAACTAAACTGACAATTATCTTAATGCCCATATGCTTAATTGTGGGCTTCACAATTCCCTCGCTATTTACTAACAATCCTGAAGGAATTCAGAACTGGCATCAGATTTTCATTTTAGGGAATAAAACAAAATCTTCACCTGCCATTTTTTTTGTGAAATGCCAGCTAAGCTTTTGACAGTGACAGCAGAGACACCATGACACCAGGGTCTCCGCTTGCTGTAACCACAAAACATCGAGCAGATTTCCTTTAGTGCTTGTTGTACGCCAGAAGGAATTTTATTAACTTTCTTCCAGTCACTAGCTTGAGTTCAGATCCATGCCATTGCTAGACCAACAATGTACAATGTAAGCCACCAAGGCCTGGAATTAACTAAAATTCAAAGTTTAAAGTAAATGTATTACCAAAGTACATAAACTGTATGTTAGTTCCTTAAGGTTGTCGTAGCCAGGGGTGCTTGTGGGGTTAAGGTCGCACTACCTATTAATGGTCCCAAGGTGTGCACCTCAAATAGCCTCTGACAAGTCCAGCTCCTGGCCTTCACGTGTGGCTTAGTGATTAAGCCTGGCAGAACCATTTCTACTGACAGGAGAAGGGGCAATGGCCAGTTACTGGCTCCTTAAAACCAGTCACTTCGGGCAGATGGGGCTCATCAGCTGTAGTTGGCAGCTCACCCAGGAGAAGGGAAACTCTGATCTCAAACCTTCACTGCCTTGCGGCTGTACCCACTCATGGGAAGGCTTCGGGAGTAAACCCCCGAGGGAAGATTCTGGAGCTGGAGTCCCCAAGGCAGTCCTACGTTGAGTGCAGTGCCATGGCAACTCCTGTGACACTGCAAGTGCCAAAGTGCATCGTTCCTGGAGTTCCTTTGGGTTCATCAGATGCTTGGGGAGGGGGAGCTTGCCACATGGGCAACAGCTTTCTCTCCATATTGTACTGCCCAGGCTGGTGTACCTAGACAGCTGGGACACAACATCATGGTTGACCCTGACCAGTGGTATGCCACCAAGTATCCTGAGAGGTGATAGGTGGAAAATGCAAAGGGCTGGAGAAAAATGAATCCATAGGAGAGGAGAGTGACCATGGGAGAAAGAGAAGGAGGAGGGGCACTAGAGGGAGGTGATAGGCAGGTGATGAGAAGAAATAAGAGGCTAGAGTGCGGAATAGAAGAAGAGGGAATCAAGAGCAGAAAAAAAAATTACCAGAGGTTGGAGAAATCAATGTTCATGCCATCAGGTTGGAGGCTACCCAGACAGAATATGAGATGTTGCTCCTTCACCCTGAGAGTGATCTCACTGTGGCAAAAGAGGCAGCCCTGGACAGAAATGTTGGAATGGAAATGGGAATACTCCATCGAGATAGCCTCCAACCTGATGGCATGAACATTGATTTCTCCTTCCGGTATTTTTCCCTCCCCCTTCTCTCTTCTTCTATTCCCCTCCCTGGCATCTTACCTCTTCTCCTCAACTGCTTATCACCTCTTCCTGGTGCCTTCTCCTTCCCTTTTTCCCATGGTCCAGTCTCCTCTCCTATCAGATTCGTTCCTCTTCCAGTCATTTGCTTTTCCTACCTACCTGGCTTCACCCCTCCCCCCCACCTTTTTATTCTCATGCCTTCCCTCTTCCTTTCCAGTCCTGAAGAAGGGGTCTCGGCCTAATCTATCAACTGTTTATTTCTCCCCACAGATGCTGCCTAACCTGCTGAATTCCTCCAGCATTTTGTGTGCGTTGCTCTGGATTTTCAGCATCTTAGTCCTTGTGTTTATGATAATGATTTCATACAATTTTAAGATAGCACAACTATATCTCACGCTAATAGAGCATATTTCAAAGTGTTGCTTTTGTTTACAAGTACAAGACTATCATTGTGTTGGATATAGATCATCTTTAAAGCTGATTAGTAGCTTTGGAACAGTAAACAAGCAGCCCATTTACTCAACATCACTATACTGAACAACAGAAAATAAAGTATACTACTTGGTAGTGCGGCAGATGGTGAGGAACTTTGTCTACAACTAGAGATTATACACATCCGAGAGAAAGGTGCCATAGTGGCGAAGTGGTTAGTCCGCTGCTATTATAGCTCCCGGCGTTGGAGTTTGGAGTTGAATTCCAACGTTCTCTGTCAGTAAGTTTGAACGTCCTTCCTGTGTGCGAGTGGGTTTCCCACAGTGCTCTGGGTTTCCCTCCACATTCCAAAGACATCCTGGTCATTGTAAACTATCCTGTGGTTAGGCTAGGGTTAATCTGGCGGGTTGCTGGGGATGTGCTCAAATACAAACTGGCTTTTCCCACTGTGGTTGCGTGAGACGACAATCAGAAGTCATGGGTTCGGGGTGAAAGGTGAGAAGTTTAAGGGGAACATGGGGAAACTTCTTCACTCAGAGGTTCATGAGAATGTGGAACAATCTGCCACTGTAAGTGGTCCATGCAAGTGCGATTTCTATATTTAAGAGAAGTTTGGATCGGAGACTCATTCTACCGAGATGCAACACTGAGCGTCATAGGAAGTCATTTCTGCCTGGGGCCATCAAACTTTACAAATCCTCCCTCGGAGGGTCAGACACCCTGAGCCAACAGGCTGGTCCTGGACTTATTTCCTGGCATAATTTACATATTACTATTTAATTATTTATGGTTTTATTACTATTTAATTATTTATGGTGCAACTGTAACGAAAACCAATTTCCCACGGGATCAATAAAGTATGACTATGACTATGACTATGACTATTAATGGATGGTAGGGATATGGAGGGCTATGGTCCTGGTGCAGGTTGATGGGAGTAAACAGTTTAATTGTTTTGGTATGGACTAGATAGGCTGAAGGGCCTGTTCTATGCTGTAATTTTCTATAACTCTATAAGGCCCAAAAGGGCCTGTTCGGTGTTGTACCACTAAATAATATAAAAGATGGGCAGAGCTTAGGGTTAAGAGGTATAGAAGGGATGTGAAAGGGATGATTTCAGACTGAGTAGTTGCAGTCGGAAATGCACTGCCTTAAGAGGCAGCGGAGAAACATACTATCAAATTCATGAAGCATCTTGTTAAAGGTCAGCATTCATTTCAAGAGGACCAGAATGTAACACTGAGGCTTTAGAAGGCATTGGTTAGACTGCATTTAGAGTATTGTGAGCAGTTTTGGGCCCCTTATCTAAGAAAGAGTGGCAGGGTGGAGATGTAAGGAGCTCCTTCCCTCAGGTCATCCTCGGGCAAGGAGTAGCACCTGTAACCCCACCCAGATCAGGTTCACGTGAAGCCAATGGAACAGGTAGCGGATGGTCCTCTGAGCAGCTGGGGCATATCACAAGTCTTGGTTATATGACCACTGACTCCAGGCAGACAATCTCTGAAGAGCATTGATAATAGCTAGTGTCACCCATCTTGTAAAGACACTGCTAGAAGATAATGGCAAACCACTTCTGTAGAAAAATTTGCCAAGTACAAATGTGGTCATTAGACCATGATTGCCTAGGTCACACATCATGGCACATAAAAAAAAGGCATCCATTAGTCTTGCGAGACCATGGATCTGCACCTGGAAAGTCTTCACTCTCCAGGGCGCAGGCCTGGGCAAGGTTGTATGGAAGACCAGCAGTTGCCCATGCTGCAAGTCTCCCCTCTCCACGACACCAATGTTGTCCAAGGGAAGGGCATTAGGACCCATACAGCTTGGCACCAGTGTCGTCGCAGAGCAATGTGTGATTAAGTGCCTTGCTCAAGGACACAACACGTTGCCTCGGCTGGGGCTCGAACTCACGACCTTCAGATCGCTAGTCCAATGCCTTAACCACTTGGCTACGTGCCCACACATGACGAACAAACAAACACACATTTGAAATTATTCTAAGACAGGATGAAACTAAGCAACAAAGTTTTGCATAAATGTTGTACAATCTGAACGCTGAACAACAAGACAATGCAACAACCTTCTCCCTCAACATTATTTTGTTCAGTTATTTTTAGTGCCTTTTAGATCTCTGCATTACTTGCAAACTTATAAAGGTGGCAAGGGAATTTTTCAAGTGCCTCGGCCAATGACAGTTGAGAAATGGTTAGTGTGCAAGCGTATCATAAGTTAATCTGCCCCTTAAACTTCCCCTGTAGCACCTGTGGTATTGTTTGGTGCCGATCCGACAGCTGCCTCACTGGGACCAGATTTACCTTATGGAAAATTTTAGAGAGAGAGAGATACACAAGATCGGGAAAAGCTGCAGAAAGTTGTAAACTCAGCCAGCTCCATCATGGGTACTATCCTCCTCAGCATTGAGGACACCTTCAAAAGTTGGCACCCATCATTAAGGATCCCCATCACCCAGGCCACACCCTCGTCTCATTGCTGCCATCAGGGAGGAGGAACTGGAGCCTGACGACACACACTCAACATTTCAGGAACATCTTTGTTCCCTCCACCATCAGAATTCTGAATAGACAATGAACCCATGAACACTACCTCACTATTTTTGTTTGCTCTTCTTGCACTACTTAATTTAAGTTTACAATATTTCTTATTGTAAGTTATAACTAAGAAAATATTATGCATTGGAATATACTGCTGTGGCCAAACAACAAACTTCATGGCATATGCCAGTGATCTATTCTTCACTCAAAGGGTGTGAGAGTGTGGAACGAGCTGCCAGCGCAAGTGGTGGATGCAATTTTGATTTCAATATTTAAGAGAAGTTTGGATAGGTACATGGATGGGAGGGATATAGAAGGCTATGGTCCAGGTGCAGGTCGATGGGACTAGGCAGTTTAAATTGGTTGGCACAGACTGGATGGGCTGAAAGGCCTGTTTCTGTGCTGTAATTTTCTAAGACTCTATGATATTAATTATGACAAAGAAGGCAAGATCATGAGCTCCCAATCCTAACACAATGTACAGTATATCAACACCTTGAGCAACCTATAATACACAACTACAATAAAAAAACACTACTCAAAAGCACTGGATGATAATTCCCTCAAGGAATGATGAACTTAAAACAATAAACTGAAAATAACTAACACTTGCCCACAGAAGGCAAAGAGTGGCTGTAGATGGGTCATATTCTGCATGGAGGTTGGTCACCAGTGGAATGTCTCAGGGATCTGTTCTGGGACCCTTACTCTTCGTGATTTTTGTAAATGACTTGGATGAGGAAGTGGAGGGATGGGCTAGTAAGTTTGCTGATGACACAAAGGTTGGGGTTGTTGTGGATCATGTGGAGGGCTGTCAGAGGTTACAGCAGGACATCAATAGGATGCAAAACTGGGCTGAGAAGTGGCAGATGGAGTTCAACCCAGATAAGTGGGAAGTGGTTAATTTTGGTAGGTCAAATATGATGGCAGAATATAGTATTAGTGGTAAGCTCTTGGCAGTGTGGAGGATCTGAGGGATCTTGGGGTCCGAGTCCATAGGGCGCTCAAAGCAGCTGCGCAGGTTGATTCTGTGGTTAAGAAGGTGTACGGTGTATTGGCCTTCATCAATCGTGGAAATGAATTTAGGAGCCGAGAGTTAATGTTGCAGCTATATAGGACCCTAGTCAGACCACACTTGGAGTACTGTGCTCAGTTTTGGTCGCCTCACTACAGGAAGGATGTGGAAGCCATAGAAAGGCTTGAGAGGAGATTTACAAGGATGTTGCCTGGATTGGGGAGCATGCCTTATGAGAATATGTTGAGTGAACTCGGCCTTTTCTCCTTGGAGCGACGGAGGATGAGAGATGACCTGATAGAGGTGTATAAGATGATGAGAGGCATTGATCGTGTGGATAGTTGAGGCTTTTTCCCAGGGCTGAAATGGTTGCCACAAGTGGACACAGGTTTAAGGTGCCGGGGAGCAGGTACAGAGGAGATGTCAGGGGTAAGTATTTTACTCAGAGAGTGGTGAGTGCGTGGAATGGGCTGCCGGCAACGATGGTGGAGGCAGATACGATAGGGTCTTTTAAGAGACTTCTGGATAGGTACGTGGAGCTTAATAAAATAGAGGGCTATGTGTAAGCCTCGTAATTTCTAAGGTAGGGACATGTTCGGCACAACTCTGTGGGCCAAAGGGCCTGTATTGTGCTGTAGGTTTTCTATGTTTCTACTTTTTCCCAGTTCTGGAAGAGATGTTATTGCTAATGTTAATAAAAGTCTTTGTGACTTATCACAAAGACTTCCGAAAGGGGAAGTTGGGAGAACACATACTAGTCCACATTAAGAGGGCTGCAGTCGAAGGGATGAGCAGATTCAAGTTCCTGGGTGTCAGGCTCTCTGAGCATCTCTCCTGGGCCTAAGACATTGATACAAACATGATGAAGACGTGCCAGTGCTCTCCTTCATTAGGAGTTTGAGGAGATGAGTATGTCACCAAAGAATATGGCAAATTTTAGAAGGTGTGCACGGTGGAGAGCATTCTGTCCGGTTGCATCATCACCTGGTATTGAAGTTCTAATGCACAGGATCGAAAGAGGCTGCAGATGGCCATATACTCAGCCTGCTCTATTATGGGGACAACCTTCCCACCATCAAGGATATCTTCAAGAGGCAGTGCCTCAGGAAGGTGGCATCCATCACTGAGGACCCTCACCAACTGGGACATGCCCTCTCCTCATGACTACTGTCAGGGAGCAGGCACAGGAGCTTGAAGATCCACACTCAGTTCAGGAACAGATTTTTCCCCTCTGCCATCAGATTTCTGAATGGTCCATGAACACTACCTATTTATTTTTGTCATTTATGGTATATTTTTATTTATTGCACTGTACCGTTGTCACAAAGCAACACATTTCACAATATATGTCACTGACATGTCACCACTGTTGCTCCTTCCTCATCATCCTTCACACGGGTGCCCGCCAGGGCTGTCTGCTGAGCCCTTTTCCCTACACTCTGCTCACACGTGACTGCATGGCCAAACACCCGGGTAATCACGTTGCCAAGTTTCCACACGCCACGTCAGCAGTGAGGCTCGTCACCAATAATGATGAGACAGCCTACAGAGAGAAGCTAGGATCTGGTGCCAGGCAGATAACCCCTTCCTCAATGTCAGCAAGACAAAAGCGATGGTTACTGACTTCAGGACCACTCAGACCCCCCTTCACACCGGCAGCACAGCAGTGGAAGCTGCGGAATAGTTTCAAACTCCTTGGAGTGCACATTTTGCACAATCTCTTACGGTCCCAGAACACATTCTGCACAATCAGGAAAGCTCACCAATGCCTCTACCTTCTGAGGAGGCAGAAGAGATAATACTCACATTATTCTACGGATGCACAGTAAAGAACATCCTAACAAATTACATCACTGCATGGTATGAAACCTCCACTGCAGCAGACAGGAAAGCTCTGTAACACCTAGTCAACACCAACCAATGCATCAACAGCACCAGTCTACCCACTGGCAAGGACGTAGACACAGAAAGGTGCCAGAAAAGGGCCAGTAACATCATCGTGTTGGGCACGTGGCCAAGTGGTTAAGGCATTCGTCTAGTGATCTGAAGGTCGCTAGTTCGAGCCTCAGCTGTGGCAGCGTGTTTGTGTCCTTGAGCAAGGCACTTAATCACGCATTGCTCTAGTCTGTGCGAGGAGTGGCGCTCCACACAGACTTCCAGTCTGCGCCTTGTAAGGCATGAAAATGCCCGACGCAGGCCTCTCATAGTCTGAGTCGACATTCCCTCCCTCCCCTCCCAACATCATAAAGGATTCCACCCAACCTGCTCATGGGCTGCTTATCCCACTCCATGATCGCCCGACTCAAAAACTGTTTAGCTCCTGGTAGAATCACCCATGGTGGTAAGGTCAAGGGAGAGGTTCCAGACAAAGAGCGAGCCAACCAAGACCTCAGCGGTGGAGCTGGCAGAAGATGATGACAGGTCACAACAGCAGCGAAGGCGGAGGAAGGCTGCAACAGTGAAGGGTCCCCGGTCATCTTGCATTCCACATCACTGGACCCTGTCCCTGATCTGTCAAGGACCATGTAATGCAGGGGCTCCCAACCTGGGCTCCATGGACTCCTCGGTTAGGTAGGGGTTTCTAGCATATAAAAGTTGGGAACCCCTGGTGTAGAGGACGCTCATGCACCAGCCTCCCCATATTAAGCAAAGTCACGCACAGCCATTCTCCACTACGGGAGTCTATCCTAACATTTCAGTTTAAGTCCCATGGTGATCAGCACATCCAAGTTCAAAGTTTAAAGTAAAATTTACTATCAGAGTACATCCATGTCACTACGTACAACCCTAAAATTCTTCTTCTGCGGGCACACATGGTGAAGGGGGCAGGATTCTGAGGCCTAGAAGCCCCTTAGAATATGTACATTCTGGATTGGCCTCTACAGCCATCTGAGGACCTACTAATAAACAATCAACTGGGAGAACATCACACTCGACTCGAGTGATCGCACTACTATTACTACTACTAGAATGTTTTGAAGAATGTGTTCAATTTCTTTTTCAATGTAGTGATCAAATCTGCTGTCATTGTTATTTTAGGCAGGACGTTCCAGATTATAACAATTCACCAGATTAAAAGAGCTCACATTTTCTTGCCAATTCCCTTAAATCTGCCTTCCAGTTACCAAGCCTCCAGACAGCAGAAACAATTTCTTGTTATTTATTTTCTCAAAACCCTCTCCATATCTCCATTAAAGTTATGTTAACCTCCTCTGCTCCAAGAACAATGCCAGATTCTCCAGATGGCAAACTAGAATCGGAATGGGTTTATTATGGTCACATGTACCGAGATTCAGTGAAAAGCTTGTCTTGCATACTGTTCATACAGATTAGATCATTACACAGTGCACTGAGGTAGAACAAAGTGAAAGAAAAATGATGCAGAATAAACTGTAATAGCTACAGAAAATTTAGTGACATTAAGGTACAAGATCATAATGAGGTAGATTGTGAGGTCAAGGGCCCATTTTACTGTACTAGGGAACCCTTCAATAGTCTTACAGCAGTGGGGTAGAAGCTGTCCTTGAGCCTGGTGGTACATGTTTTCAGGCTTTTGTATTTTCTGCCTGATAGAAGAGGGGAGAAAAGAGGATCCCCAGGGTGGCTTTGGTCTTTGAAGATGCTGGCTGCTTTCATGAAACCAGCAAAAGTTATAGACCAAGTTCATGGACAAGAGGCTTTTTTCTGTGATGTGATGAGCTGTGTCCACAGCTCTCTGTAGTTATGTACAGAGCAGTTGCCAAACCAAAACATGACACACTTGGATAGGATGTTTTCTATGGTGCATCAATAAAAATTAGTAATGGTCCACAAGAACATAGACAAAGGAGCAGAACTAGGCCATTCAGTCCATTGAGTCTGCTCTGCCTTTCCATCATGGCTGATTCTAGATCCCACTCAATCCCGCACACCTGCCTTCTTGTCATACCCTTTGATGTCGACAGGGATATGCCAAATTGCTTTAGCTTCCTGAGGAGGTGGAGGCATTGGTGGGCTTTCTTGACCATGGATTATGCATGGTTGGACCAGGACAGGACTATTGGTGTTGTCCGCTCCAAGGAATTTGAAGTGCTCAACCTCGCCGTTGATGTAGACAGGAGCATGTGCCCTCTGCCCCCTGCCCCCCACTTCCTGAAGTCAATGATCAGCTCTTTTGTTTTGCTAACATTGAGGGGAAAGGTTGTCGTTGTGACAACATATTATTAAGCTCTCTATCTCCTTTTCCTGTACTCTGACTCATTGGTGGAATCATCTGGGAACTTGTGGAAGGAGCTTGAGGAGAATCTGGCTATGCAGTCATGAGCGAACAGAGAATAAGCAGTGTAGAGGTTTGAAGGCACAACCTTGTCTAAACTAAATCTTATTTTCTTTATCATTCACCTACGCATAAGAACATACAAACACAGCAAAAGAAATATGAAACAGGAGCAGGAGTCGGCCATCTGGCTGTGGATCTGCATCTTCCCCTTAGCCCTTATTTCCTCTGATAAACAAAAAAACTCCTGTACAAACGATTACATACAAAACTGCTGGAGGAACTCAGCAGGTCAGGCAGCATCTATGGAAATGAAAATTACATACAAGGCCCTCCTAAAGAGACATTTGATCAAAGTAACATTCTGTTTTGCACAAATGCATAGATTTTAAGAGACAAGTAGTTTTTTACAGAGTGGTGGGTGTGCGGAATGCACTGTCAGAAGTGGTGGTGATGTTCACTCAAACAAACTAGAAGCCCTGCTCCCAGATGTTAACTTTGTCCACACATGCAGCTTGAACTGCTGACTGTTGCAGCATTTTCCCTTTCTGCCATACGCATATTCATGATTTTGTAAGCACTGATGATAATCATCAAATGTTATAATTATAAGCAAGTGTAAGACCACACACTATAGGTTTATACAAGTGGGTTATCAGAAGAGACGTTTGTTACTCATAAAGAGTAGAGAACAGAAAAATATAGTCACAGTTATGTCACTATTTGTTGTCACAGACATTTTTTCCAACCAGTTTGAATAACAGTTACACATAAACCATTATTCCTTAGGACCTCATTCCCTATAATAGGGGACTCTAGGACCAGAGGGCTCAGAACCGAAAGATGTCCCTTTAGAACAGAGATGAGGAGGAATTTTTTTAGCTAGAGGGTGGTGAATCTGTGGAATTCATTGTCACAGACAGCTGTGGATGCCAAGTCATTGGGTATATTTTCAAAAAGTAATTTTTATTATCAAAGTACATATATGCCTACATATACAACATTTTCCTGTGGCCAAACTCAGCAAATCTATAGAATAGATAGCAGGATCAGTGAAAGATCAATCAGTATGCACAAGATAACAAACTGTGAAAATGCAAATATAAATAAATAGCAATAAATAATGAGAATATGTGATAATAAGATAGAGAGCCCTGAAAGTGAGACTATCGGTTGTGGGAATATCTCAATAACGGGGCCAGTGAGCGTAGTTATCCCCTTTTGTTCAAGAGTCTGATGGTTGAGGGGTACCTGTTGTTGAACATGGTGGTGTGAGTCCTAAGGCTCTTGTACCTTCTACCTGATGGTCGTCGTCGTTGTGGCTATCCCTCAGGGTCGAGGATGATTGTCTTTGTTCTGTTGATCTACTTATGGGCTCTCAAGTGGCTTATGAGTCCAATCTTAAATCAGTGAGACGAAAGCTTGGCCTGGGTGGTTGGGATCTTTGATGATGCATGTTGCTCTCCTACAGCAGTATTTCATGTAGCTGGGAGGGCTGTATCCACTATCTTTTATAGGATTTTCCGTTCAAAGGTATTGGTGTTTCCCTGCCAGGCTATGATGCAGCCAGCCAATATACTCTCCACTTTATTTCTACAGAAGTTCATCAAAGTTTTAGATGTCATGCTGAGGTTCATAGGCTAAAGCAAGGTTAAAGTGGAGGTTGATAGGTTCTTGATTAGTAAAGCGTCAAAGGTCAGGAGAGGTCAGGAGACTGGGGTTGAGAGGGATAATAAACCAGCCATGATGGAACGGTGGAGCGGGGTCGGTATGCTAAAGGGCTACCTCTGCACCTTTGTATTATGGTCTTATGCCCAGCCAGCAATGGTACTGCAGGAAGTCACTTACAAGAGAGGGTTCGAAAATTGAACACACTTACCACCAACAAGCACAAAATGAAAATGTGAACAACAATTACTTTTAGTTGTGATCGCATCTGAGACAGCAGTAATAAAACCCAAATTTGCTTTCTGAAAAGGCAATAAAATAAAAACATAAAATTTTAAACACGGGAAATTCCGCAGATGCTGGAAAGCTAAAGCAACATACTCAAAATGCTGCAGGGACTCAGCAGGTCAGGAAGCATCTATGGAAATCAATAAATTTTAAAGATTCTTGAAAAAGAATGAGTTGTGCTTTGACTGGAATTTAGTCTGCCTTTATTACCTTGAAAGAAATGATACCTAAAGATATTTCATTTGAAGGTTCAAGATACTTTGATGCAGATAATTACCCACTTCAGATTCATTATAGTCTCAGTTCAATAAGATATCTTGTTCAATAAGATTACCTTCTTACAACTATTTTTATCCCTTTCTATTTCATTCAGACCTCTTGCTTGATTCGCCAAAGTTCTACCCAAGCAGTTTCCTCGACAGCCCATCAAAAGAATCAGTCCAAAGAGATTTATATTTGATTGATTAAAAACTCATCAACCTGACACGAATGTCTGCTTGAAATGGGATATCACAGTTCAGACATCTATTTTTTTCCCCCAGGGCAAAACTAAATTGATTTTTGTTTGTTAAGTATTTTATCCATTCCATCTCTTTCCTTAATTCTTGTTATTGTCTTCAGTCAAAAGGCCTGACTCTTCATATATTCATTAATCTCCTTAAGAAATCAACCTTAATAATCCTTTATATAAGTAATACTCCTTAAGCACCTCCACTATTTGAAGACAGACTAAGCCTTTGCCCAGAAGACCTAGAAGTTACTGGGTATATTCACTCATCCATCTCATCTTAAACACGAATTTACAGTGCAGAAGAAATGATAAGATAACATTAGACCTTAAGACGTAGAAGCAGAATTAGGTCATTTGGTCCATTGGGTTTGCTCCGCCATTTTCATCATGGCTGATCCATTTACTCTTTCAGTCCCAATCTCCTGCCTTCTCCCTGTATCTCTTCATGCCCTGATACATCAAGAACCTATCAACCTCTGCCTTAATATGCTCAATGATTTGGTCTCCACAGCCGCCTGTGGCAGTGAATTCCACAGATTCACCACTCATAGGGAAAAGAAATTCCTCCTCATCTTCGTTCTAAATGGATGCCCTTCTATTCTGATTCTTAGACTTGCCCCACCATAGGAAACATCCTCTTCACATTCACTCAGTGTGGACATGGTGGAGGATTACAAATACCTGGGGATACGAATTGACAATAAACTGGACTGGTCAAGGAACACTGAGGCTGTCTACAAGAAGGGTCAAAGCCATCTCTATTTCCTGAGGAGACTGAGGTCCTTTAACATCTGCCGGACGATGCTGAGGATGTTCTATGAGTCTGTGGTGGCCAGTGCTATCATGTTTGCTGTTGTGTGTTGGGGCAGCAGGCTGAGGGTAGCAGACACCAACAGAATCAACAAACTCATATGTAAGGCCAGTGATGTTGTGGGGATGGAACTGGACTCTCTGACGGTAGTATCTGAAAAGAGGATGCTGTCCAAGTTGCATGCCATCTTGGACAATGTCTCTCATCCACTACATAATGTACTGGGTAGGCACAGGACTACATTCAGCCAGAGACTCATTCCACTGAGATACAACACAGAGCGTCATAGGAAGTCATTCCTGCCTGTGGCCATCAAACTTTACAACTCCTCCCTTGGAGGGTCAGACACCCTGAGATAATAGGCTGGTCCTAGACTTATTTCCTGGCATAATTTACATATTACTATTTATGGTTTTATTACTATTTATTATTTATGGTGCAACTGTAACGAAAACCAATTTCCCCCGGGATCAATAAAGTATGACTATGACTATGACTCTGTCATGGCCTTTCAACAGTTGATAGGTTTCAATGAGATACCCCCATCATTGTTCTGAATACAGACCACACTAAATCATCAAACGCTCCTCATATCCAGAATTATTTTCACGAGTCTCCTTTGAACCCTCTCCAAAGTCGGCATGTCCTTTCTTTGATATGGTGCCCAAAACTGTTCACGGTACTGAGACCTCATCAGTGCCTCATAAAGTCTTAACATTACATCCTTGCTTTTATGTGGGCCGAAGGGCCTGTATTGTGCAGTAGGTTTTTTCCTATATTCTAGTTCACTCAAAATGAATGCTGACATCACATTTGTCTTCCTCACCACCGACACAACCTGCAAATTATTGGGGATAAAAAGAATCTCTGGCAAAGTGCAATAAAAAACATAAAATACTAAAAGAAGCAGTCATAGACCACTACAGCACAGAAACAGGCTCTTTGGCCCATTTAGTCTGTGCCAGCCTGCTATGCTGCCTAGACTCATTAAGTCACACCCAGTCTATACTCCTCCCATCCATGCACTTATCTACATTTCTCTTGAATGTTGCAATCAAACCCGCATCCAACACTTCCGTTGGCAGCTTGTTCCACACTCGCACCACCTTCTAAGTGAAGAAGTTCCCCATTGGTTTCCTCTTAAATATATCACCTTTCACCCTTAAACCATGACCTCTAGTTCCAGGCTCACCCAGCCTTAATGGAAAAAGCATGCTTGCATTAACCTTATCTATACACCTCATAATGTCTCCATAATAAGATTTGATAGGGGTCATTAAGCTCTATGGCCAGGGAAGTGATAAACCCCTGCTGTTGGAGTGTTCGTGGTAACTTATTTTTTATTCCTTCTATTTCTCTTCTAATAATTTTATATGTGCACCTGTAATGCTACTGTGACATTGGAATTTCCTTTGGAATCAATAAAGTATCTATCTAAATCTTTCTTCATTCTCCTTTGTTAATCCATAAGATTTAGGAGCAGGATTAGGCCATTCGACCCATCGAGTCTGCTCCATCATTCCATCATGGCTGATTTATTATCCCTCTCAACTGCAGTCTCCAGCCTTCTCCCTGTAACCTTTGACTCCCTGACTAATCAAGAACCTATCAACCTCAGCTCTAAACACACACAAATGACTTGGCCTCCACAGCCATCTGTGGCAATGAATTCCACAGCTACACCACCCTCTGGCTAAAGAAATTCCTCCTCATCTCTGTTTGAAAGCGACACCTTTCTATTCTGAGACTGTGCTGTAGAGACAAAGCCAAAAGAACAATGGCCTATGTGTAACTGTTATTCAAATTGGTCTGAAAAAAATGTTTGTCATAACAAATAATGATAAAACTATTCTTCTGAACTATACTCTTCATGAACCCTCTGGATTAAACAAGTTATTTTTTGGCAACTCACTCATGTAAACCCATGACATGTACTCTTGTACATACGTACAATTAGTACTTTAAACCATTATCCTCAGTTTTGACAAAATCACGAATCTGCAGATGGTAGAAAACTGAAAGAGAGTAGAAAATGTTGGCAACAGTCAGATCAGTCAGAGTGTGTTGGAGAAAAACTTAGTGCGAATGTATAAGACTAGATGGCACAGCCTCAGAATAGATGAATGTCCCTTTAAATTAGAGACACCCCTCCCATTCAAGACAAGTCAAGTTTATTGTCATTTTGACCATACACTGCTGGTATAATACACAGTAAAAACAAAACAACTTTCCTCCAGGACCCTGGTGCTACATGAAACAACACAAAACTACACTAGACTATGAGAGACAGCACAAGGCTGCACTAGACTATGTAAAACAACATAAAAACTACACTAGACTACAGACCTGCAGGGCAGTACAATAATTAATAAACATGTCAATAGGCACAGTCGAGGACAAATTACAATATAATAATAAATGATGTAGATGTCTGTCCAGATTCTGGGTATTGAGGAGTCTGATGGCTTGGGGGAAGAAACTGTTGCACAGTCTGGTCGTGAGAGCCCGAATGCTTCGGTGCCTTTTGCCAGATGGCAGGAGGGAGAAGAGTTTGTATGAGGGGTGCGTGGGGTCCTTCATAATGCTGTTTGCTTTGCGGGTGCAGCGTGTGGTGTAAATGTCTGTAATAGCGGGAAGAGAGACTCCCATTCATGTACTTGTCCAAATTACTCTTCAATGTTGCAGTCCAGCCTGCAACCACCACTTCCGCTGACAGCTCACTCCAGCAAACATTTCAGAATTAACATTGTGGCTAGCACAATGCTTTGAAGTACCAGGGACCTGGGTTCCTTTCCCGCTGCTGTCTGTAAGGAGTTTGTATGTTCCTCTCTGTGACTATGTGGCTTTCCTCCAGGTGCTCTGGTTTCCTCCCACAGTCCAAAGACATCTATATTAGTAGGGTAATTGTTGATTGTAAATTGCCCTGCAATTAGGCCAATGTTAAATAGGGGGGGTTGCTGGGTGGCAACTTGGGCCGGCTCCCCCACCGGACTTAGTCTGGTGAGGAGGGTGTGAGGACACCCAGCAGGACTAAAAAAAAACAAGACCTGACAAAGGGCAGATGAGCTCCTTGTGAGCCAACGGCCATCTTCCGTGGAAGAGATTAAAGCCTCACTACGTATCTACGAATCGTATGCTATGCACCTAGTTAGAAGAGACATGATGAACTTGGGCGCTGCACCGTGTGCCTGGACCTGCCCAAGGCCTCCGGCTAAGGAAGGGCCGAGCTCGAAGAAGCGGACGTGGCTGGAGGCCGACATGGCCTTGGGCTCAAGTTCGGCGGGGTGGCGGCAGGCGGTGCCGAAGCGGCCAGCGAGAACAAACTGGAGGAGAGGCTGTACTTGGTGCTGTCACAAGATCGAAGAAGATGGAGGTGCATAGCTGCCAACCCTGGATTCGGGATGACACCCACTGACTGACTGACTGACTGGATGGCACAGCTCACTGGGCAAGAAGAGCTTGTTCCGCAATGTACAGCTAAGTTAATAAATGCTTTGGAAAATGCTTTTCATGATTACAAATAACAGACATGGTGAAACTGTAACATTTTTTGGCAAACAACTTGAAGTGGACAAAGGTGATTTCCTTCTGCCTTTTACAGGAGGAAATATTAGCCACAAAGCAACAGCAGCCCTACGTCCGGTCGTACACATCTGCCCGCATCCAGGCCTACACATCTGCCCGCATCCAGGCCTACACATCCGCCTACATCCAGGCCTACACATCTCCCTACATCCAGGCCTACACATCCGCCTACATCCAGGCCTACACATCTGCCCGCATCCAGGCCTACACATCCGCCTACACATCCGCCTACATCCAGGCCTACACATCTGCCCGCATCCAGGCCTACACATCCGCCTACATCCAGGCCTACACATCCGCCTACATCCAGGCCTACACATCTGCCCGCATCCAGGCCTACACATCTGCCTACATCCAGGCCTACACATCTGCCCGCATCCAGGCCTACACATCCGCCTACATCCAGGCCTACACATCTGCCTACATCCAGGCCTACGCATCTGCCTACATCCAGGCCTACACAAAAGGCTGAAGTACAAGTGTGGGAGTCTTTAGATCTCACAGCACCAGGTTCAGCAACAGTTATTACCCTTCAACCATTGAGGGCTGCTGGGCAACCTGGCTGGAAGGGCCAGAATGGCCTACTCCATGCTGTATCTCAATAAATAAATTTTAAAAAGGATTTTTCGTGCGTTGAAAAATCCAGAAAAGTGCATCTGGGAACTGAGGGAGCAGCAGCAGCTGAAGCGCCAAAATCACCTCATCCAGCGACGATCGCTCACACCTTTCATCACTAAGCTTACAGTGTAATAACGGAGCAGTAAATGACGAATTAGCAGTTATCACCAGCTTGTCATGTGGATGGATTCATTTATTTATCACACGTATATCGAAACATACAGTGGAATGCATCGTTTGCGTAACAACCAACATAACCTAAGGATGTGCTAGAGCCGCTCACACGTGTCACCACACATTCTGGCACCAGCATACGATGGCCACAACCAGCTAACCTTAACCTAACCCTCCCCTCCCACATTCACTGTATTTGCCATACAGGACTGTGCAAAAGAATTAGGCACACATACACAGTATGTGGATAGGGGGCCTAAGACTTCTGCACAGTACTGTATTTGTTAACGTGGAGCTGAGAGTGAGTTTGTAAATCTGGTGGGAGCAAAGGATTGGGAATGCTGAGGGTGGAGCGCAGCGGGAGGGGTGTGGGACAGGTGGCAAAGGAGGAGTGCTGGAGTGGAGAATGCCGTGGTACAGGCCCAAACCAGCCCTGAGGCGCTAGGCAGGATTATTTGATTCTAAACAAATTGGTTTATTGATCATTGCAGAATGTCCCTCTTCTCTCCCTTTCCATTTTCTCAAGCATGATTCTCCTGTCCCTGCTGCCTTCCCACTCAGCCCACAATAGAGACCCGTATCAGAATCAGGTTTATCATCACCCACGTGTCATAAAAACTAGTTTTTGTTTTTTGCGGCAGGAGTACAGTGCAATACATAAACTTATTCAGTACTGTGCAAAAGTTGTATGCACCCTAACTATAAATGCCTAAGACTGTTGCACTGTGCTATATGTACAGTACATGGAAAATAAAGTGAAATGTGCTGTTATGTTAGCAGCCAACATGCCCAAGGATGTGCTGGGCGTAGTCCACAAGTGTCACTATGCACTCCATGCCCTGCACGTTTGCAGAATACACAAGCAATAACAACAACAGGACAACAGCAACAAAACAAAGCCCTTTACCTCACTCCAATGCTCCCTCTAAGGTGTGCGCACACACACATTTTTCACTACTAGTGCACAAAGGCATTTAAACTGTGCACAGAAGGTTGTCACCCTCTACCTTGTTGGCATGTTGAGTTTATTTCACCACCACACACAATCACATTCCCTTTCCAGGTTTCTGACGTGGATGGTGTCGACAACGTGGAGTTTATGATGATTAGTCTGCAGATTTTAGAACTGGCTTATTTATACTGTTTTTATTGAAGAAATTATTCAGTGTCACTGAGCAAAGAATCTGCACAGCACAAGATTTTTGCACATACTGGTCATTACAAATGAGAGGGAACATTGCCTCCTGCCCTCTCACGCACACACACAGCTGGTCCTCTAACTCCAGGACAGGCCGCTTCTCAGCCTCCAGTGAACGTGTGGACCTGTAGACAATGGACCTTTGGGCCTTTGACACTTTGCCTTCCTCCCCGCCCCCCCCCACTGACCCAGAGGATTTGACAAGTTTGGTGAGCTATTCACAACTGTTTTCCTCTCATCAAAAGCTTATCCCAAGAGCAAAGATCCTTGGTCCATAGGTAGGACCTCAAGACAATGAGCACGGAGCAACCGTTGCTGTGAACACAGATGATGAAATTCAGCTGCAGATAAATAAATGCCATAAGTGATGAGGACCCAGTCCAAAATTAAAGATTCCACAGCTGCTGCAATAAAGGGAAACAGTAGCACTTTTAAGTTTAATTATTATTCAACCATACACAAATATAGCCAAGATAGTGCTCCTTTGAGGCCAAGGTGCAAAACGCATCACCAACAGCACACAGCAAATAGCACACTGCACAAATAGCACTTGTGGTTATGAATTCAGAAAAACACATAGTCACAAAGAAGTTACAGAGACACATCCATCATTAGGACCCCCACCACTCAGGCCACGCCCTGTTCTGATTGCTACCATCAGGATAGAGATCACGCGCTTGAAGGCACAGACTCAGTGATTCATAAATATCTTCTTACCCTCTCTTATCAGATTCCTGAGTGGACATTGAACCTCTCCCTTGTTGGCGTATATATATAATTCACTTCTTTTCTCTATTATTATATATTGCATCGTACAGCTGCTGCAAAGACAACAAATTTCATGACATATATGCCAGTGACATTAAACCTGATTCTGATTCTGAAGTAATATACCCCAAATAGTCCTTGCATGGCATGGCTGTAGGTTGTCCTGGTCCTGCTTGTTCTTCCACTCTGTGAACACTGGAGGGCAGCGCCAAGGGAACGCTGGATAGTTCAGCAGCCTGTACTCATGAAGGAATGATATCCAAGATCTTCAGTACAGTTTGAATGAAGCATCAACATTCAAGATTCAAATTTTTTTTATCATATGTTCATCATTACGCACTGTGAAATACGTTGTTTGCGTTAACGACCAACACATCCTAAGGATGTGCTGCGGGTAGCCCTCAATCATTACCACACATTCTGGAACCACCATAGCACGCTCACTGTGGTGGGCAACAAAACAAGCCCTTTTCCTCTCTCCCACCCACGCACAGTCCTCCAATCCCAGTACAGGCCGTCTTCAGCCTCCAGCAGATTCGGATTCCAACTTGCAGACATTGGGGCCTTCAACCACTCTAGCGGACTCACAGCAATTTGCAGACTCAGGTTCTGTCCAAAGGGCCTTGACTTCCAGATTTCTGATTCGGCCCTCAGGCCTTGATCCACGGCATCCAGCTCCAGGACCCGCCGATCACTGAACACTAGCAGTCAAGCTCCAGACTTGCCAAAGCTGGGATCCCAAATAGTTGGACTTGAACTCCACTCTCAGTAATTTGCGAATTCAGGACCTTGTTCCTCTTATCCACCAGACTCCAGATCCTGCTAACAACTTGCTGATCCTGTGGGGGGTGTGTACTAGCTCTTGTCTGTGCTGGTCTGGCCCAAAATCCAACCATGGACGCCCCACATGGGCATCACAGTTCTCTGAAGACGGAGCAGAGTCTGAGTCTCTGGCTTAATTCTAATTCTCTGCATATCACCATCCCTAAACCCTACCTTGTCCCTTAACTCTCCTCTCTGTTCCCAAAACCATCCCTTCAAGCCAAAAAAAAACTAAATCTAAGCCACGACTTCGACAGAGACGGGAGCTTTGTGCCACCTTGGAAAGTTATTTCACGATGACATTCTACTCACTGTCTCCTCAAGAGGGCTGAAGTACACCTGAAGTTGAATGAAGACTACTAATGGTATAATATTCAACTAACAGGGCCAGCCAGTGGCACAGTGGCATCTGCGCCAGACTTCGAGACGAGTGGCCCGGGGTTTGAACCTGACCGGCTCCTTGCACGCTTTCCATCCCTGCTAGGTTGAGCAGCAAGTTACAAACTCGGCTTCTTAAAAAACAGATTGAGTGCTAAAGAAATGGCAGGATTGCCGACTGATGCGCTACAAAGCGTGGAAAGGAACAACAATTCGATTAAAGACCATTTTGGTTTTAATTTTACGTCATCAGAGATATATCCTACATCAGACAACAGACTGCATCTGCGGACTACCGTAGAGCAGGCTCTGACAAAAAGAACGTTCAGTTGGCTATCATTTCCCTGCCTCACTTTAATTCAGAGCAATTAATGTAAACAATGTTCTAACATACTGAAAATGATAAACTATGTCACCCAATTGCCATGGTGCTGGCAGCAATGATTTCCATTTTCACATTAATATGTTCAGTATTCTTGGACAAAACCAGCCTCTGGTGGCACGATCATTCCTAATTGCTAATAAAAACAGCACATTTAATGCCTTATCAAGAGGAAATTTGATGAATGTCATCTAATTGGTTATTCAAAGATTTCTGTTAAGGATGCTTTATACTTATTGTTGGACAACAGATGCTCAATTTAATACCTATGATTAAGAACAACAGCAAAAAAAAAATGCCAATTTATCTTTTCAATTTCATAATATATTAGGTGTTCTAAAATATGTTGCAAAATTTGTTTAATTCCTGTCTGGGAAGAATTCAAAGCAAGGTCTGAAAGGTAAGAGACAGTATAGCAAACTGCTCGGGCTCTAATTAATTAATTAATTTAGAGATGCAGAGCGGAATCGGCCTTTCTGCACCTTGGTGCCACCCTGCCCAGCAACCCCCGATTTTAAACCTAGCCTAATCACAGGACAATTTAAATGACCAATTAACCTACTGACTGGTACGTCTTTGGACTGTGTGAGGAAACCAGAGCCCCCACACAGCAAGATCGAACAAACACCTTACAGACGGTGCTAGAACTGGACTCTGAACTCCGATGTCCCACGCTGTAATAGTGCCACTATCCTGGCACGGCGGTTAGCGTGAAATCTTGTTAATTATTTAATATTAATTTCTCTGCATATTTCCACATACGACTTTGGAGGACAAGCGATGGGTGTATTTAAAGTGAAGGTTGATAGGTTCTTAACCAGAAAGGCTGTCAAAGGTAATGGGGAGAAGGTTATGGGGTTGAGAGGGATAATAAATCAGCCATGATAGAATGGCAGAATAGAGTTGATGGACTGAATGGCCTAATTTAACTCCTAAGTTCCTGGGTGTCAATATCTTTGAAGATCTATCCTGGGGCTAACATATTGATACAGTTACAAAGCAGGTATGACAGCAGCTATATATCATTAGGAGTGTGAAGATATTTAGTATTTCACCAAAGATATTTTGCAAATTCTTACAGGTGTACCGTGGAGAGCATTCTAACTGGCTGTATCACTATTTAGTATGGACGGCCACTACACAGAATTGAAATAAACCGTAGAAAGTTGTAAACTCAGTCATCATGGGCACGAGCCTCCCCATCACCCAGGACATGCCCTCTTCTCATTGCTGCTATCAGGGAGAAGGTACAGGAGCCTGAAGGCACACACTCATTGCTTCAGGAACAGCTTCTTCCCTGTATCGCTTGATTTCTGAATTGACAATTAACTCATGAATGCTACCTCACTACTTTTTTCTCTTTTTGTGCTATTTATTTAATTTAACTTAAAAAAATATATATACACATACAGGTCGACCTTCACTAATCCGGCACCATTGGGACCTGAGGAGTGCCAGATTACAGAAGGATCACAATAAGCATAATCAGTGCCGGATTATCAGAGGAACTGGATTACAGGTAGTCGGATTAGTGAAGGTCGACCTGTATATATATGTATGTGTGTGTGTATATATATATATATATATATATATTTGTGGTTGTTTTGTTGTTCGTCCTTCGTAGTCGAAGATGACCATGGCTTCAAAGTCAAATGGGAGATTGGTGGCTGTGGGTCCGGAGGTGACTGATGAGGTCAATCCGGGCCCTGAAGGCTCGCCCACATGTGGGACACAAGTGGGTGGGTGCTGTCGTGGCAGTGGATGCTGCTCGGGCCTTGCGCATAGCACGCTTTTGTTGCACTTCGATGATGCACCTGACTTCAGCTGCACGGGCTCCTGTGGTGATCTTGCTGCGCCAAGCTGGACGGTCGAGGGCAAGCGTCTCCCACGTGTTGATGTCGACACCCAGGCCTTTGAGGGACGCTTTCAGGCAGTTTTTGTAATGTTTCTTCTGCCCCCCGACTGAGTGCTTGCCCTGACACAGTTCTCCGTACAGCAGCTGCTTAGGCAATCGGCTGTCTGGCATTCTGACCACATGTCCAGCCCACTGGCTTGGGCTTTCAGCAGGAAGGTGTAGATGCTGCAGAGCCCAGCTCGTTCCAGGATCTCCGTGTCGGGGACTTTGTCCTGCCACCTGATGTGGAGGAGTCTGCGGAGACAGCTCAGGTGAAAATGGTTGAACTGTTTGGCATGTCTGCCGTAGACAGTCCAGGTCTCGCTGTCGTAAAGGAGGGTGGTAAGGACCACTGCACAGTAGACCTTCAGCTTGGTGGTAAGGCTGAGTCCTCTCCGCTCCCAGACGGTCTCACGGAGTCTCCCAAAGGCGGCGCTGGCTTTGGCAATCCTGTTGTTGACCTCAGCGTCTATGTTCACTGCGCGAGAGAGTATGCTGCCCAGGTAGGTGAAATTGTCGGCTGCCTGGAGGTTCTGGCCCTTCACCGTGATGTGCGGCTCCTGGTATGGCTTTCCTGGGGCAGGCTGGTACATAACTTCGGTCTTTTTGGTGCTGATAGTGAGACCGAAGTTGTTGCAGGCTTGTGAGAAGCAATCCATTTCACGCTGCATCTCCTGCTCTGTGCTGGCGTTGAGTGCGCAGTCATCAGCAAACAAGAAGTCTCTGATGACAGTCTCTCGCACCTTTGTAACTGCCTGCAGGCGCCTAAGGTTGAACAACCTGCTGTCAGTCCTGTATCTGACGTGGATTCCTTCTTCGTAGTTACGGAAGGCACCTGTCAGCATGGCAGAGAATACCATACTGAACAGAGTCGGGGCAAGAACGCAGCCTTGTTTGACGCCATTTGTCACTGGGAAGGCCTCCGACTCGTCGCCGTCATCCAGAACTTTCACCATCATACCGTCGTGGAACTGCCGCATGATTGTGATGAACTTGCTGGGACAGCCAAACTTCTCCATGATCTTCCACAAGCCTTCTCTGCTGACCGTATCAAAAGCCTTGGTTAGATCGACAAAGGTCACGAAGAGGTCGCTGTGTTGCTCCTGGCATTTTTCCTGGAGTTGGCGCGCAGCAAAAATCATGTCCGCGGTCCCACGTTCAGCGCGGAAGCCGCACTGGCTTTCTGGGAGCAGACCTTGCTCAAGATGTTGGAGAAGGCAGTTGAGCAGGACGTGGGCCAGAATCTTCCCCGCAATGGACAAGAGGGAGATGCCTCGGTGGTTGTCGCAAGACTGGCGGTTGCCTTTCCTCTTGTAGATGTGGACTATGCTGGCATCTTTCAGCTGTTGCGGGACCTGTCCCGTTTTCCACATGGACTGGAAGAGTACAGTCAGCTTTTGCATCATGACAGGGCCTCCTGCTTTGTATACCTCAGCAGGGGTTGCACCGGGTCCTGGTGCTTTGCCACAGGAGAGTTGCCTCACTGCCTTCCTGACTTCATCTACTGTGGGGAGGGTGTCGAGGTTCTTGTGATCTCTACCTGGGGCAGGCGGGCAATGGCCTCGTCGTTGATGTCGGCAGGGCGGTTAAGGACGTTGTTAAAGTGCTCAGCCCACTGATCCAGAATCTGCTTCTTCTCTGTCAGCAGCTGCATCTCATCTGCGTTGAGGAGGGGTGAGGTGTCGGAGGACTGGGGTCCGTATACAGCCTTAAGCGCATCATAGAAGCGCTTTATGTCGTGGCTGTCTGCATAGCCCTGGATTTCATCGGCCTTCTTGCTGAACCAGCTGTCCTGCATCTCGCGAAGTTTTTTCTGCACCTTTCTTCTTGCGTTGGTAAAGGCATCTTTCTTGGCTAGTGACGTGGGGTCGTTCTGATGCGCTTTGTAATGTTGATGTTTCTCCGTTAGTAGTGCCTGTATTTCTTCATCATTCTCATCAAACCAGTCTTGGTTTCTTCAGGTTGCTGGTCCGAGATGTTCGAGGGCAGTAGTGTAGACAGTGTCTCTGAAGGCCGTCTACTGTTCCTCAACGCTGGTCCCGTCTTCCTGTGGTGTGTCTGGCAGCCTGCCTTCAAGGTCATTGACGAGTTCTTCTGCAACCCTGCTGCTTTTCAGCTTGGAGACATTCAACCTCTTTGCAGTCTTCTGCCCTTGGGGTCTTCTCATGGGCAGAATGCGAAGCCTGAACTTGGACACAATGAGGCGGTGGTCGGTCCAGCAATCGGCATCACACATGGCTCTCGTCGCCCTGACATCCATCCTGTCCCTCTTCCTGGTGATGATGTAGTCAATCAGATGCCAGTGCTTCGAGCGTGGGTGCATCCATGACGTCTTCTTACGGGTGGGTAAGCGGAACAGGGTGTTGGTGATGACAAGTTTGTGTGTGGCACATGTCTTGAGGAGCAGAAGGCCGTTGCTGTTACACTTGCCAGTGCCGTGTCTTCCAATGATCCCTTCCCATGTTTGGTAGTCTGTCCCTACTCTGGCATTGAAGTCCCCGAGAACGATAAGCTTCTCTGACTGTTGGATTGCTGAGATGAGGGCGTCGAGTTCTTCATAGAACTTGTCTTTAATGTCATCTGGGTTGGTCATGGTGGGAGCATAGGCACTAATCAGCGTAGCACTCTTCTTGTTTGCAAGTGGGAGCTGAAGTGTCATCAGGAAGTCGTTGATGCTCTCTGGGTGCTTGGTGAGTTTACGGACGAGGTTAGAATTGATGGCAAATCCCACGCCTGCTTCTCGTCGTTCGGCGCTGCTGCGACCGCTCCAGAAGAACGTGTATCCACCACTACGTCCTGTCAGCTGGCCCTTGTCTGCTAGGTGCGTTTCGATGAGAGCTGCTATGTCCACGTTGTAGCGAGCTAGCTCTTTTGCAACCAGTGCAGTTCTTCTCTCTGGTCTGTCTGCCTTGATGTTATCTCGCAGAGTTCTCACGTTCCATGTGCCAAGGTTGAGCACCATCACTTTCTTCTGCATTGGGTTTGAAGTCATGACTTGTGCTTGACTTGGATTAAAGTGAGGGAGAGTTGCGCAGGTCGTCAGCCTCACTCTCTTGTCCCGGCCTATCTGGACCCAGTGGCAAGACATAGTCGAGACGGCTGGAGATAGGTCAGGATGCAGTGGATGGCCAGCAGTGTTCTGTGTATCTCACTGTGCCCTCTTAGCGCTCCATGACGCATTGCTGAGAATTGCCTTTCTGCCCGTTGAACCAGTGACGGTTTCTTCCGCGCAGTCCGCCGAATCCAGGCTTCACACGCTAGGTAGACAAGCCCTGAGTGTTGTGGGTCTACGGCAGTTCTTGCGGCGTGCTCGCAAGCCTCCCTACCCATTGTTGGACATCCTCATCCGCCTTTGCAGCCGTTGGGAGATGTCTCCTCTTCCGCCTGCTCCGCCGTTGGGATGATCACCTAGTGGTGTGGTAATGACACCACCCCCTCACTTGTTTTCGCCCGCTAGCTGCTCCACCTTGGCCGGGTCCTGCAGCTGCATATACATATAGTCATAGTCATACTTTTTTGATCCCCGGAGAAATAGATTTTCCTTACAGTTGCACCATAAATAATAAATAGTAATAGAAATAGTAAATAGTAATAGTCATGGAAATAATAAATAGTAATAGAAAAATAGTAATAAATAGTTAAATACTAATATGTAAATTATGCCAGTAAATTATGAAATAAATCCAGGACCAGCCTATTGTCTCAGGGTGTCTGACCCGCCAAGGGAGGAGTTGTAAAGTTTGATGGCCACAGGCAGGAATGACTTCCTATGACACTCTGTGTTGCATCTCGATGGAATGAGTCTCTGGCTGAATGTACTCCTGTGCCCGCCCAGTACATTATGTAGTGGATGGGAGACATTGACCAAGATGGCATGCAACTTGGACAGCATCCTCTTTTCAGACACCACCATCAGAGAGTCCAGTTCCATCCCCACAACATCACTGGCCTTACGAATGAGTTTGTTGATTCTGTTGGTGTCTGCTACCCTCAGCCTGCTGCCCCAGCACACAACAGCAAACAGTATATATATATATACACACACACACACACACACACACACACACACATATACATATACACACTTCTTACTGCGTTTTTCAGTTTTTATTATTACGTATTGCAATATACAGCTACAGTAAAACAATGGACTTCACAATACATACTGGTGATATTAAACCAGATTCTGATTCTAATGTCTTATGGCCTTTGTGTTTGCCACTGTGAGGTATACCCTCAAAGTAGTTTGGTTGTTTTAGTCAACATCAGTGTTTGTGAGTAATTACGAATTTTCCCGCAGCAGTGCTCATTTGGTAAAGGTTGTTTTAAAAGAAGCTCAGATTTATTTTCTTGGTTAATGCTCCTCCCTCTTCAGTCCTTCTTTTTCTCTGTATGTTTTATGTTGCTCTTTCTGAGTTTAACATAAAAACATTAAAAAATAAAAACCGGAGTCCTCCATGCTTGCTCTGACATTCAAAGTTCAAAGTAAATTTATTACCAAAGTACAAATATGTCACCATATACAACCCTGAGTTTCATTTTCTTGTGGGCATACTGAATAAATCCATAATAGAATACAACCATAATAGAATCAATGAAAGACCGCACCAGCTCGGCTGTTCGACCAATGTGCAGACACAACAAACTGCAAGGACAAAAAGAAAGAAGTAGTAATAATAAATAAGTAAGAAATAAATATTGAGAACATGATTCAACCAGTCCCTGACCAACTTTCAACTTCAGCATCACTCATGGTCTGGAGGAACTTTGTTTCACTTGCTTGTATATATGTACAGACAGATGACAATAAACTTGAACTTGGAACATTCCTGCACTAATGCCTTTTAAATTTTGTTAATATACCTGCTTCAACTGCTTCTTTTGGCAGCTCATTGACATATGGACCTCACTCTCATATTCATCAATTCCTTCCATCAGAGAGTTATAAAACATTACCGCATAGAAAGAGGTCCTTCAACCCATCTAGTCTGTGCCAAACTATTATTTTGTCTACTCTCATCACCCTGCACCTGGACCATAGCTATCCAAGTGCCTCCCATCTATATACCTATCCAAATTTATCTAAAATGTTGAAATCATACCCACTTCTGCTGGCAGTTTATTCCACTGTCTAACCACTCTCTGAGTGAAGAAGTTCTCCCTAATGTTCTCCTTCAACATTTTACCTTTCACCCTTAATACACGGTACTTTGAACTTTGAACCCATGAACTCTAGTTCTAGTCTCAACCAACCTCAGTGGAAAAAGCCTGCTTTCATTTTCATTTACCCAGTCTATGCTGCTCAGAATTTTGTTTACCTCTATCAAATCTCCTCTCATTATCCTACGTTCCATGAAATAAAGTCCTAACCTATTCAATCTTTCTCTGGCACTCAGGTCCTTAAGACCCATGGAGATCCTTGCCAATTTTCTCTGCACTCTTCCAATCTATTGACGTCCTTCTTGTAGGAAGGTGACCAAAACTGCACAGAATATTCCAGATGGGGCTTCACATACATTTTATACAACTTCAACATAATATCCCATCCCTGTACTCAATACATGAAGGCCAGTGCTCCAAAAGTTCTCTTTATGAACTTATCTACATGTGACACCACCTTCAAGGAATTAATGTCCAAAAACTTGTTGAACTTAGTCCTGACAATACTCAGCGATTAAGACACTGCATCAAGGTACTTTGTCAAGGTTTTACACAAGTTAACAGTACCATGTTCAATATTTTTGCCACATTTTCAACAATTCAGATTATGTTGATCAGGCATGATCAACCCTTTGTAAATTAATGCAAGGAATCACTGAAAAAAGTACATTTTTAAGCTGCCAGATAATCCAGGTAACTATCAGCTTTACAAATTTTGTAACACATGATTAGCTTTATTTTATGATGACGCTTGCTGGCTGCCTAGCACAATTCTTGCTGATTTGAATTGACAGAAACCACAACATTTCACTTTAAGTTTTTATGTATGTGTGAAAATAAAGCTATTTATTCTGTATTTCTCTCCTTCAGTTTCCCTCTCTTTCACTCTCTCTCTCTTAACTTTTTCTTTTTCTCCTTCTCTTCCTTTCTTATTTGTCACATGTACATCAAAACACCAAAACTTACCATGAAGCATGTCATTTGCATCAAGGATAGGCCTGGGGTCGAATATTCAGTTAACAACTAGCTTGCTTTTAATTCTATGTCATCAGAGATACAGCATATCCTACAAGAGTCTACAAACTGCATCTGCAGACCACCATAGAGGAGTGTTCGACATGAAAGAACACTCAATTGGCTATCTTTACACTCAGTCAAAGTATGGGAGGGGGAACGTCAGAGGCAGGTCCTTTACATAGGGAGTGGTGGGTGTGGTTAACACCTTGCCACAGGTGATGGTAGAGGCAGATAAATCAGGGGCATTTAAAATAACTCTTAGATAGGCACATGGATGTCAGAGAAATGGACGGTTATGAGGGACTGATTACATTGGTCTTAGAGTCTGTTAAAGGGTCAGCACAACATTGTTGGCCGAAGGGTCTGTACTGTGCTTTAAAGGTCTATGTCTATGTTCTATAATCTCCAAGGGAGTATTAAATTCTGCTATTTAATGTCCCACTGCCTTCATACCTCTTATTATATCCTTTCATCAATATAATAGGGCACCACAAGAGCATAGTTACCGCAATGCTCTTCCAGCTTTGGAAATTGGAGTTCAATTATGACATCATCTTTAAAAGCTCTGTAGGTTCTCCCCATGAAATGTGTGGGTTGTCTCTGGGTACTCCGGTGTCCTCCCACAGTCCAAAGACCCACTGGTTAGTAGGTTAAATGTTCATTGTAAATTGTCCTGTGATTAGACAAGGGTTATATAGGTGGGCTGCTGGGCGATTAGGCTCATTGGGACAGAGGGCCAGTTCAGACATCCCACCCTGCAAAGACTCATTTCAGGGAGGTAGCACCCCCGCCCCTGCAACCATAACCCACTGCCCCGCCCCGTCGATCTCCAAGGGTGTATGTAATACTTTGTTTAGTGATTTTGTCTGATCTGTAAACCAAGAAGTTGGGTATATTCAATAAAATGTGACATTAACCTATGTACTTATATTATCAAGTTTATTCTATTACAACTTTAAGCAAGTCTACAAGGAGTTTGGCCTCATCGCGTAGGACATCAATAGAGTAGCTCCTTAGCAGCCAGCCAGCTAGTTTAAATAACATTAGCTAAGCTAATGAATGAATGGCACCTGTTAAACTCACCTCAATATGTCTTTCACATTTTAACCCACCATGGGCAATAGAAAAGTCACTGTTGCAAACAGTGCTGCGAGCAACACTGTCATTATTCTTGAGGTCGACTGTAAAGCCTGCCCACAGAGAAAACTGATAGGTCTACTTAGCAGGGGTCCGCAATCGTTTTTGCACCGCAGACCGGTTTAATATTGCCAATATTCTTGCGGACCGGCCGACCGGGGGTGGGGGTGTTAATCACAACCGGAATATAGGTGATAAGTCAATCGCATCATAACATTTTAAGTAACGTTTGGATATTAAACACACAGCGTGTATTTTCCCCGTATGAACATATAAAATCATTGCAACACACCAATACCGCTGAATCAGTGGGAGCCCTGGGCTAGTTTCCCTGCAACAAGATGGTCCGATCGAAGGGTGATGGGAGGCAGTGATACTCGAAGGGGGTTCTTTATGTCCAGTCTATTCCGCAATTTAGGTTTCGTTGCATTCATTGCAGAAAACTCTGCTTCACAGAGATCTGTTGGTAATGGACGCAACGTTTTCAGTGCTTCCGTGGCTATCTCAGGATATTCAGCCTTGACTTTGATCCAGAATGCCGGTAGAGATGTTATGTCAAACATACTTTTCAGCCCACCGTCATTTGCAAGCTCGAGGAGCTGATCTTTTTCCCGTGCTGACATGGATGATTCACCAGGGACATTCACAAATGGGTCATGAACCTATTCCTTTGCACATCTTGGGTCACTGATGACCTCGCGTGTGTTAAAATTCAACAGGGCGTGACAGGGAATGAGGAAAGGTGCAGCTGACTCATATTGTTTCCTCGTGGCCCGGTGGTTGGGAACCACTCTTAGCATGAAGAGAGAGATATCAGGGTGCCACTCTCCCTCTCCCTCTCAAAAAAATCTATCTCCGGGATATTGTATATAATTTCCGGGCGTCAGGGAACCACTATCGATATGCGGAAGACTCCCGGAACTTCTGGGAGAGGTGGGATGTCTGCCAGTTCCACACTTCTGCAGACTTTGGTTGTCTGGCTTGCTTCTGTCTTTCCAGCTAATCTCGGTTAGCTTCAATGATGTTGAGATCAGGGCTTTGTGGAAGCCATACCATCTGAGGCCATATAAAAAATATAAGGTGTCTAAGACTTTGCACAGTACTGAAATTTCCCAGTGTTGATAATTGCCATATCACTTTGCAGGACATACTAACTCAGTGGTTTGAAAGTGGGCAAAGACAGAATCATCAGTAAATAGGAAATCAGGGAGGACAGGAGAGAACTAGCCTGTTTCCTCTTGCAAATCATCACGTCATTGTGGACAAAGGGAAGGTAAGCAAGTTTATCCTGAGATGCCATGGGAACTGTTTTGGGAAAAATGTGTGATTCAATTTGCATTAATTATATCATATCAGATTTATTTTTAATTATACAATCATACCATAAGGATAGTGAGGAATTATAATGAAAGCTGTTCTGTACTTGAAAACATTGATGATTGCAATTGCTCACGATTTTTAATCTTTTGTTTTATTTTTTGAAGATAGATTGTGGAAAAGACCCATCCAATGAGCTGCACTGCCCAGCAATGCACCTATTTATCCCAAGCAGGACAATTTACAATGACCAATTAGCCTACTAACTGGTACGTCTTTGGACTGTGGGAGGAAACTGGAGCATCCGGAGGAAACCCATGCGTTTGATGTTTCAGGGCGAGACCCTTCATCAGGACTGGAAGGAAGGAAGAAGAAGCCAGAAGGTGGGAGGGAGGAGGAGTACAAGCTAGAAGGTGATAGATGAAGCCAGGTGGGTGTGGGGGGGGGGATAATGTGAGAAGATGGGAGGTGATAGATGGAAAAGGTAAAGGGCTGGGGAAGAAGGCTGAGTCTGATAGGCGAGGAGAGCGGACCATGGGAGAAAAGGAAGGAGGTGGGGCACCAGGGGAAGGTCATAGGCAGGTGAGGTAAAGATTTCTGAGGATTTATATGGTGTGTACTTCATTGCTGTTTACATGAACCTGACTGAATAGATATTTTATTGGCAGGATGGGCACTGAGTTCTGATTTTGAAGGGCTTGTACTAAGTTTAATGAACAAAGAGAATAAAAATGATATCTGTCGAGAAAGCTGCAGTGGGATAAAAGGTGATTTACTCCAGCTTCGCTGCACCAAATATTGTTCTTCATACTGCCACTGGAGGTAGGAAATGCAGTCAGCTTTTATTCTCGCTCAGTGCTATTCTGCAGAGGGCGTCCCTCACATGTACACTCACCAATCAAAATTGAACACAGACCATTACAGCACAGTACAGTCCCTATGGCCCATGATATTGTGCTGACCTTTTAACCTACTCCAAGTTCAATCTAACCTTTTCTTCTTTCATAGCCCTCCATTTCTCCGACATCCATGTGTTTACTTAAGAGTTTCTTAAATGCCCTTAATGTATCTGCCTCTACCACCACCCCTGGCAAGGCGTTCCACGCACTCACCACTCTCTGTATAAAAAAAATGTCCCTCCAACATGCCCCCTATACTTTACTCCAATCAACAAAAAACTGTGCACTCTTGTATTAACCACTTCTGCCCTGGGAAAAAGTCTCCAGCTGTCCACTCGATCTGTGCCTCTTTATCATTTTGTACACCTCCATCAAGTCACCTCTTATCCTCAAATACTCCAAAGAGAAAAGTCTTCGCTTGCTCAACTTTTCTTCATGCTCTCTAATCCAGGCAGCATCCTGGTAAATCTCCCCTGTACCCTCTCTGAGGGTTCCGCATCCTTCCTATAATGAGGCAACCAGAACTGAACACAATATTCTAAGTGTGGTCTAAACAGGGTTTTAATGAGCTGCAACATTACCTCACAGTTCTTGAACCCAATGCACCCACTCATTAAGGCAAATACACACTGTGACCTATCAACGTGTGCGGCAACATTGAGTGATCTACGCCTCTGTTCCTCCACACTGCTAGGAACCTTGCCATTAACCCTCAGTTCTACCTTCAAATCTGACGTTTCAAAGTGAATCACTTCACACTTCAGATATTCAGAAATAATTTTCCACCCTTGACACAAATTTCTCACCAATTTTTGGTAAATAAGTTGTCAAAAGATTTTTAAAAAAATGTATTTTAAACATCTAAATATGTGGTGTTGGAATTTTCCTCCTAGTAATTACTGGAGTTAGTGGCAGGGACTTCACTCACACTAAAATGTGTAAGTTGGCAATGACAATCTCGTAATACTCAAAACACTCCCATGAAAGGCAGGAAAGGCAACAAGAAACACCACCTGTGGAAAACCAGGGAATGGTGTCACAGATGTTATGGTGGCATCACTAGTAGGCTACTTGATGGATCTACCGTTACATAGCAGAGAAAAAAATCATTTTGGGATTTTTAAAAAACATTTATTTACAGTACTGTGCAAAAGTCTTAGATACATATATATAGCTATGGTGTCTCAGATTTTTGCACAGTATTGTAATAATTCCACACACTTTATGTCAACCTCTACATCAAGAGAATATGTTTTATTATATGTTAAGATTATTTTATGTGCTGTTTGTAATATGGTACTGCGCAGAAATCTTGGGCACATATACAGTATATAGCCAGGGTTTCTAAGACTTTTGCACAGTACTGTAGTAATTTTATGTATTGCACTGTACTGGTGCCACAAAAAAAAATTCTTGACATATGTGAGTGATGATAAACCTGATTCTGATGTGGGTCTCTATTGTGGACTGAGAGTGGGAAGGGGGCAGGGAGGGGGGAATCATGGTTAGGAAAAGGGGAAGGGAGAGAGGAGAGAGCAAGAAGCCCCAGAAAGACATTCTGTAATGATCAATAAACCAAATGTTTGGAAATCAAGTTACCTTGCCTGGTGTCTCAGGGCTGGGCGCATTTACACTCACACCACACCCACCCCTGGCACTCCTGTCTGTCACCTGTCCCACCCTCTCCTGCGGCGCACCACCCTCACCATTCTCAACAGCCTTTGCTCCCACCAGGTTTACAAACTTGCGCTGTGCTCCTCGTTGACAAGTGCAATACTGTGCAAAAGTCTCAGGCATCCCAGCTATAGATATAGGAAATATTATTTATGGATGCCATGGTAACGTAGCGGTTAGTGCGACGCTATTACAGCTCAGGGCATTCCAAAGTTCAGAGTTCAATTCCAGTGCAGTCTGTTTATCCTCCCCGTGGAATGCCCGGGTGCTTTGGTTTCCACCCATATTCCAAAGACATACTGGGTAGGTTCACTGGCCACTGTAAGTCGCCCGTGATTAGGTTTGGGTTAATCGGAGTTGTGAGGTTGCTGAGGTGATGTGGCTTGGAGGGCCGGAAGGGCCTCCTCCGTGCTGTATTGCTAGATACAGTACTGTGCAAAAGTCTTAGGCTCATATCTACAGGTCTTACACCTCGCACTATAAAGTGTTGGGCTAACTGCTACACCAGTGTGCTGCCTATTGTATTAAATGCTAGCATTTATAAATTCTGGGGTAGTCTGCATCCGCCTTGTCAAAGGGGATTTGATTTCCTCTGTGTCTTATGAAACCAATGAACTTTCTGTACTAGAAGAAAATAATTAAAGGGTTATAAACACGAGAGATTCTGCAATGCTGGAAACCCACAGCAACACACACAAAGAGCTGTAGGAACTCAGAAAGCATCTATGGAGAGGAATAAGCAGTCGACGCTTTGGCCGAGATCCTTCATTAGAGAGTTAGACACAAGGGAGACATTAGAGAGTCACAATTGGAGAATGTATCCCTACAAAGGCAATAGTGGAGGCTTGGAAAGACTGTGTTTACTCAGGATCAAAGGAATTGTACTTGGTGTATGAAGAAGTAGAAAATACGAGGTAAGTGAGGGAAAATGATAACCTCCGGGTGCTCTGGTATCCTCCCACGTTCCAAAGACATACAGGTTAGGGTTAGGAAGTTGTGGGTATGCTATGTTGGCACCATACACATGGCAGCAATAGCGTGCTGCCTCCAGTGAATCCTTGGACTGCGCTGGTTGTTGATGCAAATGCTGCATTTCACTATGTTTTGATGCTCGATGTAAGTGTGACAAATAAAGCTAAACTTTATCATTAATCTTCAATGTACTTTGTCAGTGTTTGTATCGTTTTTCATTTAACTGAAGGGGCCATAGACATATATATTTGTCTGGTTGTTTTTTTTCACACATATTCTCATATGTACCTGCATAAGCAACGACTGGGCCTCGAAGCCATGGCGTCACCTGGCCGGTGTCAGAGCAGGTCGACAGATATCGATGAGCTGGGGGGTGGAGGGTGTCTGGACTGTATACATGCATATTCTGCATTGTAATTTACTGATATTCCATATAGGTTTGTTGGCTAATATGTTCGAGGACTGGGCCTCAGGCTGTGGTGTCGCAAGGGGTGGTGGAGGGGGGATGAGGTTTCGGAATTCTTGAATGTGTTCTTGTGTGTGATTGTTGGTAATGTGTTTTAGTGTCCTGACCCCAGAGTAAGGCTGTCTCATTTGGCTGCACTCATTATGGTTGAATGACAACTAAACTTGAATTAAATAATTCTACTGTATGTCATTATTTTCCTGTAAATGCCTGCAAGAAAATGAATCTGAAGGCAGTGTATGGTGACATAAACACCCTTTGATAATAAATTTACTTTGAACTTTGAATTAATCTTTAAAGCTCAGGAGATCAAAGGTGTCTGCACAATATATTGCATAGCTTAAAGAAATGACAGCATATTAAAGTGTAGATTGCGACTCACATCTAAATAAAAGTACCTCCATATGTGCCAGCACAAAGTCTGTGAAGCATTACACTGACACAAGTCAAATACTTGAGCCGTTCAAGACTGAAAACTTAAAGCCGTTTTGAGTACTGCACATCATTCCTGCAGTAAGATTTCAAGAGGAAACCATCTTGTTAAGTGTTCTTGTAGATTTATTGGGAGTTTTGCAAATAAAATAAGAACTTACAGATGGTTAATAAACACAATTAAAAGAAATAAGGGGGGAAATACTTTGAGCTCTTCCAGCATACTTGTCATTCTTGTTAAAGAAACAGCAGCCCTCCCAAGCCTCATGTGAATTGAGTCAGTCTGTGTCGGCTTTCTACATGTTCCCAGGCACCTGCTTTAGTGATGACCTCAGGGCCCCTGTCTCAGCTCAGACTGTCACCCAAACAGCTTTACAAACAACGCACAGCTGTTTCCCATCTCCACTGCAGAAAATCAGAGCGGCTTCAGTTTCATTAGTGACCACCACTCCACAGCTAGGGCTGCCCAATTTTCAACACAGTACTGCTGAAGAACTCAAAGTAAAAAGATGCCCTTTTAATTTCTGTTCAGCGATCAAAGTTCAAAGAAAATGTATTATCAGAGTACGTACGTGTCACCACATACTACCCCTGAGATTCACTCGACCGAGAAGGAGAGAGGAAGGTGGGGGGGGGGGGGGAGAGAGAGAGTGGGAGAGGGAGAGAGAGAGGGATGGTGAGAGAGTGAGAAGGGAAGAGGGGGGGAAGAGACGGAGAAAGAGTGGAAGAGAGGGGGAAAAGGGGAAGAGAGGAAGTGGGAGATTGTAGAGAGTGGAGAGAGCGAGGGAAGGGAAGAGAAAGAGAGGTGAAGAGAGGGAGAGATGTCGTAGAGAGAGATGAAGAAAGGCAGAGCAAGGTTGTAGAGTGAGGCAGAGGGGAAGAGAGTGGGGGAGAGAGAGTGTGATAGAGAGTGAGAGTGAGATAGAGAAGGAGTGAGAGAGAGAGAGAGAGAGAGAGCACGCACAAGGGAAAGGGAGAAACAAAACTGCATGGCCTTTCACATCATTCAGTCCACTATTGTGACTCTATTAAGGAACACCTGATGTCAAACTAAATAGTAAATTAAAGAGGTGTTACTCTGTTTCAGGGACTTTCAAAGTTTGTTCCGTTGTAAATAATAATGCCCAAACACAACTTGGTGATTAAACTGAGGGACCTTGTATCCAAATGGCTTCTACGTTTACCAACCCAGTAGAACTGAACTATTTGTAAGTTACTGGGTTTAATACACCTTGGTAGAACTTCATGAAAAAGCAAAGTCGTAACTCAATACATCCATCCAAATGGCTTCTTCATCCATTACAAACTCTAGTTGAAATAAGGTTTTAATTCCTCTGGGAAATGCACTTTCCTCAAAACTGTGATCAAATGGGATTTATTTTAAAAAAGTTTAAGATACTGGTAAGCAATCTTTACCAGAATATCATCAGTGGGTCACGAACTAGAAAGCTGATAGGTTTGATGGCCTGCCATTGCTGAGTAAACTGAAATGGTCCACCTTGGTAAAATTTATCAGATAGTATGTCCCATTGTAAGTAACACTTCCAGAATAGAACTGGTGATTAAATCGAAGGTCCCAACTCAATATGAAACCTTTCTTTATTTGCATTTAGACTCATGTCGCAAGACAAATTACTGCTTCTGAAGGTTCAAGTGAATGTTGATTTTTGTGGATTAGATCACAGCCAGGTGAGTCATTGGAAGCGTCAAATGATCGGTCAGCTCCGCCTCGAGTTGCAGAGAAAGAACAATCACTTGAAAATGGCAGTGGTTCAGTAAAGAGCATTGTCAGGACGGCAAGAAAACTGAAAACAAAACCCCCAGTACAGGGCAAGAACATTCCTTTTTTAAATAACAATCAAGTAGAAACATAAAAGCCTTGCAGTTTACATTTAATCTACTTATTTTGTAACAATAACGTAACACTGTTTGATGATTCAGAATGAACTGAGCAAAGGAGGAAGAGAAGAGAGAGGGGAGGGATGGAGGGAAGAAGAGAGGGAGAGAAAGAAGAGAGCCAGAGGGGGAGAGAGAGAGAGAGTGTGTGTGTGTGTGTGAGAGAGAGAGAGAGAGAGAGGAAGAGCGAGGGAGAGGGGAGGAGGGAGAGGGGAGGAGAGGGAGAGAAAAAAGAGGCGGTAGGTAAAGAGAGAGGAAGGGGAGAGAGAAAGGGAGAGGGGAGTAAGGAAGGATAGAGAGAGGAGGAGAGAGGAAGAGAGAGGAGGAGGGAGGAAGAGAGAGGAGAGGGGAGAGAGAGAAAGGGGAGGAAGAGAGATGGAGGGGAGAGAATGAGAGAGAGAGAGGGAAGAAAAGGAGAAAGGAGTGAGAGAGAGAAAGAGAGAAAGGGGGAAGAAGGGAGAAAGGGAGAGGGGGAGAGGAAGAGAGAGGAAAAAAACAAACAGGGAAGAGACAAACAAACCAAGACTATACAGCCTGACAACTGTGTCTCTCTACAACATACAACATTCAGTCCACTATTGTGAGTATCTCAAACACCAAGCAACAGTGAAGCAAGCAGTGTTATTAAACATTAACAGCTATCTTAGCACCATGTAATTTATTTCATAAATATGTGCTGGGATCTTCAGAATGAAGATTGTGATGAGAGAGACTGGTTTTACAAAGCAAAATAGGCTCTTTTGTTCTATATTAAAAGCAGACCTCACTGGATTAGGTAGATATTCCACAGCACTGAAACATAAAACATTAAACAAGGGGCACCACGGTAGCGTGGAGGTTAGCATGACGCTATTACAGCTCGGGGTGTTGGAATTTGGAGTTCAATTCCAGCAGCAGCTGTAAGGAGTTTGTACGCTGTCCCCGTGAATCACATGGGTTTCGTCTGGGAGCTGTGGTTTCCTCCCACAATCCAAAAACATACGGGTTGGTAGGCTGATTGGTCACTGTAAATTATCCTGTGATTAGGCTAGGGTTAAATCGGAGGGTTGCTGGGCGATTAGGCTCATTGGGCCAGAAAGGCCTGTTCTGTGCTGTATCTCTAAATAAAAAAAAACACACACACAAAATGCTGGAGGAATTCAGCAGGTCAGGCAGCATCTAAGGAGGGGAATAATCAGTCGACAATTTGGACCGAGACCCTTCATCAGGACTGGAAAGGAGGGGAGGTAGAGGCCAGAATAAGAAATTGAGGGGAAGGGAAGCAGCACAAGCTGCCAGTTGATAGGTGAGAACCAGGTGAGAGGGAAAATAGTGCGTGGAAGACTGGGGATGATGTGACAGGCTAGGTGGTGATAGGAAGTGGTTTATATAGTCTGACTTAAGGTTGGTAGAAAGTAATAAATATAATTAATAAAGGAGTGAGCAGCAGGGCAGCCTAACACTTTGTAGTGGCAATGATCTGGGTTCGATTCCCTCTGCTGTCTGGGTTCCCTCCAGGTGTTCTGGAGGAAACCCAGAGTCCAAAGACGTACGGGTTTTGTAGGTTAATTGGTCACATGGGTATAATTGTACAGCGTGGGCTTTGTTGCTCCTGCTACCATGCCGTATCTCTGAAATGCAATCTAAATCTAATCGAAAATACGTACAAAATATAGGTAAGAAAGCAATGATAATGCCACTAGAGGTGACAGCAGTACTTTTTTTTGGCACGTTTGATGAAAATGTGCAAAGCAGTGAATTATGCTGGTGGACTTAATTAGGTTGTAGCACTGAAGTTGAGAATTATATCTATTGCTTTGTCAAACCTAACCCTGCCATTTGAAGCTAAAACAAACCCCTTAAATTATTTAACAGTGTTGTTGAAGAACATTTGACAGCAGCAGTTCATATTTTGGCTTTCCAGTTCCAACGAAGGGCCTTGGCCCAGAACTCTACTCCCCTCCAGAGAAGCTACCTGACCTGCTAGTTCCTCCAGCATTTTGTGTACGTTGCTCTGAATTGCCAGCATCTGCAGAGTCTCTTGTGTTTATCATTTTTTACTTGTCCAATTTGTTATTTTTCTACCTCTTTCCTGAGGCGGTGCGTAGCCTCAGATTATAGTCTCCAATGAATCACATTCCTAAACGATGATTTTAGAACGTTCCAGCAACTGTGTCACAAAGTCCAGTGGAGTTTGTTCACGGTTATTAAGGGAACATACACAAGCACAGATAACAGCAGGAGGACAGGAATGTGCATACAACTAGAACAGGAAACTAAATCTGAAACTGGGTAAAAACCACTTCCAACATAATAACTATTACTTGTTCTATTTCTCTGAGATTTTTTTTGCAGAACCTCTGATAAATTTGCCAGGACAACATGCAAAAGTGAGAGTTTTTGCTTAAAGGCCAGCAATATCATGAAGGATCTCACCCACCTTCTTTATGGATTATTTCTCCCACTCCCATCAGGGAAGTGGCTACGTAGCATCCACACCAGGACCACCAGACTCAAAAACAGTTAATTTGCCAAGCGGTGAGGCTGATCAACACCTCCACCCACTAACCCAGCCCTCTACAACCCACCACCTCTAAATCCACATCATCCAGCATCACTTTATGAATATACATAACAATTACTTGTACATTGTGTTTTATAGGATTACTTTTAGATTTACATTTATTGTTATGTTTTTGCTGCATTGGATCCGGAGTAACAACCATTTTGTTCTCCTTTACCCTCCTATACTGAAGAATGACAATAAACTATCCCGAATTTTAAAGCCTAAGATAAACCTGATGTGATTCTGGAAGGCAGATTTGTACGTATGGTAGCATCAAAAAGGACAGAGAGTTTGTGCAGAGACTGGAAGTGAAAAATCACTGTTCCGTCACTGTGTCCTGTTTGTTGGCTGAAAGCTCCCAACCACACTATGGCTAGCAAATACATTACTGATGGATTAAACATCAACTGTTTATTCATTTCCACTCGTGTTGCCTGACCTACTCAGTTCCTCCAGTATTTTGTGTATGTTGCTCTGAATTTCCAACATCTGCAGAATCTATAGTATCTTATTGGTGCCTGCTGACTGCTGAAACTCACCAGCTCGCAGGAGAATTTTATTACACTGTGTGAGACTGTTAATTTCCCTTTCGGGGGGAGTAAACAGTTGATGTTTCAGACCCTTCATCAAGGCTTGAAACGTTAAATGTTTATTCCCCTCCATAGATGCTGCCAGACCTGCTGAGTTCCTCCATCATTTTGAATGTGTTGCTCTGGATTTCCAGCATCTGCAGAATTGTGTGTGTGTGTGTGTGTGTGTGTGTGTGTGTGTGTAGGATGAAATGCACTGGTTAAAGAAGAAATCTCATTTTGATAGCATAACGTGGCAATATGTACACAAGACATAAGACCATAAGACACGGGAGCAGAATTAGGCCAATCAGCCCATTGAATCTGCTCCACTATAATAAATTTTGACTGATTTATTATTCCTTTCAACCCCATTCTCCTGCCATCTCTCTGTAACCTTTGACACCCTGACCAATTAAGAACCTGACAACCTCTGCTGTAAATATACCCAATGGCTTGGTCTCCACAGCCGTCTTGGCAATGAATTCCACAGATTCACCACCCTCTGATTAAAGAAATTCCTTCTCAGCTCCATTCTAGATGGACGCCCCTCTATTCGGAGAATGTTAGGATATGTTAATAAATATCAGCTACATAAAGTATATACACAGCTGGGACTGACGCTTGGCTAATAATCATAAGAGCAGAAGATACAGTCGAAAGGCATTGTTTACAATGCAATAAAACAAAAGGGTCTGGGGTATGCAGTGAGGGAGAGGTTCTAACTGCCTGGTCAGCAACATGTGTTTCCCTTGCCAGCCACCCACTGTTACTTTACTGACAAGCATTTGGCTTCATCTTTATGACCTGCTTCAAGCATTCAAATTCCCAAATGTGGAAAAGATTACTCTCCTGCTCCCAGAATTCTTTTTTGAAGTTGATTCCTACCAGCGGGATGGAAACTATCAAGTAACCCAAACTGACTTTAAAGTGACCATGTACAGATGCTTCGCTTTGCAATTAACCAAGAATATTCATTCCGCAAAAAAAAAATTCCTGCAATTTTCACCAGGTATTCCACCCCAAAAAGAAATTCAACGTTCGGTATGCTTCACAGAACGGGCGACCCACGTTTAATTCTTGCCGCTGCTTGTAAGGAGTACGTCCTCCCCATGACTGCGTGGATTTCCTCCGGGTGTTCCAGTTTCCTCCCAGGTTCTGAAGACGTACTGGTTGGTAGGTTAATTGGTCATTGTAATTGTCTTGTGATTAAGAAAGGATTAAATTGTGGGATCGCTCGAAGGACTGGAAGGGTCTATTCTGCATGGTATCTCAATAAATAAATTCTTCTCTCACTTCTTTCTAATCCAAAGAACACCTTGTACCACAAATTATTTTCCTCACAAATTAAAATCAAAATAAATGCTTTGGAAATGGAACTTACACCAGCGATCACACTCCGAAAAAAATCAATGTTCATTCTTCCTCTGGTTTTTATTGTTCCAAGGAACATCTTGAACCAGAATTTAAAATTCCTCTATAAATCCATAAATTAATATCGTGCCACGGTGGTGCAGCAGTTAGCATAGTGCTATTGCAGCTCAGGGTGTCAGAGTTCAGAGTTCAATTGCAACATCATCTGTAGGGAGTTTGTATGTTTCTCCCCATCAAGCGCGTGGGTTTCCTCTGGGTGCTCTGGTTTCCTCCCACAGTCCAAAGATGTACAGAGTAATAGGGTAATTGATTATTGTAAATGGTCCTGTGATTAGACTAATGTTAATTAGATGGGTTGTTGGACAGCACAGCTCATTGGGGCTGAAGGGCCTGTTCCACGTTGTTTCTCTAAATAAAGAAGTAAATGCTTTGGCAAATACTTCTCATGATTACAAACAACAGACATGGTGAAACTACAACATTTTTTGGCAATCAACTTGAAGTGGTCAAAAGCATTTTCTTGTCAAATTCTTTTAGTCTTTTAAAAGCTTTCAAATTTCCTTTACTTCCCGAGAAAGCTAAGGAAATTTGGCCTGTCCCCTAAAATCCTCACTAATTTTTATAGATGCACCGTAGAAAGCATTCTTCTGGGGTGCATCACAACCTGGTATGGAAGTTGTCCTGTCCAAGACCGGAAGAAGCTGCAGAAGATCGTGAACACAGCCCAGCACATCACACAAACCAATCTTCCATCCTTGGACTCACTTTACACCGCACGCTGTCGGAGCAGTGCTGCCAGGATAATCAAGGACATGACCTACCTAGCCAACACACTTTTCATCCCTCTTCCCTCCGGGAGAAGGCTCAGGAGCTTGAAGATTCGTATGGCCAGATTTGGGAACAGCTTCTTTCCAACTGTGGTAAGATTGCTGAACAGATCCTGACCCGAATCTGGGCCATACCCTCCAAATATCTGGACCTGCCTCTCGGTATTTTTGCACTACCTTACTTTCCGTTTTCTATTTATGATTTATAAATTAAATTTTTAATATTTACTATCGATTTTTACTCCAGGGAGCATGAAGAGCAGAATCAAATATCGCTGTGATGATTGTACGCTCTAGTATCAATTGTTTGGCGACAATAAAGTATAAAGTATAAAGGCTAAAATATTTTGGTGAGGGTGTTAAAACACAGGTACCTGAAGGAAACAGATTACTGTGTCAGTCAAGAGGTAGAGCTATAACTTACAGCAATGCTATCCTTATGGACCTTGTTTCTTAAGCCATCTCCTCATAACACCTCACGATGAATTGCAAGTTCAACAGGAAGAAGGACCCCCTTGATATTTACAAGCCTCACCAAGCACTTGCAGGTTAGTTGTTAGAGGAACACTGTTAGATATTGAAGTGTTTTTCTTGATTATTTCAAGGTGCAGATGTCCACTGGGAGTGCTGTGGCAGGTGCTGTCAGGCATTTTCCTGACTTCAAAGCTTCTATACAAAACGCTTGCTTCTAGAAATTGGGTACAATGGTTGGCATTCCCTCAGGATTAAAGTTAGAGCAGGAGAATGATGTATGGCAAGCAAATAAACATATCATCTGTCCACAGGGAATACTTCACAGTTGGGAAGGATACGAGAAGCGTGCACCGTAGCATAGCTATTAATGTGATGCTAATACAGCTTGGGGCGTTGGATTTCGGAGTTCAATCCCAGGGTCCTCTGTAAGGAGTTTGTACGTCCTCCTCATGGAATGCAAGAGTTTCCTCCCATAATTACCATAATTACCTCATGGATACTCAGTAAAATGCAGTTTTGTGGACTAGACACTGGCAAATAAAACTCCTGTTCTGGGCTGATCAGAAAGCCATTGAAAATTGTTTTCTTTTATTAAGTCTCAACCACAGTGGCTTCACTGTGATGCCTACACAGTTCAACCACCTCAAGATCAAGATCCAAGTTGATTTATCACTGTTACATTGAAACATAGAGCGAAATGCATCGTTTGTGTTAACAACCAATACAAGTGTGTGCTGGGGGCAGCCCAAAAGCGTTGCTACACATCCCAGCGCCAACATAGCATACCAACAATGCTCAGCAGAACAAGGCAGAGCACACCAAACAACAACAGCAAAACAAACCCCTTTCCTCCCTCCCAACCACCCACCCACACACATCACAGTCCTCTAACCCCAGGACAGGCCGTCTTTTTTGGCCTCCGGCCTCCAGTGCATGCGGACACATAGACACCGGGCCTTCGACTTTGTCAGGAGAAATAACAGATCTTTGATATCAGATTACACTAATCTTTTTTCCCCGCACAAAAAAACACTTGTTCTTGTAAAACACGCAGGACATTGACTGTGGCTACACCCTAAACATTACTATCAATACTCAAAGCCTGTCCAAGCTGCTGTATATTCTCAAAAGGAAAATCAAGCTGATTGTTGCAAATGCTTCCAAATAAATTACTTCAAACTCCAAAACCTCTATAGAAAATTATGTGAAGTATTTATGAAATATATTAAATGGAAAGGTAAGATAAATGGTATTTACACATCTATGTTTAACTACCAAATTAAAAGCCGCTGAGTACATGCAATGTATTAGCATTTGTAGACGGATAACTTTCAGGCAGGTGTTCACATAGATGCTCACCATTAAAGAATGTCTGTTGGTTGACAGCAGACCTGTCCCATATCCTGATCCCAAGCCACCCATTGGTCCATTGTGTGACGCTCCTATTAAATTCTGCAAATCGCTATGGCTACTGGGCATGGCTGTCGACGGTCCCACGGCGTGGTTCCGCAGGACGTGTATGGCATCGTCTAATCTCTCCAGGCGGTCTTCAATCCGGGTTTGCTAAAAAAAAAATTAAAAATCTGTAATCAAAAGCCACATAAATATTCTCAGTTATTTCACTGATTGAGATTTATGGTTCTTTTAAAGCTTAATAATACTTTAAACTTGTCAGGGCTGATCATAAATGTAATGTACAACAACACACACAAAATGCTGGAGGAGCTAAACAGGTCAGGCAGTATCTATGGATGGAAATACACAGTCAATATTTTAGGCTAAGAAGCTTCAGCAGGACTGATGTTCATAAGTCAATAAATGTAACATAATTAGTTAATATTAATTAAAGAAAAATATTTGTCTAGAAATTTGACTCTGTCATTTTATAAACACCATCTCTCCCACATTTGAATTGGAATTGGGAAATGGCGCGGCGCAGGAAAACAGGTTAGTACCAAATAGATGGGCTGAAGGGCCTGTTTCTGTGCTCTAGTGTTCTGTGACTCTATTCCCAGCATCTGTAAAATCTCTTATGTGTGTAAATGGAACATATGCAGTTCCTACTGATCATAGACAAATATTATATGTGGGTAGCACGGGAGCATACCTTTACCTAATTCTAACCATGACTGTGACATGGGTTCAATTGTGGCTGCTGTCTGTAAAGGGTTTGTACGTTTTTCCTCTGACTGCATGGATCTCCTCTGGGCGCTCCTGTTTCCTCCCACTTTCCAAAGGCACTTGGGTTATTAGGGTAATTGGTCACATGGGTGTATTTGGGCGGTCTGGGCTTGCTGGGGCAGAAGGGCCTTGTTACTGTGCAGTATCTCTAAATAAACAAAGATTTTTATCTGGAAATCTGACCCACTGTTTTCTTCATTTTATGTGGAGATCTCCGATCGAATCACTTCATGCATGCCTTGTCTGCACCCGTTTCCTGTCAAAGTCCTGCCCCACAGGGAGTTGGTGCAGACACCTCTCTGCACAATTCACCCGGATTTCTCTGTCATCTATGGTCTCACTTTCAAGGACTCTACAACTCGTCTTCTTTCTTTCTATCTATCTATTTATATTTGCACAGTTTGTTTTCTTTGGCACAGTGGTTGTTTGTCAATCTTTGTGGTTTTTCACTGATTAATGTACTCATCTGTAATACTGTGAATGTCTGCAAGAAAATGAATTTCTGAGCAGTATATGGTGACATATACCTACTTCCTTCAGAATAAATTTACATTGAATATTAGAATTTACTTTGAACTTTAATACCTTTAAAGATATTACACATCAGATCTGATAGGCTTCTCAGTGGAAACATTCCTTTGCTAATTGCCAATCAGAACACTAAGTCAGCCAATACAACCTGAAAAGCTGCCATCCGATGCATGTCTCAAGCACTCGCAAATTGGGCAGATGAATGAGGGGGGAAAGTCCACTATGAGCATCTGTTGATTAAAGATTAACTTTATTTGTCACATGTATATCAAAACACACAGTGAAATGCATGAAATCAAATTAGTGAGGATCACGACGAGCAGCCCGCAAGTTTCACCATGCTTCTGGTGCCAATACAGCATGCCCATAACTCACTAAGTATGGATTGTGGGAGGAAACCGGAGCACCTGGAGAAGACGCACACAGTCACAGGGAGAATGTGCAATCTCCTTACAGACTGTGGGACCCTGATCTTACAGCTGGCACTAGGCTACCGGCTCACTGCTTAAATATGAAAGTGTATTTCCAGTCCCAATAAAGGGTCTCGGCCCGAAATGTCGACTGTTTATTCCCCACCATAGATGCTGCCTGACCTGCTGAGTTCCTCCAGAATTTGTTTGTGTTGCTCTGGATTTCCAGCATCTGCAGAATCTCTACTGTTTTATAAATAAAAACACCTTCAGTATTCTGATACTTGGATCGCACTGAAATCAGCTGTTCCTCAGTCATATTGCATTCAGCTAATACTTCAAAAATGTCATGATATTGCACCTCAAACAGACAACATTTTCTAAAGATTTACCTTAATTTGGTGGAGTATGGGGGTGTATAGGGTGTCCAGGAAGGGGCAGCACTTTTAGAGAAGGGGGTTGTTGTGTCCATTCCAGGGCCTCTCACTCACCTTCGGTCCCCACCGGACAATCACCTCTCACCTGTGGCTCCAAGTAGCTGTTTGCATGTGACAGCGGCCATACTCCTGTACACCCCTTCGACAGGCGGGCTAAATCAGGTGAAGGTAGCTGGCGGGCCTCAAACCTCGGCGAGACAGGGACATGCCTGTCCTAGCATGGGAAGTCAGCCCTATCGGACTAGATGGATGAGATGAACAGGGAGATCCAACGGTCATGAAGGTGGTTCTGCAACGTTCCATGGAGAGCAAAAGGCATGACAAGGCAGAGAAGAAATCATGGTCCTCCACTGCAATCAAGGAAGACCTCAGCTTGTGACAACTACTCGGACCCCAGGATCCAGACTTCCAAGGTCATGAGAGCGGAACTGTCTCAGTGTGATGGCTTTTCCAATTTAAAAACTCTCCTGCACAGGTCTCCTGTCGATGTTGGACATGGCAGGCAACCAACCACAGAGGTATGAAAGAGCAAAGCACAGATTTACTTATCCCATGAAAAGACTTTTCTAGACACTACCAGATCAAATATGTGAATGGATTAGTGAGTCCAACAATCTTTTGGTTGAACATTAGACAATTTCTTTCATTCATAGACCTACCAAAGAGTGAAGTGGGCCTTCGTAATTAGGAGAGGATGGACCCTGGCCTCCATTTCTAGACCACACAGAGGTACCTGCTAAAAGTAGATAACAGAATTAAAAATTCGGTGTGCGAGATGAAAACAAAAGAGGGGAAATAACTCAACAGACCAATAGTAGATAAGGTTGTTAATAAGGCACATGGTGTGTTGGATTTGCAAGATCTCTGGTGTTTATGATTTGGCCTTCATTAGTTGAGACGACTGAGTTAAAGAGTGGGGAGGTAATGTTGCAGCTCTATAAACCCCTAGTTAGACCACATTTGGAATATTGTGTTCAGTTCGAGATGCCTCATTATAGGAATGACGTGGAAGCTTTAGAAAAGGTGCAGAGGAGATTCACGGGGATGCTGTCAGAATTGGACTGCATGTCCTGTGAGGACAGGCTGAATGAGCTAGGGCTTTTACATCACTAGCAAGTCACCTCTCATCCTCCTTTCTCTTTGGATTTGACAGAGGTGCACCTGATGATACAATAATCTAGAACGGAAAATCCAACAAAAAGTAGTGGAAATGGCCCAGTCCATCTTGTGTAAAGACCTCCCTGTCATTGAGCACATCTACATGGAGCGCTGTTGCAGTAATGCAGCATCTATCGTCAAGGACTCACACCATCAGGTAGTGGTAGGGGCAGATACATTAGGGACTCTTAACTGGGCACATGGATGACAGAAAAGTGAAGTGTTATCTAGGAGGGAAGTGTTAGAATGATGTTAGTAGGTTGAGAGGTCAACCGAACATCAAGGTCAAAATGGCTAGTACTGTGCTGCAATGTTCTGCACCTAATGGCCTCTGTACACCTGCTTGTTAAGGTAAATGTCTAATCAGCTAATCATGTGGCAGCAACTCAATGCATAAAAGCACGCAGGCATGGTCAAGAGGTTCAGTTGTTCAGAAAAAACTACAGAATGGGGAATAAATGTGATCTAAGTGACTTTCACCATAGAATGATTGTTGGTGCCAGATGGGGTGGTTTGAGGATCTTTGAAACTGCTGATCTTCTGGAATCTTCACACACAACAATCTCTAGAGTTTACAGAGAACGGTGAGAAAAACAAAAGGACATCCAGTGAGCTCTGTGGGTGAAAACGCCTCGTTAATGAGAGAGATCAGAGGGGTATGGCCAGACTGGTTTAAACTGACAGTAACAAAAATAACCACGTGTTACAACAGTGGTGTACAGAAGGGCATCTCCGAATGCACAATACATTGATGTGGATGGGCTACAGCAGCAGAAGACCACTAACAAAAATAAATACAACTAGTTTCCACTTCATTAAGTATCTCCAGTACTCAAAACATATGGTCGCCTTGTCTGTAAGGAGGGTGGACTATTTTACCTGTGAGAGTTGGCGGAGATCCAACAGGCGTTGATGGATTGGAAGGGAAACTGGTGTTAGTGTGGTCTGGTGAGTAGATCTATAAAACAAAACCAGAAATTGTTTCATTAACAGAAGAGATTATCACAGTGTACGTACAGTGGTATACAATGACAATGCAGGGAGGCTGTTCTTTTCGAACTATACTGATTATTTGTCATCAACACTATATAAACTGTGGGTCCATTTGTTCTAATGTTGAGATTTTGCATTTCATGCAAATTTTCAGCTGTTTAGCGGTACTTTTCCCAAGTGTGAAAGATGCAAAAATGCAAGTTTTTTTTTAATCCCAGTGCAGTTTATGATATGAAGTCTGAAAAATGGATTTGGTATGGATCACAAAGAGAGCAACTTGCAGTAAGGATGGTGGGAAGTGGGTGTGAGAAGCAGAGGGAAAGATCTCTTACTCTCTTATGCACAGCCGTGCAGATGGTTAGTATGCTATTGTGGGTCAAAGGGCCTCTAAAGTGCTCTATTGTTCTGTGTTCTATGTTCAGAATCAGGTTTAATATCACTGGTATATGTCGTCAAATTTGTTGATTTACGGCAGCATTACATTGCAATACATAATAATAAAAATAAAAAATTACAATAATAAATATATTCATATAAAATTAAATTTAATAAGCAGTGCAAAAACAGAGAGAGAAAAAAAGAAAACAATGGTGAGGTAGTGTACATGGGTTCATTGTCCATTCAGAAATCTGATGGCAGAGGGGAGGAAGCTGTTCCTAAAATGCTGAGTGTCGGTCTTCAGGCTCCTGTAACTCCTCCAATGGTACAGTCAGAATCAGAATCAGAATCATGTTTAATATCACTGACAAATGTGCAATGTGCTGTTTTGCAGCATCAGCACAGTACAATACAAGCTCCTGTACCTCATCCCTGATGGTAGCAACGAGAAGAGGGCATGTCCTGGTGATGGGGTCATGCCTTAATGATGCATGCCGCCTTTCTGAGGCGTCACTGTTTGAAGATGTTCTCGATGCTGAAGATGCTCCACCATAGCTGAATGTTCCCTTTTCCATCCATCAATGGAGTGTGGAATCCATGCACTGATTTTCCAGCTCTGTCCTGAACTATTGCAGCTTTTTGGTTCCTACTTTCTGGATGGTGGGGTGCAGATATGTCTCTAGCAAAGGAAGTTTAAGGCGCTCCTTCCTTCCTCTAGCCTGCAGGCCAGCCTTGGGCCAGGTGAAGCCGTTGCTTAGCGCCCCCGCCCCCCCCCACCAGTCAGAGTCACCTGAAGCCATGGAAGCAGGTAGTGACACCAGGCAGACAATCTCTGAAGAGTATTGATAATGGCCCAGAAAAAGGCAATGGCGAATCATTTCTGCAGAAAAATTTGCCAAGAACAATCGTGGTCATGGAAACATGGAAAGACCATGATTGCCTATGTTACATGACATGGCATACAATGAACAAACTCCCAATTCAATCAGGGCCCTCGTCTCTATTCTATTCCAACTCACTGAGGCCCAGTTTCTCAGACTTCCTTCCAACTTGCTTGGGTCCCAGATCCCAGGCCTCCTTCCAATTCACTCCCAAGGACCAATTTACTGGGCTCACTGGGAAATGTGACACACACTATTCCTCATCAGGGGATCAGCAGTGGAAAAGGAGAGCAGTTTCAAGTTCCTAGGTGTCAACATCCCTGAAGATGTATCCTGGAACCAACATAGAGATCCAATTAAGACCATTAGACCATAAGATATAGGAGCAGAAGTAGGCCATTCAGCCCATCAAGCCTGCTCCACCATTCAATCATGGGCTGATCCAATTCTTCCAGTCATCCCCACTCCCCTGCCTTCTCCCCATACCCTTTGATGCCCTGGCTAATCAAGAACCTATCTATCTTTGTCTTAAATGCACTCAATGACTTGGTCTCCACAGCTGCTCGTGGCAACAAATTCCACAGATTTATCACCCACTGATTAATGTAATTTCTCCACATCTCTGTTCCAAATGAATGTCCTTCAATCCTGAAGTAGTACCCTCTTGTCCTGGACTACCCTACCATGGCAAATAACTTTGCCAGATCTAATCTGTTCAGGCCTTTTAGCATTTGGAATGTTTCTATGAGATCCCCCCTCATTCTCCTGAACTCCAGGGAATACAGCCCAAGAGCTGCCAGACGTTCCTCATACGGTAACCCTTTCACTCCCGGAATTATTCTTGTGAATCTTCTCTGAACCCTCCCCAATGTCAGTATATCCTTTCTAAAACAGGTCTACAGTTTCCTTTCTGCTGCCTCTTAAATAGCGGAGTCACATTTGCAATTTTCCAGTCATCCGGTACAATGCCAGAATCTATCAATTCTTGAAAGATCATTGTTAATGCCTCCCCCTCCGCAATCTCTCCAGCTACTTCCTTCAGAACCCAAGGGTGCATTCCATCAGGTTCAGGAGATTTATCCACCCTCAGAGTTTAAGTTTCCTGAGCACCTTCTCATTCGTAATTTTCACTGCACATACTTCACTTCCCTGACACTCTTGAATGTCCAGTCTACTGCAGGTGTCTTCCACTGTGAAGACGCATTCAGTTCCTCTGCCATCTCTGCGTCTCTCATTACAATATCTCCAGCGTCATTTTCTATCGGTCCTATATCTACTGTCAGCTCTGTATACTTAAAAAAGCTTCTCAGCCGCCAGCTTCCTTTCAAAATACATCTTTTCCTTCCTAATGACCTTCTTAGTTTCCTTCTGAAAGTTTTTAAAAGCTTCCCAATCCTCTAACTTCCCACCGGCTTTGGCTTCCTTGTATGCCCTCTCTTTTGCTTTTACTTTGGCTCTGACTTCACTTGTCAGCCATGTCAGTCCTACTTCCATTCGAAAATTTCTTCTTACTTGGAATATATCTGTCTTGCACTTCCCTCATTTTTCGCAGAAACTCCAGCCATTGCTGCTCTGCTGTCCTTCCTGCAAATGTCCCTTTCCAGTCGACTTCAGCCAGTTCCCCTCTCATGCCATTGTAATTTCCTTTATTCCACTGAAATACTCACACATTGGAATTTAATTTCTCTTTCTCAAATTTCAAAGTGAACTCGATCATATCGTGATCACTGTTCCCTAAAGGTCCCTTAACCGTAAGCTCTCTTATCTCTTCCGGATCATTGCACAACATCCAATCCAGCACAGCCAATCCCCTAGCGGGCTCAGCAACAAGCTGTTCTAAAAAGTCATCCCTTAGACATTCTACAAATTCTCTCTCTTGAGGTCCAGTACTGACCTGGTTTTCCCAATCCACTTCCATGTTAAAATCCCCAACGACTATCATGACATTGTCCTTCTGACATGCCTTTTCTATCTCCTGCTGTAATTTGTAATCCACATCCCGGCTGCTGTTTGGAGGCCTGTATACAACTGCCATTAGGGTCCTTTTACCCTTGCTACTCCTTAACTCAACCCATAGAGACTCTACACTTTCTGATCCTATGTCATTACAAAGGAGTTTGTTTGAGAAGACCTGATATGTCACCAAAGACAGATGGAAATTGCTACAGGTGTACCATGGAGATCAATCTAACTGATTACATCGCACTCTGGTATGGACGGGCCATCACACAGGATCATAAAAAGCAGGGGAAAGTTGCAAACTCAGCCGGCTTCCATCATGGGCACTAGCCCTGCCCCAGCATCAAGTATATCTTCAAAATATGATGTCTCAAGAAGACAGCATCTATTATTAAGGATCCGCATCACCCAAGACATGCCCTCTTCTCATTGCTACCAACACAGAGAGGTACACGAGCCAGAAGACACAAACTCAACATTTTGGGAACAGTTTCTTCCTCTCCGCCATCAGGTTTCTGAATGGACTATAAACCCACGAATACTACCTCACTATTTCTTCTTCTTTATTTTTGCACTACTTAGTTTAATTTTAAGAGACTACTAGACAGGTATATGGAAGAATCTAAGGTGGGGGCTTATATGGGAGGCAGGGTTTGAGGGTCGGCACAAAATTGTGGGCCGAAGGGCCTGTACTGTGCTGTACTATTCTATGTTCTATCTATGTTCTACGTTAATGTAAACTTCTTATTGTCATTTACAGTGTTTTTTATTATGAATTTCAATGTACTGCTGCCACAAAACAACAAACTTTATGACATATGCCCGTGATATTAAACCTAATTCTGATTCTGGATTGTAATAGAACACTGTGTTACACGTAATAAAGATAGATTAAAAACGTGTTGGGATATGGATAGGAGGAGTAATATCTGACTGCAAGTTTGGCATCTCTTTAAATCCTGAGGTGGGCCAAATTATTGGGAGTTTTACTCTATGTAAATATAATAACAGCATTGTGCCAAGGAGTTTCTGGAGCTATCCTTAGAGCAGATAATAACATTAAAAAATTAAATACAAAATCCAGTCAGACAGCCAAGAAGTTTGTATTAAATATGTTACACCCACAAGTAATCATTTATCAGAATCAGAATTAGGTGTTTTATCACCAACATACGTAGGGAAATCTGTTGTTATGTGGCAGAGGTACAGTGCAAGATAAAAAAGTACTATTAGTTACAAAAAATAAATTAATAAGTAATCCAAATGCAGATACCCTGTTTGGTATGGTTCTATTAAATATTTGTAAGTGTTTTGTGGTTCCACTTTTACATGATTACTAGATTTGTACAGATTCCTTAAGGCTGTCATAGCCGGGGGAGTTAATGGGATAAGCTCCCACTAACTATTAAATGCTCCTGTGGATCAAACAGCCTCCGACAACCAAGTCGAGCTCCCGGCCTTCACATGTGCTTTAGCTACTAAGTTCTGTTTCTACTGACAGGAGAAAGGACAAACATGAGTTACTGGCATCTTAGCACCAATCACACTGGGCAGATGGGGTTCATCAGCCATGGCTGGCATCTCATCTAGAAGGAGAACTCTGATCTCAAACTTCTGCTGCCTTGTGGTTATACCCACTCATGGGAAAATTTCAGAGCTGGAGTCTCTAAGGCAGTCCTATGTTGAGTTCAGTGCCAAATTTTAACTCCTGCAACGCTGCTAGTGCCAAACTATGTCAGTCTCTGCCGTACCTTTGGGTTCATCAACTGTGTGGAACAGGAGAGCCTGCTGCATGTGCAACAGCTTGGTCTCCATATTGTACTGCCCTGACTTGCATATAACATAGAGAGCTAGACACAACATCCATGATTGACATGACCAGCGGAGGGCCCCAATCTCAAAATTTGTACCACTGCCTCTAAAGCATTTGTTTCAAGAGAAGCAGAATATACACGCAAGGGTGTAATACTGAGGCTTTATAAGACACTGGTCAGACTGCACTTAGAGTATTGTGAGTAGTTTTGGGCCCCTTATTTATGGATGTGCTGGCATTGAAGAGAGTCCAGAGGACGTTCACGAGAATTATCCCGGAAATGAAAGGGTTAATGTATGCAGAGCATTTGATGGCTCTGGGTCTATCCTCACTGGAATTTAAAAGAATGATGGGGAAAGTGGGGGGGATTTCAGTAAAACCCATTGAATATTGAAAGGACTAGATAGTCAGGACATAGAGAGGATGTTTGCTAAGTGGGGGTGTCTAGACCAGAGGGCACTGCCTCAGAATGGAAGGACGTCCCTTTTGAACAGAGATGAGAAGGAATTTCTTTAGCCAGAGGGTAGCAAATCTACAGAATTCATTGCCATAGGTAGCCATGGAGGCCAAGTCCATAAGACCATAAGACAAAGGAGCAGAAGTAGGCCATTCGGCCCATCGAGTCTGCTCCACCATTTTATCATGAGCTGATCCATTTTATCCTATTAGTCCCACTGCCCCGCCTTCTCACCATAACCTTTGATGCCCTGGCTACTCAGATACCTATCAATCTCTGCTTTAAAGACACCCAATGACTTGGCCTCCACTGCTGCCCGTGGCAACAAATTCCATAGATTCACCACCCTCTGACTAAAAAAATTTTTTCGCATTTCTGTTCTGAAAGGGCGCCCTTCAATCCTGAAGTCATGCCCTCTCGTACTAGACTCCCCCATCATGGGAAACAACTTTGCCACATCCACTCTGTCCATGCCTTTTAACATTCGAAATGTTTCTATGAGGTCTCCCCTCATTCTTCTAAACTCCAAGGAATACAATCCAAGAGCGGACAAACGTTCCTCATATGTTAACCCTCTCATTCCCAGAATCGTTCTAGTGAATCTTCTCTGTACCCTCTCCAACGTCAGCACATCCTTTCTTAAATAAGGAGACCAAAACTGCCCACAGTACTCCAAGTGAGGTCTCACCAGCGCCTTATAGAGCCTCAACATCACATCCCTGCTCCTATACTCTATTCCTCTAGAAATGAATGCCAACATTGCATTCGCCTTCTTCACTACCGACTCAACCTGGAGGTTAACTTTAAGGGAATCCTGTACGAGGACTCCCAAGTCCCGTTGCATCTCAAAACTTTGAATTCTTTCCCCATTTAAATAATAGTCTGCCCGTTTATTTTTTCTGCCAAAGTGCATAAGTCATTGGGTATATTTAAAGAAGAGGTTGATAGTTTTATGATTAATGAGTGTCAAAGGTTATGGGTAGAAAGCAGGAGAATGGGGTTGAGAAGGATATTAAATCAGCCATGATGGAATGGTAGAGCAGACTCGATGGGCCGAATGGTATAATTCTGCTCCTATGTCTCGTGGTCCTACTGGCAACCTTCCCCATCTACTGCTCCCAGCCTCAAGCCATTTAGAAAAGTGAACAACAGTCTCTTCACTTACTGATGCAAGTGCCTTGCCCAGTGCATCACCAGTCTGCGAGCTGCCAGATGATGCTCCTGCTCTGCTCACTAGGAGAGAGGAAAATAACATTACTATTGTGTATTTCATATTTCAGTCAGTATATCTGCCTGTGTGTGTGTATATATATATAAAAGATAGATAGTTTAAGTATTCTTGTTCGATTAAATAATCCATTCTGGGTATGTCACCTGCACACCTCACTTAAAGACGACGTTACACATGTATTCCCGGATTCCTGTCTTCATCTGAGTTTGTTTAACGTTTTGAGCTTACAAAACATAATAGTTACTTCCTGTTGAAAAATGTTCCATCTTTACATTCAATACGTTTGTGGCATACTGCGGGTGATATTGTGTACTTTGATCTATAATGTTAGCAGGCTGACTTTGAGATAGATGGACGACAATGAAGAGAGAAATGAATTGATGATGAATTTCAAACTTATATAAAATTCAAACTTCGTATATTTTACAATTGAAGGTAAATTTATTATCAAGGTATAAATGTCACCATATACTACCTGGAGACTCATTTTCTTGCAGCCACTCATAGCAAATATACAAAACGCAATAGGATCAATGAAAGACCGTATATAGCAAGACAACCAGTATGCAAAAGGCAACAAACTGTACAAATAAAAAAGGTTTTAAAAGACCAAAAATAATAATTAAATAAGCAATAAATATTGAGAACATGAAATGAAGAGTCACTGAAAGTGTATCTATAGGTTGTGGGAATAGTTCAGAGTTGGGGTGAGTGAAGTTATCCCCTCTGGTTCAAGATCATGATGGTTGAGGGGCAATAACTGTTCCTGAACCTGGTGGTGAGAGTCCTGAGTCTCCTGTACCTCCTTCCTGATGGCAGCAGTGAGAAGAGAGCATGGCCTGGATGGTGGGGGTCCCTGATGATGCTTTCCAGCAACAGTGCGCCATATAAATTTGCTCAATGATAGGGAGGGCTTTACTTGAGATGGACTGTGCTGTCTCCAGTAATCTTAGTAGGCATTTCCATTCCAAGAGCTTTCGTATTTCCATACCAGGTAAACTTAGCAATTCTCCCAGACTTGCCCTTCTGAAAGCCTTTTTCCTATTCTAATGGAATTTGGAATATACCAATTAAACAATCTCCCTCAAAAGATAACCAGCAGGTCAGCTTGTTTTGAACTACGCTCGTAAACTATGGATGTCAATACCTAAATGATGCAGACTCAGTTGATACTTTAAATATCAGTTCAAAACCTATTTATTTAACCTTGCTTTTAAATAATGTCTTTTTGTCTTTTTTCATGTTTGCACTTTTATCCCATTGTAAAGTGCTTGGAATGGCATCATCTCTACGAAAAGTACTCTATAAATAAACTTGTTCTTATTATTATATATGTTATAAAATACCAGTGCTTGGAAACAGCTGCTGCCTTCTGTCTAATTTAGTGTTCAAAGCTGGGCAGACAGAATGAGGATAGGTCTCAGCGTGTTTAATTCAGAAAATAAAAGTTTGAGGAAAGACAGGCACTCTTGTGAAGGTTACATGTCAGTCACAAAGAGGACAAAGCGGGAAACAGTTCCCGGTGTACCTATTTACAACAGATGATCAGTTGGAACTTTGAAAACAGATCAGAGGCAAGAAGTTCTTCTACAAAGGGAAGTGGAAAGCTGCTTGGGGGGAAAATGGGTTTGTATGGTAAGCAAACAAGAGAGTAGGATTATAACTGATGGCTTCTATGGAGAACAAGGGTAAAGCTAACGTATCAGTGGACCTGATTCAGGGCACTTATTTCTGGAAATCTGAATCAGAGTTACAAAAGTTAGAATTCTGGGACAACTCAAGCTGAAGTGTGGCAGACTAAGAGAAAATCTAAAAAATATAAAAATAGCACTTTAATGTAAGGACTATATCCTCTGTGTAAGCAATCAAAGACTGATGCTCAGGAAAAGAGTGTAAAGGAAAATTACTTCATTTATGAAGCATGAACCATTTCACAACAAGGATAAGCTGAAGTAAACAGGATTATAGGTAATAATAATAAATATTTGAAGTGAAAGCAAGATGCATGGACAACACAAGCAGAATTCTTTTGGATTTCCCCAGCATGGATAGGCAAATGAAAATGTAAATTTTTTATGTGTCACTTTAATGAAAGAGGTTTAAAATGTTTGGGGACTTGTCTGAGTGAAAATGTGTTTGGGCAATTTAATTCTCTGGAGAGAGAGCAGCCTGTGTCACTCTTGTCACAGTGGTACCATAGTCTGTCAGAGTGAGGTGATGATATTTGTCATGAAGTCTGTAACACTACAGCTTTCTACAGCAAAAAATCTTTCCCACACTCCTTCTTATGAAGACAGTGTACTTTTATTAATAATAATGCTTACACAGTCTTACACGAGCCAAAGTTTTGCCTTCAGACATTACCCAAGAATTAAAAATCTCCTAAATGTAGCCAATGCTTATGGCTTGAACATTACAGTGTTGAAATCCACCAGAATATTTTTCGTCTTCATGACTGATAGTCCATATTCAACTAACAAAAGCAGCAACTTTCCTTATTTATTTTCATTTAGAGACAGTGTGGAACAGGCCCTTCCGGCCCAGTAAGCCGCGTGTTCTAGTAATCCACTGATCTAACCTGAGCCTAATCACAGAACAATTTACAATGACCAATTAACTTACTAACCATAGTCTTTGGACTGTGGGAAGAAACTCTTGGGTCACAGGGAGAATGCACAAGTTCCTTACAGGCAGCACTGGAACAGGACTCCAAACTCCGACAGCCTGTGCTGTCTTATCTTGCACTAAATGGGATACTACTTTGGAGCCACAGAGGATGGACAAAAAAACTTTGCAATCCCATTCTGGATTTCATATCCATTAGAAAAGTTAATTATGTTATATTTTAACAACTCGTACTATTATGTTAATTGAATTCTTAAGATAGTACAATATAAAAGGCGGCTAGTTATCTGACCAAATGTGCATGTTTACTCATTTCCATGGATGCTGGCTTACCTGCTGAGTTCCTTCAACATTTTGTGTGTGTTGCTTAGGTGAATCATGTATTGCTTTGTCCCAGTGTAATAAATTAATTAGCTTTTAATTATTTATTTGGAGATAGAGCACAGAAACATGTCCTTCTGGCCCAATGAGCCCACACTGCCCAATTACACCCATGTGACCAATTCACATACTGCTTTTTCCCAGTGAAATATTTTGGTTAGCGTGAGTCAACTGGGGTAGAAACCACTCAGTATTCATCAAACTACCTAAAAGTAATAATGAAAAGTTATGAATTGCGATCAGCAAAGTTGTTCACTTCAACAATGAGGTATGGATAGAGTAGACAATCAGTATCATTTCTCACGGGGTTGATATGTCGAATACCAGAGGGCATGCATTTAAGGTGATAGGGGACAATTTTAAAGGAGGTGTGAGGGGCAAGTTTTTTTACACAGAGAGCGGTGGGTGACTGGAATGCACTGCCTGGGGTGGTGGTAGAGGCAGATACAATAGCGAGTTCTGTTTAGATAGGCATAGTGAATCTGTGGCATTCAATGCCACAAATGGCTGTAGAAGCTAAGGCTTTGAGTATATTTAAAACAAAGGTGGACAGGTTCTTGGTTAGTCAGGACGTTGAAGTTTACGGGGAGAAGGCACGAGAATGGAATTCAGAGGGATAGTAAGTCAGCCGTGATGGAATGGCAGAGCAGACTCGTTGGACTGAATGGCCTAACTCCACTCCTGTGTCTTATGGTCTTATGGATGTGAGGAAAACGGAAAGATATGGATATTGTGTAGGCAGAAGAGATTAGTTAGCCATGTGATTACTAATTTAATTGGTTCAGCACAATATTGTGGGCCGAAGAGCCTGTTCTTGTGCTGTACTGTTCTACGCTCTATGTCCTAATAACATCAGTTAATGCCCTTCCTCCAAATTACTGACTGGCTCCCTGGAGTTCCGAAAGATGCAATATACTCTTCCCCTCTGTACTCACCCATGATATTGTCTGTTCCATTGGCCGGAGGTGTGCAGGATGAGGCACCATAGTGATTTGTGCCACTGCGGTGGAAACTGGACATCGGTGGGAGACTGGCATTGATGTCCGTTGAGGAGTGTGATGGGTAGTTCTGTGGGAATAAATGAAGAACAAATGATTAATTTACATTTCTGTTCTACATTCAGTACCATCTCGTTTTCAAGTATCACTTTATATATGTGTGTATGTTATAGGTACATTGCACCATTCAACGTGTGTATTTTAGGAAAATACTAACCGATCAGAGCCTTTTAAACTTCACCTTTCACCCTTAACCCATGACCTCTTGTTCTACTCCAGGTTCTTTACTCCATTGCCCATCATCTCTAAAGTGGATATACAATTTCCTTCCTGAAAATTATTACTGAAACTGCCACCACTTTATTGTTGATCTTAACTTGCCGAGTAAACAAAAAAACCATTGTCCCCTCATGTTTTTGGTAATCAAACCCACACCCACCACTTCCACTGGCAGCTCGTTCCACTCTCGCACCACCCTCTGAGTGAAGGAGTTCTCCTTAATTATTTTGCCTTTTACCCTTAACCTATGACCTCTAACTCTAGGTTTACCCAATCTCAGTGGAAAAAAAAACTTGCTTGCATTTACCCTATCTTTATTTATATTAATTTATTTAGAGATACAGCATGGAACAGGCCCTTCCAACCCATGCCACCCAGCAGCCCACCGATATTTTTTTTAAGGCATCCGTTAGTCTGCGAGACCATGGATCTGCGCCTGGAAAGTCTTTGCTCTCCAGGGCGCAGGCCTGGGCAAGGTTGTATGGAAGACCGGCAGTTGCCCATGCTGCAAGTCTTCCCTCTCCATGACACCAATGTTGTCCAAGGGAAGGGCAAGGGTCGATAGAGCTTGGCACTGGTGTCGTCGCAGAGCAATGTGTGATTAAGTGCCTTGCTCAAAGGCACAACATGCTGCCTTGTCTGGGGCTTGAACTCATGACCTTCAGATCACTAGTCCAATGCCTTAACCACTTGGCCACGTGCCCAGCAGCCCACTGGACTAGCCTAGCCTAATCACAGGACAATTTACAATGACTCATAAATCCACTAGTCAGTACATCTTTGGACTGTGGGAGGAAACTAGGGCAACCAAAGGAAACCCACACCCACACGGAAAGAACGTATGAACTTTCTTATGGACAGTACTGGGATTGAACTCTGGACTCCGATGCCCCAAGCTGTAACAGCATTGCACTAACCACTATCCTAACAGGCACCTTATCTCTAAATCTCAAACTTTTGTACAGCTCTATAAAAGCTTCCCTCATTCTTCTATGCTCCAGAGAATAAAGTCCTAACATACAGTAAACAACAGGAATTCTGCAGATGCTGGAAATTCAAGCAACACACACTCTTCCTGCAGTTAGTCCTGACGAAGGGTCTCGGCCTGAAACGTCGACTGCACCTCTTCCTGGAGATGCTGCCTGGCCTGCTGCGTTCACCAGCAACTTTTATGTGTGTTGCCTAACATACAGCATTCATCTTTTCCCTATAACTCAGGTCATTTTTAAACTTTTTATCCTTTATCAAATATGAATGACAATCCTAAGATATAAGTCGAGCATTATCTTAAGCACATTACACACATAAGCTGAAGATATTGGCATCTTCATGAATGCCCTTTACTATGGGAGTCCAGAACACATCCATTAAATAACCTATTGATGGCTCAAAGGATACTGAGATAGGGGTAGTTCAGGGGTTTCCACCCGGGGGTCCATGGACCCCTTGGTTAATGGCAGGGGTGCATGGCGTAAAAAAAGTTGGGAACCTCTGGCTTAGTTCAGTGCCACAGGGATCTGAGCATCATCAAAGTTATCACGGAGAGGTGTTCAATAAAGATTAAAGATTAGTGTTATTTATCACATGCATATTGAACTTTTTTATACATCATCATCATGTGCCATGTCATATGACGTGGACAACCATGGTCTTGACCATGATCGTTCTTGGCAAATTTTTCCGCAGAAATGGTTTGCCATTGCTTTCTTTTGGCCAGTGTCTTTCCAAGACAACTGACCCCAGCCATTATCAATACTCTTTAGGGATTGTCTGCCTGGTGTTGGTGGTCGCATAACCAATAGACAATAGACAATAGGTGCAGGAGTAGGCCATTCGGCCCTTCGAGCCAGCACCGCCATTCACTGTGATCATGGCTGATCATCCACAATCAGTATCCAGTTCCTGCCTTATCCCCATAACCTTTGATTCCACTATCTTTAAGTGCTCTATCCATCTCTTTCTTGAAAGCATCCAGAGACTTGGCCTCCACAACCTTCTGGGGCAGAGCATTCCATATATCCACCACTCTCTGGGTGAAAAAGTTTTTCCACCAGGGTTGTGATATGTACCAGCTGTTCATCCGACCATCCACCACCTGCTCCCATGGCTTCACATGATCCTGATCGGCAGGCTAAGGGTGACCTGCAGGCTAGCGGAGGGGAGTGTTACTCCTCCTTTGGTAGACACATATCTTAATCAAATCTCCCCTTATTCTTCTATGCTCCATGGAATAAAGTCCTAACACATTCAACCTTTTTATATAACTCAGCTTGTCTGAAGCAATCCTCCCACTGGCATATTACTTTATACTTTATTGTCGCCAAACAATTGGTACCAGAACGTACAATCCTCACAGCGATATTTGATTCTGCGCTTCACACTCCCTGGATTACAAATATTAAATATTAAAGATATCAAAAGTAGTTAAAATTAGTAAATATTAAAAATCTAAATTATAAATCATAAATAGAAAACAGAAAAATGGGAAGTAAGGTAGTGCAAAAAAAACCGAGAGGCAGGTCCGGATATTTGCAGGGTTCGGCCCAGATCCAGATCGGGATCCATTCAGCAGTCTTATCACAGTTGGAAAGAAGCTGTTCACAAATCTGGCCGTACGAGTCTTCAAGATCCTGAACCTTCTCCCAGAGGGAAGAGGGACGAAAAGTCTGTTGGCTGGGTGGGTCGTGTCCTTGATTATCCTGGCAGCACTGCTCTGACAGCGTGCGGTGTAAAGTGAGTCCAAGGATGGAAGATTGGTTTGTGTGATGTGCTGCGCCGTGTTCACGATCTTCTGTAGCTTTTTTCGGTCTTGGACAGGACAACTTCCATACCAGGTTGTGATGCACCCTAGAAGAATGCTTTCTATGGTGCATCTATAAAAATTAGTGAGGGTTTTAGGGGACAGGCCAAATTTCTTTAGTTTTCTCAGGACATAAAGGCGCTGGTGGGCCTTCTTGGCAATGAACTCTGCTTGGTTGGACCAAGTCAGGTCATTTGTGATATTGACCCCGAGGAACTTAAAGCTCTCTCCAGTAAGGTGAGACAGTATATATCTTTGTTCCTTGTAATGTCTCACATCGTTCGCAGTTATTCCAGACTGTCAGTGGGGCTGGAAACATGCTGCAGAAGGAACATTAGTATGAAACAAAATAACATCCTGTGTTAAGTCATAGAGTTGCAGAAAAATACAGCACAGAAACAGGCCCTTCAGCCCATCTAGTCCATGCTGAACCATTAAAACTGCCTAGTCCCATCAACCTCCACCCGGATCACAGCCCTCCATACCCCAAACCATCTATGTACCTATCCAAGCTTTTCTTAAATGTTGAAATTGAGCTCGCATACGCCACTTGCGCTGGCAGCTCATTCAACAGTCTCACAACCCTGAGTAAAGAAGTTTCCCCTCATGTTCCCTTAAACATTTCATCTTCCACCCTTAACCCATGACATGCAGTTGTCGTCCCACCCAACCTCAGTGGAAACAGCCTGTTTGCATTTACCCGATCTAGATCCCTCATAATTTTGTATCCCTTTATCTAGGATGTTCGAAGTTCCAAGTTATCTCCACCACACCACCCATCTGCTCACATGACTCATATTATTTGAAGCAATCCTCCCACTAGCACATTACTGTTCCACAGTAAGTGGGATAGAATATACATATTGCCTTTTAATATTTTACATTATTTGGAGGTATTTCAGACTATCAGTGGGGCTGAAACCGTTTTACTGAGGGTCATCAGTGTAAAGCGAAGTAACATCCTGTGTTACTAGGATGTTCGAAGTTCAGACTAAACTTATTATCAAAGTACATTTATGTCACCACATACAACCCTGAGATTCATTTTCTCATGGGCATACACTGTAAATTCAAGAAACACAATAGAGTCACTGACAGACCACCAGCAGCAGGATGGACAAACAACCAACCTACAAAGGACAACAAATTGTGCAAATATAAAAGAGAAAAAAAGTTATAAATATCAGAACATGAGATGAAGGGTCCTTGAAAGTGAGTCCATAGGTTATGGGAACATTTCAGTCGTGGGGTGAGTGAAGTTATCCCCTTTAGTTCAAGAGTCTGATGGTTAAGGGGTAATGATTAATGTGTGGATAATTGATTACGTAAGGAGGTTGTCTGGATTAGAAGGCATGTGCTATATAATGAGAGGCTGGACAAACTTGGGTTGTTTTCTGTGGAGCAGCGGTGGCTGAGGGGAGATCTGATAGAGGTTTATAAGATTACGAGCAGCATAGACAGAGTAGACAGACAGTATCTTTTTCCCAGTGTCTAATACTACAGGGCATGTTTTTAAGGTGACAGGGGGTAATTTCAAAGGAGATGTGAGGAGCAAGTTGTTTACACAGAGTGGTGGGTGCCTGGGGTGGTGGTGAGGTGGATATGTTAGAGACTTTTAAGGCACATGAATGTGAGGAAAATGGAAGGATGTAGACATTGTGAGCCAAAGTTCATGTTCCTGTGCTCTGCAGTTCGATGTTCTATTACAGATATTAATACAGTGATAGATTTCTTTGAATATGTCCTGGAGCAAAAATCCATGTGAACTCCCATTAGTGTCAATTTATTTTCCACTGCAAAAAGTAGCAATAAAAAAAGGTTAAAATGAGTTGAGAAGAAAATTAACAAGTGTTGATGCCAATGGATTAGTCTAACATCTGTGTATAGACTGAAAAAACAGTAATTGTACGGAGCACTGAAAGCAGTGACTCAACTTTCTATTCAAACTGAATTACAAATATTATCTAAAGCAGCACAGCCAAATTCTCTAGGACTTGGTAAAACCCTGAAAATTGGCACCTCTACCATATTAAGACCATAAGACATAGGAGCAAAATTAGGCCATTCGGCCCATTCAATCAGCTTGCCATTCTATCATGGCTGATGTATTATCCCAATCAAGCTCGTTCTCTTGTCTTCTCCCGGTAACGTTTGTCACCCCTGACTATTCAAGAACCTATCAGCCACTGCTTCAAACTTATCCAATGACTTGGCCTCCACAGCCATCTGTGGCAATGAATTCCACAGTTTCACTACCCACTGGCTGAAGAAATTCCTGCTCATCTCTGTTCTAAAGGGACGTTCTGAGGCTGTGTGTCGTCGGTGTCAAATGCGATCAGCAAGCTCACAAGTTTTGCTTCTGGCATCAACATAGCATGCCCACAACTCACTAACCCTAACCATATTTCTTTGGAATGTGGGAGGAAACTGGAGCATCCAGAGGGAAGCCCATGTGGTCAGAAACAAAATGTACAAACTCCTTACAGACAGCAGCGGGTATTGTCCCCCAACTGGTGATGGTTGGTGTTGTAAATTGATGCACTATGCTACCAAGCCACCCTGCTGATTTTTGTACTGCAATACCTTTTCTAAAAATGCAATATCCATTTCTAGTGATTTAAAACAACAACCCTTTGTTATCTGCCAACGATACCATCAGAATCTGCTTGTCCGGAGACCACGCACTCACTATGGCACTATTTGTTGACAGCAAAAGCAATCAGTGAAACATACGGTTTTCTAAGAATGCAACCAATTGGGGTACACTGTACAGTACTGTGTGAAAGTCTTAGGCTCATCTATATAGCTAGGGCACGAAGACTTTTACACAGTGCTGCATTTGTCAATGTCTCCTGGATTTCCAAACTAGTGACGTTTGTTCCTCTTGATGCTCAGTATCATAAGACCATAAGGCACTGGGGCAGAATTAGGCCATTCAATCCATTGAGTCTGCTTGCCATTCTATCATCACTGATTTATTATCCATCTCAACCACACTCCCCAGCCTTCTCCCTGTAACTTTTGACGCCCTGACTATTCAAGAACCTATCAACCAATATCTTAAATACACTTAGTAACTTGGCCTTCATAGCCATCTGTGGCAATGACTTCTGCAGATTCACCACCCTCTGGCTAAAGAAATTTCTCCTCATCTCCGTTCCAAATGGAAGTTCCTCCATTCTGAGGCTGTGCCCTCTGGTCCTAGACTCCCCCACTATAGGAAACATCTTCTCCACATCCAGTCTATCTAGGCTTTTCAATGTTCAAATATGTAAATATTATGCTGATATTATGTTTAGATAGATATTATGTTTGTGTGTAATCTTGACAGTGCATTTAAAAAAACAGAAAATCATTTTACACATTTTAGTTATAACAATGGAGTAACATGTTGTTTTGCCTTTTATTTTTAGAACTCTGAAAATCAATGTACTTCAGTCAAACAGGCCTCTCGTTTGCACTCTTCCATTTGTGTGTGTGTGTGTTTTTAAAACAGTGTGCTCACCAGGCACAAAGCCGAGATTAAAAACACTTTTTTCCATGATAACCAGCCCACCCAGATAGAAGCCCGTGGGCTTACTGTGAAGAGCTGCATTTGATTTACGCAAAAATAAATTAAGCTATTATTTATAAAAAAGCGCAGAGGAAATAAAAATAACAATTTACAGAACTTTTGGATCAATTTTTAATTGAACGCACATTGTTGTAAGTGGCTGTGAGTAGATATTCCCTGGGATCTGTCGAAATATTTATCTTCATTATTTAATCAGTTAAATATACGAAAAGCATTGAAATTTTCTTGTATATACTTTTGAATTCTTTTTTCAGTGAGTAACTTTTGTGAAGGGTGAAGATGCATACTGCAAATTCACGTTAGTGTGAAAAGTAGTATGAGAATCAAGGGGTCAAATCCAGAAACTGGTTAGTAATCACAGGTGTGGGTTTTAAATGTGTTTAGAATGTACCTCGACTGCAATCCAGGGAAGTTTACACTTTTCCATAGATGCTGTCCTGCCTGCTGAGTTCCACCAGTAATTTGTGTGTGTTGCTTTGGATTTCCAGCATCTGCAGATTTTCTTGTGTTTTAAAAATGCAAGATGTGTGTCCATTCATATATAACTTTCTTTAAGCCAGGGGAACCATTGAAGATAAATTTTGGTGAAAGAATCCCATGGATGCAGTACTGTCAAAAGTCTGAGGCAGATATACATACTGTACCAGGGTGCCTAAGACTTTTGCACAGTATTGTAGTAATTTTATGTATTGCACTGTACTGCTGCTGTATAAAAAAAACAAATTTCCTGACATATGTGAGTGACGATAAACCTGATTCTGATACGGGTCTCTATTGTGGATTGAGAGTGGGAAGGGGGACAGGGAGGGGGGAATCATGGTTGGGAAAAGGGGAGGGAGTGGGACGCAGCAGAAAGACATTCTGTAATGATCAATGAACCAATGATTTGGAATTAAATGACCTTGCCTGGTGTCTCAGGGCTGGGTGTGTCTGCACCAGCACCATCTGCCACCTATCCCACACCCCTCCTGTGGTACTCCAACCACAGCATTCCCAAAATCCCTTGCTCCTGCCAGTTTGCTCTTTGTTCCACTTTGACAAATATAGTGCTGTACAAATGTTTTAGGCACCCCAGATCACGCTCGCTCTCTCCCTCTCTCTCTCTCTCTCTCTCTCTCTCTCTCTCTCTCTCTCTCTCTATATATATATATATATATATATATATATATATATATATGTTGTTCGTCCATCGCTGACATCGATGAGGACCTCAACACCATAATGATGGTGTCGAGACTAGCGTGTGATTTGGATTTAAGTGAGGGAGAGTTGCGCAGCGTCAGTCTCACTCTCTCTTCCCAATTCCCATCTGGGTCCAGTGGCAAGACAGAGTCTAGACGGCTGGAGATGGGACTAGGTGCAGTGGATGACCAGGACGTCTTCTGTGTCTTGATATATATATATACACACACACATAAAGTGCCAGCTGTCCAGGTTCAATTCCTGCTGCTATCTGTTAAGAAATTTCAATGTTCATGACCACGTGGGTTTCCTCCGGATGCTCCAGTTTCCTCCCACAGTCTAACAAATGTACAGGTTAGCATTAGTAAGCTGCAGGCGTGCAATACTGGTACAGGAAGTGTGACGACTCTTGCAGGCGGCCCCCAGCACATCCTTTGACTGTGTTGGTTTTTGATGCAAATGACACATTTCACCATATGTTTTGATGTTTCAATGTACATGTAACACATGAAGCTATTCTGATCTTAATCTTATCTATGTGGAGTGTTTGTATTGGGAATGAAGGCTCTTCCATTCTGTATGAGAACACACTAAGGACTTCAGTCACTGATGTGATCTAAAAGTTGGGGGTATGTTACATGAAAAGTCTTCAATGTGTGCAAATAAATTGCTTCTTGTTCTATAAAGAGCTAATTTATTAACTCAGCTGACAGAGCTGGAAACTTGCAAGTTGTATTTGTTCAAAGTTCAAAGTAAACTTATTATCAAAATACATATATGTAAGTACATATATCTCACCATATACAACCCTGAGATTTATTTTCTTGCTGGCATACAGAAATCCATGAAATGCAACTGAATCAATGATAGACTGCATCCAACAGAAAGGACAAACAACCAATGTGCAAACACAAAAGAGAAAAATGATATTAATAAATAAATAAGCAATAAATATCGAGAACATGAGATTAAGAGTCCTTGAAAGTAGGTCCAGATGTCAAATTGTATGGCTATGGGCCAGCAATTTGTCCATGTAACAAAATACTGGAAGAACTCAACAGGTCAGGCAGCAACTACGGAAAGAACAAAGAGTCAATGTTTTGGGCCAACACTGTTCATCAGTTCTTGATGAAAGGTCTCGGCCTAAAATGTGAACTCTTTATTCCTTTCCATAGACGCTCCCTGACCTACTAAGTTCCTTCAGCATTTTGTGTGTGTTATTTTGGACTTCCAGCGCCTGCAGAATTTTTTTCTGCTTAGGAATATTAATGTCTGCGACGCCAAGTCTGAATTTGAGTGTGCTGGCGGCTGAAGGCCAAAGCAGACGGCCTGTCCTGGGGTTAGAAGACTGTAGATGTGTGTGGGTGGTCTCGTTTTCCTGTTGTTGCTTTGTTACTTGCTGTGTTGCTCTACCGAGCACTGTGGGCACGCTACGATGGCGCCGGAATGTGAAATGGCACTTGCGGACTTCCCCCAGTATACCCTTGATTGTGTTGGTTGGACACAAAGGACGCATTTCAATGTATGTTTTGATGTACATCTAATAAACAAATCTGAATCTTGAATCTATTAGTGGCGGGTTGCCAGTCGAGAAGAGGCCTCACTTACCAAACGATCCTGCGGATGCAGACTGCAGTAACTGCTGGACTGCGGAACGTGGGAGGAGTTTACCAGCATGCCTCCGTAACCGGGCTGATTCATTCCACCAGAGGAACTCCACGGATCAGAGTTGTGATGCCCATCTAGGAAGAGAGATTGCCACAGTGACTCCTCCTAAGAAATAAAAGCCCACTAAAATATTTTCAAGCGATCACTTGATTGCAACTATCTGGCTAGCCGTTATTTCAGAACTGTGAGAAGATGTCTTCATCTGTGGATTTCTTCTTGATTTAAAACAAACAGGGGAAATAAAAGGATGATCTTGGCTAAATTATGTTAGAAGTAATAATTTGGTGCAGCAGCATAATTATGCAGTGAAAGGTCAAAGTTGATTCTTCTGATTAATGTTATGTACCCGATAATGTAAGCACTGTAGAAGGAAATGGCGTCAAAGGCAAAGATAATCACAGGACATAGAACAGTACAGCTCCCTCAGCCCACGATGTTGTACCAACCTTTTGACTTATTCCAATATCAATCTAAACATTCCTTCCCGCATAGCCGTCTATTTTTCTTTTATCCATATGCCATATCTAAGAGTCTCTTAAATGTCCCAAATCTCTACCACCAGCTCTGGCAGCGTATTCCGCAGACCTGCAACGAATGTGTAAAAAAAACTTACCTCTGACATCCCACCCTATACTTTTCTCCAATCACAATAAAATTATACTCCCTCGTAATAGCCATTTCTGCTCCAGGAAAATGTCTCTGTCGGTCCACTCAATTTATGCCTCTGATCATCTTGCACACCTCCATCAAGTCACCTCTCATCCTCCTTTGCTCCGTAGAGAAAATCCCTAGCTTGCTCAATCTATCCTCATAAAGCGTGCTCTCTAATCCAGGCAAGATCCTGTCAAATTTCCTCAGCACACTCTCTAAAGCTTCTACATCCTTCCTACCATGAGGCGACTGGAACGGAACACAAAATATCACATATACATAATGACAATAGGGTGCCACATGCAGTGCAAATATCTCTGGTTCCATTCTTTTGTTGGAAAATCAAAAAACCTCCCTAATCCTAATCCTAATCTTTGTACTTCAACATCAACTGCTTCAATCCTCAGCTCCCGAATTCCCTCCCTTAACCTCACTGTCACACAACCCTCTCTCTGCTTGTTGATACATCAAGCCTATCCTTTCTACTGAACTTTCGGTGCCCAGCCACAATACCTTTTGTGCTTTAGCATTGTTTCCTGCAGCCCCTCTGCAGAGCACACTGGACTTTTTCTTTTGTTTCTTTAGGCTACTGGCTCAGAACATCATCAGTTGATTTCCATGAGACAACAGAGCAGAATTGGCCATTCGGCCTACTGAGTCTGGTCTGTCATTCTATCACAGTCAATTTATTTCCCTTCTCAGCCCCATTCCCCTGTCTTCTCCGCATTAACTTTGACAGCCTTACTAGTCAAGAACTTGTCAACCTCTGCTTTAGGGACACCCAATGACTTGGCCTCCACAGCTATCTGCGGCAATGAATTCCACAGATTCACTACCCTCTACCTGAAGAAATTTTGCATCTTTGTTCTAAAGGGACATCCTACTATTCTGAGGCTGTACCCTCTGGTCCTAGACTCTCCAAATACTGGAAGCATCCTCTCAACATCCACTCTGTCTAGGCCTTAAGTTGAGGCTGTGCCCTCTAGTCCCAGACTCTCCCCCTAAGTTCCCTCCATCAATGCTGCCTGACCTGCTGAGTTCCTCCAACATTTTGTGTGGGCGTGTGTGTTACAAAATACAAAATTTTGTTGTCAACTGTTTTTAGGTTTCAATTTTAGCACTGCTGAGTGAGCAAGAGCAGCTAGAAATTACAGACTGCAATATTTGTACTGCGGTGGCTGCATGCTGGTTCAATATAAAAGGATCTTTCGTAACTTGCATTGTAAAATGTCAAGCAAATTCCCTTCCCACGTAAGATAACCTCCAATGGCTAATATTGTTTTCTTTAACCAAAATATTTATTTTTTGAATTTAATTTGGAGATACAACACAGTAGTTGGCCCTTCTGGCCCAATGAGCCCGTGCTGCCCACGTGCACCCATTTACCTGTTAATCTACCAATCCATACGTCCCTGGGTTGTGGGAAGAAACCAGAGCACCCGGAAGAAACCCGTGCAGTTTCTGAGAGAACGTAAAAACTCCTTATAGACAGCGAGCCGAATTTCTTCCCCACTCACAATGTGCTGCGGGCAGTAACCTGCTCCTCCGAACTGCCTTCTGGGCCAGAACTCTATCCCAGTCAGTTGACTCCAAGTGCGGCCATCTTGAGAGGCTGATGGTACTGTGCTGAATGTGGGTTGTTATGCTGAAGAAAAAAAATACTGTACCTTTGGCCAAGTGTCAGCTCGGCCCCTATAGGCAACACCCAAAAACATCCCAGATATATCTAGCCAAATTTATATTAGCATGAGTTTAATGAGCAAAAACACAGAACTGCAGAGGTTCAGAAGTAAGAGTTCCGTGTTTGTTGGTTCATTTCGACTCTCTGTTCTTGGATGAGGGACAAGCACAGGTAGCTGCAGAGTTGGAGAGGGAATGATGACGACACATTTCTCTTATTTCCCAGCTTGCCTCAACATTCCTTCAATTCTAATATGTACAACAAAAACACTTTCTTAATCTGGCTTCTGTCCCCTTTGTTTCCAGTGCTGACGAAGGGTCTCCACCACAGCGTCCACTGTTTATTCCACTCCGTAGATGCTGCCTGTCCTGTGTGTGTTGTTCAAGATTTCCAGCATCTGCAGAATCTCTTGTGTTTCAAAACAGATCCATCATTAAGGACCCTCACCGCCCAGGACATACCCCCTTCTCATTACTACCATCAGGGAGGAGGTACGGGAGGCTGAAGACACACACTCAATGTCAGGAACAGCTTCTTCCCCTTCGCTGTCAGATTTCTGAACGGTCCATGAACACTACCTCAGTAACACAACCTATTTTTTTTTATTTCTTATTGTAATTTCTTGTTCATTTTATGTATTACTCTGTACTGCTGCCACAAAACGAGTTTCAGCACATATGTCAGTGATAATAAACCTGATTCTGGATCAAGTTTTTTTAAAACAAGAATTGCAAGCGATTCGGTTAAGGCACACTCACCTTGCATAAAGAATGAACTAGAAAACGAACTGGTAGGAGGCTTGGAGGAAGAATAACCCGGTGAATCCCTGTTGTAATCGGCGGTGCTTGCTGATGGGGCATACACCTGCAAAAATAAAAAGAAATCAACAATTACCGTTACAAAGGGAATAAAAAGACAAAGCGAGGTTTCTATAACTCAGTACTGGGAAGGGCACTAGCGTTCTTACAAACCAGCTCTTACGTATAATAGGCGTTTCTTGTGATTATAAGGAATGTTGATGAGATCCATATGGGAACAGGACAGAAGATATAGTACACCACTCTGCTCCCCACACTAAATGTGTGTAAGTACTGATCATACAGATGTATCTATTTCATTGCTATAGGACATATTCTTAGTTCAACTTTTCAATTACATTTGGGGCAAGACAGAAAATCGCATCAAATAAAAATACAAGTGTTTGCAAAGTTCTGTGGAAAGAAAGGAGATAGGAAATAATTTCATTTTACAGACAATAAATTAGGTTCTCCAAGATTGGGATCACAGACGCTGTTTAAAGGATTGAAAGTAAAGAAATAGGGAAGTGGTTGAGGACAGAGGCAGATGTGGAGAGGTGGTGGAAGAAGCACGGTGAAAGGATGCATAACTTTGAGGCAACTCTCAACGAGATCTGAAGTCCAGCCATAGAGTCTCTTAGAAAAAAAATCTGTCGAAGTTCAAAGTAAAGTAAGTGCGTGTCACAGTGGTGTAGCGGTTAGTGCGACGCTATTAGAGCTCAGAGCGACGGAGTTCAGAGTTCAATTCCAACATCATCCATAAGGACTCTGTACATCCTCCCTGTGGAGTGCTTGAGTTCTCTCAGAGTGCTCCAGTTTCCTCCCAGTAGTCCAAAGCAATACTGGTTAGTAGGTTAATTGGTCATTGTAAATTGCTCTGTAATTAGTCTAAGTAAAACAAAATAAAATAAATTTACTATCAATGTACACTTATAATCACCTACAGAATCATTTCCTTGTGGCCATTTATAAAAAAACAAAGAAATACAAATGCCTGCAAAATAATGAACTTCAAGATAGTATATGGTGACATATACATACTTCAATTATAAATTTACTTTGACAGATTTTTTCATGTGAGACACGATGGTGCTCTGTTCGTTCGGGAATTTGTACCTTATTCACAAGGAACTTGTAATTTAGGAGTAATCAACTAAACACTATTCCTAAAGCTGGGATTTCCTCAGGTACAATGGAGTGGAACATGAGGGTAAACTTCGTGGTCAGAAGGTCGTGAGGGTGTGGAATGAGCTGCCAGCATAAGAGATGCATGCGAGCTTGATTTCAGCTTTCAAGAGAAGTTTGGATAAGTACATGGATGGGAGGAGTACAGAGGGCTATGGACTCAGTGCAGGTCAGTGGGAGTGGGTTTAGATTTAAATGGTTTTGCCAAAGACTAGGTGGGCTGAAAGGCTACTACTATACTTCTCTATGACTCTATGGAAGTGGTGTTGTTTACATATTATACACTTGTGGCATGAAGCAAGGCAGTCTCCCCACCCTTCATTCTTTTACTAGCTTTCACAGTGACAGACGATTAAATGGCATCAACCACTCTCCCTCAATCTACCTGGCAAATCAAAAGCCTTACATGTCAGAATCTGGCTCTTAACGTTAAGTTTCATAATGATCTGGTCACAATTCTGTGAAATTGGCAGATATGAGCCATTTGGCAAAAGTTATATTTTGGAAATAGCAGTTTTAATATTATATGAGGGCAGAGACCAAGGAATTGGAAAATTTGCTGTTAGAAGCAATTTGCCAAAGAAAGCAACCACACCTATGATATTCAGAATTCTGCCAAAACTCAAAGGCCTGGGAACATTACATTCTTCACTTTTTTTGATCCTTACAATATAAAGAAGATAATATTTAAGAAACAAAAAGCAGAATAGAAAATCTTCAACTAATTTACTGGACAAAACTAACTTCTGTTCAGAATCAAACAAAGTCAATAAGATTGTTCAGAATTTCTTTGCACTCTTTCAATCTTATTGATTTTGTTCTGATGTTTGTTCAGATTAAAATCAATAAGGTTGAAAGAGTTCAGAGAACATTTTTGCCAGGACCTGAGGACCTGAGTTATAGTGAAATATTGAATAGGTTATGACTATTCCCGAGAGCATAGGAGAATGTGGGGAGATTTGATAGAGGTACACAAGATTATGAAAGGTATAGATAGGGTAAGTGCAAGCAGGCTTTCTCCACTGAGGATAGGTGTGACGACAACTAGAAGTCATGGGTTAAGGATGAAAGGTGAAATGTTCAAGGGGAACCTGAGAGAGAACTTCTTCACTCAGAAGGTAGTGAGGATGTGAAACGAGCTGCCAGTGAAAGTGGAGAATGCAGGTTTATTTTCAATATTTAAGAGAAATTTGTACATGGATGGGAGGAGCATAGAGGGCTATGGTCTGGGTGCAGGTCATTGGGATGAGTCAGATTAATAGCTCAACATGAATTAGCTGGGCTGAAGGGCCTGGTTTTGTGCTGTGGTGTTGTATGACCCTTTTATTCTATAATTTGAATTCATGGCATCTATAAGATCAATTATGAACAATGGGAAAAGAAACAAGCATCTATTTGTTGCAAACACAAGCTTAAATAAACAAGCGAGAGATGCATATACAACCATAACATATAGGAGAGGAATTAGGCCACTTGGCCCATCAAATGTTCTGTCATTCCATGATAGCTGATTAATTATCCCTCTCAATTCCATTCTCCTGCCTTATCCCTATAACGTTTGATGCCTGATTAATCAAGAAGATATCAATCTCTGCTTTAAATATATCTAATGACTTGGCCTGCACAGCTCTCCGTGGCAAAGAATTTTACAGATTCACCACCTTCTGGCTAAAGAAAGTTTTCCTCATGTCTGTTCTAAAGGAACATCCCTCTATTGTGAGGCTGTGCCCTCTGGTCCTAGACTCCCTCCACTGTAGGAAACCCCTCTCCATGTCCACTATCTAGACCTTCCAACATTCAACGGGTTTCGGTGACATTCTCCCTCATTCTTCTAAACTCCAGTGAGTACAGGCCCAAAGCCATCAAATGCTTCCCATACATTAACCATTTTACTCCCGGGACCACTCACATGAACCTCCTCTGGATCTTCTCTATTTTCAGCACATTTTTTCTTCGATAAAGGGCCCAAAACAGCTGACAATACTCCAAGTGCAGCCTGACCAATGCCTTAGAAAGTCTCAGCATTACATCCTTGCTTTTATACTCTAGTCCTTTGAAAATGAACGCTACCATTACTTTTGTTATATTGCTGTTATACACAATGGAACGTTCGTGTGTAGCAAGAGGAAACAGGTGATTGTTTTTGGTAAAACTCATTTTTCTTGGCAACTGAAAAAAGCATACATTTTATTATCTCATGGGAGCAAGGTATTTTGACAGAAATATGATGTTTTTAGAAAATGCACAAATGCATTCTTTTTAATCACTTGATGTAAAATCTCACAATGCAGTGGTTAAGCTGTTTTAGCAAGTCATTCGAACAATATACTGAGCAGCTTAGAACTGAGAAAACACTTTCCGGAAAATTCTCACGTTTGGTCACTGTCTTATGCAGCTTTAGAGGACCTCTGCTGGACACTTGCAGAGTCTGAAATCTGATTTCATAGCTCCGGAGTCAATTGAAAATTATGGCAATGTGGTGTTTTTAGCTGTAATGCACCCTTTGTGGACAATGGTGGACTACAGGTTAAAGATGAGTTTAGACTACTTTCATATGTACTATCCCATGCATAAAAACAGGAATTTTCAGGATGCAAAACAGTTTCTTTCCTCACGCTTCTGAACCCCCTGTCGCATTGCATTCAAAGTGTCACCGGTTTGTGATTACTGTTTTGTACCGTACAATATTCAATATTAATGCACTTTAGTTTATTTATGTGTGATCCATCTGTAGATTTCATCCCTACTTTCATAAGTTATTATGTGTTATGTGTGTTAGGTATACTACAGTGTTTTACACCCTGGTTCAGAGAAATGTCTCATTCTCACTCAGCTTTAACCTGTATTCCACGATTGTCCACAAAAGGTGCATTATAGCTAAAAACACCACATGTATTTACACATGACAATAAACTTTATTTGACTAGATAATTTGACTAGACAACGTATATTGTCTGAACACTCTTCATTTGGATGAAGGGTTAGTGTTGGTAAAAAGAGTACACACTCAAAGACCAACCTTATGCATGACTAAAAAAAATCTTGTCGTTCTCCTTAATTAAAAGCTGCATCAGGAAATTCACAGAATTGAAATGTTAGCTTGAATTAAATGTTAAAACACCCTCAGCATTACATTGTGAATTACAAAAGGTGCTTGCGATGTACACAACACTCAAAAGGGTAACAAATTACATTGCTCAACCATTATCATTTTTGATCTTGCGGTTTAATGCTATCATTTACCTCTCTAAGCCTTATAAAGGTTGCAAACCACCTGCTGTTTTCTATGCAATGATCGATTTGCAAAAATAACTTTGAAGGCGGAGTCTATTATCCCTATGTCAGCTCTTAAGGTAAGTGGCAACAGTGAAAAGAAAACAGTTTTAATTAACACTTGTGGGATGCATTCTGAATAAATTGCATAAAGTTATTGGAGCAGAATGTTTAATGCTGGTTTTAAATCTCTATACAGTCCTTCTAATCTAAAATACAGATGACAGAATGGCTGCACAAGATTATGTTACATGTCAGGTCCACATGCGCCAGAAACTGACATTAATTCCAGCTCCGTATAATAATGGCATTCACAAGAAAAATAAATCTGGAATCATTTCCAAGATCTCACATACATTCCACATGCATCCCAACAGATGTGCTGGGGGAAGGGAGAAAATTGGCCATCGGTTTACTTAAAGGAAAATCTTCTCAAGAGATCTCGGCTCTGGCAACAGGGTTGAAAGGAACAACGTATTTTCTGAAACTACAAGTGATCTGTTTTCTCCTTTTCTTCCCTTGAAAAACCATTAGATTTTCAAATTACCATCCACTCACTCTGAAATAACTAATAAATGAGAATATCTCAATGCAAAAAAACGCAGGGAAAATAGAAATAATCTAACAAGCACTGCCTGACCTTCACAAGTTATTACCTTATACGCTCACTGGCTGCTTTATTAGTGACCTCCTGTACCTAATAAAGTGGCCACTTGAGTGTATGTTTGTGGTCTTCCGCGGCTGTAGCCCATCCACTTCAAGGTTCAAAGATTCATAGTTCATATATTATTGAAGTATATAGTGCACAACCCTGAAATTCGTCTTCTCAAACAGCCACGAAACAAAGAACCAAGGAACCAACCCATGCGAAGAAAAATATCAAACACCCCCCTGCCCCAGGACAGAAAAACTCATGCAAAGGGCAATAAAAATAGCAAGCAAAAACACAGAATATAAAGCACAAAATTAAAAAGCATATTTCAGTTCTGTACACCACTGTTGTAACCCATGCTTACTTGAGATTTTCTTTTAGATACACAGCACAGTAACATGCCCTTCCGGCCCAATGAGCCCACGCCAGCCAGATATGCCCAGTGACTAATTAACTTACTAACTGGTATGTCTTTGGAATGTAGGAGGAAACCAGAGCACCCGGAGGAAAAGCATGTGGCCACGGGGTGAATGTACAAACTCCTTACAGACAGCAGTGGGAACTGAACCCAGTTTGCTGGAGGGTGTGAATTGCCCTATCAGGAGGGACTTTATTTTATTTTACAAGACTCTGAGATGATTTCATTGAAACAGAGCAGCGTGACAGGATAGATGATGCAACGGCGATTATCCTGGTAAGACTACGGAACCTTAAGGCATAGGAGCAGAATTAGGACATTTGGCCCATTGAGACTTACTGCCATTCCATCATGGCTGATTTATTATCCCTCTAAAACCCATTCTCCTGTCTTCTCCCTGTAACCTTTGATGCCCTTACTAATCAAGAAACTATCAACTTCCTCTTTAAATATGCTCAATGACTTGGCCTCCACAGCCGTCCATGACAATGATTTCCACAGATTCACCACCCTCTGGCTAAAAAAATTCCTCCTTGTCTCTGTACTAAAGAGGCACTCTTGTATTGTGAGGTTGTGCCCCCTGGTCTTACTCTCTTCCACTAGAGGAAACATCCTTTCCATGTGAACTCTGTCTAGGCTTTTCAATATTTGATAGGTTTCAAAAACTCCAGCAAGATCTCTGATCAGGGAGTCTATAATTAGTTGACTTTGCCTTAAGTTAAGACATTAGTCAATTGAGAGGAAGAGGAATTGCTTCCCTCAGGCTTGTGAATTGTTGGAATTACCTTCTAGGAAGGGAAGGGTGATGTAGATTGAAGGCTGAGATTAAATTTTGCACCACAGTGGTAATTTTAAGATTCAACATTCAAGAAGTTCGAAGCTGAAAGAAAACCTATCATCAAAGTACATATATGTCATCATATACAACCCAGCCATTTATTTTGTTGAGGGGATTCACAGCAGATACAAAGAATCACAATGGAAAAACTGCACACAAGATGGACAAACAATCCATGTGCAAAAGACAAAGAACAGCAAATACCAAAAAATAATAAACAAATAAGCAATAAATATTGAGAAGATGAGATGAAGAGTCTTTGAAAGTGAGCCCATAGGTTGTGGGAACAGTTCACTGATGGGGCGAGTGAAGCTGAGTGAAGTCATCCCTTCTGGTTCAGGAGCCTGATGGTTGAGGGGTGATAACTGTTCCTGAACCTGGTGGTGTGAGTCCTGACACTGCTATACCTTCTTCCTGGTGGCAGCAGTGAGAAGAGAGCATGGTCTGGGGGGTGGGGGTCCCTGATGATGGGGGATACTACTTTCCTGTTACACCCCTTCTGGTTCAGGAGACTGATGACTCAGGGGTAATAACAGCTCCTGCACCTGATGGTGGTCTAATCGTCAGATCAGGCAAAATCTTAAAATGGTGAAGAAGGGTCTCGAGCTCACGCTGCCTATTTGTACTCACGTCCTTGGGGGTTCCTATCATGAAATATGAAAATGCACAGTTTCTAAACAGCAGGTTACAGCATTCAATGTGTTCTTTCAAAAGTTCATGAAGAAAACAATGTATTTATTAAAAACGACCATTAATAAATTCTTGTGTAAATTACTAAAATACAAAGGTTATTCCCAAAGGTGTCTCATATGAACCAGGACCTCATATTTAAAAGCTTAATTTGGAGTATCTGATATTATATTTCAATAACCTTGTGCCAATTAAAGAAAGTTTAGAAAGAAAAATGAAGGTAAATGAATTTTATAAATTTATTTCTGACCCTTATGCATTATAAAGTAATTAAAAGTGATTGAGATTACATGGAATAAATTACATTAAAGATCTACATCAATTTAAAAATAACTCATAAAATAATGTAAAATAGATTCCCAGAATTTTTCTCCTGTCAAGCACTATTTCAGTACATTAAAGGCACCATATAAATGCAAACTGTTGTTGGTGTCATTGAAAAAACGATTTTCTAAGACTGTTCTACAGTGAGGTTGTGGAAAATGAACCACACACAAGAGAGGGAGAAACTATGAGGAATAAACATAACTAATGCACCGTGAAGTCTCTTCGAGGCATGCCTACCATGAGGTTTAAATCTTCCCTTTGACGATAGTTCAGTGAGACCCTCTCTCACTGCTCCCCAACTCTTTGATCATGTCCTCACCCAGACTGTCTCTTCACCTATCACCTGCCAGCTTGTACTCCTTTCCCTCCCCCCACTACCTTATTCTGACTTCTAATCTTCTTGAAGGATCTCGGCCTGAAATATCAACAGTTTATTCCTTTCCATAGATTCTGCCTGACCTGCTGAGTTTCCTCAGCATTTTGTGTGTGTTACTTTGGATTTCCAGATATATTTACTGTAATTCACATTTTTTTTTATTATTATGTATCGCACTATACTGCTGCCACAAAGACAAGAAATTCGATGACATATGCTGGTGATATTACACCTAATTCTGATTCTGATTCAGGAATGCACAGACAGTAATGGTGGAGAGATGGAAGGGGGTGATCTCAGAGTTGGACAGGAAATGGAGGCTTGAAGCCAGATCAGGGCCAAAGATTACAAACTGCTTCAGCCTGAGGCATGAAGGAAGATGGAATCAATGGTGAGATTGTGGTGAGTGCTTTGGTCTTTCTGATGTTGAGATGAGGAAGTTCTGACTCATTTAGGGCTTGCTGTCAGTCTGGACTCTGGCAGCACAAAGGCCTTTGAGGGAAACGGGAGAGATGAAGAGTTGGTAAATAAAAGCTAAAATTATCTTTTTGAAAAAATTATGTTTAAAAAAAATGAGGAAGAGCTGAAACCATGTCAGACTTACAAGAATTCTGGAGTTGATGGTGAGAGGAAGATGAGGAAAAGTCATTGTGGGAGATGCCAAGACTTCTCAATGGAGAAATTCCATGGTGTACGACCACAAAGATTTATGGGATAGAGGAGGACAATGTTGGGGTGGTGAGCAGGTTGATCTCGGAAGATGCCACTTGGGTTGGTGTATTTTAAAGATATTTTTTAAGATGAGCTTTATTTGTGACATGTACAACGAAACAAATAGTGAAATGTGCCATTCGCATCAAATTAATTCAGTGAGGATTGGGCTGGGCAACTCGCAAGTGCCGCCACCTTTCTGGTGCCAACATAGCATGCCACAACTGAATGACCCTAACACGTTCTTTGGAATGTGGGAGGAAACTGGGGCATCCAGAGGAAACCTTCACCAACATGGAGAGAACATGCAAACTCCTGACAAAGGCAGAATTGAATTCTGATCAGTGATGGCCAGTGCTGTAATGACATTATACTAACCCCTAAAGAGAAAAACCATCATGAATTAAATGAAAATCAAGCTGATAGAAGAGGAAGACACAGAGCTGAGAGCTGGTGCTTTTGTTTTGGACTTCTACAAAAATTCCACCCCGCCCACCACCCTACCCCTCAAAATATCAGCTGTTGGTGATACAATATTTTGGAATTACAGTTACGTCACAAACATCAGGAAGGCACAGCCTGGTGAAATGGAAGACTGAGGGTGATTCAGTAGTGTAGCAGTTAGCGCAAATGCTTTACAATGCCAGCAGTTGGAAGATTGAGAGTTCAAATCCTGCCACTGTCTGTGAAGAGTCTGTACCTTCTCCCTGTAACCGCATGGGTTTCCCCCGGGTGCTCCAGTTTCCACCCACGTTCCAAAGACGTACGGGTTAGGGTTAGTGAGTTGTTGGCTTGCTATGTTGTCTATGCTGGAAGCATGATGGCCACGATCCTCAGACTGCGAGAATCGTTGACGTAAAGCAATGCTTTTCACTGTACGTTTCTGTGTACGTGTGACAAATAAACCTAAACTTTAAGAGCAATACGAGCTAAATGTCACAGCACAACATGAGGAGAGGAATAGGTTTTATCACTTAACTGACTTTGTAGTGTACAGTAGTGTACAGTAGTTTACAGTACCTGTCAAAGGAACATCTGCTGGTGTGACATTACTGTTAGAGGTTTCTTTTGGGTGAGGCACTAGACTTCTCGTTTTGGTTTCTTGGATGGATGCACATGATTCCTTTTCAATAAAGACAAGAATGGTCTCATGCTGCCTTGGCTGATGTTCATCCCTCAGGCATCCCTCTAAAACAGTTTAATTCATCGTTTGCAATTGCCAATTTTGGGGAATTGCTGTGTACGAACTGACGGGTGCATTTGCCCTTATGAATGAACTCACTTCAAAAGTAATTCAAAATTTTTGAAAGATCTTCAGGTTACGAAAGATTAAAGTTGTTCTTCACTTTTTACCTCCTTAGAAGAAGAAGAAGAAAGCTCTTAACTCCGCGTAGAGTCATCGGGACGCTGTCATGACGGTGTTTTTTTAGCAGGCTTTCTTATTTTTACGAGGCCGATTTGCTAGCTCAACGCTCAGCCCAGCACGGATGGAAAACGTGCAAGGGAGCCGGCTGGATTCGAACTCGGGAGCCCTCGCTCTGAAGTCCGGCGCTGATGCCACTACGCCACCAGCTGGCCTTTTACCTCCTTACCACAGCATATACTTGCTGAACTGATTAAAAGATTACCTTTACCTTATAGATTAAAGTAAATTTATTATCCAAGTACATATATGTCACCGCTAACAGACCTCTGCAAAAGTCTTAGGCTCATCTAGAGAGCGAGGGTGCCTGGGACTTTTGCACAGTACTGTAGTATGCGAGTGATGATAAACTTAATTCTGAAGCCAGGTAGGTGGAGACAACTGTTTATTCATTTCCACAGATGCTCCCTGACCTGCTGAGTTCCTCCAGCCTTTTGTGTGTGTTGCTTTGGAGTTCCAGCGTCTGCAGATTTTCTCGTGTTGAGTGGTGATCCCCTTTGTTCAAGAGTCTGATGGCTGAGGGGAAATAACTGTTCCTGAGCCTGGAGGTGAGAGTCCTGAGGCTCCTGTACCTTCATCCTGATGGCAGCAGCGGAAAGAGAGCGTGTCCTGTGTGGTGGGGGTCCCCGACTATGGAACCTTTTTAATTCTGACCTTTTTAATTATTATATTAGATGTGCTGATATTGCAAATTGTTGGAAAACACCTGTTTTCTAAAAGTTATGTTGTCCATTTTAGTTAAATGGAATAATAAGAGCCAGCCCTCTTTTTTTTTTATTATTGTCTAAGATAGATTTTGATATAAAAGGAAGTCTACTCAGATCTCATTCAATTATACCCTTTCAGAATCAGAATCAGGTTTAATATTGCTGGCATATGTCGTGAAATTTATGGCAGCAGTACATTGCAATACATAATAATAAATCTATAAATTACAAAAACACATATATTTCTAAAATTAAACCATAGTAAGTAGTGCAAAAATAGAGCAAAAAAATTTGAGATAGTGTACATGGGTTCACTGACCATTTAGAAATCTGATGGCTAAGGGGAGGAAGCTGTTCCTTAATTCTTTGAGTTAGTCAATATGAACATCCCAATCAAATTAATTACTGCATAACTGAATCAGCTTGAGAAAAGATCAACAGTTACTGAGTTTCGGGAAGTGGCAGGAAGTATGAATTTGTGCATTCTATATATAAGAGATAAATATTTGAAGAAAAGATTGGAGGCTTTATTTACTGAGAATTTTTCATTAAAATGATGAGTATCAACTGGACTGTGTGCAATGTCACACAAGGGGCATTGCAAATAAGAGTCTGATTTAAGTGCATAATTTATAAAGAGGTTATGGAGATACTGAACTGATTCCTCTTCACCTTTCCTTCCTCCTCTCACTGTGACCTTCTGCACAATTCTTAAACTGGAAAACGCTGCCAATCACCCAAAGGGTAGAGATGGTTTACAGAGGGTTCAACACCGATACTCACAGAAGTGTCACTTAAAACATTGTGAAATCATAACAAGTCAAGATTCAAGATTGTTTAACGTCATTTCCAATACACAAGTGTAAAGGCGAACAAAATAATTGTTACTACTGATTCGATGCAGCACAAGAAAACACAATAAGATCAAGAAGATAATAATAAAAACGAAATAAATACAAATACATGAGATAGCTTATATACATAGATTGATTGTACGTCCATAAAGTGATACTAGGCACAGGAGTGTCTGTACATATGGTGACTCGGACAGGAAATGATAGTGGGGGGTGTGGAGGGGTGGGTTAGTGGGTGACACAAAGACGTATACAAATGCAAACTGTTCAAAGTAAAAATATAAAAATACAAGCTAACCAAGTTTGCTCATCATATCTTTAATGAGGTTATTTAAAATCCCAAAGCACAGAAGAACAATTACAATCGCAATTACTTTCCAAAACCTGAGTTATAAACATTAATCCATCAGTGTAAACAGGCCCTTCCGGCCCTTTGAGCTGTGCTGCCCAGCAACCCAACCTATTTAACTCTAGCCTAATCACAGGACAATTTACAGTGACCAATTAACCTATTAACTGGGATATCTTTGGGCTGTGGGAGGAAACCGAAACACCCGAAGGCAAACCATGTGAGGAATGTCCCGACTTTCTTCAAGACGGTGGAACTGAACTCTGCACTCCGGTGCCTTGAGCTGTAATAGCATCGTACTAACTACAACACTACACGGCACCCCAAAAGTGTTCAAAGTCAGTGGCATAACTTACAATTAACAGCATTACATGCACCTCCTCAGTTAGGTAACTACTGATATTTTACTCCTAACTAGATAAACCTATTATATAGTTGGTGGGATTTCAGTTATAGGGAAAGGTTGAATAGGTTGTGTCCTGGAACGTAGAATATTGAAGGGAGATTTGATAGAGGTATACAAAATTATGAGGGTTATAAATAGGGTAAGCAAAAGCAGGCTTTTTCCTGGGGTTGGGCTAAGGCTGAAAGGTGACATATTTAAGGGGAGCCTGAGGGGGATCTTTTTTCATTCAGACAGTTGTGTAATTGTGGAACGAGCTGCCAGTGGAAGTGGTGGATGTGGGTTTGAGTGCTACAATTTAAAAGAAGTTCGGATAAGCACATTGATTGAAAGGGCAAGGAGGGTTATGGTCCAGGTGTGGGTGGATGAGGACTGGGCAGGAATAACAATTTGATATGGACTAAATGGGCTGAGGGACTTGTTTCTGTGCTGTAGTGTGGGAGGTCGGGTGGAGATATGTCTCTACCAAAGGAGGTGCAGGGTGCCTTACTCTGCTAGACTGCGGGTCTAGACCCTTGGGCAAGGTGTAGCACCTGTTTAGCCCCTGATCAGGGTCACGTGAAGCCATGGGAGGAGCTGGTGCATACCACAAGTCCTGGTTGTGCGACCACTGACATCAGGTAGGCAATCTCTGAAGAGTATCGATAATAGCTGAGGTCACCTGTCTTGTAAAGACACTGCCCAGGAGAAGGCGATGGCAAACCCTTTCTGTAGAAAAATCTTCCAAGAACAATGATGATCACGGGAAGACCATGATCACCCATGTCATATGACATGGCACATCATGATGATAATGATGATGAGTGCTCTATGACTAGACAATGAATCATGTAAAGATCTAACTTGCATTATTGTCTATTGTTAATCTGTTTATATTGAATATTCTACACCTAAAATGAATTATGATCTTTAATCTCAGAATCAGAGGACACAGCCTTAGATTAGAGGGACATCCTTTCAGAACAGAGAAGAGCTGCCTGGCCTGCTGCGTTCACCAGCAACTTTGACGTGTGTTGCTTGAATTTCCAGCATCTGCAGAATTCCTGTTGGCGGTGAGAGAAGAGGAGATATTTCTTTAGCCAGAGAGTGCTGAGTCTGTGCAATTCATTGCCCCAGGCGGCTGTGGAGACCAAGTCACTGGGTATATTTAAGGCAGAGATTGATAGATTCTTGATTGGTCAGGGCATTAAGGGTTCTAGGGAGAAGGCAGGAGATTGGGCTGAGAGGGAAAATGGATCAGTCATGATGAAATAGCAGAACAGTTGATGGGCCAAATGGCCTAATTTTGATCCTATATTGTATGGTCTTATGGATTTACATTATACTGTATATGGAATTAAAAGATTCTTGGCCAAACCTGATGAGCAATACAGATGAGCATTCAAATAATTTATCATAAATAGCACACAAGTAACTAATCTAATCATGAGGTGATGACTCTATCCACAAATTTCTGTTCCTCATTTGCACCACCATCAAGAGCCAACCATATTAAAGATTAGCTTTATTTGTCACACGTACATCGAAACATACAGTGAGGTGCGTCGTTTTGCACCAGTGACCAACAAAGTCTGAGGATGTGAAAAGCCTGCAAAAATGTCTGTCACGCTTCTGACGCATATCTTACTAGCACTAACCGAATGTGTTTAGAATGCAGAGGAAACTGGAGCACCCGGTGGAAACCCATGAGGTCACAGGGAGAACATACAAACTCCTTACAGACAGTGGTGGAATTGAACTCTAATCACTGGTGTGGTAAAGGCATTACACTAACTGGTACATTTCCACGCCATTTTACTTGTAAAGTCATTTCCTTTTCCTCGATAACCTTTAAACATAATCTGTCAACTATTTTTTTTATTGTCACTGACTATATCTTTAGTTGTGCAACAAACATGATATAAATGCAGGCTGCTTCAGTAGTTAGTCAGAATTTGAAATATATATCGACATGTGGTGGAGAGTACATGTAGAGGCTGCATCACAGACTGGTGTAGAAGCACCAATCCCATCCCCACCTTTGAGCTACAAGAACCTTTGTTGCAGGAAAGCAGCATCCATCATCAAGGACCTCCCACCATCCAGGCCATGCTCTCTTCTTGCTGCCTTCATTAGGAAGGAGGTACAGGAGCTAAGTTCAGGTTCTGAAACAGTTATCAACTATCAGGCTCCTGAACCAGGATGGATAACTTCATTCACCTTAAATCTGAACTGATTCCACAACCTATGGACTCACTTTCAAGGGTTCTAAAACTATATTCTCAATATTCATTATTTATTTATTATTATCTTTATTCTGTGTTTTTTTTGGTATTTGCACAATTTACTGTCTTTTGTATATTGGCTGTTTGTCCACCTTTGTTTGTGTGCCACTTTTCATTGATTCGAATGTATTTCTTTTTATTTACCACAAGAAAATGAATCTCAAGGGTCGTATATGGTGACATATATGTACTTTGATAATAAATAAATTTACTTTGAATGTTGAATATGAAAACAACTTGCATGACACACATTTTCCCTATGATGGTGTCTTCATATCTGAAAGTGTAAAACATTGGAGTGTGCAACTGAAAAGGTCTATGGTCTATCAAGTCAGGTCAAGTCAAGTCACTTTTTATTGTCATTTCAACCATAACTGCTCGTACAGAACATAGTAAAAATGAGACAACGTTTTCCAGGACCATGGTGCTACATGAAACAATACAAAAACTACACTGAACTATGTAAGAAAAAAACACAAAAACTAGACTATCCAGGACTGCATAAAGTGCACAAAACAGTGCAGGGACTACAATAAATAATAATAAATAATAAACAAGACAGTAGGCACAGTGGAGGGCAGTAGGTTGGTGTCAGTCCAGGCTCTGGGTATTGAGGAGTCTGATGGCTTGGGGGAAGAAACTGTTACATAGTCTGGTCATGAGAGCCCGAATGCTTCGGTGCCTTTTTCCAGATGGCAGGAAGGAGAAGGGTTTATATGAGGGGTGTGTGGGGTCCTTCATAATGCTGTTTGCTTTGCGGATACAGCGTGTGGTGTAAATGTTTGTGATGGCGGGAAGAGAGACCACGATGATCTTCTCAGCTGACCTCACTATCCGCTGCAGGGTCTTGCAATCCAAGATGGTACAATTTCCGAATTTCTATGGTAACATCTTCAAAGTTCAAAGTAAATTTATTATCAAAGTATATATATGTCACCATATACAGCCCTGACAAATATTTTCCTGCGGGCATTCACAGTAGAAATTTCACGAATAGCTTTGTCCAGTTTTACAGACTTTTCACAACTACTGCATCTCCAGCATCTGCAACAACATGACTCCTTCCAACTTTACCAGTAAATGAGCCATAAGTTTATTCAACATTCCAGAATAACATGGAAGCAGTCATAGTTTGTTCAGGGTGAGATACAACATCGACTGGGTAGCCATCTTTGCTCTGTCCACAACAAGCAGGATTTCCCATTTTAATTCCACTGCCCATTCCCATTCTGATATGTTGGCCCTTGGCTTCTTCTACTGCCTCGATGAGGTCACATTCAGGTTGGGGGAGACATACCTCATATTCTGAAGAGGTAACCTGCAATCCAGTGGCATGCACATTGACTTCTTGAATTTCCAGTATTTTTTTTTCACCTTCCCCTTCCCTCTTTTTCCATTCCCCATTCTCCCCTTCTCTTCCTCACCTGCATATCACCTCCCTCTGATGCCCTTCCTCCTTCCCTTTCTTCCCTGGTCTACTCTCCTCTCCTATCAGAGTCCTTCTTCTTTAGCCCCTCACCTCTTCCACCTAACACCTCCCACCTTCTCACTCCAACTCCACTCCCCCACCTATCCACCTCCCCCCACACCTGGCTTCCCCTATCACCTTCTAGCTTGTACCCCCTCCCCTAGCCCCACATTCTTATTCTGGTATCTTTCCCCTTGCCTTTCCAGTCCTGATGAAGGTTCTCGGCCCAAGACGTCGACCCATTATTCTGTTTCGTGGGTGCTGCCTGACCTGGTGAGTTCCTCCAGCATTTTGTGTGTGTCACTCAAAGTTTGTTTCAATAGTCTAATTCCAATGCTTTCAGTTCTCCCTGAGTTTTCATCTCCATGCATTATTTAATAGCTGAGATAATTTGGCAAGCCGATGCCAATGGCTTCTGGTGTGAATGCAGTTCCTCACTTCCAGTCAACAGGGGTGTGAGGCATTACTGTACACTGGCTGAGAACCAACTCTTCTTCCTCACAGCGGAACAGGATGATTGCGACAGAATGTAACACAGTCACTGGGTATTGCAAAGGCAGTCTACCCTTGGATGACAAATTCTGAATTCAGCCCACAATACAAATTGCCAGTTTGAAACCTAAACATTAAGAACATTTACTGCCTTTACTCCCGAGCCTGTCTGCGAAAGGAGGAGGGTTGAGCACAGGGCTAGAAATGTAAACTCCGACAAACTTCTATAGGACTGCGGTGCAGAGTGTATTCACTGGCTACAGCATGGTTTGGTACGGAAACACCAATGGTCTTGAATGGAAAGTACTGGATACAGCTCAGTCCACCGTGGGCAAAATTCTCCCCACCATTGAAAACATCTACATGGAGCACTGTCACAGGAAAGCAGCATCCATCATCAGCCCAGGCTTCGTCAAGCTCTCTTCTCGCTGCTGCCACTAGGAAGGAGGTACAGGAGTCTCAGGACTCACACAATCAGGTTCGGGAACAGCCTACTCCTCAAGCATCAGGCTCTTGAACCAGAGGAGATAAATAACTTTACTCACCCCACCACTAACTGTTCCCACAACCTATAGACTCCATTTCAAGGACTCTTCATCTTATGTTTTCGACATTTATGCTTACTTATTTACTCCGATTTTGTTTTGTATTTGCACAAAATATGGTAGGTTTTCTTCTAACAAGAGATCTGTGATCGCAATGTATATAAGGTTTATGGGTTCCTGATTAGTAAGGGGGTCAAAGGTTACTGAGAAAAGCAGAATGGGATTGAGAGGGTTAATAAACAGCAATGATGGAAAGGTGGAGAAGAACCGACAGGCCAAATGGCCTAATTCTGCTCCTGTGTCTTCTGATGAGAAGCTATGCTTCAAGAGTACAGAGGACTCTATTCCAGGTTACTGAGGAAAATCCAATGTAAAGAGCAAGAAAACAACGATTATGTATCAATTTCTGAAATGTATTATTACAATAATACAAGCTAGGCTTTGAAAGATAGGGTTAACAATAACTGCAGTTAAACAATTATCCTTAGATCTCCCCACAGTCTCTGAGCATGCTGAAAATGAGTTATTGGAAAAAGAATACTTTCCCCAGGAGTTTTGTCATTCTGGGAGTAGGAAACCTTCCTCCAGAGCTACAATTTGTTCTTGGCTCTGAGAACACAGCATCCAATATTCTGATATTAATTTATTTTCTTTAATTATTACTTTAACTGCTTAAAATACTCGCATGTTAAATATGGAAGGAGGAAGATTGTTAGAAGCTGGGCTATGTTTGACATTTTCCAGAAAGACCTCAGAAGGTTAATTGCAAGTCGTAATTTAGACCAAATGTTGGTGAGGGGGAATGATTAAAAGACCAGCGACATAAGTGAAGCATATTACAGTACTAGCAAAGGCACCGGAAGGAAATCCCACCCACCTCACCCCGTCCTTATTCTATCAACCTGCAATTGCAATAATCAGAAGCAGATGTCGGAGCTTCCAGATCTTTCTCCCAGGACAAACACACAAAGCCCAGTCCTGGCGTTTGCCATCCAACAGTAATTGAAACCATATTAGCTTCAGAACAGCCCATGCGAGTGCTTTCCCAGCAAGGAGAGTGAAACCAAAGGACCCACTGTGCACTAAGTGCGCGGTGCACCATGAAAACAAGTGTACATAGCTACAGAAACCGCCTGTAAACCTGGATCCAAAAATTTTATGCACCCTAGATTTTTTTAATATTGTTTCAGATGGTACGGCCTCCAACGAGCCCTGATCTCAACACCATCAAGATTGTCATTACCTGGAGAGATAGAAGCAAGCAAGACAGTCAAACCCCACAGAAGAACTTTGGCAAGTTCTCCAAGATATCTGGAACAATTGACCAGCCAATTTTCTTATAAAACTGCATGGCAGAGTATCTAAGAGAACTGATGCAGTTTTAAAGGTAAAGGGTGGTCGCAACAAATTTTGACTTAGCTTTTTACTGTTCACTGCTCTTTATAGTCACTTTTTTGATATTTAGAAACTTTTCGTTATTTTTCTAAGTATCTTCGCTTTACAGAATTTTTTACATGTGCCTAAGTCTTCTGTACAGTACTGTACACACAAAAGATGGTAGCTTGCCCCAGGAACTTAAGTCAGGGGCTGATAAACAGAGTGAATGTGGAGAGGATGTTCTCAATAGTGGGGGAGTCTAGGACCAGAGGACACAGCTTTAGAACACAAGGACGTCCCTTTAATGGCTCTGGGCCTTACTCACTGGAGTTTATAAGAATGAGGAGAAATTTATTGAATATTGAAAGGCCTAGATAGAGAAAATAAAGCTTGGCTCAGAATACAAGCACGCCCCTATAAAACAGAGATGAGGAAGAATTTCTATAAGCCAGAGGGTGGTGAATTTATGGAGTTCATTGCCCCACACGGCTCTAGAGGACAACTCATTGGATATATTTAAAGCGGCGGATGAAAAGTTTCTGGTGAGCCAGGGCGTCAGTGGTAATGAGGAGAAGGCAGGAGTGTGGGGCAGAGAATGGAAATAAATCAGGAGTTTGTAGGTGGGTTTCCTCCGGGTGCTCTGGTTTGCTCCCACATTCCAAAGACGTACCCGGTAGTGGGTTAACTGGTCATTGTAAATTGTCCTGTGATCAGGCTAGGGTTAAATTGATGGGTTGCTGGACAATGTGGCTCAATGGTCCGGAAAGGCCCGTTCTGCACTGTAAATAAAACACCAAACTTCACATTGCTGAATTACTGTGCATACATTGCTTGATTTTCATCATGAATAATTCAACCCAGGCTTTCCTCTGTTAAGAGATATTCCCGTTGTCCGATGAGTCACTCCTCCACCCTCTCTGAAGCTTAAAACTGATCAGTTTTTTTCACCTGTTCAGTCCTGACGAAGGGTTATTACTGCATTCCTCTTTCTACAGATGCTCCCCAACCTGATGAGCATGTCCAGTGTTTTCTGTTCCTTCATCAGAATGTCAGCATTTTTATTTTCAATAAATAAACAGATCATGTGGTTATTAATGCATGACATTTATTGAGAGTTTATCATGTGAAAATTAGATCATTTAAAGATTAGATTTATTGATCACATGTACACCGACACAGACAGTGAAATGCATTTTTTTGCATCAAATCAAATCAGTGAGGACTGTACTGGGCAGCCCACAAGTGACGTCACACTTAGCATGCCCAAATTGACTAACCCTAACCCATACATCTTGAGGAATGTGTGAGCAAACTGGAGCACCTGAAGGAAACCGACATGGTCACAGGCAGAATGAACAAACTCCTTACAGGAGAATGGCAGGATTCAAATCCTGATCTCACAGAAGGTGCTGTAAAGTGGTTTACTAACCTCTGTGCTACCATGCTGTGCCACTGCTGTATGTACTGTGCTGTGCTGCTGCTTTTCTGCAACAGCGATTATGTTCATAAAATACATATTTGACTTGAAGCATTTTGCAGTCTTGAACAGGCATTATATGAACACAAAGATTTCTTTTATTCAACCTTACAGACTTTTAAAACCCAAGTTTAAAGTTCAAAGTAAACTTATTATCAGAGTAATATGTCACCATCTACTACCCTGAGATTCATTTTCTTGTGGGCATTCACAGTAAACACAGAGAAACAAATAGAATCAAAGATCATCAAGTATATAAAGGGTAAAAGATAGTCGAGGGTAGATATAGGACCAATACAAAATGACGCTGGAGATATTGCAATGAGAGATGTCGAGATGGCAGAGGGACTGAATGCGTATTTTGCATCCGTCTTCACAGTGGAAGATGTCTGCAGTATAGCAGACATTCAAGTGTGTCAGGGAAGTGAAGTTTGTGCAGTGAAAATTACCAATGAGAAGATGCTCAGGAAGGTTAATGGTCTGCGGGTGGGTAAATCTCCTGGACCTGATGGATGGAAGGCAGAAAACAGAGAGTGGGAATAAAGGGGTCCTATTCTGGTTGACTGCTGGTTACCAGTGGAGTTCCACAAGGGTCAATGTTGGGACTGCTGCTTTTTACAATGTATGTCAATGATTTGGACTATGGTATTAATGGATTTGTGGCTAAATTTGCCGATGATACAAAGATAGGTGGAGGAGCGGGTAGTGTTGAGGAAACAGAGAACCTGCAGAGAGACTTAGATAGTTTAGGGGAATGGGCAAAGAAGTGGCAAATGAAATACAATGTTGGAAAGTGAATGGTCGTGCACTTTGGTGAAAGAAAAAAATGGGAGACTATTATTTAGATGGGGAGAGAATTCAAAATGCAGAGATGCAAAAGAACTTGGGAGTCCTTCTGCAAGATACCCTAAAGGTTAAAGGTTGAGTGGGTTGTGAAGAAGGCGAGTGCAATGTTGGCATTCATTTCTAGAGGTATAGAATATAAGAGCAGGGCTGTGATGTTGAGGCTCTATAAGGCACTCGTGAGACCACACTTGGAGTATTGTATGCAGTTTTGGGCTCCTTATTTTAGAAAGTATATACTGACATTAGAGAGGGTTCACCACTCGAATGATTCCAGGAATGAAAGGGTTACTGTATGAGGAACGTCTGGCAGCTCTTGGGCTGTATTCTCTGGAGTTCAGGAGAATGAGGGGGCATCTCATAGAAACATTCCAAATGTTAAAAGGCCTGAACAGATAAGATATGGCAAAGTTATTTCCCATGGTAGGGGGTTCTAGAACAAGAGGGCACAACTTCAGGATTGAAGAACGTCCATTTAGAACTGAGATGCGGAGAAATTACTTTAGTCAGAGGTTGGTAAATCTGTGGAATTTCTTGCCACGAGCGGCTGTGGAGGCCAAGTTATTGGGTGTATTTAAGGCAGACATTGATAGGTTCTTGATTAGCCAGGGCATCAAAGGGTATGGGTGAAGGCAGGGGAGTGGAGATGACTGGAAGAATTGGATCAGCCCATGATTGAATGGTGGAGCAGACTCGATGGGCCGAATAGCCTACAACTGCTCCTATACCTTATGGTCTGATGGTATTATCATCAGACCACAATTCTATTCATTTCAATTTTACTATTTACTATTTACTACCTACAGACTTTTAAAACCCAAGTTTAAAGTTCAAAATAAACTTATTATCAGAGTAATGTGTTACCATCTACTACCATTTACTATTTTACTAAAAGTCTAACAATTTGGGAAGAAAAAAAATTCCAGATCGTGTTTGTAAACTGAGCGGTTGTTGAATGAGTGCTTCATAGAACTTCCAGAAACAATGAATGAGAGAAATCAAAGAAAAGTTCATTAATTAAACGTGAATTGGGTAAATATCAAGTACTTTGAAGGCCAGCCTGCTTTTCTTCATCTCGCTGTTCAAAATAGATTTATTATGAAAGTACATATACGTCACCATATACAACCATGGGATTAATTTTCTTGTGGGCACACTCCATAAATCCACAATGGAATAATAACCATAATAGGATCAATGAAAGACCGCACTAACTTGGGTGATCAATCAGTGTGCAAAAGACAATACAAAAAGAAAGATATAATAATAATAATAATAAATAAATAAGCAATAACATCATGGCCACCAAGAGGACCAAAACCTTGGCGTGGTTTGGTAGCCTGTGTGCCGCAATGACCTGGAAGGCTATGCTGGCTGTAGTCAGGGCTTTATTGCTTTGGCTCTTGGTAGTGTGACCCATGCCAAACAACTAAAAGGGTAGAGGACAAACTAAGAGAGGTCCACCAGTCCTACAGGTTTGGCGATCAGCCCAGGGCTGGTAAAACAGAATTGTTATGGAAGCAGCAATGAAGAATCCTCATACACCTGAGTGTGACGGTATCCCTGAGTCTCCACCCAGGACATGCATGACTGACAACCGAGAAGAAGCTGTTGACATGACGAAGGAAGCCTTGAAGACCGCCAAAGACAGAGGATCTTCATTGCTGCCCTAGACACTAGCGGTGTAACAAGCTGTAAGAAGAAGGAGAATAACATCTGGCAAAAAAAGTGCTGCCAAGCTTCTCATTAAAGATCACCACTGTACTATTTGGAGATGTTCAATTAGTTACATGTGGGAAATAGATTCTGTATTAGGTTCATCACCAATATGCTGATTAATAACCATGTACTAATAACTAGATGATCTATTTAGTTATTACTGCACACGCAGGAGTTCTGAGATGATTTCATAGTGTATGTAAATATAATCAATACCTTCTACTTTTAAGCAAAGGACTTTGGTGACAAACAAATCTCCATTTTACTTAAATCAGAAAGCACATTTTATGAAGTGGTACACTGACTCAAATTTCTGGTGCCCCTAGCCCCGAAATATACTCAACCTACACACTTCCTCAAAAGCTACATTTGATGAAGTTTAGAAGATTTAACCGCAATATGCCATTAATGTATGCTGTGCTCGACTTTCTCTTTCAGACCTCGGTTGAATTCACAACCATCTTCTTTGCCATGTCACTGTTTTACTTTATGCTACATGCCAATCTTTCAGATCCATTGCCTATATCATTCTATTCCCTCATTACTGAAATCCAGTTTCTCAATCACACAGAATCCACTCACTTCAGCATCGAGTTAGCACGGCAATAAAATTTCAGAGGCGGATTAAACTGAACTGTCAATATACTTAGCACACCTGACCAGCACTAGATTGCTGACCATACTGGTTTTACAATACGTTCTATTAATTCAAGAGGGAATAAGTTGCAAACTGCTCTATAAATACTTCAAATATTTTAAAGTTAGATACTTGACCCCCATCATTTTATTATTTTATATTTAGAGATACAGCCTGGTTACAGGCCCCCCCCAGCTCAATGAGTTAATGCTGCCCAATTACAACCATGTCACCCATTAACCTACTAACTGTACGTCTTTAGAACGTGGGATGAAACCAGAGCATCTGGAGGAAACCTGTGCAGCCACAGGAAAATATACAAACTTCTTACAGATAAAAGTAGGAAATCAACTGGGTCTCTAGCACTGTAATAGTATTATGCTAACTGCTAGGCTACAGTGGCACCCAATTAATTTTGTTTACATAGAGCATTCTTTAAGAGTCCTCAAAAAGCTTATGTGCATTTGTTTCATCCTTATAAAACTTCTCACTTACTTCTTCGAGATAAAAGATGCCATTTTTTGGGAAGACAGAGAAAACTCTTTGATCCATTCATTGTTTGATCTTTTCCTTCATTAATGCGGTAAGTGTATCATTATTACTTGTGACTTTTTATTTTAATCCAGAGAATTTCATTCATCTTATCCCAATTTTCAAATGATTCAGTTCTGACTTCTTCCTCAATCCTACATTTACTTCTTTGAATTTATTGCCTTCTAAGGATACATTTACATCTTAAAATATCCAATTACCTTGTTTATGTTACATTTTAAGAGCAGTTTTTGGACACGTATCTAAGAAAGGATGTGCTGGAATTGGAGAGGCTCCAGTGAAGGTTTACAAGAATATTCCTGGGAATGAAAGGGTTAACATTTGAGGACCATTTGATGGCTCTGGGCCTGTACTCATTGCAGTTTAGCAGATGGAGGGGGAATCTCACTGGAACATAACAAACATTGAAAGGCCCGAATAGAATGGACATAGAGAGGATGCTTCCTGTAGTGGGGAGTCTAGGACCAGAGGGCACAGCCTCAGAATTGAGGGATGTCCCTTTGGAACACAGATGTGGAGGAATTCCTTCAGCCAGAGGTGGTGAATTGGTGGAATTCATGACCACAGATGGCTGTGGAGGCCAAGTCATTTGGTATATTTAAAGCAGAGGTTGATAGGTTCCTGATTAGCCAGGATGTCAAAGGTTACTGGGAGAAGGCAGGAGAATGGAGAGGGATAATATATCAGCCATGACAATATGGTGGAATACGCTTAATGGGCTAAATGGCCTATCCATTCATCTCCTACATTTTATGGTCTTACATGAAATGACATACTCCTTGAACCCGGTATGGCTGGTAAAGTCAGCCTGAATTTTCAGTATGTGTTGCGAAGATGAACTCACAGCAGAATTAGATAAGATTACTTTTATTTGCCACATGCATAACAAAGCATCAAAATGTACAGCAAAGTGTGTCATTTGCATCAATGACCTGCACATCTACATGGAGCGTTGTCACAGAAAAGCAGCATCCATCATCAGGAACCGCCATCGTTCAGGCCATGCTCTTCTCTCATTGCTGAGGTACAGGAGCCCTAGAACCCACACCACCAGGTTCAGGAGCAGTTACTACAGCTCAACCATCAGGGTCTTGAAGCAGTGGGATTAACTTCATTCAACCCAAACCTGAACTGCTCCCACAACCCATGGACTCACTTTCAAGGACTCTTCATCTCATGTTCTCAGTATTTATTGCTTATTCATTATGATGATGATGATGATGATTATTCTAATTACTTTTTCTTGTTGTATTTGCACAGTTTATTGTCTTTTGCACACTGGTGTCCGCCCTGTTGGTGCGGTCTTTCATCGATTCTATTAGGATTATTGGATTTATTGACCATGCCCACAAGAAAATGAATCTCAGGGTATTATACAGTGACATATATGTACTTTGATAATAAACTTATTTTGAACTGTGAACTTCGATATGCAACATCTGTGTCAACAACCAACACAGTGCAAGAATGTGCTGGGGGCAGCCCGTAAGTGTCACCATGTCAACACAGCATGCCCAGAACGTACTCACCCTAACCCTGATGAGGTGGAGTTACAAGATTTTGACAGCAATACTGAAGAAACTGCCAACGTATCCAAATGAGATGAGGAAATTTTGCTGCTAACAATGTACCCAGGTTTCTTTATTTATTTTCTATCAATAATATTTTACCTTGTTTGCGGTACATACGACTTTTTTCCCCCATATCTTTATTCCTCATCAGTCTCTCTCCTCTTCCACAAAGATACAATTTGTCTCCATATATTTGTTGCTTACAACACTTTGTCATTGATTCCCACTTCACCTTTCCTTTCAGTGGAGACTTTCCTCTGAGTGATAATATTTATCACCAAGTGTGGACATCTTAATCTAACTTTACCATTACAAAATGGAATTAAAGTATATAAGAAGATCACTTAAATAATAATCTGGAGTCCTCCCTGACCCAGAAACCATACTCTCTCCACCCTTCATCAGCAAGGACCCCAAACCATCCAGGCCATGCTCTATTCTTACTGCTGCCATTGGGAAGGAGGTTACAGTAACCTTAGCTCCCACACCATCAGGAATAGTCATTACCCTTCAATCATCAGGCTCTTGAACCAGAGTGGATAACTTAACTCACCTCAACGCTGAACTGATTCCACAACCTATGGACCCACTTTCAAGGACTCTGCAACTCATGTTCTCAATGTTATTTATCTGCCTATACAGTATACCTACGTACATACATTATTTGTTTTTGCACAGTTTGTCCTCTTATATGCATTGATCGTCAGTTTTTCTGTGTACTTTTTCATTGAATTTATTGCATTTCTTTGTTCTAATGTGAATGCCTGCAAAAAATTGAATCTCAGGGTGACATATAGATACTTTGATAATAAGTTTACTTCGAACTTTCTCTCTGCTTTGAATGTATGACACCTGGAACAAGCTGTGGTAAAGCTCCTCAAAAAGTGGTCTCCTTGTAACATCTAAAAGTAAATCACTCTGTGTGAGAAAGGTAAGGCTAAACCAGTTTAAATTTTAGATATGCAACAGGAACAGAAGGAAGAAAACATTGGAGAAGCTGTTTTAAGTCTAGTTCAAAGCTGAAGTGTTGAGTGCCCAGCACATGAATCATGGTTTCTTACTGCTAACTTTTTAACATTAATCAGTTAAATTTTTGTATGTTATCCTAAACTGGAAGGGGTGTTTCTTTTCGGAGACACCTATGACAAGTCAAATGATGAAAAATATAAACTGTAAAACCAGAGGAGGTTGAGATGACCATGTGACCAAAAACCTTGACAAGCTCCTATAGATGCACAATGGAGAGCATTCGAACTGGCTGTATTACCACCAATGCCCAGGAACACAAAAGTTTACAGAAAGTGGTGGACACAGCCCAGTCCATCACAAGGCAAAGCCCTCCCCGCTACTGAGCACACGTACATCGAGTGCTGCCACAAGAAAGCAGCCGTTGTCATCAAAGACCCCACCATCCAGAACATGCCCTCTTTTCGCTACTACCATCAGGAAGGAGGTACTGAAAAAGGAACTCCGCAGGCCAGGCAGCTTCTACGGCAAATAGTACACAGTCGATGTCTTGGCCTGAAACGCAGAGGACTTTTCCCCTTCCTTTCCAGTCCTGATGAAGGGTGTCGGTCTGAAACATCGATTGTTTACTCTTTTTCATAGAAGCTGCCTGGCCAGCTGAGTTCCTCCAGGATTTTTTGTGTGTTGCTTTGGATCTCCAGCATCTTCAGATTTTCTTGTGTTCAAGAGGTACAGAAGCCTTAGGTCCCACGTCACCAGGTTCAGGAACAGTTATTATCCTTTACAACCATTAGGCTCTTGAACCAGGTGGGTAACTTCAATTATCACACCTGTGAACTGATTCTCTGACCTACAGGCTCATTTTCAGACTCTCTTTATTACTTGTGTTTTCAGTATTACTTTCATTTGCAGAGTTTATCTTCGTTCTTTGTGCGTAGCTTTTCATAAAATTCCATTGTATTTCTTTTTACAAGCCCAAACCCTTTTTTCTCCAAAAAGTTCTATTTTAACTTCATCAGTCCACAGGACTTGTTTCCAAAATGCATCGGGCTTGTTTAGATGTTCCTTTGAACTTTTTGAATAGCACTTTTTGGCCACAATGAGCAAAGGTATGTTTGGAGAAAAAAGGGTGCAAAATGTCATGAAAAGAACACTTCTCCAACTGTTAAGCACAGGGGTGGATCGATCATGCTTTGGGCTTGTGTTGCAGCCAGTGGCACGGGGAACATTTACTGGTAGAGGGAAGAATGAATTCAATTAAATACCAGCAAATTCTGGAAGCAAACATCACACCGTCTGTAAAAAGCCGAAGATGAAAAGAGGATGGCTTCTACAACAGAATAATGATCCTAAACACACCTCAAAATCCACAATGGACTACCTCAAGAGGTGCAAGCTGAAGGTTTTGCCATGGTCCTCACAGTCCCCCGACCCAAACATCATCGAAAATCTGTGGATAGACCTCAAAAGAGCAGTGCATGCAAGACGGCCCAAGAATCTCACAGAACTAGAAGCCTTTTGCAAGGAAGAATGGGTGAAAATCCCCCAAACAAGAATTGAAAGACTCTTAGCTGGCTATAAAAAGCGTTTACAAGCTGTGATACTTGCCAAAGGGGGTGTTACTAAGTACTGCCATGCAGGGTGCCCAAACTTTTGCTTTGGGCCCTTTTCCTTTTTTGTTATTTTGAAACTGTAAAAGATGGAAATAAAAAAGTTTTCTTGCTTAAAATATTAAAGAAATATGTCATCTTTAACTTTATGCCTTTTGGAAATCAGTTCATCTTTTACTTGCTTAGCTATTCACAGTAACAGAAATTTTGACCAGGAGTGCCCAAACTTTTGCATACCACTGTACTTGCAGAATGTGGGTGATCATGGTCTTTCCATGACCATGATTGTTCTTGGCAAATTTTTCTACAGAAGTGGTTTGCCATCGCCTTCTTCTGGGAAATGCCTTTACAAGCCTGACGTCAGTGGTTGTATAACCAGAACTTGTGTTATGCACTAGCTGCTCATTCAACCATCCACCACCCGCTCCCATGGCTTCATGTGACCCTGATCAGTGGGCTAAGCAGGTGCTATACCTTGCCCAAGGGTGACTTGCAGGGGCAGAGGGAAGGAGAATTTTACATTGCTTTTGTTAGAGATGTATGCCACCCTGTCATGCTAAGGTAGTATATGGTGGCATAAATGTAATTTGATTATAAATTTACTTTGAACTTATAGAGATTTATACAACTAAGAGCATTCAATTGTTAAAGTTCAAAGTACTTCTTTTTAAATCAAAGTATGCATTGATTGTGTGGATAGTCAGAGGGTTTTTCCCAGGGCTGAAATGGCTAACACGAGAGGGCACAGTTTTAAGGTGCTTGGAAGTAGGTACAGAGGAGATGTCAGGGGTAAGTTTTTTACGCAGAGAGTGGTGAGTATGTGGAATAGGCTGCCGGCAACGGTGGTGAAGGCAGAAACAATAGGGTCTTTTAAGAGACTCCAGGATAGGTACATGGGGCTTAGAAAAATAGAGGGCTATGGGTAACCCAAGGTAATTTCTAAAGTAAGTACATGTTCAGCACAGCATTGTGGGCTGGAGGGCCTGTATTGTGCTGTAGGTTTTCCATGTTTCTATAAATTATACAACCCTAAGATTCGTCTGCTTACAGGCAGCCACAAAGCAAGAAACCGAACTAACCCAATTTTTTTTAAAATGCAATGCACAGAGGCATAAATCATGCAAACAATAAAATCAAGCAACAGCACTCAAAACCAAAGTGAGTCCATAGACACAACGCCTGGAGAAGGCCCATAGCCTCAGCCTCAGTTCATTGTAGTGAAGCTCAAAGACAAGAAGCCTGGATCAGCTGTAGCGGGACATTCATAAGGCAGACAGTCGCAGTTCCTTTCCCCCAGAGGAGCGGAGTTTTAAACTAGATGATTTAAGGCGAGAAGGGATATAGCAAATGAGAGTAACTCCGGAAACCACTTTGGTCGGCATAGACAAGTTGGTCTGAATGGCCTGGCTGTACAAGTCTCAGTTCAATTTCAAGTTTATTTTCATTTAGCTGTACACATGTACACCGACAAATGAAACAACATTCTTTCAGACCAAGGTGCACAACACAGTACATATAACTCACACACACATACAACACAGAAGGGGATATTAGCACAAACACATTAACGAATAATAAGGAGCAATTTCAACATAAGCTAAAAAGTGAACAGTATAATGTATAATGGGAGTGCAGTAGTCTCACAGTCTGGGGGAAGAAACTGTTTCCCATCCTAACAGTTCCTGTCGGTATGTTATAATACCTTCTGCTTGATGATAGGGGGTGAAAGTGACAGTTGGACAGATGGTAGAACGTACGATGGCAGAATGCTATATGCTAAGCCTTTTCTCAAAATTAAGGTTAGTAAGATCTGGGTATGCAATGCTGGGGCTGGAAGTGTGGCAACATTTGTGGGCTGCCTAGCACAATCCTCACTGATTTGACTTGATGTAACCAATGTATTTCAATATATGGCTGAAGGTGCATGGGAGAAATAGAGCTAATATTTTAATTTATTCATTTTCATTTATACATATATTAAGAAAAAGAGGTTAAAAATAAGCATCCCTCTCTATTCGACTGAATATGCCGGATACACAAGAAATAAAGAAAGCTGACTTGATATCCTCATTCTTGCCTCTTTTTCTCTTCAGTTTGGAAGCTGCGACGAATGGAAGCACATGGGTATTTTCAAAGGGAAGCATATGCTTTAGCTCAGAAAAGATCATCAACATTCAGAAAGCCTGACGTGGATTGATAACCATCGACTTTTAGAAGCCACATTCAGACAGGCCATAGTCTGTCGCCACTCACAATTAGCTGGCTTCCAGATGAGACTGAGTAAGATTTCATACATCTGTCCTCCAAGTTCAAGAAGAGTGAACAGTTCTCATCAGATTTTCCATTAGAGGAAAAGAAGTGGTTTAGACTCAAAATGTTGAAATGTGAAAAAGATCAGTGGAATTTTTATTTTCAGTGGTTAATGTATCAGTTTCCCTAATCGACCAGTCACAAAAATACTCTTGTGACAAATGGAGTAAAATCAGCACTGTTTACCCAGCTATGCATCAATACCTGCAGTAACTTTCTGAGGACCCACACTTAAAGTTTCAGCAAGTTTCTTTGCCTACACCATCAGATTTCTGACTGCACAATGAACCTATGTCCACTACCTCAATATCTTTTTTTCTCTTTTTTTTGCTCTCTTTTTGCACCACTTATTTAATTTAATTTTTATATATATTTATTATTGTAGTTTATAGTTTTATTATTATGTAATATGTACTGCAATTATATATTGCTATATATTATACATTATTATGTATTGCAATGTACTGCTGCCACAAAACAACAAATTTCACTCCTTCCATTTCTCCTACCGTTCACTCTTCTCTATCAGATTCCTTCCTCTCCGGACCTTTACGTTTCCCACCCACCTGGCTTCACCTTTCACCTTCTAGCTACACTCCTTTCCCCCGCCCCCCCCCCCACTTTTTATTCTGGCATCTTCTCCCTACCTCTTCAGTCCTGAAGAAGGACCTTGGCTCGAAATGTTGACCGATTATTCATTTCCATCGGTGCTGCCTGACCTGCTGAGCTCCTCCAGCATTTTGTGTGTGTTCATTTGCATTTTCAGCATCTACAGAATTTCTCATGTTTAAAATCTCATGACACATGCCAGTGGCCATTAAACCTGATTCTGATGCTATAGGTATGTAAACAGAACTGCACACAATATTTGCTGTTTTGACCTGACGCAAATGACGGATCTTTCTGTACGTTTCGCTGTACATGTGACAAATAAAGCTACTCTGTCTTTCTTTATTTGTCAATGAACCTAATGCATCAATGACCAACACGGTCCGAGGGGGCAGCCTGCAAGTGGCCCCATGCTTCTAGCTTCAACATAGCATGCCCATAATTTACGAACCCTAACTGTACGTCTTTGGAATGTGGGAGGGAACTGGAGCATCTTGAGAAAACCTTCGCAGTTACAGGGAGAATGTACAAGACCACAGCAGGAATTGGACCCTGATTGCTGATGTGGTAAAGCATCGTGCTAACGGCTTCACTACCGCACCATTTCCATTACATTAGTCAGGCAGTCTACTATCAAAGTACATAAATTTCCCCAGAGTTCCCTGAGATTTATTTTCTTGCATGGATTCACAGGAAAATTAAGAAACATAATAGAATTTCTGAAGAACTATACATAAACAAAGACTGACCAACCATGAGTTGTAGAGTCCTTGAAAGTGAGTCCATAAGTTATAGAATCAGTTCAGAGTTGAGGTGAGTGAAGTTATCCATGTTGGTTCAGGAGCCTGATGGCTGAGGGGTAATAACTGTCCCTAACTGGGTGATGAGGGACCGAAGGCCTCTATGCCTCCTTCCTGATGGCGGCAGTGAGAAGAGAGCATGGCCTGGATGATGGGAGTCCTTAATGATGGCTGCTGCAGCAGGTCACCATGTAGATGTGCTCAATAGTGGGGAGGGCTTTGCCTGTGATGAATTGGGCTGTATGCACCACTTTCTGTAGTCCAGGGGTCCCCAACCTTTTCTGCACCGCAGACTGGTTTAATATTGACAGTATTCTTGCGGACCGGCCGACCGGGGGGGGGGGGGGGTGGGGTGGTGTTCAAGTAGGGTTAAACTCACCTCAGCTTGTCTTTTACAGCTAGGGTTGCCAACTTTCTCACTCCCAAATAAGGGACAAAAGTAGCAGTCAAATCCCACGACACTTGGGTATACGCCGAGAAAGACTACCATGACCATGAAGCCTTGCGCGGGCACCTGTGAGTGCATGTGCACATGTGCCCATTTTTTTCCACAAATTGGTTTTGGCTTAATCTTCCTGACTATACTGTACATACATTATTTCTACTTTATATAGGCTGTGTACTTCTTATATCATTCCTGCTTTTACTATATGTTACTGTTATTTTAGGTTTTATGTGTTATTTGATATGATTTGGTAGGTTTTTTTGGGTCTGGGAACGCTCAAAAAATTTTCCCATATAAATTAATGGCAACTGCTTCTTCACTTTACGCCATTTCGGCACGAAGGGTTTCCTAGGAACGCTCTACCTTAGCAGGGGAAATATGGGAGAAGGGCGGTCCCTTATGGGACAGACCAATTTAGCTCAATATACGGGATGTCCCGGCAAATACAGGACAGTTGGCAACCCTATGTTCAAGTTCAACAGTGCGTGACAGGGAATGAGGAAAGGTGCAACTGACTCATATCGTTTCCTCGCGGCCCAGTATCGGTCTGCAGCCCGGAGGTTGGGGACCGCTGCTGTAGTCACCACCATTACCATTAGCACAGAAATCTTAGAAAAGCTCAGAAAAACGCATCGAGAATTTTAATGGTTACCAAGAGCAGTCAAAGAAACATGGAACCATGCTAAAGTAAACAGGGAGGAAACAATCAATTGTGGCCAGCTTGGGTTGTTGGGTGGACCAGGCCATCATTCTGTGATGTTGCCTGTTGTACTTGTCTGGGGAGGAGAAGTTAAGGTGCTGTGGGAGACAGCAGAGGGGCAGAGGGTGAGCTGGAGCCCGTATTGGGTTGGGGGGGCTGGCCCCTCCCTTTGGTGCTGCCCTCCAGTGTTTGCTCGGCGGAAGACAAGCGGTACTGTGCTCGTCTGAGTGTGATAAGGAACTGCTGCATGCTTGCTCTTGCAGGAACATGGCATCAGATCAACATCCTGTGCACCATCAATCTTCAGGCCATGCCATCAGGGACTTGGGCTAGTGTAATTTTCCAACCGTATGTGCTATCATAACTATATTTCTTTATAGGCCCTTCCATCCCTTAGAGCCTCGCCACCCAGCAACACCCAATTTAACGCCAGCCTAATCACAGTGAAATTTACAATGACCGATTAACTTACAAACGAGTATGAATTTACACGTGGGAAGAAACCGGAGCTCCCAGAAGAAACCCACGCGTTCACAGGGAGAATGCACAAACATTTTACAGGCAGCAGTGGGAAATGAACCCAGGTCACTGGCACTGTAAAGCATTGTGCTAACCACTATGCTATGTGCTGTGTGTGTTTGCATGTTGGCTCTGAAGGAATGCTGCTTCGTTTAGCTGTATGGTTGAATGACAATTAAAGTGAACTTGAATTTGAATGTGTTGTAATGTGTCCTGTTCTCTCTCTTATTCTAGACATTTTAAGTATGCCAAAACCACAATGAAAATTAAGAGGAGCAGGTAGCTTGATTTGTTTCAAATGCAACCCTTGTTGATGTGAATTCTGCAGGTCATAATTAAATTGTACTGTCTCACAATTGGATTTTGTGTTTAATATTCAACACCATTAAACAACACATGTATTTAGATACTAGCACTTTTCTAACCAGAAATTACAGCCCACGTTGCTGCTGCTGCTACTGATCAAAGGACGATGTCAGTTATGAATGGGTTTCTCCAGATGAGCTGCTTCCATCACGGGTCTGGTCTGGAGGGGCCACCACACAGGATCGGGAAAAGAGTGACAGAAGGCTGTAAATGCAGTCAGCTCCATCGTGGGCACTAGCCTCCCCACCACCCGATGACATTTTCAAAAGGTGATGTCTCAAAGGTGGCATCCACCAGCAAGGACCCCCACGACCCAGGATATGCCCTCTTCGGATTACGACCATCACAGAGGAGCCATCTTGAAGACACACACTCAACATTTTATAAACAGCTTCTTCCTCTCCATCATCACATTTCTGAACAATGAACCCATGAATACTACCTCACTATTTGCACTACTTAATTTTAAAAACATATATGTGTTAATACAACTTATAGTAGTTCTGTATATATTGCACAGCACTCCTGCCACAAAACTAATTTCACATCATATGTTGCTGATAATAAAGTTAATTTTGATCCTCAGTCAAATAAAATCCAATTGCCTATTCCATAGTATTGCTCAGTGTGCACTGCAGGATCCCAAGGACAGATAATGTTTGAGAGGGTTTCTTTGGTTCTGGGAGCTGAAGTAGAAAAGAGGGGAGAAGGGTCAAATGTGAGTTATTGGTGGCTTAAAAGCAGTTGCTCCAGGCAGATGGGCCTCATCAGACTTGGTTGCAGCTCGTCTAGGAGAGGGAAAACTCTGATCTCAAGCCTCAGCTGCCTCTCATGGGAAGGTTTCGGGTGAAAACTCCAAAGAAAAGTCTGGAGTCCCAAAGGCAGTCCTACATTGAGTTCAACGCTGACTGGCAACCTCTGCGATCATCCCAGAATCTTCTTTTGGCGGGAGAATGGATATGGTAAGAAACGAAGACTGTAATGTTTCAAGTATAGTATACTCCTATGTTAGAGCAGTTCGAGTGTAGAGCTTACAAAACCCCAGCAAAAAAAAACTTGAGATACATTGAAACATTTTCTCTTACGGAAATTATGTGCAGAAACAACCCAAATAAATAAACACAAAACTATATAAAGAACTGATCTAGTTTACTTAGAACTATGAGAGCAGGCTGCCAGTTCACAGCAGGAGGCCACAGAAAGGATTTTCAAAGTTCAAAGTTCAAGTTCAAAGTAAATTTATTTTCAAAGTACATGTACGTCACCATATACAGATATGAGACTCCTTTACTTTTCTTTGAGTTTTTCTTTGAAAACTGACAAGTCAATCTAAAGATTAAAGATTAGCTTTATCTGCCACATGTATGTCGAAACACCAAAGCCTGGAAACACACAATGAAACGCGTTGTCTGGATTAAATTAAATCAGCGCAAGTGTCGATTCTGGCATCAACATAGCATGCCCACAACTCACTAACCCTAACCATATTTCTTTGGAATGTGGGAGGAAACTGGAGCATCCAGAGGGAAGCCCATGTGGTGACAGACAAAATGTACAAACTCCTTACAGACAGCAGCGGGAATTGACCCCCAACTGGTGATTGTTGGTGTTGTAAATTGATGCACCAACCACTATGCTACCAAGCCACCCTGCTGATTTTTGTACTGCAATACTTTTTCTAAAAATGCAATATCCATTTCTAGTGATTTAAAACAACAACCCTTTGTTATCTGCCAACGATACCATCAGAATCTGCTTGTCCGAAGACCACGCACTCACTATGGCGTTATTTGTTGACGGCAAAAGCAATCAGTGAAACATACGGTTTTCTAAGAATGCAACCAATCAGGGTACACTGTACAGTACTGTGTGAAAGTCTTAGGCTCATCTATATAGCTAGGGCACTGAGACTTTTACACAGTGCTGCATTTGTCAATGTCTCCTGGATTTCCACTGAAGTGACATTTGTTCCTCTTGATGCTCATAAGGCACAGGGGCAGAATTAGATCCCGCAGCCTATTGAGTCAACTCGCCATTCCTACCTGGCTGATTTATAATCGCTTTCAAACTCACTCTCCAGCCTTGTGACCTTTGGCACCTTGACTAATCAAGAACCTTGTCTTAAATGACTTAACCTCTACAGCTGTCCCTGGCAACGAATTCCACAGATTCACCACACTCTGGCTAAAGAAATTTCTCCTTGTTTCTGTTCTAAATGAAGGTCTCTCTATTCTGAGGCTGTGCCCTCTGGATCTACACTCCCCCACTATAGGAAACATCTTTTCCACATCCAGCCTATCGAGGCTCTTCAATATCTAATAGGTTTCAGTGAAATTCTCCTCCCACCCCACCTTTGTATTAAGGGTTATTACAGCCAGCACCATATTATTCACATGCTCAACACTGATGCTTTACCCTAAGTTTTGCATCAATAAAACCCAACCAAATGCAGAGAAAAACTGTTCAAGGATGGTCCCCAAATTAACCAAATCCAAGGTTTGTGGCTGTTCAGAATGGAGAAGCAGCACTTGAGATGGGACTTTGAATTCTGAATCTATTCACAAGCAGCTCAGCATAAATTTTATTTGTTTTAAATTTTATTTATAAGTAACAGGAGGTAAATGAGTCTGAGAAGAACACACACAAAACACTGGAGGAACTCAGCAGGTCAGGTAGCATCTATGGAAATGAATAAACAGTTGACGTTTCAGCCCGAGATCCTTCATTAGAGAGTTAGATATCTCAATGTACAATTGGAGCATGTATTCCTACAAAGGCAATGGTGGAGGCTTGGAAAGACCCTGTTTACTCAGGATCAAGGTTTTGAACTTGGTGTATGAAGTAGTAAACAAGTAAGGGAAAATGATAACCTTTGGGTCCTCACTGCTGGAACTCAGCAGGTCAGGCAGCATCAATGGAGAAGAATAAACAGTTGATGTTTTGGGCTCAGACCACTCTTCTCCTTGATCAGTTCATCACCACCAGCAAAACAGTTGCCTATGAATAGGAATCTTGGAGCACCCCAAAGTGCCTGGATTCCCTGATGTCTACTATTGTTGGCATCTGAGAAACATGTCTAACATTCTCTGTCAGGAAACACTGGTGTAATGCAAACAGCCAGGAGATCAACCAGTGATCACAAGACAACAAACTTAATACCATCTGTCAATAAATCTGCTTCTGATTCTTATTCACTCTGATATGAACAATCTTGCCTTCTTCATTTCCTCCTGCCTGTTCGAGTAAACCCTTCTCTGCACCCTTTCTAGCACAAATCTGACTAGAATTGTATAGCACATTTCAATTTAGACCCAAAAAATGTTTCAACTGATAAAACATAACTGTAAAAGATTCTAGAAATCCAGAATATTGCACACAAAATGCGGGAGGAACTTAGCAGGTCAGGCAGCATCCACGGGGAGGAAATTGGCAGCCGACATTTTGGGCCAGGGCCCTTCATCAGGCCTGTAAAGGAAGGGGGAAGAAACTAGAATAAGGAGGTGGGTGGGGGCAGGGGACTGAGTACAAGCTGGAAAGTGATAGGTGAGATCAGGAGATAGGAAAGATGGATGGGGTAGAAGGGAATGAAGTCAGAAACTGGGAGGAGATAGATGAAACCAGATCAGGGTGAAATTGGGTGGGTGGAAGATAGGGTAGGAAGTGAGAAGCAGCGAGGTGATAGCTGGACAAGGTAAAGGGCTGAAGAAAATGGAATCTGACAAGATTGGTATATACTCTCAGGGAACAAGGCTCTGCTTTGGGAATGCTGAAATAGAAGAACACACCTCCAAATATTAAGATGTCCTGTGTAGATATTCACGCTTTGCAAGTGTAACACACTGTAAGGTTTCACTGCTAATGCAATGGTTTCTCTGTAGCAGCAATGTTTGGGTTATGACTACAGATAACGGGATATTGGAATGTGTGCCATCCAATAAGAGTTGTGTTGTTCTTTCTTGGGGGTCTGAGGGAAGGGATTTTGCGGACTTTTGTCAGAGAGGGATTAAGAGAGAAGACGCGAGTGGAGTGAGTTGGTAGACCGCGGGCAGGAGTGGACTTGGAGCAGGGGTCCAAGGGTCAATGACGCTCGGAGGTCGATGGGGAACGAATGAACAGAACTGTGAGCTCCAACGTGCATGTGAGATTGTTTTATTACAACGGGCCCTTTTTCTTTTTATTTTCTTTACTAATCATACAGTCAGATTAAGATTTATAAAGTTCAATTGCATATGGTGTACTGTCTGATATTTTGCGGTACGGATTTGTAACCGGGCAACACATCACGCAGCAGGCACACGAACGAGATTTTGGCTGGGTCAGAGGCTGTCCACCCCTAGACAAACGCATGCTGGCTGAACCTCAGGGTTACACAAGTATCAAATTTCATAAAAAGATGTCTTGAGAATTAGGTGCTCTATTAGATGATTATACAGTATATTAAATGTCAGCAGCTTCACTACTTTTCCCCTTATTAAATAAAATATCAAAATACTAATATATAGTACTAAGTATTTTAATATTTATATTCTTTCTGAGACTAGTACTAAGAATTTAAAACTGATATAATTTTTTAAATCACATCTAGAGAGAGAAAGAGAGATTGCTTTAGGTAGCATGAGTTTGCATCATTCTCTCTTGTGGCTGGGCCCTATTTTTAGTCTGGTCCATTGAGGGAAACCATGAGCAGAGGCCACCTCCCTAATGGCATGAAAAGAAGCAGTGAAAAATACATTCAGTGAAACACACTTGGGCACTGGGGTGTGTAGCTCCCTGCAACTGCCTACACTGCCATAATCATTGGGAAGGGTAATTTATTTCGTTAGAGATACAGTGTGCAACATGTTCTTCTGGACCAACGAGCTGCAGCGCCCAGCAACCCATATATTTAACCCTAGTTTAATCACCGGACAACTTACAATAACCAACTAACCTACTGAGCAGTACATCTTTGGCCTACGGGAGGAAACCGGAGCACCCGGAAGAAACTCACACAGTCACGTGAAGAACATACAAACTCCTTAGGGACAGCGGCGGGAATTGAACACAGATCATTGGTGCTATAAAGTCTTACACTAAAATCGTTACATTATAGTGCCACCCAATTGTGACACACGGAAATGGTGCAAATGTCGCACAGGTCAGAATTTTGTTCGGGAAGAGGCCAGAGATGTCCTTATAAAATATTAAACACTGTAGTGAAAACTACTGTAACACACACAGAATGCTGGAGGAACTCAGCAGGTCAGGTAGCATCTATGGAAAGGAATAAACTGTTGGTATTTTGGGCCAAGACCCTTCATCAAGACCGGAAAGAAAGGGGGAAGAAGCCAGAATAAGCCTCAATAAAGCCCCCCAAAATGCTATGATGACAAATGTATGTTTGTTGAAAACGACATCAAAATCAATCTGATAATCTCTGTAGGAGGCATATATCTGTTTTCTATCTGTTTGGTTTTCTATGTTGCACGTTTATTATGGCAGTTTGTCACTTGAGACTGGCGGAGGTCATATCTTTTGCTGCCCGTTTAATTTTGCTGAGGTAACACTTAATATCACTGAATAATGCTTAGTTTACACTTGGTATGCTTGAATATCATTGCTTCAGGATTGCACGTTTGCTAATTGCTAATAAAGGATTCAACTCTTTAGAGCAATCATTGGAGCTGGGGGCACATCATGCAAGTGTAACGACTCCGTGGTGGTCGCAGGCTTGCTGCAATTGCTTTGTCTTGGTACTCCCACTACAATCTCCTTGCACAATATCTCAAATAGAGGTTACCTAGTCCATCAAGTCTGTGCAAGCTTACTGAAAAAAATAATCCAGTTGGTCTCACTCCAAGGCCCTGTTCCCAGTCAGAAATGAAACTGAACATTACACTTAGTGTGTTAGGGGTTAAATGGCCCCTTCTGCTCTTGGCTTTTCTTTTCTCTCTTCTGAGGTATACTTTAATTAACTACCCATTAGACAGCTTCGAGGTGCTGTCATGAGAGTTTCTGTGTAGAGGAAATTCACTGGGAGATCAGGTTAACATTGCAAAGGGCGAGACAGAGAAGTTAAACAAATCTCCATTAATTCCATTTGGTGACTCATTCAACAATTACACTGGGATGCCACCATTCTAGCTAGAGTTAGATAGGAAGAACAAAAAAAAATAGACCAAATAATTTGTATTTCAGACATGGCAAATGCCACTCAGATCTATTCAGTATACTTTTGTAGGCAGATGCTTTTGTAACCGCACAAACCACAACATTCAAATTTAAGCGATTCCACGTATCCACACTAAAAATGAAAAAAAAAAGGAAGAGAATGTATACAAAATTATGTGGGTTATAGATAGGGTAAATGCAAGCAGACTTTTTCCACTGAGGTTGGATCATCGGTTCAGGGTGAAAGGTGAAATATTTAAGAGGAACATGGGGGGGCAGAATTCGTCACTCAGAGGTTGGAACAAGATGTCAGAGGAAGTGAGGGATGTGGGTTTGATTCAAACACTTAAGAAAAGCTTGGATAATACTGTGGATGGGAGAGTTATCCAGGGCTATGGTCTGGCAATGGGTCAATGGGACTGGGCAGAATAATAGTTCGGCACAGACCAGCTGGGCGAAAGGATCAGTTTCTGTCCTCTAGTGCTTGGTGACTATCAAAACTGAACTCAATGAGTTCCACACTAATTATTGTATCATTGTTAATGTTAATGAAGGATATCTCTGACAGTCTCTATAAAAGGTCCAGTTACTTTTATATCTCAGTCCTTAGATGGAGACAATGCATTGGGACTTGAATAACCCCTGCCTTCATACCAAACCTTTTTACAATACCAGCCTTCATACCAAACCTTTTTACAATACCAGCGTTCTATTGCGTACATATTCAGTGTTATACAGGGTTATTATGACTCCATTGAGAAGGTGGTTCCTTCAGGTTGTTGTAGCTGGGGGTGGTAATGGGGATAGCTCCCACTATCTATTAAATGCTCCCAATGGCATGAGTCTCAAATAGCCTCTGACTACCAGGTTCAGCTCCTAGCCTTCACCTGTGGCTTAGCTACCAAGCCAGGTGGAACCATTTCTACTGACAGGAGAAGGGGCAAAGATGGTTTACCATGGTTGGCATCTCACCTAGGAGAATCCAAACTCTGATATCAAACCTCCGCTGCCTTGCGGCTATACCCAACTCATTGGGAAGCCTTCCAGAGAAAGCCTCGAGTGAAAAATATGGAGCAGGAGTCCCTCAGGCAGTCCTCCATTGAGTTCAATGCTGACTGGCACTTCCTGTGATGCTGCTGGGTACCACACTGTATCAGTCTCTGCCGTTCCTTTGAGTTCATCAGATGTGCCAAGAAGGGGAGCTTGCTACATGGGTAGCAGCTTGTTCTCCATATTGTACTGCCCTGGCTTATGTATGTAGACAGCCAGGAAGTTTCATCCATGATTGACCCTGACCGATGGACACTTCACTCACTTCTCTTCCATGAGAAGGCTATTGGATCACTTCCCTCATTGTTAAATGCTGAGCACAACCTAGGCACAACCTGTCAGGTTGTTCTGCACACCCACTAGTCTCTGTGTAAAGTATTTACGTATGACATTGCCCCTACAGTTTCCTCCAATCATCTTAAAATTATGCTCCTTTGTATTAGCCATTTCTGCCCTGGGAAATATCCTCTGGCTATCCACTCAATCTATACCGCTTCAAATCTTGTATATATCTACACCTCCTTCTCTCCAAAGAGAAAAACTCTATTTCACTCAACCTATCTTCATAAGCTATGCCCTCTAATCCAAGCAGCATCCCGGTAAATCTCCTCTGGACCCTCTCTAAAGCTTCCACATACTTCCTATAATGAGACAACCAGACTGAACACAATAATCCAAGCGTGGTCTAATCAGGGATTCCTGAACTCGAAGGCCAACACAGCATACACCTTCCTAACAACCCTATCAACTTGTGTGGTAACTATGAGATACCTATGGATGTAGACCCTGAAATCCTCCCACATTTCAAAGATATATGGGTTAGTAGGTTAATTTGTCACATCAACGAGCTCTGATTCAAACTTCAACCAAATTCCACATACCCATTTTCGAGCAGTGGACATTGAAGCAGGAATAGGATCAAAAAGCAGCATCCATCATCAAGGACCCCAACTATCTGGGCCATGCTTTCTTCTCACTGCTGCCATTGGGCGGGAGGTACGGGAGACTCAGGTACCACACCACCAGGTTCAGGAATAGTTATTACCACACCTCTATCAGCCTCCTGAAATGGCACAGATAACTTCACTCACCACAACTCTGAACTGATTCTACAACCTACAGACTCACTTTCAAGGACTCTACAACTCATGTTCTCAGTATTACTTATTTACTTCTAAAAAAATATTTGCACAATATGTCTTCTTTTGTATATTGATGATTTAAAAGGATTTATTTTTCATAAATTCAGTTGCAATAGTTCATTTCACTGTAAATGTCTGCAAGAAAATGGATCTCATGTTAGTATGTGGTGACAAATATGTACTTTAGTAAAAAACTTCCTTTGAACTTTGAATCAAGAAACTATCAACTTCCACTTTAAATATACTCAATGATTTGGCCTCCACAGTTGTCTGTGCCAATATATTCCACAGATTCACCACCTTCAGGTGAAAGAAATTCCTCATCTCTGTTCTAAAGGGATGTCCTTCTATTCTGAGATAGTGCCTTGACTGTCTCACTATTGAAAATATCTTCAATATTTTCCATATCCACTCTGTCTAGGCCTTAAGGACACTAAATAATGTGACCTTGGTGCTGTTGTTCCATTAGCCCACTCACCCAAATCCAACCATTAACTTTTAGGCTTTTATGAATTGTATGGCTAAATACTGCATTCAGATTAGCATGGAAAATAGAAATTGTTCGTTCTTTAAATGCTCTGTCATGTGATGTGGGCGATCATGGTCTTTCAATGACCATGACTGCTCTTGGCAAATTTTCCTCTAGAAGTGGTTTGCCATTGCCTTCTTCTGGGCGGTGTTTTACACGAGGGGTGACCCCAGCCATTATTAATACTCTTCAGCGATTGTCTGCCTGGCATCAGTGGTCGCATAACCAGGACTTGTGATATGTACCAGCTGCTCATATGAGCACGTGCGCCCATGGTTCACATGACCCTAATTGGGTGGGGGGGGGGCTAAGCAGGTGCTACACCTTGCTGAAGGGTGACCTGCAGCCTACTGGAGGTAAGGAATGCCTGACACCTCCTTTGGTAGAAATGTATCTCCATCCAACCACCCAAAAAGAGTAACAGCAGAAAAATAAACACAAGTATCACTGGGGACCTTTATTTCCTTAGCTGTATCAGCTGCACTGCCATTAACTATTAATTCCTCTGTTTGCTAATTTTTACATTTATTCAGATGGGATACACTTATTTTAAGTAAAATAAATTGTTCTCAATTAAATGGAATTGTCGCCTTCCTCTTCCTATCATACCTAATTATTACATAGTAATCAGCCCTTTAGGGAGTTGGTAGAGAATTGATCTGATCTGCATACTTAAATGTTACCTCCTGCAACAAATGTGACCGTAATTTCCTTCATATTTTATAACTATTATTAGCCTCACCTATTCCTTGCTGCAATTTAGCAAAGCTGGAGATTTTAACAGAGAGATTTATACAACTCTCTATCGCAGAGTGCACATAGAAAATATAAATATTTTATAATCCTTCTCTTACTCACTTGCTAACAATTTTTAAAAAACAGTAAAAATATGATCCAAACAGAAGAGGTTCTGCAGATGATGGAGATCCAGAGCAACACACTCAATGTGCTGGAGGAACTCAGCAGGTCAGGCTGCGTCTATGGAGAGGAATAAGCAGTTGACGTTATGGCCCAAGATGTTAACTGTTTATTCCTCTCCGTCCAACATTAACATCTAAATTCAGTAGAACTGGTGCTTTGCAAATATGATCCTCAGCCTGGGAGATTTTGTTGTACTCACTTTTCACATATTTATACGAATGCTTGTTTTATTAAAGTAGTGCCAGAAACATTATACAGTCTTCCAGAACCATACATCTCGCACTTTATGACAACCTGTCAATCTTTAGGCCACATCACTCAGGGACTTGTGCTGGTATTATTTTGTGACTCTATGTGCTGGATCATAACTGTATGTGCTGTGTGTGACTGTATGTACTGTGTTTTGCATCGTGGCCCCAGAGGAACAATGTTTCATTTAGCAGTATATATGTCTATGGTTGAATTGCAATTAAACTTGAACTGTGAAAGACTCCCAGCACAATATTACATATTTCCAAAAGAACAAGAGATTCTGCAGATGCTAGAAATCCAGAAGAACAAACATTTCTTCATTGATTCTTCCCTTGTGTCATTTTAATTATAATTTTATTCTATTGTGCGGTTTTTCATTGATTCTATTGCGTTCTTTGTATCTACTCTGAATGTCTACAAGAAAATAAATCTCAGGGTAATACAGTACATGTTATTTGGTAATAAATTTCAAAGTTCAAAGCAAATTTTATTATAAAGTACGTACTGTATATGTCACCATATACAACCCTGAGATTCATTTTCCTGCGGGCATACTCAGCAAATATCTAGAACAGTAACTATAACAGGATCAATGAAAGATCAACCAGAGTGCAGAAGACAACAAACCGTGTGAATGCAAATATAAATAAATAGCAATAAATAACAAGAACATGAGATCATGAGATCAAGAGTCTTTAAAGTAAGTTCATCGGTTGTGGGAGCAGCTCAATGATGGGGCAAGTGAGTGCAGTTAACCCCTTTGTTCAAAAGCCTGAGTGTTGAGGCGTATTAACTGTTCTTGAACCTGGTGGTGCGAGTCCTGGGGCTCTTGCACCTTCTACCTGATGGCAGCAGCGAGAAAAGAGCATGGCCTGAGTGGTGAGGATCTCTGATGATGGATGCTGCTTTCCTATGACAGCACTTACTTTGATTTTCTACTTTGTCCCTCTCTACTTTGGCCACCTCTGGAGATCACTGTTCACTGCATCACTGTGCACTGAAATACTTGTGGTCACAGTTTTTTTTTACGAATGGCGGGAGCAATTTAAGGTGATGAATTAATAGCATCACACAAGCATTGCATCAGTATAACTGTGTTTTATTTTTGTGTATTGATACATGTCTGCTAAGTAAGCTGAGTGATAGTATTTTAACATTCAAAGTGTGAAAATTATTTGCAAGTTCTACAAATGTTTTCACACATTGAAGTTCAGCAATATTAATCCAAGAATACTATTCAGTTAGAAAAATCATCATTATACTTGGGAAAAGGCAACATGTGCAGTAATTTCAAAGCTCATCTTTGCGATGTCATTCACAGGCATCACAGCATAAGCTGAATTTATCTTCATTCCAAGTTAATATTTTCAGTTTGAAAGAGTTCCTTCACTGTAAGTTATTTAATTGATTAACCTTTTAAGTAACTACTCTTGAATGAAAGCTTTAACAATATGACCCTCATTTAGCTCTTAAATCTACAAACATGTAGTTAAAGACACTTTTCAAATGTTAATCTTTGATGTCTAGTAGAAAATTAAAGCAGTTTAGAGCTCCTGGAGTTTGAAATGCTCCTCAACTACGGCATGTAGGTAGACATGACGTTAATTTTCAGATGCAATAATATAATTTTTTGATATTTATCCACATAGCGTTACAGTTCTGTCAACAACATAGCTACTGAGTGATGTGGAGATGCATTTATATGTTGTTTTTTCAGAGATACGGCAAGGTAACAAGCCCTTCTGGCCCAGTGAGCCTGTGCTGCTCAGTTACACCCACGTGGCTGGTGAACCCATCAACCTGTGTGTTTTTGGAATGTAGACAGGAACACGCGTGGTCGCAGAGAGAACGTGAAAACTCCTTACAGACGGAGGTGGAAGTGAGCCCCGATCACCGGCACTGTAATGGGGCAACACTGACCCCTACACAGCCACGGCACCCCCTATATATTTTCCAGTCATGGACATAGAGAATCTCATCCACGCCATTGCAGAGGTTTTCCTCAAAGACACTTGAGATTCTGATTCTGATTCCCAGCATCTGCAGATTTAGTTTTGCTTTTGAAGCCTCAAGAATTCTGACAAAACTCAGCTTTCCTCTTTTCAGATGCTGACTCTTCTGGTTTTTCTAATTATAATGTCATTGGCCTGAAACGTTAACTGCTTCTGTCTACTGATGCTGCCTGACAGACTGCGTTCTTCTGGCATTTATTTCAGGTAAAGGTATCTGCAATATTGGCGTTTCAATGGCCATCAGCACTGAAAGAACTCTTCCCCCCTGCCACCGGGAGCAGCATTTCAAGAAACTCTGCCTTTGGGCTGTCTCGCTCTTCCTTCCCTGCTTTTCCTCAGTGAATAATCCTTTCCAGTTCAAAATACCAATATTTCCTTTCCTTAGCCCGTGCAAGCTTTATTAAAGTTTTTCTGTCTTCCCTGAGTTTCTCTTTTCCTAGAATTCTTCTTTCTTCCCAGAGCTTCTCTCCCTTCACAGAGTTCCTCTCTTGCTAGAGTTCCTCTCTCTTCCCAGAGTTCCTCCCTCTTCCCGGAGATCCCCTCTCTGCCCAGAGTTGCTCTCTCTTCCCAGATTTCCTCTCTCTTCCCAGATTTCCTCTCTCTTCCCAGATTTATTCTCTCTTCCCAGATTTCCTCTCTCTTCCCAGATTTATTCTCTCTTTCCAGAGTTCCTCTCTCTTCCCGGAGTTCATCTCTCTTCCTAGAGTTCTTCTCTCTTACCAGAGCTTTTCTCTCCTCCTGAAAAATTTCTCTCTTCCCTGCAGCATAACCAACCTGTCATCAGTTGTCGTAATATGCCCAGAACCAGTATTTCAACTGTATGAAGCAGTTCAATACTGTTAACAGCTGTGAATGGGAAGTTTTGATCTGACAAGACTATCATTGCTTTTTCACCAGCTGTAGGCGTTAATAAAGCAAATTTTATAACGATTAAAGATGCACGGGTTAGGGCTAGTGAGGCTTGGGCAAGCTATGTTACTGCCAGAAGTGTGGTGACATTTGTGGGCAGCTCAGCACAATAATTGTTGATTTGATTTGACTCAAGTGATGCATTTCTCTGTATGCTTCAATGTACATGTGACAAATAAAGCTGATTTTTTTTTAAATCTTAAAAACCTTAAAACACAAGAGACTCTGCAGATGATGGAAATTCAGAGCAACACACACAAAATGCTGGAGGAACTCAGCAGACCAGGCAGCATCTATGGAGAAGAATAAAGAGCCAACATTTTAGGCTCATACTCTTCATCAAGACTGCAAGGAAGGGGAAAGAAGTCAGATTAAGAAGGTGGCAAGAGGGCAAGAAGTGGGGAAGCAGATCCAGGAGCCTCAGGACCCACACCATCAGGCTCAGGAACAGTTATTACCCTTCAATCATCAGGCTCTTGAACCAGAGGGGATAAATTCACTCACCCCAACAGTGAACTGATTCCGCAACCTATAGACTCAATTTCAAGGACTCTACAACTCATATTCTTGATATGTATTGCTTGTTCATTTATTTGTTTGTTTATTTGTTTATTAGTTTTTCTTTTGCACACTGGCTATTTGTCTATCCTGTTGGGGGTGGTGTTTAGTTGATTCTATTGTGTTTCTTGGATTTACTGTGTATGCCTGCAAGAAAAAGAATCTCAGGCAACAGGAATTCTGCAGATGCTGGAAATTCAAGCAACATACATCAAAGTTGCTGGTGAACGCAGCAGGCCAAGCAGCATCTATAGGAAGAGGCGCAGTCGACGTTTCAGGCCGAGACCCTTCGTCAGGAGTCCTGACGAAGGGTCTCGGCCTGAAACGTCGACTGTGCCTCTTCCTATAGATGCTGCTTGGCCTGCTCCTGACGAAGGGTCTCGGCCTGAAACGTCGACTGCGCCTCTTCCTATAGATGCTGCTTGGCCTGCTGCGTTCACCAGCAACTTTGATGTATGTTGTTAAAAGAATCTCAGGGTTGTCTTTGGTGCTAATAAATTTATTATTAGGTCTTTGACCTGATCAGTTCTTCAAGCATTCTGAGAGTGGTATCTTTAAAGTCTTCGTAATTTTCCACTTTCTCTTCATTGGCACACAGCAACAATTCAATTGATAAATAAGGGGAGGTGAGGCTTACCTACCCACAGATTGTCCTGGTCCCATAAAGGCAAGCGTGCTCCAGCACTGTAACGCTGATGACACATCAGCTACCTTTTACAAATGTCCCTGCACAGTGCTTAAGTGTCTGAATGAGTTTGAACCGTTGTGCATGGTCACGTCAGCTTCAGAACACTACACGCTGTATTCATCTGGGTGAAGTTGGTTTCCATTTTGTGTGAGAAATACTGGTTTCCTCAAAGGAAACCAATTAGCCCCAATTACATAATATACAATCCAACTACAGAAATATGTGTAATATAGTTAATGCTTAATAAATAAACCATGCCTATTTCCCAACATAGAGAAGTTTAACATTAATTAAATGCTAATAGAAAAAGCAATGAGTGCAGCAGTTATGTTTTTGAGATTCAATCAAAATGGCATATATGCGAAAGGTGTGGGAAAAGGCCAGTATCATGATAAAGGATCCCACTCTCAAGGATCATGGACTATCTGTCGCTCTCCCACCGGGGACAGGTGCCATGCCTGCACGGTACCCACATTAGGACAACCAGACTCAAAAACTGTTCCACCAAGCCATAAACAAGTAAAAATATTCAGCTGCTGGAAATCCGAGCAACACACACAAAATGCTGGAGGAACTCAGCAGGCCAGGCAGCATCGATGGAAAAAAGTACAGTTGATGTCTCAGCCCAAAATGTCGACGGCACTTTTTTCCCCATAGGTGTGCCTGGCCTGCTGAGTTTCTCCAGCATTTTGTGTGCATTGCCCTAAACCATAAATACTTTCGAGAGTGTGGAGGTGTTTCTCATTATTTTAAGGAGTGCGGTGAAATAATGTGGTCTCACTTGAAATTACAGAAAACTCTGGACAATATTCTTGATTGATCAAGGCAAAAAGGGATATGGGGAGAAGGCAGGAGATTGGGTCTGAGAGGAAGATTGGATCAGGCATGAGGAAATGGTGGAGCAGACTCGATGGGCCAAATGGCCTAATTCTGCTCCTATATTTTATTAAAAATAGATCAAATTTTCATGAAAGCAGAAAACACCCATTTTGAAACTTCCTAACATCCTACATTCAAACTGATGACAGAATTCAGACAAGAATCACAATAGTAGTGACAAAATTCATACATACACACACACACACAAAAGAAAACCTCGAACACATTTCTGCAACAATTCTCTTGTTAACTTGATCTTTGCTTCCCTCCTCCCCTTCTCTTCTCACCTGCACATCACCTCCCTCTGGTGCCCCTCCTGGAAGCGTAAGATGAAGGAACACGTACCAATCCTCATAAAGGGATTATAGTGGAGAGGGTGAGCAGTTTTAAGTTGCTGGGTGTCAAGATCTCTGAAATCCTAACCTGGACCTAACATATTAATGCAGCTATAAAGAAGGCGAGACAGCAACCAAACTTCATTAGGAGTTTGAAGAGACTTGGTATGTCAACAAAACCACTTGAAAACTTATAGATGTACTGTGCAGAGCATTCTGACAGACTGCGTCACTGGCTGGCATTGGGGGGAGGTGGCCACTGCACAGAACAGTAAGAAGCTGCAGAGGGTCATAAGCTTAGTCAGCTCTACCTTGGACATTAGCCTACAAAGTACCCAGGACTTCTTCAAGGAGCGGTGTCTCAGAAAGGCAGCGTCCATTATTAAGAGCATGCCCTTTTCTCATTGTTACCATCAGGTACGAGGTAAACACTCAGCAATTCAGGAACAGCTTCTTCCCCTCTGCCATCCGATCCCTAAATGGATATTGAACCTGTGAACACTACCCACTTTTTAAATTTATATTATTTGTTCTTGCACAATTTTTAATCTACTCAATATACATGTACTGTAATTTATTTATTTATTTTCCCTTCTATGTTATGTATTGCATTGAACTGCTGCTGCTAAGTTAACAAACTTCACGACTCGTGCCAGTGATAATAAACCTGATTCTGATTCATAAACTTATAAACTTCAATCGGATCTCTCCTCTGCTACAGTGAAAACAACCCAAGTTTGTCCAACCTCTCATTATAGCACACTGGGGCGAGAACACTTGGTGGATGCACACCTTATACACATGCATTTAGAAACACACAGACTTTGTCTTGTTATTCAGCTGTCATTGCTCTGAGTGTACACAATTCACTGTCTTCCCTGATAACCATATAACAATTACAGCACAGAAACAGGCCATCTCGGCCCTTCTAGTCCGTGCCAAACTCATTCTCATTCATGACTCATTCTCATAATGAGTCCTAAACCAAGCTGAATGCACTCAGATTAGCTTTATGGTGTCCTTCCCGCCATACACAGTAGAGCATTCCATTTCTTTAGTAATGGGGATGTGTAAATGTGTATATGTCATTGTATACTGGATTTAAGGTAGATATTTCTGTTTATTTTGTAATATGATTGTAACTACATTGTGAGGTGCATCATATTCTAATCATATGTAGTTTAAGTTAACTTTGTTGGTAATTAAAGATGGTATGTCTTGGTGCCGAATAAAATGAGGTGTTTATCCTCAGTACGAGAGAGAGAGACCAGGACTGCCAGGACTTCTCACTGGACAAGTACAAGTACAAAACTATTATTGTGTTTTCTGGTAGATATTGTTTAGTAAATATTGGCAGTTTTATTTTCACTATTTTTGCAATGCTTGATTTTGACGCAATTAATAAATACACTTGCACTAAAGTGCTAAGCAACTCTTGCTACACACTAAGTGCTGGAGGAACTCAGCAGGCCAGGCAGCATCTATGAAAAAACGTACAGTCGATGTTTCAGGCCGAGACCCTTCGGCAGGACCCTAGCTACTTTTTTTCTTTGGTCGTAACCCACATAAATAACACACATACTTTCTAAACCAGATCCAAATCAATAGAAGTGCACCTGCTATAAGCAAAGAGGAATTCACACAATTCAGTGCTCTTATCCCGTACTCTATAAGTTCAATACCAGAGGCCAATGTAGGGGAAAAAAAAACAAAAGCTGGCAGGCACTTTGGAACTTTTGCATTTGTGTGGAAATTCCTGCTTTATTGTCAGCTACCTGGGGAAATATTGGCAGTTAGGTGGTTACTGCCAATATTTTCTCTGTAAACCCTCACATGCCTTCCTGCAAATTGAGGACTTGAGTTACAAAGAAAGCTTAAATAGGCTAGGACTTTACTCACTGGAACATTGGAGAATGAGGGGAGATTTGATAGAGGCATAAAAAGTTATGAGAGGTATAGGTCGGGTCAATGCAAGCAGGCTTTTTCCACTGAGGGTGAGTGAGACGACAACTAGAAGTCATGGGTGAAAAGCGCAATATTTAAGGGGATTATGAGGGGGATCTTCACTCAGACGGTGAGAGTAAGGAATTTTTCACTCAGAGTAGGGAACGAGTTGCCAGCAATAGTGGTGGATGTGGATTTGATTGAAATGTTTAAGAGTAGTTTGGATAATTATATGGATAGGAAAGGTGTAGAGGGCTATGGTTGATGGGACTAGGCAGAATAATGGCTCGGCATGGACTAGCTGGTTCAAAGGGACTGTTTCTGTGCTGTGGTGTTCTATGACTCTATATCATTTAAATCTAATTCATATTTCCTGCTTTATATTTTCAAAGGTTGAGTGAGTTAGGGTTTTTCTCTTTGAAGCAGCAGGATATGAGAAGTGACTTGACTGAAATGTTTAAGACTCATCACAATTCTAAACTGATTCTGCAACCTACAGACTCACTTCAGAACTCAAGTTCTCAGTATTATTTTCATACGTGCATAAGTTGTCTACATTGTTATGGGCAGAGATAGAGGAGCAATTAGGCCATTTGGCCCATCAAGTCTGCTCTGTCATTTCACCATGGTTGATCCATTTCCCTCTCAGCCTCAATCTCTTACCATCTCCCCGTGTCCCTTCATGCCCTGACTAATGAAGATTCTATCAACCCCTGCCTTAAATATACCGAATGATTTGGCCTCCACAGCCACTTGTCGCAACAAATTCCACAGATTCACCACTCTCTAGCTCAAGAACTTCCTCCTCATCATTTCCATTTTAAATCAATGTCCCTTTATTCTGAGGCTGTGCCCTCTGGTCCTAGGTTCCCCCACTAAAGGAATCATCCACTCTGCTGAGGTCTTTCAACACTCGATGGGTTTCAATGAGATCCCCCTCATTTTTCTGAACTCCAAAGAGCACAGGCCCAGAGCCACCAATTGGTCCTCATAGGGTAACCTGTTCCTTTACAGAATCATTCTCGTGAACCTTCTCTGAACCCTCTCAAATGTCATCACATCCTTTCTTAGATAAGGGGCCTAAAACTGCTTATGATACTCCAAGCGAGGCCTCACCAGTTCTTTATAAAGCCTCAGTATTACATGGGATGGGAGTGGGTGTGACACAAGGACACTGTGGGCCCAACCACTCCTTAGTGTCTCTACAATGAGTGAATCAAATGTGAACGGGATTACATTATGGCAGAAGCTACTGCAAGTTTTTACTGAATCATAAAATACCAGAGGCCACTTGATCCATTATACACTTGTTTGCTCACTGAACCACTGGTTGATGTTCAAGATGGCGCCAGCAAACATCGCAACCAATGGTGATGTCCTGCATGCGATTCATGAAACTACATTTTTATTTCTTCTTCTTTTGAATATTACTCTACTACTAAGCTGTGTGTGATTGGAACCTGTGATTTACCTTCCGATGGTTTGTTTATGGGTCGGTTGGGTGATCTGATCTTGGGAATGAGAGGGTTAACATATGAGGAACGGTTGTCCACTCTTGGACTGTATTCCTTGATTAGAAGAATGAGGGGAGACCTTATAGAAACATTTCGAATGTTGAAAGGCATGGACAGAGTGGATGGGGCAAAGTTGTTTCCCATGATGGGGGAGTCTAGTACGAGAGGGCATGACTTAAGGATTGAAGGGTGCCCATTCAGAACAGAAATGCGAAGAAATTTTTTTAGTCAGAGGGTGGTGAATCTATGGAATTTGTTGCCACGGGCAGCAGTGGAGGCCAAGCCATAAGGCAGAGATTGATAGGTATCTGAGTAGCCAGGGCATCAAAGGTTATGGTGAGAAGGCGGGGGAGTGGGACTAAATAGGAGAATGGATCAGCTCATGATAAAATGGCGAAGCAGACTCGATGGACCGAATGGCCGACTTCTGCTCCTTTGTCTTATGGTCTTTACTATCTCCGAGGGAGTTTGGTGAGGTTAGGAGTGGAGTGTGTGGCCTGCTGGCCTGGAAGTGGGGCAGGAGCCCATGATTGACACCACTATATCCATCTGATTGAGGTGGCGAGCGAGGTTGACGTCAACGAAGCTGAGAATAGAGTGCTGGTGGGAGCTCAGTGCCATCTGTCTGCATCGGTCTTCCTCTCCCTCTCTCTCGCTAGCTGCTGTTGCAGGAGTTTTGGTTTCCACGTTGCAAGGATTGATTAGCCAAGCTTGTAGCTGTGTTTTCGTTTTTGGGGACTTTGAGGACCATGTTCCATGTGTTTCTGGATTCTGGTTAATTTTTTTTTGCTGTTTTCGGTTGGTTTCATCGGGGCATCTCGGCGCAGATGGGCTCAGCGCTGAACTGAATACTTCTGAACTCCTGGTTTGAGGCTTCATGTTCTATGTGTTGTTTGTTCGCTTTTTGCCATTTGCGCAATTTGTTCTGTTTTGTGCGTTGGGCCTTTGATGTTTTCTTCGAATGGATTCCATGGTGTTCCCTTGTTTCCTAGATGCCTGTGGGCGGGTGAATCTCAGAGTTGTATCCTGCATACTTACTTTGGTAATAAATGTACTTTAAATCGATTCGGATTTATTTATCAGCTGTACATCGGAATACACAGTGAAATGCATTGTTTGAGCTAACAACCAACAGAACCTATGGATGTGCTGGGGGCAGCCTGCAAGAGTTGCCATACATTCTGGCGCTAACTCTGGAATGACATCCAGTGGTCGAACACCCTTTGCTCTTTCCTAAATGGATGCCAAAAGGGATGACGATTTGCTGGAAATGACATGGAAACAGAGCGAGGTGTTAGCTTCCTGTTCCGACATGTCAGTCCATTGCCTCCTCATCTGCCATGATGAGGCCATGCTCAAGGTGGAGGAGCAACACCTCATATTCTGTCTAGAATGCCTCCAACCTGATGGCACGAACATTGATTTCTCTCTTTCAGGTAATTTTTTTCCCTTCCCCTTTCCTTTTCTTCAATTCCTTACCCTGGCCTCTTATTTCTTCTCCTCACTTGCCTATCACCTCCCCAGTAACTCCCCTCCTTCCCTTTCTCGCATGGTCCACTCTCCTCTCCAATCAGTTTCCTTCTTCTCCGGCCCTTTACCTTTCCCACCTATCACCTCCCAGTTTCTTACCTCATCCTCCCTCCTCCAACCACCTCACTTCACTTATCACCTTCTAGCTTATACTCACTTCCCTCTCCCCACCTCCTTATCGTGGCACCTTCCTTCGTGGTATAAATTTATTTATCGAGATTACAGAGCAGATTGTACCCTTCTCTGGCTCTTCAAGGCCATGTTGCCCAGCAATACCCCAATTTAATCCCAGCCTAAACACAGAATAATCTACAATGCCCAATTACAGTGCCCTATTGAAGAAGGGTCTTGGCCTGAAACATCGATAGTTCATTCGCTTCCATAGATGCTGCCCGACCTGCTGAGTCCCTCCAGCATTTTGTGTGTGTCGTCTGAACTTCCAGCATCTGCAGAACCTCTTGTGTTTTAAACATTAGCTAATACAGAACCTTAGCCCGTTATGTTAAGAGATTCAATCTCTGTAACGGAAACATCAACTATAAGAGAGTGGAGGAGTTTTTTTTCTGAGTCAGAATTTGCTACAGTAAACACAATGAGACTGCAAGTTTGGTATGCAAAGACAAATGTATTCAGTGCCAGTTTTTATGAAATCAGTTATTTGGCAACAGTTGCAGACCATCTTGACGAGGTGGTGCAGGCTGACATCAGATGTGTATGACTACAGCTTGATTACAACTTGGTTCTTTCCAGCACTGATAGTCATAGAGCACTACAGCAGAGAAACAGGCCCTTCAGCCCATCTAGTCTGTGCCAAACTGATATGAAGAATCTCGGCCTGAAACGTTCACCATTTATTTCCATCCATAGATGCTACCTGAGTTGCTGAGCTCCTCCTGCATTTTGTGTGAGTTGCTCAAGATTTCCAGCCTCCGCTTAATCTCAGTGGCTTGATGCATTATTTTTCAGTTTGAAGGCTATGAAAGAGCAGTTCTCCAACTTCAGAAGTTAACTTTAATCAATGGTTAATAATGCCTCCACATAAACTCCCTGCTTTGTCATTCAGTAATGCCATAAACTGTGGAAATTTTTTTGAGAATACCAGTCAGATGTGCATAATTTTACTTATTTAGAGATACAATGCGGAGTACACCCTTCTGGCCCTTTGAGCTGTGACGCCCCAGCAACCACGGATCCAATGCTAGCCTTATTGCAGAACAATTTACAATGACCAATTAACCTTCCAGCCGTTACGTCTTTGGCCTGCGGGAGGAAACTGGAGCACCCGGAGAAAGCCAACGCATTTCAAGGGGAGGATGTACAGATTCCTTACAGGTGACATTAGAATTGAACTCCGAACTCTGGCGCCTCGAGCTGCTATAGAGTCGTGCTAACCGCTACACTACCGTGGCACCCAGTTCTGACCAGGAATTTGGAAACGGAGTGAGTGGGTGGCACAATGCTTTACTGCATCGGCTGTAAGTTTGGGGTTAGCTGTAAGTTCAGGGCTCAATTCCTGCTGCTGTCTATAAGGAGTTTTTATGTTCGCCTTAGTGACTGCATTATTTCCCCCAGGTGCTCTGTTTACCTCTCACGTTCCAAAGATGAACAGGTAGGGTTAGTAAGCTGTGGGCATGCTATATTGGCAAGCTTTGTGGGCTCCCGGCACATCCCCAGTTTGCGTTGGCATTTCCCTGTATTTTTCGAAATGCATGTGATAAAGTAAATCTTCAATCTTTATGTACTGCCAGTGTAGCACATCTTCGCACAAATGATGACTTTCACTGCATGATTCAATATTTCGATGTACACGTGACAAATAAAGCTAATCTTTAGTCAGCAAGTCTCTAACTTCAGAAATTAAATTTAACCAACGGTTAACAATGCTTCCACATAAACTCCCTGCTTCTGCACTCTATGCCGCCGTAAATCGCAGAAATTCCTTTGAGAGTTGCCCAGTAAAATGTGCATAGTTCTGACCAGGAACCGAAAAAAAAAATCCGTGGGCGGATGTCAGAAAAGTGTTTTGAACCGAGGCATGGCTCAAACTATTTTCTTGATCAGAGAGCAGTCACTGTTACCAGGAGTTCCTGCTCATATTGCGCCCAGATGGAAGCTCACCATTGCACCAATTAATGCAATAGAACTGATGAATAAAGCATTAAAGCTGAGCTCGGACTATTTGAAATTAGTACGGTGTAGGCAGAATAGAAAGCAGGTTATTCATTCCCCAGCAAGTGTGCCTTACCAATTTCCTCACATTCAAAAATAAATCAATCAAGAGCATACTTATTTTTGAGGTGGGGACATGGAATTACTTTATATCTGGAATAAGTGTGTGTTTTTACATTTTTTATGAAGTGTATGATGTGTTTTTCTTGTTCCCTGTGCCAAGAAATTGCACGGTGTATTTTATAAGTCTGGGATTTGTATGTTTTGTAATCAGACTGTAAGCTGGCTACCTAATATGTTTTTTTTTGGTGAGGATCAGAATTCATGATATTCAGTGCAGTGTCTCTTGTTTCCGCAACAGCCAACATCAGAAGAGCATGCCTTGGCTCGGCTTTTAAACAGCACCTTTAATGAGATGACTGTCATGAGAAAAATGGAAAATGTGAGTTGCAAATTCATTCTGGGTGAAGCCCAAGTAAACAGCTGTGGTTTTGGACAGTTAAACAGAACCTCACAAGAGCTGACCACTATAGCAGCTGCCAAAATCTCTCCACCTTACAATAAAGGAAAGGCTACCTAAAACAAAAGTTCGGAACAACAATGCACAAAAAGCTGGAGGAACTCAAAAACTTAGTGTGTTGAAAAAGCTGGAGGTCAGGCAGCGTTTATGGAGGGGAATGAACAGTCCACGATATGGGCTGATGCCCTTCATCAAGGCCCGAAACAATGACTGTTTATTCCCATCCATAGATTCTGCCTGACCTACTGAGTTCCTCCAGCATCTTGTGTGTGCTACTCTGGATTTCCTGCATCTTTTGTTTCACAGTTAAATTTACTGCTTGTATGTTACTACAGACTGTATCCAATCTTTGACAGGAGATGATAATATAAATATAAGACCATAATGACACAGGAACAGAATTAGACTATTTGGCCCATTGAGTCTGCTCTGCCATTCGATCATGGCTGATTTATTATCTCTTTCAACCCCATTCTGCTGCCTTCTCCCCATAATCTTTATTGATCAACAACCTATCAATCCACCCTCTGGCTGAAGAAATTCCTTCTCATCTCTGTTCCAAATATTCCATAATTTCCAAGGATAACTAAATAGATTCACAGAGTACGACAACTCCAAAACAGGCCATTCAGCCCCTCTAGACTATATGAAACTTCTTCTGCCTAGTCCCATATACCTGCATCTGGATCTTAGCCCTCCACATCCTTCCTATCCATTTACATTTCTGTACATCTCTAAACTTCATTATATAGAATTGATCTACTCCCTCAACCCTATGAACCATCAATAATGTGCACCAACACCACTCACCCACTGCTCCTCCGAAATCTAATATATACTGCTTCAGTTCTTAGTGTGTTGGATCATCTGTTGATGCCTTACCAACCACTAACCCATAGGACCAGGTATCCATAAAGCTGAACACTAAAGCAGGAGTAAGTGAAGCAGAGGGCGTTCTGTGTGGAGAAAATTTCCTTGCGGTGGTAATGTCCTCGGCTACCAGGCTGAAGTCCCTGCTGCAGCTATGTCTCTTCTTCCCTACCCTGTTGCCAAGGATCATCATTTTGACGTGATGGAGAGATCTGTGAGTTCCTGAGATCCCCAGAGCGATGCTATCTGGAGCTTAGCTCCTGGTAGGGTCACCTATGGTGGTAAGTTCACGGGGAAGGTTCCAGACAGAGAGTGATTGAAACAAGACCTCAACGATGGAGCTAGCAGAAGATGATGACACATCACGAAGACAGTGAAGGCGGAGGAAGGCTGCAGCTATGAAGGAACCTCAGTCATCTTGCACCCCAGGCCACTGGACCCTGATCCCAATCTGTCAAGGACCGTGTGGTGGCTGCCCGTGTATCACCCTCCCCACTTTAAACAAAGTCATGCACGGGCGGTCTCCATTAAGGGAATAACTCCTCAAGGGAACAGCATACTCGACTCGAGTGCTCGCACTACTGTGGTGTCACCAAAATTGGTCATGTCATTGGACGGAGTCATGTGAAGATGCAAGAGACGCAGTCAATAGGAAAGACACCAAAGCCAACAAAGCTTCTATCTCCTTCTCAGCTTACTCCACTAGCTCAGTGTAGAACTGCATTCATAGGTTCTTGATTAGTAAGGGTATCAAAGGTTACAGGGAGAAGGAGGAAGAATGGGATTGAGAGGGAAAATAAATCAACCATAATTAAGTGGTGGAGCAGACTCAATGGCCCGATTGACCTAATTCTGCTATGGTCTCATCCTTCAAATATCACGGTCCTGAACCAGTGTGGATAATTTCATTCACCCCAGCAATGAACTGATTCCACAACCTATGGACTCACTTTCAAGGACTCTACAAATCATGTTCTCGGTGTTATTTATTTATTATTTTATTCTTCCTTTTGTATTTATCACACTGGTTGTTTGCCTGCCTTGTGTGCAGTTTTTCATTGATTCCATTGTGTTTCTTTGTATCTACTGTGAATGCCCACAAGAAAATGAATCTCAGGTAGCAGATAACAACATACATATACTTTGATAGTAAATTTACTATGAACTTTGAAAACAAAAGTACACTGCAATTGGGGACCAAGACATTAATAGAGAGACAAATTAATAACTTGCAGTTGCAGCTTATCTATGGTAAAGAGACCATGTGAAAAATTATACACAAGTCCCCAGAATTCACAAAGGCCTATTATTAAATCAAAGATACACTTGATATTGTGGGAGAAACAGAATAAAGGTAGCAGCTTGTCAATGGGAGAAGGTACAAACAGAAAAGACAGATGCAAAAAAGCTGCCAGGGTAAATGGCAGGCAGACTAGTGGGGAGAAACAGCAAGATTCTCACTGAAGAAGTAACACATATTTTTAGCTTAAATCAAGTCCTAACTACATTAATATTGCTTAAAGCAAAAATGAGGTTACCATTTCCCTGGCATATCTGTTCCTGCTCGAACATGTGCAGTGTTTATTGATAATTTCAGAAGAACTATTACAGTTTGTTAAAAATCTAAAAATTGGCTTAAAGATCTTTGAGAGTCAAAGTAAAGTTTATTATCGAAGTTTGTATATGTTACCATATGCTACAATGATACTCATTTTTTGCAGGCATTTACAGGAAAATGAAGAAACTCTATAGAAAACCACATAAATAAAGACTGACAAAAATGCAAAAAAGACAAATTGTTCAAATAATAATAATAATATGAACAAAGAATAATGTGATCTTGAGTGGAATCAGAGCAGAGTTGTGGTGAGTGAAGAAATGCCACACTGGAGGATATTGAGACACCGAGAACAAGAGCTGTACAGTCCTTGAATGTGAGTCTGTCAGTTATGGAATCAGTTCAGTGTTGGAATGAGTGAAGTTGTCCATGCTGGTTCAGGAGGGGTAATGACTGTTTCTCACTGTGGTGATGTGGGAAGGGATCCTGTACCTCCTTCCTGAACCAAGAAGAGAGAAACGACATACTAACAGAGACAGGCAGACAACCAATGTGCAGAAGATAACAAATTGTGAAAATACAAAAAGAAAAACGCATTAAAAATAATAATTATAAATAAATAAGTAATAAATAATTTTGAGAATGAGAACTGTAGAGTACTTGAAAGTGAATCCATAGGTTGTGGAATCAGTTCAGTCTTGAGGTGAGTGAAGTTATCCACTTTGGTTTAGGGCCTTGATAGTCATGGGGTAATAACTGTTCCTGAAGCTGATGGTGTGGGACCCAAGGCTCTTGTACCTTTTGCCCAATGGTAGTAGTAAGAAGAGAGTATGGCTCTGGATGGTTGCTGAGGGGGTGGGGGTGGGGGGGGAGGTCGTGGTGGGAGTCCTTGATTCTATGTATTTTTAGAGGTAACAGTGCATACTTTTTTGGCTTATCAGAAGAATGATGATTTTTTTTCTAAAAATTGCTTCTAAGATCAGAGAATTCTTACATCACCGGGAAGTATCCACCTGCCTTTGCTAAATTGCATGTCATCTGAGAGATCTAACATCTGAAATAAGAAACGAATATTCAAGGCCCCAAGCCATGTTTTCAGTGAATGTGTACTAAAAATGGAAATTAGGATATGAAATCTTTAATTGTAGCTCAATTATCAATTGACCAGCACATAATTATCTTCTATTTCTATTCGAGTAAAGATTTAATAAATTATCAGATAATTTTTCTTCCTAAACTAAGACATGCTAAGCGTATAAATAAGTTAAAAAAAAAGAAACACACACAAAATGCTGGAGGAACTCGACAGGTCAGGCAGCATGTATGGAGAGGAATAAACAGTCGATGTTTCAGGTCAAGACCCCTCAGCGGGGAAAAAAATAATGTCTTTCTTAATACTGGGTACCTTAGATGACAAATACTGCATCGTAATACTGAAATAATTAGAGAAAGGATTTGGAAATGCAGGTAATTGTGATTTCTGAAATTCATTGTACAGAATAAGAAACAAAAGTGAAGAATTAAAACACATCATCACCAAGTCAAAAATAGGAACAGAAAGGTGAGGAAGATCACTCACTACCAAAGGCATTTGAGGGTGGCTGAGGTTGATCAGGATTGGTTCCCTGCCTTGTGGGAACCAGTTGCGGCCGTTTGCCCAGCTCCCATCAGAAAGAAGGCTACACAGCATCCACGCCAGGGCCACCAGACTAAAAAATGGTTACTTTCCCCAAGCAGTAAGGCTGATCAACACTTCTACCCACTAACCCATCTCTCCACACCCCAACCACTACTACTTTATCATTTCCTGTCAGTTACCTTATGTCCAGACACTCCTGTGCGTAGTGTCACTTTATAGGCATATAGGCGTAAAAATCAATCTTTTTTTATTAAGTGCAATCGTGAACAATAGCCAGATCAGAAATGCTGATCAAGTCAACTAGTTCCCAAAGAGAACTCTGATAGGCCGATCAGGTGGTTCACTGCTGCTCAGCGATAGAACACCAAAAAAAAATCACATGTACAATTAAGAAACATTAAAAATCTATGTATATCTATGTATATAAGCTATCTTATGTACTTATATTTATTGTACTTTTAAATTATTACTATGTTCTTTAATTTATTGTGTTTTTTTGAGCTGCACCAGATCCGGAGTAACAATTATTTTGTTCTCCTTTATATTTGTGTACTGGAAATGACATTAAACAATCTTGAATCTTGTGTGGTCCTGCCAGTTTCTCTAGGTCAAAGTGGGAGTTTGGGAAAATGCTTGTTGAGAGTAAATCTCACATGCCAATAGGTTTATCTCCAATAATCATGTACAAACGTAAAAAAGAAACAACACTGAAATTACCAAGAAAATAACCTTTCAAAATGACACTGTCTTCTGTTTTAGGATCAATAGCAAAGCAAACACAGCGAAGTATCACAAGAGTGGTCTTTGCACGCATGACCAATCCCATACCGTGACAAGGGTGCTAGCATGCGGTGAGAGGAAGAAATGTTCTGTCACACAGCACTGCATGAGAGGAATCAGGGGTCGGATTAAGACATAAAAACAGAGCCAAAACAATTCAAAGGGATTATCTTTTGTAACACAAGAAAACTGAAATGAATTAACCCTTCTGCCAATGACAGTCTTTGAATCAGAGCCTTAGCAAACAAGGTCAACTCAAGAGAAAAGATTAACGGCCTGAATCTTGAAGCAAGTAATGGCATTGACAAAAAAGTATTACTATTTTCTTAAAAAGAGCTGCAGTGTAATTCCTTCCGGGGGTGGGGGAATAAAAGAGCTTGGGGCTCATTTAAAAGACCACATATTGATGAAAATGGTTACTAAAACAAAAAGGGTGTTGGTGAAAAAAATAATTTCCACATTAAAGAGAGATTGTACTAAAAGAGAATGGTTAAAAATTATCAAGGGAAAAAAGTAATTTAACACAAGTGGAAAAATCATGCAATGAATTATTTTAAAATGCAACAAATCTGTTGCATTTTGAAGTGTTTAAGTTGACTGCAAAATTCATATTAGAACACTTGTCATTTTTAAAAGCCCTATTCATTTACATAATTCTAAGTATAGAAGTATTACTTTAGACATAGATATTAATAATAGTTTATAATCTAGCTGTTTTTGTATTAACATCAACATTAGGGACAGGCATCAGTTTTCTGAATGAACAATGAACCCATGTGAATTACCTCACTATTTTTTTTCTTTTTTGCTTTCTTTTACACTTCTTATTTAATTTATTTTTACATATATATTACAATTTATATATTTTTATTAGTATGCATTGTAATGAACTGCTGCTGCAAAACAACAAATTTCACGACATATGCCAGTGATATTAAACCTGATTCTGATTCTCCAGAAGTACCAGCAATGCTTACATCCTAAAAAAATAAAGATATGGCATTGAGAGAGTTAATTTGCTCAGGAAAGAATCAAAATTAGGTAACAGTGAAGACCACATAGAGTAGGTAGTCTAGCAAGCTTGCAATAGATGCCATCTGACAGGGGAAAAAAAAGCAAACTTTAAAAAGTTTGGGCTCAGTGCCAATCTTAAAAATGTAACTGGCACTGGATGGCTGTGAGCATGTAGTGCACATGAATGTGAACCCACGGGTGTTGGTGTCAAACTGCTATCAGCAGGATAATAACACTATCAATATTATTTCTGCTCAAAACAGTAACCTGTCACTTGAGTCAGGATTCTACCTGGAACCTCAACCAATTTCTGCTGGATCTGCAGTTTTGCCTTCAGTCCATTAGTAAAAATGGCACCTCATCCTTCTTGTCAAAATTACAAACTACAGGAGAATGCCTGCTTTCCCCGGCTGGATATTTTCTCTGTGTGGATCACTACACAAGCAGTGCTTATTCACAGTAACATATTACAGAGAATAATACCACACTAGGAGATGTATTGCCAGCTGCCTGACAACTCAAGCATATTATCACTCAACAAGGACTCCTTCAAATGCCACTAAAGTATCTGCGTAATCTTTAAAATTTTTGCCAAAGGGCTGTTCTTTTCAAATGCTTTTATGATATCACACTATAAATATACAGTATATATGCATGTGCACCTGTGTGTCTCTGAATATGTAAATAATGGTGAAACAAAATGATATTCACTTATTTACAGCCATTAATCTTAAACTCTGATGCATTCCAAATATATAATATCTGGTTTACCAAATTCTTCCCCTCAAAGAACGACTAATTCTTTTTGGCCATAAATGAACGTTAAATCCTCCCCATTCCAAATATTTGAGATTCACAGTAGGCAAAGCCAATTAGAAGCGATTGCTACAGTAGATAGGATTACTACAATCCCAAATTTTATTGAGATTCCCATGACGTTGCAAATAGTGTGACAGATTTTTCTTTTATAAAACACATACCGTTACACAGGATATTCCATAAAATATTACCAGTAGTATCTCAAACTGGGGGGACCCAGAAATTCTTGAAGCTTTGACTGAAACCTTAGCGTGTTTCCTAACTGTCAGCACCCAAAATTTGTCAGTAACTATTCCCAGTAATGTTTCCCTTCCGCTTGTGTCAGAGTTTCCCATCGGCAAGTACTTAATTATAAACAGCTGCTGCAAAAAGACAACTATCTAAACTGAAAGAGCATGAACATTACTTTAAGAGTATAAAATGTCTGAAGTATGAAATGAGAATATTAAGCAAAAAGGATTTGTAATGGTTTCACTGCCAGGATCATCCTCCAACTGAATAAAGCATGCTTATGAAAGGGTACAGTACTAGTAACCCAATACATTTGAGAGAGTTTGCGGCAAGAAGCTCAGAACAAAAGAAGCCAGTTGCTTCCTGTCAGTTATTAGTTAGCTCTACGGAAGGGACTAAGATTAACCCTTCAAAATCCCAAATGAAGAGTTGGCAGAGAAAGCACAGAATGCCTGCATTTAGAAAGTTCTTGCATAGAGCTGATATTGTTGTCGATTTTAAATGTTCTAATGGTGTAGTTTTGAAGAATGACTATTGTTTACAAATAAATAAATTTGTCACCAATATTAGCAAATACTGATGATCACAAATTTTACAGAAAATTTTAAAATATAACAAGGAGAAAAAACATCAGGACTCACAGCATATATAGTCTTTTACACGAATATATTCTTTTAATTGCATAATTTTATTCATTCAATCATAACTACCTCAATGTCCAATGTTTAATTCTCATCAATTGTGATAGTATCCAGCATCTTCAGTGGGGTCGTCTCAATAACTAAATAACTCATATGCTGTACTAATGCCTGACGCCTCATACACAAATATCTTACAGTGCAGACATACGTAGTTGCTTCAGTCTCTTATGCCAGTTCCTATGTCTTTCTCTCTGTGAAACATGATCTCTCTCATCCTTCACACTTGTTAATATTACCTTTTTATTTTTAAGTAGCACTTATAAAAAATAATAGCTTTTTCTGAAACAGGTCAGCAGCCCTGTATTGAAAATACTAACACCTCCTGTGCAATGTCATTTCCCAACCTGCAATTTTTATTTTTGCTTGTGATAAATTTTATATTTTGTTTATTTTCTCTCCAACATAGGGATCAACACAAGAACAAATCCTCGCAAATCTTCTACAATTTTGAAACTCACTTTCACAACTTTGTTTACCCGGGCTCAAGGACAACTTCTCTCCTGCTGTTGTAAGACAATTGAATGGCTCCCTGGTGCCATAAAATGGACTCTTGACCTCACAATCTGCCACGTTATGATCTTGCACCTTGCTGTTTATCTGTAATTGTTCTACCTCAATGTACTGTGTAATGATGTGATCGGTATGAGCAGTATGCATGACTAGCTTTTCACTGTATCTCAGTACATGTGACAATAATAAACCAGTTTCAATTCCAACCCACCCTCTGCTTCTCCCACACCCACCAGCTTAATATTTTTTTAACACCAGTTTTTGGACTAGCTCATGGTTATCTTGTTTAACCCTGCTTTCTGATATTTGAGCACTTCTCTGTCCATATATTCTCAAGGCTCTGGTGTTTTAATGAAGTTAAGCCTACAGGACAGTTTTCTGGTTTAAATCCACTTCTCTTCAACAGAAATTTCTGCCATAAATTTCCTTTCCATAAAATTTGGAAAATTAAATTCCAAGCTACTCCCTCTAGCATACCTCAGAATCATGCAAGGAATTTGTTCTATTGTTGACCAGCTTCCCTCAGGATTCCAAAATATAAACAGTACTAGGCAGAGGAAACGGCTTACCATGGAAAGGAGTACCAGTTTAATATGGCTAATTTTTATCAGGTACACCTGTACGTTAATGCAATTATGTAATCAGCCAATCATGTGGCTGTATCTCAACACACAAAAGCATGCAGGCATGGTCAAGAGGTTCAGTTGTTGTTCAGATGAAACATCAGAATGGGGAAGAAATGTGATCTAAATTTGACCATGGATTGATTGTTGGTGCCAGATGGAATGGTTTGAGTACCTCAGAAGCTGCTGATCTCCTGGGATTTTCATGCACAGCAGTCTCTAGAGTTTACAAAGAAAGGCTCGATAAACACAAAACACCCACCCAATGAGTGGCATTTCTATTGGAGGAAACTCTTTGTTAATGCGTGAGGTCAGAGGAGGATGGTCAGACTGGTTCAAGCTGACAAGAAGGCAACAGTAACTCAACTAACCACGTGTTACAACAGTGGTGTGCAGAGGAGTATCTCCGAGCGCACAGTACTTCAAACCTTGGGCCACAGCAGCAAGAGACTGTAGACATAAACTCAGGGCCCCTCTATTAGGTACAGGAGGTAACTAATAAAATGGCCACGGAGTGCACATTGACATTGCCTGCAGGCAGATGGAGCAGCAAGGCACTCTCCAGTCTTTTATTCAGTTTTCTGTTGTTTGACATAAAGAAAAACAATGGCAGGCTACAAATTAATAGACTGCATGACAAATTAGGTGAGTGCAATGTCTTTGGTTTATTTTGTTCAACATTTATGCCATTCATATCAACCATATCATATGTGGCAGAAAGAGATGTTCATTACAATCTCATTATCATTTTTTTTGCATCAAATTCAAGTTTACTGTCATCTGACTGTAAAATATTACCATAAATAAGTGAATAAATATAACTCAGAATGTGATTGCTTGTGTCCTCTTTATTATTTGTGGCCTTATTGCCATTCCAGAATTCAGGAGATTGAATCATCACCAGTTTTAAGACAAGTATAGTGATTTGAAAAAATTTGCATAAATAAATCAGAACATTAAATTCATGGTAAATCAGGTCTGAAGGGTGGAAGAGCCCCTACAAACTCTTGATTCTGTGGTCTTAGAAAATCTACACACCGATTTGCTTAAGGTTTAGTGATTGTGATTTAGACTCAGTTGCCACTTTATTAGTTACCTCCTATACCTAATAAAGTATTCACTGAGTGTACGTTTGTGTCTTCTACTTCTGTGACCCATGCACTTCAAGCTTTGATGTGTTGTGCATTCAGAGATGCTCTGCTGTAACACTGTTGTAACATGAGGTTAGTTGAGTTACTGTCACCTTCCTGTTAGCTTGAACCAATTGAGCTATTCTCCTCAGACCTCTCTCATTAACAAGGTCCGCAGAGTTGCTGCTCATTGGATGTTTTTTTGTTCTCGCACTCTTCTCAATAAACTCTAGAGACTGCTGTGTGTGAAAATGCCAGGAGATGAGCAGTTTCTGAGATACTCAAACCACCCCATCTGGCACTAACAATCATTCCAGGGTCAAAGTCACTCCGATCATATTTCTTCCCCGTTCTGATGTTTGGTCTGAACAACAACTGAACCTCTTGACCATGTCTGCATGTGTTTATGCATTGAGTTGCTGCCACATAATTGATTAGATATTTGCATTAACAAGCAGGTGTACAGTTACATGTAATAATGAGGTCACTGAGCATATAACCCAATGGTTATCCTTTGGAAGGACATGTGGAATGAAGTTGGCAGCATGCTGTTTCTTCATAGCTTTTACTGACCTATAAAAGAGCCAGATAAATATGCATGGCCCACGTGAATTTCATATCAATCAAAGCAACAACCATTACACTTTATAGACCAATTTTGATCAATAACTTTTAATCCCAATTAAGTTTCTGTTCATGTCATGGGCTCAATATGTTGCTTGTCATCTTAATGAAGAATTACAAAGATACAGCTGAACCTTTGTGCTTGACCTTAACCTTGATCTCAAAGTGTTTTATTCTCCATATTTATTCATTAGTGACAGGATATCAGTCATCTTGTCCCTCACCCTGATGCACCCTTCTCATATCTTTCTGTCGTTTTCATATGGTTTCTCAATACCTTTCTCTGGACTGCTGCATTATTGAACAACTCTGGGGGCAGTATGGTAGTGTAGTGGTTAGCGCAATCACTTCAAGGTGCCAGCAGTCACCTATAGGGTTTTGATTCCCACCACTGTCAGTAAGGAGTTTCAGATTCACGGTGATCATGTGGGTTTCGTCCAGATGTTCTGGTTTCCTTCTGAAGATGTACAATTAGGGTTCGGTTAGGGCACCCACTACCCAGGCCATGCTCTTTTCTCAGTTCTGCCATCAGGCAGGAGGTGCAGTAGCCTCAGGTCCCACACCACCAGCTTCAGGAACACCGGGAACTTGAACCACAGCGGATAACTTCACTCACCCCAACACTGAACTGTTCCCACAACCTATAAACTCACTTTCAATGACTCTTCATCTCATGCCCTCGATATTTATTGCTTAATTATTTCTTCTTATTATTTTTATGTTTACGTATAGTTTGCTGTCTTTTGTACATTGGCTGTTTGTCTGACTTGTTGTGTGCGGCTTTTCATGGATTCTCTTGTGATTTTTTTGTATTTACTGGGAATTGCCTGCAAGAAAAACCATCTGGGTTGTATATAGTGTCATATATGTACTTTGGTAATAAATTAAATTTGAACTTTGAGGGCATGCTATGTGGGTGTCAGGAGTATAGCGATATTTGCAGGCTGCCCCCAGCACATTCCTTGGATTGTGTTAGTCGCGGATACAAAATGACGCAGTTTGATCTATGTTTCAATGTTCACGCAACAAATACAGCTAGTTCTAAAAAACTACCTTCCTGCAGTTGTGCTTTGATGCCCCAGTGTAAAGTTACATAGCACACTTTGTAATAACACATATGCTATAAATACAATAACTGGGAACTGTTTTTGCAGCAGGGATACCATAATTGCCGATAATGTGCCCATACATCTACCCAGTGATCCCTGTTGGAAAGTTTGCAAATAAGGTAATAAAATGAAACCAGGATCAAAATCGGTTTTAAGACCTTTCGTTATCCCGTTAAACAGTCAGCCTTTGACTTTTCGTAACAAGGCACACACACGAGTGCCTGCGTGTTAGCCAACGACTGCAGAGCTATTGGTGGCCACACAAATATCCCTAAGTGTGAATCACCCAACTGGGAGAACTAGGAAATTGGCAGGGAGGGCGAAAAAGGAGATACAGTCCTCTCTTGTTTTTCCAGTATTCCCTATAGTAGATGAAGCAGACTTTTCCACACGGATCAACTTTATTCGCCATATACATTTACATGCATTAGGAATTTGCTGTGCAACACACACAAAATGCTGGAAGAACTCAACAGGTCAGGCAGATCCAGAACCCGGATTCCACCGCCACCAATACCGGTTCCAATGATGCCGGACGTCTTCAGACATGCCTGACCTACCGAGTTCCCCCAGCATTTTGTGTGTGTTGCTTTGGATTTCCAGCATCTGGCAGAACCTCTGGTGTTTAGGAATTTGCTGTGACGTATGGTCAGGGCACAGCATGCAACAAAAAAACAACAACAACCACATATGGAATAAAATGTGCATAAGTACATCAATGCGGTCTTATATTTACAATGTAAACAGCATTATAAAAGTGGATAGACACAAGAGATTCTGCAGAGGAACACACACAGAATGCTGGAAGAACTCAGCCAGTCAGACAGCATCTACGGATAAGAATAAACAGTCAATATTTTGGGTCAGGACTCATCAGAAAAAGTGGGTTAAAGTGCATATAGTGCAATGCAGTGATGGGGTAATAGAAAGGGTTGTGGGGGGCTAACTAGAATGGTTGATCTGATTAATTGCCTGGGGGGAAGAAACTTTTAAGATGTGGCAAAGTTTTTGCTTTAATAGCCCTATAGTCCTTTCCGGAATGGAGCTCTTGGAAAAGGCAGTTTGCGGGGTGCTGTACACATCTTACAGCAAAAAACATTTTGGAAAAATTCACAAAATCAGAATCAATACTACCAACAAAAATCAATTATTTAAAACCCAGGATAACATCTCGGTCATACTCCCAGTCACTAAAGTATTTGTGTTTAATTAGGATTCATGCAGAATTAATTCTACCTTAAGACCAGCTTTCAAACAACTGTAATTTTTTTCTTGACATCCTGGCTAAAGCCACATGGATCCAAGGTGCCAGTTTCATAATTAATATACAGAAGAGATTTGTGGAAAATGATCTAAGACAGACACATGAGTTAGATATTGATTTACAGTTCATTGTTTCCTTTTATTGCTAAGCGGCTGATTTGTGTGATTCAAGAAATCCACAACATTGAACAGTAGCCACACGGGAGAGAGTTACAAGGCAGTCTAACATCACCAGGGGGACTCAGACAAAATTATAAGCCATGAAGAACAGTGTTCAAGCAGTTTACAAGTCACCTGAATCGCAAAGTTAGGTTTATATCCTTGTAATTTTCTCTTAGGTGTTTGTCATTTTGCACAATCAATATACAAAAGGGAATAATCCAGTAGGTCTTGCTGCACTACGAGTATGACAATATTTCAGTACAAGAATTACATTTAAGATTTAAGAGTGTTTAATGTCATTTTCAGTATACAAGTGTAGAGGAGAATGAAATAATTGATACTTCCAATTTGATGTAGCACAAAATGTGTTGGGGGGGGAGCTGGGGGTGGACTTTGAGGTTCTAACACTTAACTGTCATTCATTCTTTGGGGCACTCCTCTGTTTTCGTGGATGTTTGCGAAGAAAAAGAATTTCAGGATGTATAATGTATACATTTCTTTGAAACAACTCAGTAAGTTAAAGAATAAAAATATCACAATAATAAAAATATTATAATCAATATAAATGCATAAGATAGTTTTCTATACATAGATTGATTGTATGTCCATAAAGTGATGCTAGATACAGGAGTGTCATATGGTGACTCTGACATGAACTGATAAAATAGTGGTGGTGGAGGGTGTGAAGGGGTGAGTTAGTTGGTGGAAGTGTTGATCGATCAGTTGATCATTTACTGCGGTAATTTCTTTTGTACACAACATTATGAAATAATACCAGAGTGATGCGATGGGAAATGAACGAGAATTTGTCCACGGTTCAGAAAAGAATGGATGCACTGCCTATGGAATTGTAATAGGACTTTGTGGTAACAGATTTCACTGCGATTCAATTTTAATTTATCACTCGTTTATACTAGTTTATCACTAGTTATCAATCATGAAGTAACAACTGCAGTACCCAAAGGTCAATGAGAAACATTAAATCACTTTTCTCTTTCCAACACTGACCAATCAGTGAAGCGTTCTGTTTCTGTTTCAAATGATTACCATTGTAAATCTCTACTTATAATTATCTGGCCAGTTTACTTCATTCTGCATCGCTCCACTCAGTTGTAAAACATCAAAGTACATTGATATTCAAAAAGGATCTAGTGCTTTCCCAGCGTAAATGACAAAAAACTCTTCTCGGGCTGGTATCAATTATATCCAATGGTTCAAAACGTCGGTGATGATCAATACCTGTACCCGCCTGGAGGCCCGAGAAGAGTTTATTTGTTATATTGAGATTAATTTTCTTTCAGGAATTTACAGGAAAATAAAAAAATACAATGCAATTTATGAAAAACTACACAAAAAAAAGACTGACAAACAACCAATGTCTAAAAGAGGACAAACTGTGAAAATAAAAAGATAAATAAGAGTTGTAGAATCCTTGAAAGTGAGTCCACAGTCAGTTCACAGTTGTGGATAGTGATGGTCCAGGAGCACAATAGTTGTAGGGTAATAATTGTTCCTGAACCTGGTGGTGTGGGGCCTAAGGCTCCTGTATCTCATTCCCAATAAGGGTAGCAAGAAGAGAGCATGGCCTGGATGCAGCGGGCTGGGGGAGGGTCCTTAATGATGGATCCTACTTTCTTGTGGTAGCACTCCACAGAAATCTACTCAACGGTGGGGAGGGCTTTGCCTGTGATGAACACAAAGCTGTGTCCACCACTTTCTGCAGCCTTTTCCATTCCTGGGCATTGGTGTTTCCATACCACGGCCTGATGCCATCAGTTTGGATATTCTACACTGTGCATCATGAGGAAGTAAAATTCAAGACTCAAAATTATTTATTGTCATACTTCAGTACACATGTGTAAAGGAGGACAAAATGATTGTTAGTCCAGATCTGATGTAGCGTAAAAAAGAGCAAAAAAACACAAAGAACATTATAAAGTTAAGAGTTAAAATGCAGATATGGAATAAAATCTGCATAAATACTTCAGTACTGTCATAGGTTTACAATGTAAACAGCATTATAAAAGTGGCTATAAACACAACGGAATCTACAGATGCTGGAAATCCAGAGGAACACACACAAAACGCTGGAGGAACTCAGCAGTTCAGGAAGCATCTATGGAGAGGAAGAAAGAGCAGGCATTTTGTGTCGGGACCCCTTCATCAAAACTCATCAGAAAAAGTGTTTTAAAATGTGTACTGTGCAGTGCCATGCAGGTAGAGAGGGTGATGTGCATGTCATGGTGTAAATACCGGAAAACCCCAAACTTTATATTTCACATAGGAACTAGGTTGGATTCAGATAGTCATTAAGGCCATATTAATTATAAATATACACAAAATAAACACATATAAAAATAATGTGGTGTATAAACGTGACACATAAGGCAAAACATATAAAATATGTAAGTATGGAGGGGATAAAGTTAATACAAATTCACCTCAATTCATATAAATGTAACTGATATATATCACTCAGCAGGCTCCCTTTCCCTTGACATCTTCAACTTGATCACACCTATAATCAAGATATTCTTTTATAACCCCAAGTTCTGTTCTCTGAAGGTTGAATGGATAAATACCCTGTTGTGATAATGACAGAACATCTGACTCCCCCTCTGATGTTTGTCATGCACTATTAAAGAAAGCCTGAGAGGTACACCTCTGTAATGGAGTGTAAAAGAATTAAAACTGATTATAGAACACAGAACACTGCAGCGCAGTACAGTCCTGTCAGCCCACAATGTGCCAATCTTTTAACCCACTTTTAGGATTAATCTAACCTTTCCCTCCTGCGTAGTCTTCCATTTTTCTATCATTCATGTGTCTACCTAAGAGTTTCCTGGAAGTTCCTAAGGATTCACTTTCAAGGATTTGATGACTCACATCCTGAGTGATATTTATTGATTGATTGATTGATTGATATTTTTTGTATTTGCATTGCTGGTCTTTTGCATGTTGGTTTGAGCATAGTTTTTCATTGATTCTATTGTATCTCTTTATTCTGCTGTGAATGCCTGCAAGCAAATGAATCTCCAGGTAAGTATATGGTGACAAGTACATACTTTGATAATAAATTTACTTTAAATTTTGAACTAACGTATCTGCCTCAACCACCACCCTTGGCAGAGCAGTCTCACCACATTCTCTATAAAAAAAAACTTACCTCTGACATCCGTCCACTATACTTTCCTCCAATCACCTTAAAATTATGCCTCTTAGTAACAGCCATTTCCATGCTGGGAAAATGCCTCTGGCTATTTACTTGACCTATGCCATTTATCCTCCCCTACACAACTATCAAGTCACCTCTCATCCTCCTTCATCCAAAGAGAAAAGCCCCATCTTGTTCACAATTATACTACTAAACTACAACAAATTAACTTTACATTTGTTTCAATGGTGTCACTGAAGGTGGTTGTCTGAGAGGGAAAAAAAGGATTTAATTTGGCTTTTTTGACACTGATCAACAGAAAAAGACTCTTTTGTATCAAAGTGAAAACAAATCTCTACAAAGTGATCCAAATTAATCACAAATATCAAACATAAAATAACTGATCGCATAAGTATTCACCCCCTTTAATATGACACACCAAATCGTCACTGGTGCAGCTAATTGGTTTTGGAAGTCACCATCTGCATTCAAGGTGTTTCAATTGATTGTAGTAAAAATACACCTGTATCTGGAAGGTCCAACTGCTGGTGTGTCAGTATCCTGACAAAAACTACACCATGAAGACAAAAGAACACTCCAGGCAACTTTGTGAAAATGTTATCGAAAAGCACAAATCAGGAGATGGATACAAGAATATTTCCAAGTCACTGAATAGCCGTTAAAGTACAGTTAAGAAAATCATCACGAAACTGGAAGAAAGCCACAGGTGTAGATCTGCCTAGAGCAGGCCGTCCTCAAAAACTGAGTGACCGTGCAAGAAGGGGACGAGTGAGGGAGGCCACCAAGAGACCTATGATAACTCTGGAGGAGTCACAAGCTTCAGTGGCTGAGATGGGCGAAACTGCACATACAACTATTGCCTGGGTGCTTCAGGAGTCACATTTTAATGGGAGAGCGGCAAAGAGAAAGCCACTGTTGAAAAAAAAAGACATGAAATTTCAGTTAGATCTTGCAAGAAGGCATTTAGGAGACTGAAGCCAGCTGAAAGAATGTTCTATGGTCTGATGAAACCAAAATTGAGCTTTTTGGCTATCAGTCTAAATGCTATGTTTGGCATAAGCCGAACACCGCACATCATCAAAAAGACACCGTCCCTACTGTGAAGCATGGTGGTGGCTGCATCATGCCGTGAGGATGCTTCACTGCAGCAGGCCCTGGAAGGCTTGTGAAGGTAGAGGGTAAAATGAATGTAGTAAAATACAGGGAAATCCTGGAGGAAAACCTGATACAGTCTGCAAGAGAACTACGACTTGGGAGAAGATTTTTTTCCCAGCAAGATAATGACCCCAAGCATAAAGCCAAAACTACACAGGAATGGCTTAAAAATAACAAAGTTAATATCCTGGAGTGGCCAAATCAGAGTCCAGACCTCAATCCAATTGAGAATTTGTGGCTGGACTTGAAAATGGCTGGTCACTCACGATCCCCATGCAATCTGACAGAGCCTGAGCAGTTTTGTAAAGAAGAATGGTCAAAAATTGCAGTGCCAAGATGTGCAAAGCTGTTAGAGACCTATCCACACAGACTCAAGGCTATAATTGCTGCCAAAGTTGCATCTACTAAATACTGACTTGAAGGGGGAAGTAATTATGCAATGTCATTTTGTTTTTAATATCTATAATAATTTTAGACCAATTTGTAGAAATTTTTCACTTTGCCACTGAAGTTTCTTTTTCTGTTGATCAGTGTCAAAAACACCACATTAAATCTGCTGTGACTTAATGTTGTAAAACAATAAAACGTGAAAACTTCCAAGAAGGTGAATATTTTTTTTATTGGCACTGTAGGTTACAAAATATTCTCAGGGACAGAATGTAACCTACCCAGACTGAAAGTGCACAACTGTCTTAATAAATCACAAAACTGTCTCACGCTTGACAAACCTGCCTCAGTGATCAACGTAAAGGCAAGAATTTCATTCTGAAGTGACGACAATGAGGAAAATCACATCTCCATCCCTAGTTTCACTGAGGTGAGCGACAAAGTGCTCACTTTGTAATCATGCAGGCCTTTTTCACTGAGGTTGGGTAAAACTAGATTTAGGTGTCATGGGTGAAGGGTGAAAGGTGAAATGATTAAAGGAACCATGAAGCGGACCTACTGTACTTCACTCAGAAGGTGGTGAGAGTGTGAGAGTGTGAAGTGAGCTGACAGTGGAAGTGGTGGCTGTAGTTTCGATTGTAGCATTTAAGAGAAATTTGGATAGGTGCATTTTTGGGAGAGCTCTGGAGCACTACGATCCAGATGCAGGTTGATGGGATCAGGCAGATTAATGGTTTGGCATGGACTAGAGGGCCTGTTTCTGTGCTGTACTGTTCTATGACTCTGTGACTGGATTTCTTTTATTCACAACCTTAATCATTTTGAAATAAAGATACGTGTAACTGCAATAGGAAATGTCTGGCAAGAAAACAATGTTTTGTGAAAAGCTACTGAATTTCTATCAATTAATGGGTAAGAACAATTATATCAGATGCCACTGATACGATACGACAGCCAAAGCTTGTTCATTTATCGCAAAGAACAGTACAAAACTAATGCTTCCACCCAGCAGGGTGTTCGTGTTCTGCTGAAAGTTTACACACAAGTCTGCAGAGTTGCAAACCATGCAACCAGAGCTAGCAATGAAGAGCAACACAAGAAAGTACACCGACTGGCCCCTTTATTCGCTACAGGAGGTAACTAATAAAGTGGTCGCTGAGGGTAGTATTTCTGTATGTTCATGGTCTTCTGCTTTCGTAGTCCAGCCACTTCAAGGTTTGATATGTTGCATACTCAGAGATGCTCTTCTGCACACCACTGTTGTAACGTGTGGTTATCTGAGTTACTGTTGCCTTCCTGTCAGCTTGAACCCGTCTGGCCATCCTCCTCTGCCCTCTCTCATTCACAAGGCATTTTCACCCACAGAATTGCCTCTCACTGGATTTTTTGTGTTTATTGCACTATTGTCTGTAAACTCTAGACTAGGGGTTCCCAACCTTTATTATGCTATGGAGCCTTACCATTATCAGAGAGGTCCATAGACCCAGGTTGGGAACCCCTGCTCTAGACTGTTGTGCATGAAAATCCAAGGAGATCACCAGTTTCTGAGATACTTAAACCATCCCATCTGACACCAAAAATCGTTCTACAGTCAAAGTCACTTTGATCACATTTCTTCACCATTCTAATGTTTGGTCTGAACAATAACTGAACCGCTTGTCCATGTCTGCATACTTTTATGCATTGAGTTGCTGCCACATGACTGGTTGAGGAGATATTGGCATTAACGAGAAGGTGTACCTAATAAGGTGGCTACTGCGTGTAAGAAAAAACTTTCTACAAAGTACTTTCTTTTTGGCTGCATTAATAATATGTTTGTTTTTACGCTGACAGCCCTGAGATCCTCATGGACTTATAACTGCAATAAACAACTGCCACATTTTTGGCATTTTTCTCAAAGCAGTTGTTAGTGATTTAATTGTGGAACTGAACCCACATATTTTCATTCAGGACTTTGACAGAGAGCTCAATCAAAGAACTCTATGTTGCAATGCTTTTAATTGGAAAGGGGAGATATAAAGAGCCTATTCAATGAATGACAAAACTTTCCATTCTACATTGCTATGACATGTAATGAATAGTAATTAGGTGTGCGCAAAAATTATCTGCAGAATAATATTTATATTAAAAAAATTATCAGTTGCCTGTCTAGAGAAACTGGTCACTCACTCATTAGAACCGAACAGAATCAGGTTCAATATTACTGGCATGAAATTTGTTGTTTTGCGGTAGCTGTACATTGCAATACATAAGAAAAAAATTACACTGTATATAGTACTGTTGCCACAACTTTCACAACATGCCAATAATAGTACACTTGATTCTGATATATTAAAATACTAAATTAAATTAGTAGTGCAAGAAAAGAGTAAAAAGAAAAGAAGTGATGTGGTGTTCATGGGTTCACTGTCCATTCATAAATCTGATGGAAGCTGTTGCTGAATCATTGAGTGTATCTTCAGGCTCCTGTACATCCTCCTTAATGGTAGCAATGAGCAGAGGGTATGTCCTAGTGATGAGGGTCCTTAATGATAGATGCCACTTTTGAGGCATTTTGAAGTTTTTCTGGATGCTAGGGAGGCTAATGCCCATGATGGAGCTAAATGGGTTTATGACTTCCCACAGTTTTTTCCAATCCTGTGCAGTGGCATCTCCATATGCACTTTACCTCACTACAATAACAACGTAACACCCGTTCTAAATTGTCCCCAAGCTTCCAACTGAATGTTGTATTAAAGGCTCCACATCATGGCTGAGTTCCTTACTCTTCTGTTTCACAGGAAAATGGATCTCTTACAGATACGGGTGGCAGGGTCGAGTCACGTTTAGCGTAATACCATTACAGCACCAGTTCTAAGATCGGGGTTTCTGTCTGCAAGAGTTTGCCTGTACTCTCTGTAACTGGGGGTTTCCTCTGTCTGCTCCAGTATCCTCCCACATTCCAAAGACGCAAGGCTTTGGAGTAGTGAGTTGCGGATGTGCTATGTTGGTGCCGGAAGTGTAGTGACACTTGCTGCCTGCCCCCAGCACAATCCTCACTGATTTAATTTGACACAAATGATGCATTATAATCAGAATCAGGTTTAATATGACTAGCATATGTTGTGAAATTTGTTGTTTTGTGGCAGCAGTACATTGCAATACCACATGAAAAAAATGTACGGTAAGAAATATATATAGTATACACATACATAATTAAACAAATAGTGCAAAATAAACAGAAATAAATAGTGAGGCTATACTATATGTTTTGATGTACATTTGCCAAATAATAAAAATCTGATTGAATTGAATCTAATCTATGGCACAACTGACAGGGAGAAAGTAAACATTGTATTCCAGTAGCCTCTTGAAAAGAATACAAACTGGAAACAATGTTCTTAGTGAGGTTTTCCCTCTGATACTTGATATCTCTTTCTGTGTGAAAGCATTGTGACATTGTTTCAAGTTGATTTGTCCTCCTTAATAATTCAGTACTCTTTCTTGGCAATTTAAATCGCAGTGGTGGTGATGGTTTGATAATCGCTACTGTGAAACACCTTGAAGCGTTTTGCTACATTAAGGATGCTTGATGCATGCAATTTTTTTCTTACAGACGAACCACACTTTCCATTAGTTGAGTTCCATCACCAACCCATCAACACTACCTCACTATTTTTAAACACAGATTCTGCAGAAGCTGGAAATCCAGAGGAGCACACAAAAAATGCTGGAGGAGCTCAGCAGGTCAGGCAGCATCTATGGAGATGAATAAACATTCGACCCCCCCCTCCCCCGCAACCGGCTTCATCTACCACCTTCTTGCTTGTTCTCCTTCCCCACCCCCCACTTTGTTATTCTGGCATCTTCCACCTTCCTTTCCAGTCACGATAAAGGGTCTTGGCCTGAAATGTATATTCCACTCTATGGATGCTGCCTGACCTGTGAAATTCCTCCAGATTCTGCAAATGCTGTAAATCCAGAGCAGTGTGTTGCTGTGGACCTACAGTGTTCGCAGAACCTCGTGTGCTTGTGATTCACATTTTCCCTTACCTTAGGGCATATTTGCATGTTGAAATTTCAGGTTGGAATCAGTCTGAATTAGATAGGGAACCGAGCAATCAAATACCAAATCACGGTACCACTTCACAATCACGGCTCAGGCGTTACAGAACTTGGGAGTTGAATTCCAACACCGACTGCAGGGAGTCTGTACGTTCTCCCCGTGAAACATGTGGGTTTCCTTTGGGTGCCTCGGTTCCCTCCCACAGTCCAGAGATATAACTGGTCAGTGTAAACTGACCTGTGATTAGGCTAGGGTTAAGTTGGTGGGTTGCTGGGTGGTGAGGCTTGTTGGGCCAGAGGGCCTGTTCCTCACTGTATCTCTACATAGAATAAAGTGTCTGTTTCACTGGCTGGCTGCAGCAATATCCAACAACCAGAAGCCAAAGTCAAACAAACAAAATAAACTGTAAAGCATATCAAGTCTAGCTTAGTGGTAGCACTCTTGCCTGTCGATCAGAAGCACAGGGTTTCAAGTACCACACCAGGAATTAAGGACATAATCCAGGCTCACATTCCGCCGGGTGAACTATGCACTGCTGGAGTACAATTCCAGATAAGACGATGTTAGGTACTCCATTTTTCACGCAGCTGGATTCAGAGGTCCCATAACTTTAGCTGAAAAAGGATGTTGAAGTCCTTCCACTGTCCTGAATGATATTTTTTTTTCAACCACTACTCTCAGGTTTGGTGTAGCACCCTCTCACGATATACAAAAGGTGGAGCAGTTTGGAAGTTCCACTTTCGCCAGAACATCCCGGGGCAATTCCACACTGTCATCATCGAGAGCATCGTCACATCGGCCATTACGGTCTGGTTTGGTGCAGCATCTTCTCACAATAAACAAAAACTCCAGTGAACTGTCAGCAGAAAAGGTCATTGGCTGCAGGACTTGTATGTCTCCGCCACAAAAAAACAGGCAGGAAAAATCTTTGTGGACACCACAAACCCAGCAAACTGCCTTTTACAAAAGCTCCCTTTTGGAAAGTGCTATAGAGCTATTGAAACAAAAACTTCACACCATCTTTCTTCCCTCAGGCAGTTAATCTGACCAACCATTCCAGTTAGCTCCCCCACAACACCCTCGTTCTATTACCCCTATCACTGTACAACACTTTAAACCACATTTTATAATGCTGTTTACATTGTAAATACATGCTTGTATTTATGCCTATTTTATTCCATATCTGTACTTTAACCTCTGTTTATTTTTTTGTAAAATTATTTATTTATGTGTTGAATGTTGTTTACATTGCATGTCGTGTCAACACTCTCCAGCAAATTCCTATACATGTAAATGCATATGGTGAATAAAGTTGATCCTAGATCCTTTAGAACAATATTGATGGCTAGTTGCTCATCTTCTTGGTATTTGTGGTACCTTGCTCTGTATAAATTGGCTCTTGGGTAACCAAGGTAATTAACTGCTGGAAAGTTTCAGTCATCCCCAAATTTATGCAAGGTTGCAATTTAATTGTCGCCTGCTGCAGCTGCCGAGAGAGGCTGGAGGCGGTGTGGTGCAGCGGGTGTCCATGCTGTGTTGCGGTCTGGCCCCTCCTATCAGTACTGCTCTCCAGTGTTTGCTCAGTGGAAGATAAACTGGATTACATTCATCTGTAACTGCACTAGTGTGAGATGAGAAACTGCTACAGCTTGTTCTTGCAGAAAACATGGCTCCAAGACAACATTGCATGCACCATTAATCAACAGGCCATGACACTCAGGAACTTAGCCTATATTATTATTATTATTATGCTTGTGACTATGTTTTATTGCTATCGTAAATATATGTGCCAGATGTGCCTTATGCTGTGTGTGCTTTTTACTGTTGGTACTGTGTTTTTGTATCTCAGACCAGGGGAAACGTTGTTTTGTTTGCCAGTATTCACGTGTATGTGAGGTCTTTTCTAAACTAGAATGAACAAAGTTTCATGACGACAACAACGGCAGATATCAATCTTGAACAGTTAGACTCAGTGGAAGAAAAACTGTATTACATTCATCTGTAGCTGCACTAGTAGGCAAAAAAGCCTCAAAGTGTCAGTGACAGTAACATACTCTGATTAGGAATTCTGAGGCTGCCTCAGTCTGGTGACTCATCTTCTTCACCATGTGTTATCCTTCGTGTCAGACATCCACAGATAAAACACTCATGTGGGCTTTTATTAAGGTCATAACCCCCACTCCCACCATTGAGGTGTTGTCACCAACACAGCGAGCTGTTTAACTGTGCTGCGCACTTTGAATTTTATATTTTAACTTTAGAATTGTATAAACTAATATATAACTTTAGATTTTATTAACTTATTTGTGATAGATTATATTTTATGTGCTGTGTATGATATATGTTTTATGGATACAGAAGCTGCACCACCCCTGTGCTTAAGGTTCATTTCCAGTACTTAAATGTAGAGGAAAATGAAGTGATTGTTACTCCCAATCCAAAGCAGCACAAAAAAATACAATAAGATAAAAAACACAACAGTAATAAAAACCACATTAATATAAATACATCAGATAATTTATATACATTGATTGATTGTATACCCATGAAGGGATGCTAGGTACAGGAATATCTGTACATAAGGTGACTGATGGTACTAGTGGTGGTTGGGGCTGTGGAGGGGTGGGTTAGTAGTGGCTGGAGGGGTTGATCAGCCTTACTGCCTGGGGAAAGTAGCTGTTTTTGAGTCTGGTGATCCTGAAGTGGACGCTACATAACCTCCTTCCTGATGGGAGTGGGACAAACAGTCCCTGAGCAGAGTGGGTGGGATCCTTCATGATGTTACTGGCTCTTTTGTGGCACATTTATGAATATATATTCCTTTCAGCTCTCATAAATCTAGTTTGGAGGAGGTTAGAAGGAAAGCAAGGTGAGACTACAAAGGTATAAGGACATGAAGGCTTTCCAGGTGGTGGAGAGCACAGGATATAATGGGCAAGCTGGAATTCAGGATGGGATACATTACTAATTGCTAGAGGTTGGAACATTTACATTAAGTTAAAAGTGAAAAGATGTTCCAAGCTGTGTGTTTACAAACACACCACAGAATCAGGATTATTATCACTGACAAAGGTCGAGAAATTCATTACTTTACAGCAGAAGAACAGTGCATTCCATAAGAATTACTTTGAACTATAAATAGCCAGGTAGATAGAAATAAAGGGACAAATAGATAGACAGAGAGGCAATCGGATAGATGGATAGAGCAAAGTAGGAGTAGCAAGATTCTTTAGAAGAAATGTCAAGCAACTATCCTTTTGCAAATGCCCTTAATAAAAAGTGAAATACAGATAATCATTGATACACAAGACGGAGGTATCAATGAGTATGGGTGAGCAGTTCTGCAGGTAATCATCTCAGCAAACTTCCTGAATAGCTTGACAAATGCTGAAGTTTTTCAGCACTCATAAAGTTAGTGAGTAACTGAAGCCCTGGGTTAAGGAAGACTATCCAAACAGCCATGGTAGGGGGGAATGGAGAGGAAGAAAATACATTAAGCCATGACAGGTTGGAGTTTCTGCAGCTTTAGGTGGTGCAGGCTTGATTTACCAGGATGCTGCCTGGATTAGGAGAGCATATTTTATGATGAAAGGTGGAGCGAGTTCGGTCTTTTCTCTGAATCAGACCCGGGATTTCTATCACTAGTGTATGTTGCAAAATTTGTTATTTTGTGGCAGCAGTACATTGCAATACATAATAATGAAAACTATAAATTACAATAAGAAACATATAGAAACTAAATTAACTAAGTAGTGAAAAAAAGAGTCAAAAAAAAGAAAAAAAAATAGTGAGGTAGTGTACATGGGTTCATTGTCTATTCAGAAATCCAATGCCGGAGGAGAAGATGCTATTTCTAAAAAGTTGAGTCTACGTCTTCAGGTTTCTGTACCTCATCCCTGATGGTAGCGATGAGAAGAGGGCATGCCCTGGATGATGGGGGTTTTTAATGATGAATGCCACCTTTTTGAGGCATCCCCTTTTGAAGGTGTCCTCAATGCTGGGGAAGCTGGTGTCCATGATAAAGGCAGCAGAGTTTTCAATTTTCTGCAGCTTTTTCTGATCCTGTGTAGTGGCCCCTCAGTACCGGTGACACCAGTTGTCACTCCATACCAGTGATAAAAGTGAATATCTCCATATCAGTGCTCCCTCCTTATCTGCTTATTTAGAAGATGCTTTTAGAACTTCGTTGTAAGAAAATAAGAAAGGCCAAAGTACTGGTTCTTGATCTACCCAAATCAGTGTAAACACAATTGTTTCAATGCTTAGCTACACCAGACCCACAGCCCAAACACTGCATTCAAGCCTGGACGCGCATCCATTCAGGAACAGGACTGAAGCCCAGAACTTTATGAACCATGCTGAAAGAACTGTGTTTAAAGTTGCCACACAAGTTGATAGGGAGGTTAAGACACATAGTGTGTTGGCCTTCATCTGTCGGGGAATTGAATTCAAGAATTGCACGGTAATAGTGCAGCTCTATAAACCACTGGTTAGACCACACTTGGAGTATTATTGTCAGTTTCTGTCCAGTCATTATAGGAAGCAGGTAAAAGCTTTAGAGAAGAAGCCTCACCAGCATGCTGCCTGGATTAGACAGCGTGACTTCTCAGGATGGTCTGAGCGAGCTAGAGCTTTTCCCTTTGGAGTGAAGGAGGATGAGAGGTGACTTGATATGGGTGAACAAGATGATTAAGAGGCATAGACTGAGTGGACAGTCAGAGACTTTTTCCCCGGGTGGACATGGGGCATAATTTATTTAGAGACACAGCACAGAATAGGTCCTTCCACCCCTTTGAGCTGTGCTACCCAACCAGCCCCCCCCACCCCACCCCAACCACACTGACTTAACCCTAACCTCATCACAGGACAATTTGTTGTTTTGTCTTTGGACTGTGGGAATAAACCAGGGAAAATCCAACGCATTCCACGGGGAGGATGTACAGACTCCTTATAGAGGATGCCGGGATTGAATCCAGAACTCTGACGGCCCGAGCTGCGATAGCATTGCGCTAACCACCACACTACCAGGCGCCCTTATGGCTTTTAAGTTTAAGGTGATTGGAAGAAAGTATATGGGGATGTCAGAGGTGAGCTTTTTACATAAAGAGAGTGGTGGGAGTATGGAATGTGCGGACATGAACTGAGGTAGAGGCAGATACATTAGGGACATTTAATAAGTTCTCAGGCACGTGGATGATAGCGAAACAGTGGGGTAAGATTGAGTTGCATTAGGTTAAAAGATGGTGCAATATTGAGGGTCGATGGGCCTGTATTGGACTCTCATATACTTTGGCTGAACTTTGTGGATAGTCTAATGCAAAAAGACTCTAACAGACAGACCATGAGCTTCTAAATAAAAAAATGTCAAATAACTATTCTTATAGTTATACCTTACACATTTTGCCTTTATTTTTAAATAAAGATGAAATATAGAAGAAAAAAATCTCCGTCCACTTCCCTCTTCTTCATTTCCCCACTCTGGCCCCTTATCTCTTCTCCGCACCTGTCTATTACTTCCCCCGGTGCCCCTCCTCCTTCCCTTTCTCCAATGGTCCATTCTCCTTTCTTATCAGATTCCTCCTTTTCCAGTGCTTTACCTTCCCCACCAACCTGGTTTCACCTATTACCTTCCAGCTAGCCTCCTTCCCCTCCCCCCCCCACCCTAAACTCTTTATTCTGGTGCCTTCCTCATTTTGTTTCAGTTCTGAAGAAGGGTCTTGGGCCAAAACGTCAACTGTTTGTTCATTTCAATAGATGCTACCTGACTTGCTGAGCTCAACCACCACTTGGCGTGTGTTGTACAGGATTTCCAGAATCTGCAGGATCTCTTGTGTTTATGCGGAAGATTTGCAACTTATGCAAATTGTAGTTTCTTATTTTAAATTAAACTGCATTTTTTTTAGACCCTGAGAAATGACTTCACAAAACTGGAATGCAAAATAGAGACAGTTTTTTGAACATCTTCACTGTCCTTATGGGTCCAGAAAGACACCTCTTTTCATTTATGTCCCTGAACCTAAGTTGAAGAATGGAGGAAGAGCAAAATATGAACTAAGGACTAAACACAAGGACGAGACATAAGAAGCAGGCTTTGAGTTTGAGAAAGAGGAAGGGAGGGTTCGGGAATGTAGACTTTTCTAGAGTTTTGAGGTATAAGTGAGTCCAGAATTAGGCCATTTGGCCCATCTGCTCTGCCATATCATCATGACTGAGCCATCTCTCTCTCAACCCCAATCTCCTGCCTTCTTCCCATATCCCTTCAAGGCCCAAATAATCAAGAATCTATCAACCTTTGCCTTAAACATACCCAAAGACTTAGCCTACACAGCCGCCTGTGGCAATGAATTCCACAGATTTACCAACCCGTGGCTAAAGAAATTCTTCCTCATCTCCATTCTAAATGGATGTCCCTCTATTCTGAGGCTGTGTTCTCTGGTCTTAGACTTCCCACCATAACAAACATCTTCTCCAAATTTACTTTATCAAGGCCTTTAAACATCTGATAGTTTTCAATGAGATTTCCCCTCATTCTTCTGAACTCCAGTGATTCCAGACCCAGAGCCATCAAACGCTCCTCATATGACAATCTTCTCAATCCCAGAATCATTTTTGTGAACCTACTGTGAACCCTCTTCAATGTCAGCACATCCATATTATGGGGTGTGGGTTACATTCCTAGAAAATGGGCTGTATCTCAAACTCACATAACCGACATGTGCTTGAAGAAATGTGAATTGGAAAAAAAAACCCTTATGTTGATTGATATACTTTCATGAAAGGATTTTATTCCGTATCTCAAAATTCTGGCTGGCAATCTGAGAATTTTCCACATTTCATTTAGTGAGAATTTCTGGAAACCCCAACATGGGGGTTACATGCACTGGGGATAATGAGTCAAAGTTTCAACCACAGAAGCATAAAAGGATGTGGCAAAATGTGCTAGATGCGTTAGAAGAGCAAGAAAGAGAAAGATGCTTCAGTTCCTTTGAAATTCTACCAAGGTTCATTGTGGTTTTGCCTGTAACCAAGTAGTGGTGAAGGTGGGGAGATAGCATATTGTTAGTGTACCTTAAGAGATATTAACAATAATTTGAGCAAGCTAGGGCATTTCTCTAGAGCAAAGGAGGATGAGATGACACTTAGCAGAGGTGTACAAGATGATGAGAGCCATAGACTGAGTGGACAGCCAGAAGCTTTTCCTTGGGGTGGAAATGGCTAATACTTGGGACCATAATTTTAAGCTGGTTGGAGGAAAGTATGGGGTGATGTCAGAGGTGTTTTCAGCACAGAGACTGGTGAGTGCATGGAACGCTTCGCCAAGGGTGCTGGTAGAGGCAGATACATTAGAGACTTCTAAGAATCTCTTAAAAAAGGCACAAGGATGATAAAAAAAAACAAAGGACTACGTAGGAGGGAAGGATTTGATTGATCTTACAGTAGGTTAAAGGGTCCACACAACACTATGGGCCAAAGGATCTGCACTGTGCTGTAATGTTCTCCGTTCTAACCATTTACGCTCAATACAAATACAAGTATCAGAACTGAAACATGCGTCGCATCATGGCAGGGACCAGCACATTGGCTTTTTGTTTGTCTTTGCAACATGGTAATGTTTTATAAGTTTGTAGTTAATGCGCGTTAAAATGATTCTCTGTTAAGTAACTCTAGAACTCAAAGGGAATCCAGCTTAACAATTCACTGCCATACTATGAGATTTGTTTTAGCAAAGTGGAATTGCTGCAGTGCTGATCATGTTGTTGAAATGTGGAAGATTTGCAGAAGGAGCTTTTGTGGAATAGCTGGGCTCTGACTGGTCCGCGATTCTGCTCCACCTCCACCCATCCCCAGAGGGCTGTCGATGCCACCCATCCCCAGGGGGCTGTCGATGCCACCCATCCCCAGGGGGCTGTCAATGCCACATCAGCTCAGATTTCATTTTCATTAGCTTTCATTTCTTTGGGGAATAGGAAATGTTCACAAACTTAACCATCACTAAAGCAATAATATTAGTTCTGAGGGAAAGGAGAGATTCTGGCAACAGGAAGGCAACTGGATAAACTTAAAAAGTGTAGTGTAAAGGCAACACCCTAGGCTTTGCAATTGGAATTGACTCACTATAATCACGTTAGGAGGATCTGATAGATGCAGGGTGGCATAGTGCTGAGTGGTTAGCACAACTCTTTACAGTACCAATGACCCGGGTTCAAATCCCACCTCTGTCTGTAAGGAGTTCGTACCTTCTCCCTCTGACTGCTTGGCTTTCCTCCAGGCACTCCAGTCTCCTCCCACAGTCCAAAGATGTACCAGTTGGTAGGTTAATTGCTCATTGAAAATTGTCCCGTGATTAGGCTAGGATTAAACCGTGGAACTGCTGGGCGGCGCGGCTGGCTTGACGGGCCAGAAGGGCCTATGCCATGCTGCATCTCACAAAATTAAAAGATCTCAAACAGCCTCTGACAATCAAGTCCAGCACCTGGCCACCTTAGCTTCGAAGCCCAGCAGAACCATTCCTACTGGCAGGAGAAGGAACAAAGGTGGGTTACTGGCGCCTTAAAACCAGTCGCTTTGGGCGGATGGGGTTATAGTTGGAAGCTCGTCTATGAGAAGAAAAACTCTGATCTCAAACCTCTGCTGCCTTGTGGCTATACCCACTGATGGCTAAGACTTCCTGAGGGAACAATCTGGAGCTGAAGTCCCCAGTGCAGTTCTATGTTGAGTTCAGTGCTGACTGGCAACTCCTGTACCACCACTGGTGCCAAACTGTATCGGTCTCTGCCATTCCTTGGGATTCATCAGCAGTGTGGAGAGGGGGACCCTACTGCATGGGCAACAGCTTGCTCCCCATATCGTACTACCCTGGCTTGCATATCAACTGATGGTGCTACGTGGACATCTAGCATGCAATATCCATGATCAACCCCGGCTAACCTAGGGCCTCCATACAGACCAATTCATTACACAGTGCATTGAGGTAGAACAAGGAAAAACAATAACAGAATGCAGAATAACTAAAGAGAAAGGAAAGTATGGTTCAGGTGAACAATACAGTGTAAAATCAAAATGAGGTAGACTGTGAGGTCAAGAGTCTGTACTAGGAAACCATTTAGTAGTCTTATAACAAATTTATCATAACTTGTTCAGAGTGACACCAAAAGAATTTTACACATTGAAATTAAGATATTCACTATGATAGATGAAAAACTATTTCCACTAAATGCATTAATATTAAAATACTGGAAGACAGCATAAAAGGAAAATTATTGTGTGGTATTAATATCACAATTATTTTTGGCAATCTATTTTAAATATAGCATTTTTCAATAATGTGAAAAACACTATTTAATAATGGAAATTGATTGCAAATTTAACTTTTTTAGGCACTGAATTATCTGTCATGTCTGTAACACTTCTTTATGTGTAGTTTTTCATTGATTCTATTGTATTTCTCTGCTCTAACATGACCACCTGCAAGAAAATGAATTTCTAGGTACGGTTGTCCGGGGAGTGGGGCTGAGGAGGGGGAAAAAAAAGGACCAGCCAAGATTGAATGGCGGAGCAGACTCGAAAGGCCAAATGACCTAATTCTACTCCTCTGTCTTAGACATCCTTGGATCGTATCCAGGGTATCTTTAAGAAGCAGTACCTCAGAAGGCAGTGTCCATCACTGATGACCCCCACCAACCAGGACATGCCCTTTTCTCGCTGTTTCAGAAACCTGAAGAAACACACTCTGCATTTCAGGAACAGCTTCTTCCCCTCCGCCATCCAACTTCTGAATGGACACTGAACCCATGAACACTACCTTACTACTTTTTATATTTCTATATTTATACTACTTATCTAATTTAACTATTTACATTATATATATATTCAGTTACTGTAATTTTGTTTTTCTCTCTAAAATCATGTATTGCATTGTACTGCTGCTGCAAAGTTAACAAATTTTATGACACATGCGTATGATATGAAACTTGATTCTGATCCCGAACTTTGTTCTTGTATGTGCATTGATATAGGGATGAATGAAGAGCTCATTCTTGTACTTAACCTAGTGCTCATCCACTTGAATATTTCTTCTTTTAAAACATTAAATATTATAATGTCTGCTTCAAACAAGTTGTGGTTCTATCTTCATGTAAAATATAACCCAAGGTACTCATACTCATTTCAGAAAGAATATCTTAAACAACATTGCCTAAACAGATATATATTTAATCATATACATATGTAAAGGCAAGTAATTATTTTCTTTCTGAGTATTTCTGACAAAATCATATTTGGAATATAACTTTGCAGTATGACAAATAGCTTGAGCTGAAATTAAATTTGAAAAAAAAACCTATCAACTTTCAAATTTTCATACCCAAAATTATTTTTTATATCAACAATGACAGGTATATGTTCAACTACAGTTTAAAAGATATACATTAATAAAATGATGGATGAGAGATTTGCTCTCATAACTGCAGCAATCCAAAAGTTACATTCATCTCTGAAGTGGCAGTAAGATGCCAAACTATATCCACGCTGAATAACTGCAGGCACACCAGAACACTCAAATTGAACACATTTTGAAATTTGATACTCACATTATGGTTTAAAACCCCAGGTAACAATGACATATTTTCATGCATTCAAGCCTCATAGATTGGTTTCTGATTACAACATTGGATCTGTGCAGAATCAACACTGGCACATTTGAGAAGAGCATCGATATCAAATGCTGACTGGAAAGGGTGAGAGCTAGCAGAACTTGCTTGGATCGTAACAGGTAATCTCATCAATTACTTTAGCAAAATTCCTCATCCATTTGAGGGTTTCCTCTTACAGTCATTATCCCCATTTTTGTTAATTTCCTCAATGATCTTCAAAGTAAATTTGAATTCTGGTGACGTTTATACACTTTTGTGCATAGAATCCGTGCTATAGATAGATTCTTAATTTATCTCTCCATTATTGTCTTGGACCCCAGCTGCAGTATACTGCTGTTATTAAAGTTCAAAGTAAATTGATTATCGAATAGGTATATGTCACCACATACTGCCCTGAGATTCATTTTTTTGCAGGCATTCACAGTAGATAGAAAGAAATACAATAGAATCAGTGAATGAGTAATAGATAATATTGAGAACATGAGTTAGGTATAGTCATTTTTCAGGCTATCAAATATGACCTAAATAACCAATTCCATTCCATACTATCAAAATAGAAATTAAAATATATATTAAAATTAAAAGTGCAGAATTTATTAAATACAAGAGATTCTGCAGATGTTGGAATTATTAAAATAATTTTTTCATGTTCAATCATGACTCTGCTCTAAACAAAAATGTACATAACTATATTCCCTTGCTGAATTACTCCTGGTAGCAAGCACTTGCTTTAAGCAATTGGAAACATGACAAATTTAATAAACTCTGTCAAGGCTAATGTAACAGTTCCCCAGTAGACCACAATTTATTGATAATATTGTCATTGTCCGTAGATCTACTACTTATGGTTTTGATCCTACCAAGCAGTTTTAAAATTTTGTGATTTTTGCATGATTGAAAATTACAAATTAATATTGTCAATTCTTGCCAGGTTAACTTGGCTAATCCGGCATTAAATCATGTCACAAAATGGGTACCTCTCAAATACAGCACAGCAATATGAGAGAAATTAGAACTGCTACGGCCATTTGGCAAGCAGACCAACTCCTAAGCCTGGACACTCACATGATCCGCTCAATAGAAATATCTCATGCTAAAAATCAGACAAAAAGCCCTCTTTAAAAAGGATCTATTGCTGAAAAATTTTCAAGCATTACTTACACATTTAAGTTCAACATTAAGAATAAGATTTATGACGTCTAAATTAGAAGATTCAAGATGGTTTAATGTCATTTCCAGTACATAAGTGTAAAGGAGAATGAAAGAACTCTTCATTCCCACTTTCCCACCCACCTTACCCCACACCCAGTAGAATATACTGCTGGTTTCAAGCCAAAAGTTTCTGAAACACAATTTTAGTAGATGTCTATATTTTAATTTTTGTATATTTTCCTGCTTTTATTTCATGGTCCTACATTCTGTGTTATTCAGTGGATGAGAGCAAATCTTATTATTATTCAAGAGCTGAGTTTTACAGTGGACAGAGTATTTCACATTAAATAAAATCACTGTACTCAGTAAATTGCTCTAATAACAAAAATTACAACAAGAGCACAAGTCCCATGCATTAAGAGGTTCAGACATGAACAACGAACCTCCTATTTACGTGCGGAATAGGCATTTTATTTAAAGGATGCTATACTTTGTACCAGATCTTGCAATTTATTGTTAAGGATTTTCAAAATTTACCGCAACCTAACACTCATCTAACCACACTTCCTATCAGAAACCGTATTTGGGAAATTAATTTTGTTCACAAGCAAGCAGGATGCTGCTTTTCACAAACATCAACTGTTGAAAATCCCCTTCAGAAAAAGATTTAAAATTTTTAAATATTAATTATAAGGTTTAAATTTCTCCGTTTACCTTGTAAACAACAGTTACATACAAAAATAGGAGTCCTTAAGACTGAGTTTTTCCTGGTAATTATATGAAATGTCTGATTTACTGAAAGAATTTGCAAATGCTACACTTTAGAAAAAATTTGTCAACCATTCTCCATTTTCAGTTCTTCAATCACTGCTAATTTCATCAAAATGTACCTGCTAATTTCATTTTTTATTTACAAACCCATACACTTTTACAATTACATGAAGGTTTTAATTTTGTAGTTTTAAAAGAAACTCTAACATCATACATTTGATTCCCAAATTAAATGGGGTTAAATAAAAACTTCACTGTTTCAATCTGTGTAATCAGGGTTGAAGTCTGGCTTTGCTGACAACCAAATGACCACAATTAAATCCGACTATCCCAATTTTCCTAAAGCAACTTTCAAAAATGAACTGGAATAAGTTACACAAAATTATGGTTATTGTCACTATTAGAGATCACAAAAAAATTAAATCTTAAACACAAAATTATTTTTTAAATGGATGAATATGCATAACAATAGCAATTGGATTTCTAGCTCTCTAATTTAAATAACGGCGATGCCTCGTAATTAGGTTGCTGTGTAGCCTTTTGTTTTTCTTTTGTTTATTCATTATTCTGATTTTTTTCTACCTTCTCTGCCTAAAGCTATCTGTTGCCAAAATCAGTCGGAGTCTCCATAGAACCTTCAGAGTTGTTTTGCTTGCCACTGATGCGCGATGTTTCGGCCAACGTTACAAATAAAGCACTAAATAAAACCAGGAAAAGATCGCTGGTACTTTTTTTCTCTCCCTTTGAAAACATACTGTGAAAGATATTCAAGTTGATAATAGAAATTAATTTTTTTTTTAGAAAGAAAAGCGCAATTCTCGTGAATAAAGACTTTACCCTCAGCTTTCAGCGGTCAGCACACGGCATAAACAATCTCCGCAAGATGTTTGGCATAATTTCAAGCCCGGCGCAATGTCGCTGCAGAGCCAAAACAATGCCCGCTGTATTTTGCGCAAAAATATAATTGTCAAGTTTGTGTACAAAGGGGAAATCTGTGTTTACTGAAAGCCTATGGTATCAGAATTCCATTATAACAATCATATAACTTTCCATAAATCAGAAGTGTGCTTCACCATTAGTTAGTAACCACGGTTTGCATCTTCTGCAGTGGGCACAGTCTCAAATTGTAATCGTAATTCACTACTTTAGATATAACAATTAAAATTCCAAGTTTTTTATTATTGTTTATGAATAAATTGACTCCATTATTTTGTTGGTAGAGACTTAATATTAATCAAGATTATTCCAATGTAGCATGGTGGTGTTCAGAAGCTTCTCTGACACCATATGACTAAATTTCTGGTTAACGTGAAAGAACTTGATCTATTTTTTGCTGTCTTATACAGTTACAAATAATCCAAACAGATGCTTTGTAATTACCCTTTAAAACAAATCTACTATTATCCGACCTTCCAGGAACGAGAGATGCACACATAGGTAAGAATGATGAATCAGATTTGGAATAAAATTGTAAACAGCATAAAGTATCAGGTGTTCGTGTACCTTAACTTTTTTAATTCACTGAATAAAACTCGGTATCTGTAGAAGGTTAGATTTAAAGTTATATTGGCTGGCAAGCTACAATTTCACAGATGTTCATCTGTATACACTGTTTTTTTTTGTCTGTGAAACTAAAAACCGCTCGCCTCCATCCTCTCAGTTCAAATGGATCTTGGTGCAGGCTTGTAATAGCTCCCTTTTGGCCTAAGTACCCTAACCTGATTAGATTCAGATGGAGTGAACTCAACAAGGAGGAAAACAAATATGTGCTCAGTAACCACTTCCCTCCAAGTCCTCCAAATTGGATTTTTCACTCTTTCAGTTTGTAAAGCGGGAATAGGCAGAGGGACTGGGGACAGAGCAGAGAAAGCTGTGGGTGAAAAAATTTTAAAAAATATATTCCCAGTCATTCTCCAAGAGCTCAGTAACGAAAAAACATAATAAACACCCAGATGGCTAGAATAAACCTTTTGCATCACATCGCGCAAAATTTCCAGACAGACTTTTTCCCTCGCCGCACTAAAATATTTCAGTCTGCAGATATTTTATTAAAGAATGCATCGTCTTTTTCTTTTGAAAAATAAATTATAGTCAACTTTTCCAAACTCCCTTTATATATGCATGTACTTTTTTTTAAACTGAGGTATGACAGTAAGTTCAACATCAAGTAAAACTGGTAAAGAGTACCACAAAACCTCTGGTGACCAAAATGAGTCGGGCAGCCACCGAGGTAATGCAAAGCAGTTTTCTAGTCTATTTCTTAAACTGTGGATAAAACAAACTTCCTAATATATTCCTTGTATAACAGCTCAACTTACCGCTTTCCCATTATAGTAGTACATTAATGAGTTGCCACCCATCCCGGGTATTGTGTATGCACAATACATGGCTCTTTTATTCTTTTCTTCAGTATCACACTAATAACTTTTATTTCAAACTCGCCGTCTTTTTTTTTCACAACAATTCCTTCAGTTGCATTTTCCCATATGGCCAGGCCAAGCATGGTGAATATGCAAAGCAGGAAGAGACCATTTTTGACGTGATGGAGGGGAGGGTGGTGAGGGAAAGGGGGGGGGGGAAGGAAGGTTGTGGCAATGTCTCTCTAGCGACTCTCTTCCCAGAGCTAAAAGCTGGAAGCAGGCCCAGCATCAAATGAGAGCGACTTCCTAAAAAAAATGCACAGTAAATTCAACTTTCCGCTGTATTTGATTAAGTCTGTGAAACATCACCGATTCTGAAAATCCGAAAAAAAACTTCACCTATAGCCTCTCCCCACTTTACAGATTTCCACTCAATTGCCTTGGGGTAAAGTAGAATAGGGTACATTATTGAGCTGAATACAAATGCAGTTAATTGACTCCTCTTTTTTTTCTTTTAATTTGATTAAAAAGCTAGTGGCAGGAAGGGAGTCGTATGATGCACATCTAATAACTGCACCATCTGTCTCTGTTTCTGGCTAGCTCCCAGCATTGTACACAGCTGCTGGAGAACTACAAGGAGAACAAAATGACCCCAGCTAAAATAGGCAGGTTTCAGACTTTTTTGGTCAGCCACAGAGCAAGAGCTGGTCGGCTTCGGGAAAAGCAAGCCGGACTCTCGCACAGAGAACACCACAAAAGAAGCACATTAACAACACATAATTTAAAAGAAATTTCTTTTCCAGGGAAGGATTCATGCAGCACCATTTAAGCAGGGAAACAGGTTTCTCCTTTGCCAAATTCAGAGCACCATGGGAAGGGGGACCTTTGGGAATTGATCCCAAATGAAACTAAATAATTTGCATATGCTGAAGCTAATGCTATCTGAGCGTACCAAAATTCCCCATAATGAATTTTAATAATTAAAACATGCCTTTTCTCTTTTACTATGTCCAGTGACGATAAGACATGCACATAGAAGAGAACGGACTGAGTTAAAGTTAGGGTAGAAAATGCCAGCTGAAGCCTACAGTTGCGTTTTACTGAGAGAAGGGTGTGGGATAATGCTTTTGTCTACCTGACTCGCTCTCACAGTATTTATGTTGAGTCCCAGGAGAGTGGAGTAAACAGTACTTGAATTATAATTACACATTTCATTCCAATTTCATGCTTTGAGGATTTCTTCTCATTAGAACAGTGAGTTGTCAATCTGATGCATTTCACATATGCGTTTTTTTTAAATCATCCTTAAAGTCTCTAATGTACTTATAACCGGAGCAAGTCCAAAAAAATTGAACTCCACAATTCCCTGCAATGGCCTTTCACACTTCAGAAACATTCTGCCTTTTCCTTTTAATGTTGACCTGTAATTGTTCACTTTTAATGCTTTTTCAGTCTTCATTGTATTGAACGGTGTAGCATCACCAAATGCATTCCACAGCCCCCACCCTCCCATGCTGAATGTTGCTTGCACCTCCCCTTTAAATGTTAACATAAAGTAAACATTTACGAAAGATTAAATGCAAAAAAAAATCAGAGGTGGAACCATTCGTGAATAAATGTGGGTGAAACTCTAAATTTTGAGTCTTAAAATGCACCATCATCAAGAATAGTGAGGACCCAAAGCCAAACAACACAATACGTGTGAATAATATAAAGACTATACCTTGGCTGCACATAGATCTATTGAATGCTAAAGATTTAGGTGCACCTAAGACAGTACACTGCCAACAAAACAACGAAAAAGCCAACATAGCCCACGGGAGGACATTTGCCACATGACATGTTTGTTTGTGAAAAAGCTTGAATAATTTCAACCTAATTAACCTGAGTTTCTATAGTTTTGAAGCACATTGGCTCCATGGCGCTCTACTCCAATTTCCGGATTGCTGATTTCTGATGGTCTAATTCAGGCATTCAACAGGAAATAGTCAATTTTCTTTTCCCAAAAATTATTCCATCTTCACCCCTCCAAGCACCCCCACCCCCCACTTCAGCATAACAGCAAGGCCGTTATACTTAGGAGCCTGCAACAAAATGAAGATTGCAGGGCAAGTACTTCTCTAATAATTGCCTTCACTCTCCATACCTTTGTTATTTTGTGGTATTGGCACTTCCAAAAACAAGGAAGGTCAAAGTTCAAAGTTACAATATACTACCTGGAGACTCATTTTCTTGCAGGCATTTGGAGGAAAATAAAGAAATACTATTTATGAAAAGTTATACATTAGCAAAGATGAGCAAGTGACCAATGTGCAAAAGAAGACAAGTTGTGCAAATAAAATAATAATATAAATAAATAATAATGACAATATTAGTTATACAGTTCTTGAAAGAGAGTCTGCAGGTTGTGGAACAGTTCAGAGTGGTGGTGAGTGGAAGCTGGCACCAGAATGTATGGCATTACTTGCGGGCTGCCCCAAGCACACCTTTAGTTGTGTTGGTTGTTAAAATCAAATGATACATTTCACTGTATCTTTCAATGTGTAAGTGATGATTAATTGAAACTGAATTAGAAGTTATCCATGCCAATTCAGGAGCCTGACGGATGCTGGGCAAACCTGAGGCTTCAGCAGTTTTTAATACAATCTTATTCTAAAGGCACACATTTTATTTTGGGCCACCGTTTTCCCCTCCTACAGTACATTTAAAAGCTCCAGTTCTGGTGTAAGAGGCATTAGCAGGCTATTTTGCTGTGAGATCATTGCTGATCATCCCACCCCCCATCTGAGGTCCACACAGGGATACTGTTCTGTCAGAGACTCGAGCCTACCTAATTCCATCCTTTCTTAGACTGAGATACAAAATGCTCCCAGTGGAGCTAATGCCCCACAGAGTTAGAAGCAATGGCAGTGAACCAAATTAGATTGATTATCTTGATCCTTTATCTACCTATCTTAATTAGAAAGGACATCAAAAGGTTACAGGGAAGAAAACAGGAGAATGGGGTTGTGAGGGACAAAAAAAATCAGCCATGATGGGATGGGATAGCACAGCAGACCTGATGGACCAAATGGTCTAATTCTGTTCCTCTGTCTTATGGTGTTACAGCGTTTTTATTGAAAAAATTATTCCGTGTGCACACGTTGTTGTCACTGAGCAAAAAACTGCACAGCATAAGATTTTTGCACACATTGATCATTACAAATTATGAGGGAACATTGGCCATAGTGTCACATCCACGAGTTTACCTATCAAAGGTGGACAGGGTGGAGAAAGGACATCTAGCTCACTGATTCTCTCCTTACCCATTAAATACAGCAAAACCCATAGACCATAAGACATAGGAGCAGAATTAAGCCATTCGGCAATTAAGGAGCCTTTACTAATCAAGAACCTATCAACATCCACTTTAAATATACCCAGTAACTTGCCCTCACAGTTGTCTGTGGCAATGAATTCAATAGATTCATTGCCCTCTGGCTAAAGAAATTCCTCCTACTCTGCTCCAAGGGGACATTGTTGTATTTGGAGGCTGTGCCCTCCGGTCCTAGACTCTCCAACTGTAGGAAGCATCCCTTCCACATCATCTTTATTTAGTCTTTCAATTTTCTATAGGTTTCAATGAGCTCCGCCCCTCATTCTTCTAAACTCTAGTGAGAACAAATGCTACTCATACATTAATCCTTTCATTTCGGGGTTCATTTGTGTGAACCTGCTCTAGACCTTCTCCAATGTCAGTACATAACTTCTTAAGTAAGGGGCCCAAAACAGCTCAACATATTCCAAGTGTGGTTTGACCTGTGCCCTAAAAAAGCCTCAGCAAATTCATATCGAAGTCCACATTGGGAACCAATCCATTTCAATTCAACTGAACCTTCTGAAATTCAACTCCATGTTTCTAATGAAAGCTGTCTAACATAAACATGTGGAAACTATGTAGGAGATCTTTCACGTCAAGGAAAAGCATGGGTTTATGTTCCCAAATTACAGACATTTTATCTGATTTAAAAAAGGGCACAACTTGAAATTTTAAAATCTAAAGGTGTCTAGAGCATTCACAATTAATTTGAATTCCTATATTCACTTTATCTTGAAAAGAAATTCTCTTAATAGAAAAGTTCCTCAGTGAGGGCATTGATGACATCAGTTCAAACTTTTTTTTGTTCCAAGTTGGCAGCTGATTGAACTAAATTTTTCCCTATCCCTCTTCCATCTTCAATTCCCCACTCTGACCCCTCTCTTACCTCTTCTCTTCTCCTCAGCTGCCTATCACCGCTCCTGGTGACCCTGCTCCTTCCCCTTCTCCCATGGTCCACTCTCCTCTCACATCAGATTCCTTCTTCTCCAGCCCTTTACTTTTTCCACCTATCACTTCCCAGTTTCTCAATTCATCCCCCCTGGCTTCACCAACTCCTGCCCACCCCCACCTTCTTATTCTGGCTTCATCCCCTTCCATTCCAGTCCTGATGAGTATCTTGGCCCAAAACGTTGATTACTTATTCATTACCTTAGATGCTGCCTGACCTGTTGAGTTCCTCCAGTATTTTATCTGTGTTTCTCTGGATTTCCCACACCTGCAGAATCCCTAGAATTTATGATTGAATAAACTAATTGGCTGGCATTTGTTGACTTTGGGCTGTCAAATCTGACCCATGAAATTACTTAAATTTGATGATGAAGAATTCACACTTGCAATGAAGACTGCTCTTCACCCACAGCTGTTGAGCTGGCAAAAGGTTTCAATTTCTGACTAGTTACAGGTGCATATCAAAGTAACACAATCAACTCCACCAACCTTCCCTTGTGGTGATCAAGTGTCACCTACAACACTGGATTAATATTACAACTAGAAAATTAATAGCATAAATATAACTGAAAGGGAGAATGAAACCGGTATTTAAGAACCAGACAGGTTAAAACATTTAGAGCAACACACACAAAATGCTGGAGGAACTCAGCAGGTCAGGCAGCATCTACGGAGGGGAATAAACATTTGATGTTTCAGACTGACACCCTTCAAAGTGCAAAATTTAAAGTAAAATTCTATCAACGTGCATATATGTCACCATATACAACTTGTGTGAGTGTTGTTGAGATACATTTTTTTTTACAGGCGTACTTAATAGATCTATAGAATAATAGCCAATCAAGGACTGTTTGCCCAACTTGGACATTCAACCAGAGTGCAGAAGACAACAAATTGTGCAAAAAAAATAAAAATAAATAAATAATAATAATAAATAAATAAGCAATAAATATTGAGAATATGAGATGAAGAATTGCTGAAATTGAGTCTATTGGTTATGGGAAGATCAGGACTGGAAAGGAAGGGAGAATAAACTAGAATAAGGGTAGAGGGAGGGGGATGTCAAAACATTAATGATTTCAACAACATAAAATAAAAAAAACAACTAAGAACGGCAGGGACTGTAATTTGTAGAGGAACACTTCTGATAAATCAAATATTATTTGGTGAAATTATAAAGTGAAAAGGAAATGATTATCTCATTGGAAATTAAAGAGCAAGAAATCATAAACACAAGTGATTTGGCAGATGCTGGAAATCTGGAGTAACAAACACAAAACGCTGGAGGAGTTCAGCAGGCCAGGCAGCATCTTGTCTAGCATCATATTATGGACATACAACCTGTCTATGCATATAAGCTATCTTATGTATGTATATTTTTTGTGCTGCATTGGATCCAGATCACAATTATTCTGTTCTCCATTACACTTGAATCTATGGAGAGAATTCCCAGTCACCAGATCTTGGCCAGAAAGGTCAACTGTCTATTCGTCTTCATAGATGCCACCTGACCTGCTGAGTTCTCCAGCACTTTGTGTGTGTTAGTAAGGTGCAAGAGGCCACAATCACAGAATAATGAACTTCACCAACCTCCCTGGTAATAATGACGTGCCACCACCAAAACTGGATTAATATGACAACCAGAAAATTGTTGTGCATTTGACTTTCTTGCTAATGTTCGGATAATTTTGTACAGTACACAGAATCTTGTCATCGCAAGTGCCAAAATCCCCTAAAACCCCCTCCCACAGTGGCGAAGCATCTTCCCAGGCAGTGGAGTGCATACTTGGCATCTGGAACAATGGTCAGAGCTGGCACTCAACTGATCTAAAATGGAGATAACTTCACTCTTTTTCAATGAAATCAGTGCCAAAGGCTGTGCACAGAAGCACGATTTACTGATCCATACAAAATGTAGAAGCTTTGGGATCATGGATTAGCTAACTGGATTTCACTTGCTCCACTTATGGTTTGCTCATTATTAGATAGACAATATACATCTTCTCTTGCTCAGTTTCCAAAGATGCTCAGAAGGTTTCGGAGCATTTAGTAAGTTGAATTTTGTTCCTTATAGATGCAAATCAAAGGACATTGACTCAGAATCAGATTTACTATCAATGACATGTCATGACATTTTTTTTGGTAAATATTTAAAAAATATATTTACACATTAATATGTAAATAGGTAGCACAAAAAGAGAGCAAAAATAGTGAGGGAGTGTTCATCATCTGCCCCTCCATCACAGGTAAAGCCCTCCCACCACTGAGCACATCTACTTGGAGTGCTGTCGCAGGAAAGCAGCATCCATCATCAAGGACCCCCACCATCCAGGCCATGCTCTCCTTTCACTGCTGCCATTGGGAAGGAGGTACAGGAGCCTCAGGTCCCTCACCACCACATTCAGGAACATTTATTACTCCTCACCCATCAAGTTCCTGATCCAGAATGGATAACTTCACTCACCACAACTCTGAACTGATTCTACAACCTATATGGACCCACTTTCAAAGACTCTACAAATCATGTTCTCAGTATTTATTTATTAATATTATTATTTTGTTGTTTCCTTTTTGTCTTTGCATAATTTGTCTTTTGCACACCGGTTGTTTGTCTGCCTTTCCAATTTTTCAGTGATTCTATTGCGCTTCTTTGTATGTACTGCGAATGCCTGCAAGTAAATAAACCTCAGGGTGGTATCTGGTGACAGATATGTACTTTGATAATAAAATTTACTTTGAAATTAAAATATTCAAAAGGCAGTCTGTGTTTAAAGAGTTAACAGTGATATGCTATGCAATTAAGGAGGTGTTTAACATGATTATGAACAGGAAATTGATGCACCAAAAATTAAGCTCAGAAGGGACATCCAGGTATAAATTGTCATTTTTGCAAGACTAATCAAAATCTAAAAAGATCTCTGAATGATACTTTGTCTGTATAAAAATATATTTTTAAAAAAGCAGTGAATAATCTTTTACGCAGCAGTCATCAGCTTCAGACTTGAGGCTTTTGACAAACACTGAACGCAGTAAGGAAGCTCTTATGTATGCATGATTTAATCTGCAACTAATTAATATGCAAATGTATTCATATGTTAGTTACTAAATTAAAAATGCGATGCAGACCTTATGGTGATTCTTTAGCTGAAATCCACTTCCCCCCCTCCAAAAATAAAGGTAGTTAAAATGTTCAAGTAAGTTACTCATACCTTCAGCGTACTTTTCAGAACTGCGTAACTTGTTGCATTAAAAGACATCAATGGATATTTTAGCAATAAAGGAAATTAGAGCTCAAAATAATGGGATAAAATGCTTTGGACCACACGGCGATGTAAAAATCCTTGAGATGCTGTGCCAATTAACAACCTGGAACACACCAGCATTCTGTTAACGAAGCAAAATAATTCCCTCTCCCTCTCCCATAAAGCCATTTATTTGTCACAACACGAATGTAAGAGTGCAGAAGCATAGTAACGCGATGAGCAATGTCCCCCCCCATACATACATACATACATACACACACACACACACACACACACACTCACTCTCTCTCTCTCTCACTCACTCACTCACACTCGGATACAGAATACTGCCAGAATTGCAAACAGTTTACACTTCAGTTGCACATACTGGAAAATTATCACCCTGCCTAAAGAATCTAGAATATTCTTTCAAGTAATCAAGTAAAGAAAATTGCACATTGTAAATCTCCCCAAACTTCTGATCTAAACAACTTATATTCATCAAGGTACTTTAGAGTTGTTGAAATCAAAAACATAATTATACTAATAAGAAACAACGTGCATGTGAAGGAACATTGAAAAGATTGTGTGCCAGAGCTTCAAAGGTTTTCTCCACGTTAAATGTTACCATAAATAGTTTTCCTTGCCACTAATTAATCTTGAAGATATCAAATACTTCTTCCTCTGATCCCCCCTCCCGAGTAGCAGATGCAAATGTGAATCAATACATCTTTCTAAGCTTGAGAAGCAAGGTACAAAATTAAAATATCAGATTTAGCCACAATATGTTAATAGTTACTTAATTCAATGTAAAGTTTCAAAAATTTTCACAGCTTAAATATAGACTAACAGACAGACACTTAGGAGCATGTGACCAGGGTATAAATTGATCAAGGGACTTAGATATTGTCACAAATTTGACAGCAAATACTAAAAGAACTTTGAAACTGCAATATTGGCTTGAAATAAAATGTCTACTAACTTCATATTCAAAAAGAATTTGACTCATTAATATTATAGAGGCATAACATATTTTAATATACATTATATGTAATACATATTTTGATGAGTGTAAATATTCGAACTACTTTGAAATTACTTTTCTGTTGCAGTCTTCAGTTTGAAGCACATCAGGTTTTGGGAAGGGTGTTTTAAAATATCTGGCATGCATATTGTGTTTAACTAAATTTAATTTAAAAAATGAATGTGGCTGTTGTAATTAAAAGCAGCCAATTTATGAAAACGATAGCTATGCTCAGAATACATTTTCAAAACCTATCTTTTGTTCTGAACTTCCTCTATTAAGCCACTGGCAGATTTCTCAATAAAATTTCAGTTCACTAATTCAGTTTAAAAAAAGTTCAAAGAAAAAAATGGTTGATCATAATGAGAAAACAATAATAAATAAAATCAAAATGGTTGGTTGGGGAAGAAAAATAACCTGTTTCCAGTTATCAGTGCAAACTTATATTTTTATGTTTGTTTCCAGGTATTAGTAATTCAGTATTTATAATTAATAGTGATGAAAATTTTATCTCCATTATACTTAATTTAGCCAACCTGTCAGGTGGCGTGTTCTCACATACAGAGTGACGTGAAATACTGAAATTCCTGATAATTCAAACTGATTCACTAGTTAGCCATCCAAATATTGCTGCATAGCTATCTTGTTAAATGCTTTTCAAATAACATTATCCTCAGAATAGTGATGGGCAGTACCGTTGATGATATAACCACCTTTAAAATGTTTCCTCAAGTAAACAAAGCCAGAAGTATCACTAATCATTCACCTACTGAGCTTCTAAAATCTTCTTGGCTCTATTTTTTTCATTGGGAAAAACAGGGCCACTGCGTGGTACCACCAGATTGAGGAGGAAATGTGTCGTTTATCTTTGACGACCTTTCCAGGGAACTGAATCCACTACATTTCTAAGTAGACCCTTTGGCATTGCTAGAAGCCCACTCGCACACAATGAACGATGGCAGGCTCATAACTGCACATGCATGCACACACACAGCAACGTATTGCCAAAGCCGAATGGGTTTTTAAAGTGAATTTTACTGTGCATTTTGGTAGAAATTAGCCCATCAAGCTTAAAAATTAAATCAACATACCATTAAAAAGAGCAATTTGATGGCTTCAATTCATATTTCAAGGCTGAACACTCTCAGACATAACAGAGAGAAAAAAAGTATATAAACCCAACCATCTGAGTTAACAGGGGAAACTAAAACCAGACCTAAACTACACAAAACTCTTGCTGTTTTCAGAAATAAATATACTCTTTTTCCTTCACCATTACGCTAAAAACTTCCAGAAAATGACCCTCAATTTGAAAGCATTAGAAAGAACAGCTGTCAGTCTTCAAATTCCATCAATATTTTTTCAGCCAGATCTCTGCACTTTGGGGATAAGGAGCCTCATAGCAGGGTGGGGAATGACTGCCGCTCTACTTGCCCACTGAATTTCTCCTTTTGTTTCAACTTTATTTTAAATTTGCATGCTGATGAATTCAAGATTTCAGGATCTAACTCGCAGGCAAAATATTCATTCTATAATCCCAACCATCCTTTCTTTAAAAAAAATTTGTTGTGACAGATGTAAAGGGGATGTCTTAAGAATATGATTAAGGTATCAAGACAAACTTAGAGAACTATTCTGATATAAATTTAAGAACTATTATATGGTTACAACAGTGTAAGGTAACAGTAAAATTTGAGGTTCACTGAGAAAGCTCGAAGTGTAAGTAAATATAAAAACCTCACAAATTCCACATTTGGAGTCAATGTGCCTGTTTCAAGATGACGCTGTTTGAACATTGAATGAAAGAAACACCATTAAATGCCTCAATTCAGATGATCTGTGGTATTATCGCAAATGGATTTTGTCTCTAATAACTTCAGATGAATTTGGCATTTATTTGCTATTTTCCTACAAGAATAAACTTTAAGTTACCAAATGGGACTTCAAACGAAGACCTATTAAAAAGAGGCAAATGAATTCACCATTTCCAGAAAATAAGTCACATCTTGTTCTGGTAACATTTTATGACTGATTTGAAATTATATACAGAAATGGGCAAAAGGATTATAAAACAATTATTATCTGGTCACTAAATGCTGTGTAAGCAACAAAATAATAAAATCTGAGCAAGTTAACAAAATCTTTACTGCCTCTGATTTCGCAAACAACAAAAGCAAAAGTGAATGGATAACTGTATAAACACAAGAGTTTCTGCAGATGCTGGAAATCCCAGAGCAACATGCACAAAATGCCGGAGGAACTCAGCAGGTCAGGCAGCATCCACGGACAGGAATAAGGAATCGATGTTTCTGGTAAGAAGGTAACTTGGAGAGCAAGTGAAAAGTAAATGCAGAATGTTTTGGGAAATACTGAAAAGTTAACATTAAACAGTATCAACTCGAATACGTATGTATTTATGAGTATGTGTTTATGGTGAGAGGGCATAATTTCAAAGGAGATGTGAGGGGCAGGTTCTTTACACAGAGAGTGGTGGATGCTTGAAATGTGCTGAATGGGGTGGCGGTAGAGGTACATACATGAGGGACTTTAAAGATAGGCACATGAATGTGAGGAAAATGGAGGGATATGGACATTGTGTCGGCAGAAGAGATTAGTTGACCACTTGGTCACTAACTTAATTGGTTTGGCACTGCACTGTGGGCTGAAGAGCCTGTTCCTAAGCTGTATTGCTTTATGTTCTAATTTACATCACCAACCGTACCACAAAGATGCAAGTGTTGCAATAAAAAAAATGAAAGACTATGCAGTACATTTATCGGAAACCAAAACCTTAACTCAGATCTTCCTTTCAGTTGCTGACTGATTTGCTGAACATTTCCAGCGTTTCGCGTGGCCATACCACATTTCCCGTTTTTACTGGTTTGTATATTTATACTCCGGGCCTTCGAGCTGCGTCATCTAGCAGTTTCCCAATTTAACCCTAGCCTAATCAAAGGCCAATTAAACCTACTAATTCGGGATTGAAAGGCCAGTCATATGAAGAGCGTTTGATGGCTCTGGGCCTCTACTCACTGGAAATTCAGAAGAATGAAGAGTGACCTTATTGAGACCTATTGAATGTTAAAAGGCCTAGACTGAGTGGATGTGGAGTGGATGTTTCCTATGGTGGGTGAATCTAAGACCAGAGGTCACAACCTGAGAATAGAGGGGTGTCCTTTCAGAATGGAGTTGAAGAGAGTTTTCTTTAGCCAGAAGATCGTAAATCTATGGAATTCATTGCCACAGATGGCTGTGGAGGTCAAGTCATTGGATATATTTAAGGTAGAGGTTGATAGATTCTTGATTAGATAGGACGTGAAAGGATATGGGGAGAAGGCAGGAGAATGGGGCAGAAAGGGAAAATAGATATGAAATGATAAAATGGCAGAGCAGACTTGATGGGCCAAATGCCCTAATTCTGCTCCTATATCTTATGGTTTTATGGTCTAATCCGTATGGCTTTGGAATGTAGGTGGAAACTAGAGCTCTTGGAGAAAACACTCGCACGTAGAGAACATAAAAACCTCTTACAGATGACAATGGAATTGAACTCCATGCTGTAATACTGTCACGTTTTCTGCTAAGCTATCCTGTCACCTAAACATTGGATTTACTGTAAGCTGCAAAACCAGTACACATTCACAACACATACATGACATTCTGAACAGAAAAGCTGAAAGCATAAATGATAACATCTCTGCAAAAGAAATCTTTGGAGTGGATTACCAGACTTGTTCTACTAACACAAAAGCACGTAGCATTAAATAACAAATCAAAGCCACCAGAGTTACAATTTGCAAATTATTTTAATCATCACAGAGATCCGGAATAATATAATTAAATCACCAAAAATTAAACTTGCATCACAGACCTACAGGACACAATTAATCATTCAGAATAAACTTCCTCACTGATGAACAAAATGTTAATATTTTGTAACCTGTTGTGGATATGCCAAAATATATGATTCATGATCAGCTCAAACAGGAATGGTTAGAGGGTGTGGCACTTCAAAGAATAAACTCCAAAAGTTTAATTTAAAAAAAATCTCAGCAGACCCCCAATCAATTTCCACAATTGTTCCGCTCAGTGAAAGCATTATTGAGAGGAATGATCGAAAAGTGGAAATTGCGCAGAAAGAACATTCTTTATATTTTTCTTGTCTTCTCCAGTTATTCTCTCCTGCTCTGAGATAGAGCAACAGAAGATTCAGTATGTCTCCACAGGCACTGGCAGGCCTCCAGTGTTCCATCTTAGCCAAGAGAGAGTTTGTCACCAGGCTATTGAAGTGTGGGGCATCTTCACCCAACTGTCACACTACATACATTTTCAGCAGGGATGGGAAGACTTTCCTCAGCCTGCCTTGGAAATTTGACATGCATCCATCATCATACCAGTGCATAACAAATAATCCTGCAGATTTGCATCGCCTGGGCAGAGCAGTATTTCATTCTGCAACGCGTTATGGGCTAAATCACCAGATAGTTAAGAATCTGCACGAAAATATTAGGTTTTTTTTAACATATTAAATAACGTAACTACCAGGTTGTGATTTTTGTGGATTTGGAGGGAAAAAAGAAGAAATTTTTTAAAACATTTAGAAGAATGAGGTGGATCTCCTTGAAACTTATCGAATATTGAAAGGCCAAGATAGAGAGTGTGGGGAGAGGATGTTTCCTGTAATGGGGGAGTCTAGGACCAGAGGGCACAGACTCAGAATCAACGGATGTCCCTTCAGAACAGAAATGAAAAGGAATTTGGTTAGCCAGAAAGTGGAGAATCTGTGGAATTCATTGCTACAGATGGCTGTGGATGCCAAGTCATTGGATGTATATTGTTGTATATATTTTTTTTGTGTGACTGTATGTTTACTGCTATCTGAAATGTGCTATATGTGCCTTGCGTGACCATTGATACTGTAATTTGCACCTTGGCACTGGAGGAATAATAGTGGCTGTCATTTGGCTGTCTTCATGTATAGTTGTACAATAACTAAACTTGAACTATATTTAAAACAGTGGTTAGTAGTTTAAAGCAGTCGTTAGTAGGTTCTTGTTTAGTAAGGATGTCAAAAGTCACCGGAAGATTGATGTTGAGAGGGATAATCAGTCATCAGAGTCAATGGGCCAAATGACCTATTTCTGCTCCTATGTCTTATGATCTTATGGTTTTAATAATAAAAATACTAACTTTTTATTTATTCATGAGATATTACAAACTCTTGCAAAAGCCAATGAATTACTCATTCTCAGATTATAGAAAGAAGTAAAAAATTCTCAGGTGTTCCGGATGGAAGTCACAGTATTTATTATGAAGGAATGACCACAAGTCCTAGAGGATAGGACTCGACATGTTACTGGTTAGCACAAACTAGATGTGCTGAAGGCCTGTTTCTGTGCTGTAGTGTCCAATATCTCTAGGGAACAGTGTTGACTGCACTTGGATTGTTGGTCCAAACAGATCAGTGATTTGGGCGGTGCATTCCAACCGAACTTCGCAAGATGCCACACACTGCTAGCTCACTGTATGTACGAGCTACGGCTTTTCTCTTCAGAGCCAAGGAGGATGAGAGGTGACTCGACAGAGGTGTACAAGATAAGAGGCACAGATCAAGTGAATAGCCAGAGACTTTCTCCCAGGACGGAAAGGACTAATATGATGGGGCATAAAGTTAAAAAACAGAACATTTCAGGTGGTGGTTTGATAACTGATCCAACTGGCTGCTTTGTCCTGGATGAAGTCTACATTGTTGAGTGGTGCTGGGAGCTGCACTCGCAGTGGAGAGTGTACTGTCGTACCTTTCACATCACTCATTGCTTGTTTGTCTATCATATTGGATATGCTCTTTCATTGATCCCATTATGACTTTGGACATACTGGGTATGCCCACAAGAAAATGAATCTTAGGGTTGTATAAGGTGCTCTACGTGTACTTTGATAATAAATTTACTTTGAACTTTCAGATGGTGGGAAGCCTTTGGGGAATCAAGTGATAAAACAATCACTGCAGAACCTATAGAGGGGGTGCAGAGGAGATCTACCAGGATGCTGACTGGACATAAGATATACTCTCCTACGCAAGCAGAGTCTTGGTAAATCTCCTCTGCACCCTCTCCATAAGGTGGAATAAAATCAATTTTGCATTCAAAACATCACTGATCTTCACTTTACATTTAAAATAGTAAAGTATATATTTTGAAATCATTTTGACCTTCTTCAAATTACTATTGTAACAATTAACATAAGGAAAATTAGTTAATCAAATAGATCAAAGTAAAACTATACCAGTGGATTTTTACATTAGTAACATGCCATCATCTAGCAGTTGTACTAAGATTCAGTCCCAAATATGGAAAGGATCAATGTTATTCACCATATACATTTCCATGTGTTAGGAATTTGCTGTGGTGTGTTGGCGTGACATGCAGCAAAAAACAACAACATTCCACAGAATAAAGAATTATATAAAAATAAACTTAGAGGTTAAAGTCCAAACACAGTCAAACTCAAACCAATGTACATGTGAAATTAAATGGAGTGTGTGTGTGTGTGTGTGTGTGTGTGTGTGTGTGTGTGTGTGTGTTCATTTTATATTGAGTGATACCGTAATAAAAATAAAATAAACTTGAATTTAACTAGTCCCTTATCATGCTCACATACACTTAATAGCACAACACTTCTCAAAAACACTGCAAGACAGCTGAAATTCGAGTGACGCTAAACGTGATCTGTACTTAGAAGTTAATCTATTTTTGCACTTGATTTCAGTTGAATGAAGCTGTTGAAACCAGTGCCACCAAAAATGAAACTCAGGGCAGAGTTTTTCGATGTAATTGCATGACAAACAGCCACCTCCCTTTTGGAAAAAGAAACAAAAAAAAGCTCAAGAATGTGTAAAATTGGGAAAACAACTGTTAAGAGACCCTTGTAAATTAATCCGAGCATCTAGACATCTTTCAGTCCTTTCTCTTCCAACAACATCTGGCGTCCTGGTAGCTCAACAACATCTGGTGTCCTGGTAACTCAATCCACACGTCTAACTTTTAATGTAGAAAAGTTATGCACGGCTTTACTCTTTGCTCTTAATTTCCTACTTTTTGAACTTATTCCCTCTGGTATTCAAACCCTTGATGAAACTGAACAAGTTGCCTAATTAACCTTGCTAATCTCTTTCATAATCTTGAAAATTTTTAATTAGGTCCCTCCAAATCTCTTCACTGATTTGACATGTGTTTTCTGTGGAACACTGAACATAACAGAACCAAAATTCAGAAACAAACTCAGTGTATTACCAAGTAGCTTTCACCAAAACATGAGATGTAAAAAGATTAAAATATTCAATTAGATTCATAAACATCTTATTTAATATTTTAATCCTTACTTGAATAAGAAGATGAATATGCCTGAGATTTAAAAGTAATTCTTGCAATGCCAAAAGTCTAATAAATGTATAGTTAATAAATATTAAGTTTTTCAAATGATAACTTGTTGAATTGACCTGTATCAAACATTTTTTCCTTTCCACCTCAGCTGCTTCTATGGTATTTCAGGGACAAAATTATTATTTACCATTTCATCAAATAAATCAATTACTTTCTATTTAAAGAGACAAAAACATGCCAAACGTACAACAAAATACATCAGCTAATCTGAAATTTTTAGGCTTTCAGTTAATCACTGTAAACAGGGAGATCAGAGACATTATGTATTATACCTGACACATGTATATCAAAACTTACAGTGAACCATGCCATTTATGTCAACAATCAATACACTCCAAGGATGTGCTGGGTGCAGTCCGCTAAGTGTCATCATGTTAACCACGTTATTAAATATATGTATTACTTCCTATTTACAGATAAACATAGATGTACCAAATTTACAATGGAATACATCAGCTAATCAGACTTTCTGGGTTGTCAGTTAATTGCTGTTAACAGGGCTGCATGTTAGCATCATGGTCACTGTCATGCTATTACAAAGGCAGCTATCACTGATCAAGGTTTGGTTCCTTTCTCTGCCTGGAAGGAGCTTATACACTCTTCTGTGACCGTGTGGGTTTTCCTCCAAGTGCTCCACTCTCACCGCACATTCCAAAGACGTATGTATGGGTCAGTGAGTTGTGGGAATACTACGTCAGCAGTGGAAAAATGGCACATCCTCGCTGATTTGATGCAAACAATGCCATTCATTGTATGTTTCAATACATGTGACAAATAAAGCTGATCTTTATCTTTAACCTGAGTTGTTATCATAACAGCAAATTGACGGGTTAATTATTTAAAATGCGTTAGTTTGTTGCTAACGAGGAAAATACAACTTAATTTTTACAGAAGTCAGCAACATAAAACAAAAGGCAAATATCCAGTATCCAGGGTCAAGCTCAAAAGTAGTGAACACTACCAGGAGCCTGTCCTGGTCCAACCACGCAGACGCCATGGCTTAGAAAGCTCACCGATATCTCAATCACCTCAGGAAACTAAAGAGACATGGCATATCCCCTCTGACATTCAACATTTTTTATAGATGCACTGGGTAGATCACCGCTTGGTATGGCAACTGTTCTGTCCGTGACTACAAGAAATTGCAGTGTTGTGGACACAGCTCAGCTCATCACAGAGACCAGCCTCTCCCCCTACCCCCTATGGGCTGTGTCCAAACTTCTCGCTGCCTCAGTGAAGCCCCCAGCATAATCAAAGACCTGACCCACACAGGGCATTATCTCATCTTCCCTCTCCCATCGGGCAGAAGATACAAAGGCATGAAAGATTGTATCACCAGAAGAGCTTCTGTAATAAGACTACTGGATGCTAACACAAGTACAATAAGATGGATTCTTAACTTCTCAATCTATCTCAATATGGTCTTGCACACGCATCTTACTGTCTACTGGTACTAAACTTTCCTTGTAGTTGTAACATTCTGCATTCTGTTATTGTTTTGCCCTCAGTACACTGATATGGTGAAATGATCTGTATGGATAACATGTATGGATAAGATTTTCGCTGCAATATGGTATATGTGACATTAAAGGCATCCGTTAGTCTTGCGAGACCATGGATCTTCACTCTCCAGGGCGCAGGCCTGGGCAAGGTTGTATGGAAGACCAGCAGTTGCCCATGCTGCAAGTCTCCCCTCTCCCCGACACCAATGTTGTCCAAGGGAAGGGCATAAGGACCCATACAGCTTGGCGCCAGTGTCGTCGCAGAGCAATGTGTGATTAAGTGCCTTCCTCAAGGACACGACACGTTTCCTCGGCTGGGGCTCGAACTCACGACCTTCAGGTAGCTAGTCCAATGCCTTAACCACTTGGCCACGTGCCCACACATGTGACAATAATAAACCTATTTACCAAATTAATCTCACATTGTTTTGGTACATCATTATCAAAACAAAGTTTGAGGTGGTAGAACAAAGGGTTGATGAAATATTATATTTATTATTATTAATTATTAAATATTATTTTTCAATGAGGTTGGGTGAGGCTATAACTAGAGGTCATGGGTTAAAGGTGAAAGGTGAAATGTTTAACAGGAACATGAGGGGAAGCCTCTTCACTTAGAGGATGGTGAGAGTGTGGAATAAGCTGTCAACACAAGTTGTGCAGGCAACTTTGATTTCAACGTTTAAGAAGTTTGGATACAGTACCTATAAAAAATATTCAAACCCTTTGGAAGTTTTCCAATTTTATTGTTTTACAACATTGAATCACAGTGGATTTAATTTGGCTTTTTTTGATATCGATCAATAGAAAAAGACTCTTTTTTGTCAAATTGAAAACAGATCTCTACAAAGTGATCTAAATTACAAGTATAAAACTCAAATTATTTGATTGTACCCCCAAGTCAGTATTTAGTAGATGCACCTTTGGCAGCAATTAGAGCCTTGGTCTGTGGTTAGGTCTCTATCAGCTTTGTGTATCTGGGCACTGCAATTTTTCCTAATTCCGCTTTATAAAACTGCTCAAGGTCTGTCAGATTGCATGAGGATCGTGATGAACAGTCACAATTTCTCAACTGGATTGAGGTCTGGACTCCAACTTGGCCACTCCAGGATATTAACTTTGTTGCTCTTAAGTCATTCCTGCGTAGCTTTGGGTTTACACTTGAGGTCATTGTCTTGCTGGAAAACAAATCTCCCAAGTCGCAGTTCTCTTGCAGACTGCATCAGGTTTTCCTCCAGGATTTCCCTGCATTTTGCGATTCATTTTACCCAATACCTTCACAAGTGTTCCAGGGCCTGCAACGGTGAAGCATCCCCACAGCATGATGCAGCCACTACCATCTTCTCACGGTAGGGATGGTGTGTTTTTGATGTTGTGCAGTGTTTGGCTTACACCAAACATAGCGTCTAGTCTGATGGCCAAAAAGCTCAATTTTCTTCAACCAGCTGGCTTCAGAGTCTCCACATGCCTTCTGGCAAACTCTAACTGAGGTTTCATGTGAGTTTTTTTCAACAGTGGCTACCTCTTTGCCACACTCTCATAAAGCTGTGACTAGTGAAGTACCGGGACAACAGTTGCTGTACGCACAGTCTCTCCCATCTCAGCCACTGGAGCTTATAACTCCTCCAGAGTTGTCATAGGTCTCTTGGTGGCCTCCCTCACTCATCCCCATCTTGCACCATCACTCAGTTTTTGAGGAGGACCTGCTCTAGGCAGATTTACAGCTGTGCCATCTTCTTTCCATTTCTTAATGACCCACTTATCTGTACTCCAAGGGTTATTCAGTGACTTAGAAATTTTCCTGTATCCATCTCCTGATTTGTGCTTTTCAATAACCTTCTTGTGGAGTTGCTTGGAGTGTTCTTTTGTCTTCATGGTGTAGTTTTGCCAGCATACTGACTCACCGGCAGTTGGACCTTCCAGATACAGGTGTATTGTTACTGCAATCAATTGAAACACCTTGAATGTGGATGGTGATCTTCATTTAACTAATCATGTGATGTCTAAAACTAATCGGCTGCAACAGTGATGATTTGGTGTGCCGTATTAAAGGGTGTGGTGGGGGGGGTGAATACTCATGCAATCAATTAGTTTATGTTTTGTATTTAGATCACTTTGTAGAGACAAGTTTTTAATTTGACATGAAAGAGTCTTTTTCTATTGATTAGTGTCAAAAAAGCCAAATTAAATCCACTGATTCAATGTTGTAAAACAATAAAACGTGAAAACTTCCAAGAGGGCTGAATAATTTCTTGAGGCATTGTAGCACATGGATGGGAGGGGTACGGAGGGCGATTGTCCAAGCACAGGTCGATGGAACTGGGCAAATGAAATGGTTCAGCATAGAATAGATGGGCTGAGGGGCCTGTTTTCATGCTGTAGTTTTCTATGACTCTAATTGACACGGTTTGCCATGGGTGAATTAATTTAAAAATAAATAGACAGTGAACTATGCCTACACCACCAACATCGGTGAGTTGGTCATCTTTGCTACACACACAAAATGCTGGAGGAACTCAGCAGGCCAGACAGCATCTATGGAAAAGAGTAAACAGGACGTTTCAGGCTGATGAAGGATCTTACACTGCCTGGCCTGTTGAGTTCCTCCAGCATTTTGTGTGTGTTGCTTTGGATTTCCAGCCTCTGCAGGTTTCCTCACGTTGGTCATTAACACTACTCAGTTAATACCAGGTTGCTCTGTGGGCATTGAAGGGTGTCGGGTGCAGATTTCCAAGGTCTCAAATGTTGTGGGAAGAAAAGCCTTCAGATGGCAGAATGTGTATGCAGACAAACTTTAATGTACAGGAAGTATCTAATAAAAGTGGCTACTGAGTATATGTTCGTTGTCTTCTGCTGCTGAAGTCCATCCAATTCAAGTTTCATTGTCCTGACGAAGGGTCTCGGCCTGAAACGTCGACTGCGCCTCTTCCTACAGATGCTGCTTGGCCTGCTGCGTTCACCAGCAACTTTGATGTGTGTTGCTTGAATTTCCAGCATCTGCAGAATTCCTGTTGTTTTTGTTTAAGTTTCATTGTGTTGTGTTTCAGAGGTGCCCTTCTGTGTTCCACTGTTGTAATATGTGGTTATTTGAGCTCCTGTTGCCTTCCTGTCTGTTGAACAAGCCTGGACATTCTCCTCATTCACAAGACAATTTCACCCACAGAACCGCCACTCACTGGATTTTTTTTTTTTGTTTTTCACACCATTCTCTGTCGACTCTAGAGATCACTGTGCACGAAAATCCCAGGAGAACAGCAGTTTCTGCTACTCAAAACACCCCATCTGGCATCAACATTCATTCCATGGTCAAAGCCACCTAGGTCACATTTCTTCCTCATTCTGATGTTTGATCTGAAAAACACCTGAACCTCATAACCATGCCTGCATGCTTTTATGCACAGAGCTGCTGTCACATGATGGGCTGATTAGATATTTGCATTAATAAGCAGGTGCACCTGATAATGTGACCATTCATAAATTCAATCCACAATGTTCCTCATCAATGTTTTAGCATGTTTCCTATAGTGAAGGGGTCTAGGAGTGGAGGATATAGCTTAGAATAGAAGGAAGTCCATTTATAACAGAGATGAGAAGGAATTTCTTTAGCCAGAGTTTGGTGAATCTGTGGACTGATTTAAAGTGGAGATTGATAGGTTTTTGACTAGCAAGAGCATCAATGGTTTTGGGAAGAAGGAGGGAGAATGGGGTTGAGAGGGGTAATAAATCAGCTGTGATGAAGTGGCAGAGAAGACTTGATAGGCCAGATGGTCTAATTCTGCTTCTGTGTCTTGGGGTCTTAGTATTTTGAAATATGGTAAAGTGCTAAATTCCAGGAAGCTTAATTGGAATTCTTTTGTCCATGACGGACAAAGTGCTTTGATAGGTTCTTGATTAGTCAGGGTATTAAAGGTTACGTGGGAGGATGCAAGAGAATGTGTTTGGGAAGGGTAATATCATTTATCATTGAGTTCTGAAGCAGGCTCGATGGACTGAATGGCCAAATTATGCTCCTATGTCTTATGAATTTTATAATCATTAATTAGGCAATGTGAAGTACTGGGGATGATGGAATAATGAACAAATTGAGGAAAGAACTCAAACCCTGAGCACATCAGGAGAATTTTGCACTGGGGAACAGGGGTGGAATTAAATGAAATCTTAAGAAACTGCTCTAATCATATATAATTTCTCCATAGGCCTCGTCTTACAAATGTTTTTTCCCATTTAATTGTCTCAACAGCACATCAAGCAGAATAAACTGGGTAAGATGAAAGATCTTTATTCATTTATACAGTACTGTGCAAAAGTCAAGGATATATATACACACACACACAAAAAAACAAAGGTGCCGAAGACTTTTGCATAGTACTGTAGTCATTTTATAATGCACTGCACTGCAGCCACACAAAAAAAAAACAAATTTCATGACATCTGTGAGATCTGTAAACCTGATTCTGATATGGGTCTCTATTGTGGACTGAGAGTGGGAAGAGGGGAATCATGGTTGGGAAAAGGGGAAGAGAAAGGGGACGAGAGAGGGGAAGGAGTGGAAAGCACCAGAGAGACAATCTGTAATGATCAATAAACCAATTGTTTGTAATCAAATGACCTTGCCTGGTGTTTCAGGGCTGGGTGTGTCTGGTCCTCACCATTTGCGCCCCTGGCACTCCTTCTTTACCACCTGTCCCACACCCCACTCGCAGCACTCCAGCCTCACCATTCCTAACATCCTCTGCTCCCGCCAGATATACAAACTCTCCCTTTGCTCCATGTTGACAAATACAGTACTGTGAAAAGTCTTAACTATATGTATGCGCTAGGACTTTTGCACGGTACAGTACATTCCTAAACTTTGATGTAATCGCCACATGAAAGAAATGTTAAATAACTATCTACCAGCTTCATCGAAGCAATCTTCATGATCTGTTTTTTCTCTCAGACACAGTGCCATCTGTAAGATGGCCTTTGAGGTTTAAAAAAATCCTGTCAACATTGTACCGGCATTTAGAATCGAATCAAACAAGCAAATGATTATTTTTTTCCTCTTACCATTGTATGAGATTATTCTCGCTTCTCATTGCTGCCATCAGGAAGGAGCTACAGGAGTCTGAGGACTAACACCCACAACACGCTGGAGGAACTCAGCAGGTCGGGCAGCATCCATGGAAAAGATGGGTCGACGTTTCGGGCCGGAACCCTTCGTCAGGACTAGTCAGGACTAGCGTCTTGTGAGTGTTGCTTTGATCCCAGCATCTGCAGATTATTTTGTGTTCAGGACTAACACTGCCAGGTTTAGGAACAGTTATTAAAACTCAACTATCAAGCTCTTAAACTCAACCCGTCACTGAAATGCTCTCACAGCCAAAGGATTCACTTTCAAGAACTCTTCTTTTCATGTTCTTGATATTCATTGTTTATTTATTTATTATTTTTTTCCTTTTCGTTTTTGCACGCCGGTTGATTATCCAGTTTGTGTGTGTTTTTTCATTGATTTTATGGTGTTTTTTTGTATTTACTGCAAATGCCCACAAGAAAAAGAATCTCAGGGTTGTATATGGTGACATGTATGAACTTTGATAATAAGTTTACTTGGAACTTTGATCTTTGAACCTTTATAACTGCCCTGAAGATGTCAATAAATTTGATCACCAATAAACTCAAACTTCTGAAAACTACTTTAAATAAGGGGAACGTTGACTCGGACCATGAAGTCTAAAATTAAGCTCAAATTCAACTTTACTGCCATTCAACCATACACATGTATACAGCTAAACAAAACATTGTTCCTCTGGGACCAAGGTGCAAAACACAGTAGATATAGACACACAGAGCACATACAATTATGATTTAGCACACACAATCACAAAATAATACCAGCACACATCCCTGAGTGACAGGGCCTGAAGTTGACAGGCTGACATCAAGTTCGAGGTGCATGTTTATGTAAGACGGAAACACGAGGAATTCTGCAGATGCTGGAAATTCAAGCAACACACATCAAAGTTGCTGGTGAATGCAGCAGGCCAGGCAGCATCTCTAGGAAGAGGTACAGTCGACGTTTCGGGCCGAGACCCTTCGTCAGGACCATCAAACATCGACTGTACCTCTTCCCAGGGATGCTGCCTGGCCTGCTGTGTTCACCAGTAACCTTGATGTGTGTTGTATGTAAGATGGTGCAATGTTTCTGGCACTATTATAATGAAACAAGCAGTCGTATAAAATGTGAAACAGTAGCAATAAAAGATGAAATGTGACCAGTGCAGGTTGAGAGTGTATCTGTGAGTTGGGGAGTGGGGGCGGGGGGATTGGCAGGGCATTCAGATAAGGTGTATATGTGTACTGAATGGCAGCAGGGTGTTAAGAAATTAGTGTCGTTTATGCAGCCTATTTGTATAAAGTAGTGAGGTCACTTAAAATATTAAATCCTTAAATGTCCTGTCATTCTTCTTTATTTAATTATTTAGTGATACAGTGCAAAATAGGCCCTTCCGGCCTTTCGAGCTTTGCCACTCCTAGCAACCTCCAACAAACCCAATTAACCCCAACCTAATCACAGGACAATTTACAGTGACCAATACCTACAATGTGCTACAGATAGGCAGCATCTATGGATGGGAATAAACAGTTGACGTTTCAGGCCTAGACCCTTCATCAGGAAGGGTAATCATCAGGTGACCTGATGGAGGATCTCAGCCCGTAAAATTAACCGTTTATTCCCATCCATAGATGCTGCCTGACCTGCTGAACTCCTCCAGCACATTATGCATATTATCCTGGATTTCCAGCATTGGCAGTACCTCTTGTGTTTACAATAAACGATGAAGCTACCCGGTAGGTCTGTGGGCTGCTGGGGGAAACCAGAGCACCTGGAGATATTCCATGCATTCCACGGGTAGGACATACAGAGGACACAGTGTCGTGCAAACTGGAACGCAATAAAAATGATAGTGGAACATGGGAACTAAAACTAAAAGTTACTCAAGTAATAGAGTGCTTTTCAATGAAGAGCATCCAGAAGAGATTTAATCCAAATCTGAAAGGCAGAGAAACAAACAGACTACTTAATTAAGGCAGTAAACACATCATCTCCGAAGCTTCTTTCCTGTAGCTATCCAGCTTCTCAACCAAACTCACTCAGGTGTAATACCCTGACTGTCCCTGAACAACATCCACTAAATGGTCTTTCCTACTCTCCTTGTTCTGTTGATAATTACTGAGCTTGTTCATATGTTCACATTGATTTCAGTTTGATTATTGACACTTGTGCATGTCACTGTTCTGCTAATTGTTGATTGCTCATGGCTGTTTGCACTATTGTCTTGTAAATTAGAGAAAATCCTGAGAGGTAGGATTTATGAACATTTGGAGGGGCAGGATTGATGAACTTTTGAGAGGCATAATATGATTTGGGATAGTCAGCATAGCTTTGTGAAAGGCAGGTCATGCCTTACGAGCCTGATTAAATTTATTTGAGGATGTGACTAAACACATTGATGATGGTAGAGCAGTAGATGGAGTGTATATGGATTTCAGCAAGGCATTTGACGAAGTACCCCGTGCAAGGCTTATTGAGAAAGTAAGGAGGCATGGGATCCAAGGAGACATTGCTTTGTGGATCCAGAACTGGCTTGCCCACAGAAGGCAAAGAGTGGTTGTAGACAGGTCACATTCAGCATGGAGGTTGGTGACCAGTAGTGTGCCTCAGGGATCTGTTCTGGGACCCCTACTCTTTGTGATTTTTATAAATGACCTGGATGAGGAAGTGGAGGGATGGGTTAGTAAGTTTGCTGATGACACAAAGGTTGGAGGTGTTGTGGATAGTGTGGAGGGCTGTCAGAGGTTACAGCGGGACATTGATAGGATGCAAAACTGGGCTGAGAAGTGGCAGATGGAGTTCAACCCAGATAAGTGTGAGGTGGTTCATTTTGGTAGGTCAAATGTGATGGCAGAATATAGTATTAATGGTAAGACCCTTGGCAGTGTGGAGGATTAGAGGGATCTTGGGGTCCGAGTCCAAAGGACGCTCAAAGCTGCTGTGCATGTTGACTCTGTGGTTAAGAAGGCATACGGTATATTGGCCTTTATTAATCGTGGAATTGAATTTAGGACCCGAGAGGTAATGTTGCAGCTATATAGGACCCTGGTCAGACATCACTTGGAGTACTGTGCTCAATTCTGGTCGCCTCACTACAGGAAGGACATGGAAACCATAGAAAGGGTGCAGAGGAAATTTACAAGGATGTTGCCTGGATTGGGGAGCATGCCTTATGAGAATCCGTTGATTGAACTCAGCCTTTTCTCCTTGGAGCGACGGAGGACGAGAGGTGACCTGATAGAGGTGTATAAGATGATGAGAGGCATTGATCGTGTCGATAGTCAGAGGCTTTTTCCCAGGGCTGAAATGGCTAACAGGAGAGAGCACAGTTTTAAGGTGCTTGGAAGTAGGTACGATGTTTCTAAATTGTTGGTTGTTATTGTGTTCTCTGTTATGGTATTGTCCTGTGTTTTTATGCTTAGCACCGAACTACAATCAATTCTGGTATGTTTCACATACTGGCAATAAAGTGATTCTGATTCTGATAAAGTACATGTACACAAGATAAAAACATCCTAGTAAAAGCTAAAGAATGCAGTGGTCTACACAGCTCATCGGTAATTTGAGTGAACACGTCAAACATGTTCAGTCCATTAAGTATCAATGAAATCCTTCAAACAGATTCTCTGGCACATTACTGGGCTTTGTAAATCACTAAGGCCCAAAAATCAACTCTGATTCTTCACACAGTTAGTTAACCTCAGTCCAAGTGACAGTAGGGGTATTAGAGTCATAGAACATTACACCGGAAATCAGGCCCTTCAGCCCATCTAGTCCATGGCTGGCTATCATTCTGCCTAGTTCCACCAAACTGCACCCAGACCAGAGTCTTCCATATCCCTACCATCCATGTACTTATCTGAATTTTTCTTAAATGTTGAAATCCAACCTGCATGCACCACTCTGCTGACAGATCATTCCACACTCTTGCCACTCTCTGAATGAAGAAAATCCCTCCCATGTTCCCCTTAAACATTTCACCTTTCACCCTTAACACATTGCCGCTAGCTATAGTCTCAGCAGACCTCAGTGGAAAAAGTCTCCTTACAATTACCCTATCTATACACATCATAATTTTGTATACCCCTTTCAAATCTCCACTCAGTCTTCTATGCAACCAGGGAATAAAGTCTAACCTATTCAAAATTTCCTATGAGTATGGCTTATTTCTGTTCTTTTCTTCATTGTTGCAATTCCAGTTACAGCTAACCAAGCCATTAAGATTGCTCAATACTTGTGAAACATAGGAGAAGATAACAGAGTTGTGTGGAGAAAGCAATTAATGCTCACAGATTCTAATTACTATGATTAAAATTGATATTAAATTTCAAACATTTAAAAACCTCACATGCCGAATCAGAGTTATTATCACTGACATTTGTTGTGAAATTTGCTGTTTGTGGCAACAGCAGAGTGCAATGTATAAAATATACTATAAATTACAATATATATTTATGTATATACCAAACAGATCTAAAGGTAGATGCCAGACTAAGAGTGGTCCACTGGTTTCCCATGGTTGGGAGTTCAGCTTAGGGCTAAGAACTGTAACTGTTACAGAAACCGCAATGAAGAATCCTTCTTCATCTGAGTGTGACGGCATTCCTGAGTGTCTATCCGGGACTTGCATGACTGACAGCAGTGAAAATCGACAGAAAGCTACTGGCGCGATGAAAGAAGCCCTGAACACCGCTAGAGATGGAGATCCTTCATTGTTGCCCTAAACACCAGCGTCAGAACAGCCAGTAAGTAAGCATATATCCGATGATGGTGGGGAAGAAGTGGTTCTTGAATTGTAGAGTGTCAGTCTTCAGGCTCCTGTACCTCCTCCCTGATGGTAGCGATGAGAAGAGGACATGTCCTCAGTGATGGATGCCACCTTTTTTAAGCATCGTCTTTTGAAAATTTCCTGGAGGTTAGTGCCCATAATGGAGGAACCACAAAGAAAATGCAACATCCAAAAGGATGAAGTTAAAAGGAAATAATTTCAATACCCCAAAGATAGCAGACCAGTTTTACTCAGCTGGTAACATTTTGGACCAAGACATCAACAAACTCAATACTAATTCTCGCAATGTACACATAATCAATGTCCATACTGTATATGCCTTTTGGTTGAGTAATGAATACCTCTTGCACTGTAGCTTAAAGTTGCAGTTCTGTAAACCCCTGGCTAGACCACGCTTGAGTATTGCGTTCAGTTCTGGTTGCCCCATCACAGTAAGGATGTGAAACTTCAGACAGAGTGCAGAGGAGATTTACCACCATACAGCCTGTCCAATGAGGAAGGTTAGGGCTCTTCTGTTTGAAGAGAAGAAGGAAGAGAGGTGACTTGATATAGGCATGGGTAGAGTGGACAGCCACTGACACTTTCTCAGGGTGAAAATGGATAATACAAGAGGCCATTTTGAGGTGATGGGAGGAAGGGACAGGGGAGTTATCAAAGATAAGGTTTTACCCAGGAGCTGGTGGGTGTGTGGAGCACGCTGCCAGGGGTGGGGGTATAAGTAGAAACAGAAGAGACATTCAGGGACTCTTAGGTAGGCACGTGGATGATAGTAAAAATGCGGGCTTATTCGAGAAGAAAGGTTAAAAGGTCAGCAACAAATCGTCAGTCGAAGGGTCAGTACTGTGCTGTAATGGTCTATGTTCAAAATAAAAAAACAGCACATACAGTGGATTCTGGTTAATTGGGCTATCGGTTAATATAGGCAAACAACAGGAATCCTGCACATGCTGGAAATTCAAGCAACACACATCAAAGTTGCTGGTGAACTTTGTCCTGACGAAGGGTCTCAGCCTGAAACATCGACTGCACCTCTTCCTAGAGATGCTGCCTGGCCTGCTGCATTCACCAGCAACTTTGATGTGTGTTGGTTAATATAGGCGGTCATTTACTTGGGACAGCTCATAAAGAACAAAGCAAAATTGAGAAAATAGCCAAAAAAATATTCTTTGTTTATTTGGGACACCCTGCCACTTAATTAGGGTGGTAGACTCTTGCTGAACAGTTTCTAACTAGCGTCAGTTGTGTTCCCTTGTGCAACTGTTAAAACACTACACTGTGCTTAGAGCGAGCAGTTTTTAAACAGCGTCACTTGCATGTGTTTGTGTTCAAAAAGCAGTGAATTTTGTCACTGATCGTTGGTGAAAAATATGCAGAAAGACAATACAGAACTGTTTCACTCAAGTCTTTCAAGCATTTAGGCTTGGAGATGCCAGAAACAGCCAGAAGCAAAAGTGAAATGATTTTGCTACTTGAACAAGTTAAGAATTATGGAAGTATTGACAATCACCTTGAATGTTACAATGAAAATGAAGATTTGGAGAATGCAGTCATCTAAAAGGCAGACCACTATCTGCACGAGGTGTCTGGGCCGATTTTGATCATTGACAGTCAACCAAAAGAACACAGGAGGTGAATTCCTCCGTCAATGATCATTAGGAACTAATATAAAGTTTATAGGATTGTAGAGGCTTTTGGTATTGTTCTGTATTTCATTTAAATACATAAACTATCATTCATTTAGAAAGTAGTTCAACTTTTTTTCCCCCCTTTTAACTATTTCCATGAAACTTTGGCTACTTGGGGCAGCCGCTTAATTGGGCCACAATGTACTAGTCTTGATGTGCCCCAATGAACTAGAAACCACCGTATTTAGAAGGAACCTGATTAATAGAGTACACAAAAGTCTAACATACTCTTACAGTGTATGTTTGTAAATGTAAGACAGATAGTTAAAAAAGATTGTTGAGGTCCAGATGCATATCACCAAGTAGAGCTACTAAATTGTGGCAGTAATGGAGGCTTGGCTTCCTTCAGAGTTTGCGAAGAATGTGGCATGACATGTAAAACTTTGACAAACTTCTATAGATGGGTAGGAGAGTATATTGACTGGTTACATCACAGCCTAGTGTGGAAGCACCAATGCCTTTGAATGGAAAAAAACATCTGATGACTCAGAGCCTGTATTCATTGGAATTCAGAAGAATGAGGGGTGAACTAATTGAAACCTATGGAATGGTGAAAGGCCTGGATAGAGGGATGTTTCTTATGATGGCAGAGTCTAAGATCAGAGGACACAGCCTCAGAATAGAGGGATATCCTTTTAGATCAGAGATAAGGAGGAGTTTCTTTAACCAGAGAGTGTGAATCTGTGGAATATGTTGCCACAGGTGTCTGTGGAGGCCGAGTCATTAGGTATTTATAAGGCAGAGGTTAATAGATTCTCGATTGGTCAGGGCATGAAGGGATATGGGGTGAAAGTAGGAAACTGGGGCTGAGAAGGAAAATGGATCAGCCACGATGAACTGGCGTAGCAGACTCGATGGGCCAAATGGCCTAATTCTGCACATATGTCATATGGTCTTATGGTTTACCAAGTAGTGGATATGGCCCAGTCCATCATAGGTAAAGTCTTCCCCACCATTGTTTGTGTTGCTCTGGATTTCCAGCATCTGTGGAATCGCTCCCATTTATAAAATTGAAAGACATTGTACATTTTTTCACTTACCTCTGAAGATTGGGAGGACACCTTGCAGAATCATTCCAAAGATTAATTGGATTCATAAAACATAACAAAGGGTTTGTGGAAAAACGTTTCATGGGCCAAGCCATTTTTCCTTACATTAGGCTCTTCAACATTAAGTAACTGTTTGCTTATTCATTATATGATAGACGGTGACTTTCCTGTTACAGCAGTAATGTTTAAATTTCCCCAGAACAAGCAAAATTGAGGGTATTGAAGAACTATCTTTATGATCTACCAAGGAGGAATGCAACACAAGTCATTTGAAATTAGCTACAATCAATGTGGATTTTGATACCACAAAAATCAATTAGTTTTCACTGTGATATAGGCATTCGTTAGTCTCGTGAGACCATGGATTTGCGCCTTGGAAAGTTTCCAGGTTGCAGGCCTGGGCGAGGTTGTATGGAAGACCGGCAGTTGCCCATGCTGCGAGTCTCCCTTCTCCACGCCACCGATGCTGTCCAAGGGAAGGGCACTAGGGCCGATATAGGTTGGCACCGGTGTCGTCACAGAGCAATGTGCAGTTAAGCGCCTTGCTCAAAAACACAACACGCAGCCTCAGCTGAGGCTTGAACTAGCGACCTTCAGATCACTAGTCCGACGCCTTAACCATTTGGCCACGCGCCAACACTTCACTCTGATACCACAATCATTTAGTTATGTTCACAAGAAATTCTGCAGATGATGGAAATCCAAAGTAACACACATACATAATACTGGAGAAACTCAGCAGGTCAGGGAGTACCTATGGAGAGCAATAAAGAGTCAACGTTTCAGGCCAAGATCACTCATCAGCAACATTTGATCATGTTGCATGTTTACACATCTGTTTTGTTAGAGTTTTAATGAGCCTCCAATATCTCAGTCAAAATTTATATCCATGTTCCCATTAGTATCTTAACTGTTGGTTCCCGTAGATATTGATCTTCTAATATAGATCTTATAATCAAAATCTCTTCAGAGATATTCAAGGGAGTTGGTCCATGCACATCAATACAACCTTACAGATTATTACTACAGATGCGCAGTGGAGAGCATCCAACATGCTCAACCACAGAGTGGAATGGAAACTGTACTGTAGTGGACAGGAGATCTCAACAATGGATAGTTAATACTGTCCAATGCATTAGCCCAACCATTATCAAGGACATATATACAGAGACATGCTGATAAAGGGCCAGTAACATCATGAAGGATCCCACCCACTCTGCTCATGGACTGTTTTTCCCACTCCCATCACGGAGGAGACCACACAGCATGCACATCAGGACCACCACACTCAAAAACAGTTACTTTCCCCAAGCAGTAAGCCTAATCAACATCTCCACTCACGAACCCACTACATACCCACATACACATCACTTAGAACATAGAATAATACAGCACAGTACAGGCCCCTTGGCCCATAATCTTGTGCCGCCCCTCAAACCCTGCCTCCCATATAAGCCCCCACCTTAGATTCCTCCATTAGTGTCACTTTATGTACATAAATTCAGTTGATGTGTATAGCAGTTACTTGTATATTGCGTTTTATAGAATTGTTTTACATTTATATTTATTGTGTATTCTTGTTTTTAAATTGTGTTCTTTGTGCTTACTGTGTTCATTTATAAACACAAGAGATGTTACAGGTCCTGGAAATCCACAGCAATACACACAGAATGCTGGAGGATCTCAGCAGGTCAGGCAGCACCTGTGAAGAGGAATGAAAAGCCGAAGTTTCTGGCCATTCCTCTCCCTGGATGTGCTGCGTTCCTCCAGCATTTTCTGTGTGTGCTTTTTTTTTTATGTAGCATTGGATCTGGAGTAACAATCACTTGCTCTCCGTTACACTCGTATACTGAAGAATGACAATAAACAACCTTCAATTTGAATGTTCCATTGAGGTAAATTAAATCCCATTGAGGTAAAAGGTGAGAAGAAGCATACCAAAGCAGAATTGAACCACTCGGGCTAGTGGTACCAGCAACCAGACTTTTGTACAAAGCACAGCTCGGATGTCCTGTGCAAACTGTTAACTGCATTCAGTAGCTTCTTTATTCAGTACCTTCTGTACCTAACAGAGTGGCCACTGAGCATATGTTCATTGTCTTCTGCTGCTGCAACTCATCCACTTCAAGGTGCGACAGGTGTGTTCGGAGATGCTCTTCTGCACACCACTGTTGTAACGCGTGGTTACTTGAGTTACTGGTGCCTTCCTGTCAGCCTGAGCCAGTCTGGTCTTTCCTCTGACCCCTCTCACGAGCAAGGCATTTTTGCCCGCATGACCACCATTCACTGATGTTTCTTCTGTGGTGTTTTTTTTTGTTTTTTTTAAGCCAATCTCAGGGGATCAGCAGTTTCTGAGATACTCAAACCACAACGAAGCCAAACTCAAGTTGGAAGAGCAACACCTCATAGCCCTTCTGGGTAGCTTCTAACCTGTTGGCATGAACACAGATTTCTCTAACTCTGGTAACTTCTCTCCCTCTCCCTCTTCCCATTCCCACCCTGGTTCCCCTCTTACCCTTCTCTTCTCCTCATCTACAAAATATCTTATACACTGATTTACTAATTGAGCCTATTTTTCAGTGGTGGTGTGGAGACTGTTCAGTGTGTGTCTTAAGGCTTCTTGATGGTACCAATCAGAACAAGGCATGACCTGGGTGATGGGGGTCCTCAATGATGGATGCCACCTCTCTGAGGCATCACTGCTTGAAGATGTCCTAGATACTATGGTGGCTAGTGCCTATGACGGAGCTCACAACTCTCTGCAGCTTACTTTGATCCTGTACAGTAGACTCTCCCCACCTCCCACAGAACACCCTACTGGAGGGTTTATTCATATAACCCCACATTACTAAATACCAGCAGTTAAAAAAAACTGAAACAAAAACTGCAGCTCACACTGATTTAGTTTATTTTAAACTAAGCTATAGTTTCAAGCCATTTTAAAAACCAGGTGACTGCATGTCCACAAGCACATTTATAGTAGAGAAACATTACAGATCGCCACCAGCTAATCGCTGTTCAGAAATAATGAACAGCTTTGAATACTTTTTTTCGGAATTAAGCTACACGATAATGCTAGGTAGAAAAAGATTTTTCTCACACGTAATACTGAATGTCAGTCATAGAGCACTACAGCACAGAAACAGGCCCTTCGGCCCATCTAGTCCATGCCTCACTATTAATCTGCCTCATCCCACCGACCTGCACCCGGACCATAGATTCCATATCCCTCCCATCCATGTACTTATCCAAACTTCTCATAAGTGTGTTGAAATTAAATCCGTAATCGCCACTTCCAGCACCCTCTGAGCGAAGGAAATTCTCCCTCATATTTCCCTTAACCATTTCATATTTCGGCCTGAACCAGTGACCACTAGTTCCAGGGTCACACAACATCAGTGGCAAAAACCTGCTTGCATTTACCCCTTCTATACCCCTCATCATTTTGAATGCCCAGATGCCAAACCTGTGAGCCTAATTTCTAATGAAGGCATTAACCAGAAGCATCGACTGTTCCTTTGTCCATAGACTCTGGCTGAGTTGCTGAGAATTCCATCATTTTTGTTTACGTCCACTTCACAGGAATGCATCTGGTCAGCTATCTCCAAGGTCAAGAATGACACATTTTACTGTGGTATTAATCCTTTCTCACCAAACAAGTCTTCAACTCCAAGCTTTAAATTGGTTTTTGGTTTGGCTATCTCAGAAGCACAATCTGTTAAACATTTCACATGATAACCAACAATCTATAGTGAATGCCTGCAAGAAAATATATCAGCTTAGCATATACGTACTGAGTAATAAAGTCACTTTGAACCAAGAATTTGACATTCTTCGACTGCTATTATAGGAATTATTTGGTTATCCACTTGTACACCAAGTCCCCTTCTTCCCTGTGTATCATTGTACCCCCCCCATCAGATTTCTGAATGGACGATGATTCCATGAACACTACCTCCTGATTTTTTTTCCTCTTTTTGTGCACTAATTTTTAATTTAAGTCTTTTTATATACATGCTTATTATAATCCATAATTTTTAATTATGTATTGCAATGTACTGCTATATAGAATGAAGAAACAACAAATTTCATGACATATGCTAGTGATGTTAAACCTGATTCTGATAAAATAATCAACATTCTAACATATGTCAACATTTCTACTGCAGATCTAGTCAATGGGCGACAGCTTTCTCTCCGTATCTTACTGCCCAGGCTTACGTGTCTGGACAGCTGCAACGCAAAATCCATGGCCGACCCTGACTGACGGAGGCCTCACTCACTCTGGGCAATTACTCCATGAGGTTTAAATAGAAAACAGGGGATGCAAAATCTATTCCCATCATTAAGATCAGTATGCATCATTGCCACGATAATGTAGCATTGGTCAAGAAATTGTGAGAAGGACATAGGAATCTCTAGTCCTGAAAATCTGTTCCGAAGTTTTGTCACAGTGAGATTGCAGAGCTGTATATCAGATACTGTGGTTAGCAGCACAGGGGCACCTCAGAGGACTGTTCCATCCCCTTTCCTGTTCACTGCCTGCACCTTGGACTTCAGATACATCTTGGAGTCCTCCTACCTGCAGAAGTTTTCGGATGATTCGGCAGTTGTATCAGCCAGGGTCAAGAGGCTAAGAACAGAAGAGTGGTGTGGGCTGAGTCACCTGCAGCTCAACAGCACTGAGACACAGGAGTTGGTGGTGGACTTCAGGAAGATGAAAACACCCTGCATTCCCATCTCCATCAAGAGAACAGGTCTGGAAGTTGTCCAGGACTATAAATACCTGGCAACTCTCTTGGATAATAAACTGGACTGGACTAAAAATACAGGGGCTCTGTACAAGAAGGGACAGCTGCCGATTGTACTTCCTGAGGAGGCTCCGGACATTCAGCATCTGCAGGACTGTGATGCAGATGTTCTACGACTCAGCGGTGGCCAGAATTCTATTCTACGCTGTAGTCTGCTGGGGCAGCAGGGTGAGAGCAGCTGACGCCAAGAAGATCGATAAGCTCCTCAGGAAGGCTGGTTCTGTTCTGGTGTTTGTGTCTGAGAGGACGATGCTGCAGAAACTATGGAGCATTATGGACAATTCCTCTCACTTCCTCCACGACATACTGGACAAACAGAGGAGCACCTTTAGTAACAGACTGATTCCACCGAGGTGTACCACTGAATGCCACAGGAGATTCTTTCTCACTGTGACTATAACACTCTCCTCCTCCTTAAGAATATAAGTATGTGGTTTCAGTGCACATCTGTATTTTGCACTATTGCTTTTTAATGCACATTTTGTAATTCTTTTTCGTACCTTAATGTTTGCATTTTGTATTTTAAAGTTTATATTTCTGACTGAGTTACCTTGCAGCAATAATTTCCTTTGGGATAATGAAGTTTTATCTTATCTTATATTAGTGGTTAGTGCAATTGATTTACAGTGCCATCTATCATTAATTGGGGTCTAATTCTTACCGCAGTCCTTAAGTTTGTACGTTCTCCCATGGCTGTGTGGGTTTCCTCCAAGTGCTCTGGTATCCTCCCATATGCCAACGATGTATGGTTAGGGTCAGTGAGACATGAACATGTTATTTTGGTGCTGGAAGCTTGGCGACACTTGCAGGCCGCCCAGCACAATCCTCACTGATTTCATTTGACGCAAACAATGTATTTCACTGTATGTTTGGATGTCCATGTGACAAATAAAGCTAATCTTTATCTTCATGATAGAAAGGTTAAAACAGTAATTTCCGTAGATTTATTTATGTATTGAGATACAGCGCATAATAAGCAGCTCCAGTCATTTGAGCCACACAGCCCAGCAGCCCCTGATTTAACCCTTGCCTGATTACAGGACAGTTTGCAATGACCAATTGACCTACCGACCTGGACTGTGTGAGGAAACCGGAAATGCTATACATTTCTCTGACATTAAATTTGACCTTTGAACCCGGAGAAAACCCATGTGGAGGATGTACAGACACTTTACAGATAATGTCAGAACTGAACTTTGATCTGCGATGCCCCGTGCTGTAAAAGCGCACTACTCTACTGTGGTACCCAGCCTGTGCTATTATTTTTGGATTGTATAATATCCATGATATAATCCATAAATTATAGTACAAGCTTAAGCAATCGAACTGTATTATTCACAGGCAAGAGTAATAACAGCCAAATAACAAAGTCCTATAACTCTAATACGTTAAAACTTTTCTGAATATCTAAACTCAATTAACCTAAGAGTCAGCCTTGAAGCAGATGTTCATGCTATTTTGAATTTTTGCTATCTGGTGCTCTGTGTAATTATCTCCCTTTGCACTGTGAGTGTGGCACAGTGGTCAAAGTTAGGAAGGATGACCCGTGCAATATGGACCTAGATTAGAAAATGTAATGAAATTACAATTATTATGCAGATAAGTGACATTGCTTGGGCATTCAAAAATATAATTGCATATCCACTGTAGGGCATTGAATTATTAATGCTACAGGACCAATCATGTTCCAATTCAGTGCTTTTTTTAGTGTGTATGTTCCTCACATTATGCACCAGATATTGACAACCATATCAATACTGATCGGAATCAAATTTCTAGAAAGGGAGACTTTCTTGATTAATCAGGGCATTAAAGTTTATGGGGAGAAGGCAGGCAAAAAGGGTAGAGAGGGATCATAAATCAGTCATGATGGAATAGCGGAGCAGACTCTAATGGCCAAATTCTGCTCTTATGTCTTATGGTCCCTTTGGTCTTAAAAGAGTGTGTGGCAGCAATGAGGAGGGGTTGCTACTGCAGTTGAAGAAGATGGGAACAGGCCTTCAGCACCATGTTGAGCTCATGCCACAATTAAAGTAATACCATCTCTGTGCATGGTCCATATTTTTTTCCATTCTCTGCATATTCATGTGCCTATCTAAGAGCTTCTTAAACACCACCACTGTATCTCAAAATAAGTCAAAATCCAAGTAAATTTATAATCAAGATATGTATAAGTCACCATATACTACCCTGAGATTAATTTTCTTGCAGGCAGTCACAGAAAAATAAAGAAATTCAATAGAATTTACGAAAAACTGTACAGAAACAAAGTCTGCCAAACAACTGATGTGGAATAGAGGACAAATTGAGCAAGTAAAAATATAATTCAATATTCAAGATTGTTTAATGGCATTTCCAGTACTCCAAGAGGACCACAAACTTGTCCTAGGGTTTGGAGGCTTGTGTGCTTTGATGACTTAGAGAACGAGGTTGGCCAGAGTCAGGGCCTTGTGCTGTGACTCTTGGTAGGGTCACCCATGCCAAATAGGTCAAAGGATAGAAGACAGACTAAGAGTGATCACTCCAGGTTTTGGGGGGTTTAGCTCAGGGCTAACAACCCTGACTGGTCAAAAAACCTGTTAGGTAAACAGTGATGAAGAATCCTATATCTGTGTGTGACAATATTCCTGAGTCACAATAGAGAAGATGGCCAAGGACAGACAGAGACGCAGGACCCTCACTGCAGCCCTAAGTGTCAGCGGCGTAACAGGCAGTAACTAACTTACTAACTAACTAACTAATGAGTACATCAATGTAGAGGAGAACTGAATAATTGGAACACTCAATCCAAAGCAGCACAAACAAACACAATAAGATAAATAATACAATTAAAATAAAATGCAATCAATATAAATACACAAGATAGCTTATATATGTAGATTGATTGTACATCTATAAAGTGAAGCTGGGTACAGGAGTGTCTGTATATAAGGTGACTGACAGGAACTGATAAAGTAGTGGTGGTTGGGGGTGTGGAGGGGTGGGTTAGTGGGTGGAGGTTTTGATCAGCCTCACTGCTTGGGGAAAGTAACTGTTTTTGAGCCTCATGGTCCTGGTGTGGATGCTGGGAGTGGGCAAACAGCTTGAGAACATGAACAATATAGAGAATATGCGTTGTAAAGTCCTTGTAAGTGAATCCATAGGTTGTGAAATAACTTCAGTGTTGTGGTGAGTGAAGTTATCCATGCTGGTTCAGGAGACTGACTGTTTTAGGATAATATCTGTTCCTGAACTTGGTAGTGTGTATCTTCCTCAACCAACACTCCAGGTAGTACATTCGAGGTAAATATTTTATTAGCTACGCACAAGAAATTTAAAAACAATTATAAAGGCATCACCCAAGTCATGTCTTGTTCTCATTGTGACCATTTGGAAGGAGGGACAGGAGCTTCAAGATATGCACTCCATGATTCAGGAATAGCTTCTTCCCTCTGCCATCAGATTTCTGAATGGACATTGAACCCATGAATACTACCTCACTACTTTTTCCTTTCTATTTTTGAACCAGTTAATTAATTTAACTATTATATTCACACACACACACACACACACACACACACTCTAGTTCTATTATCATGTATTGCATCTTACTGCCGCTGTAAAAGACAACAAATGTCACGACATATACGGTGATATTAAACCTGATTCTGATTCTTAGTTATCAATCACCATTAACGATGTTGGGTGCACTCTATTTCAGAGACCATTTTGTTGAATAATTATTCATTTGTTAAGACATGACTTAAAACATTTAATAATTATTAAATGTAAGTCACATCCAACAACTTTAGAGTTTTTCAGGATATTATGAAATAGATGTAGCTGAGAAATGCGAAATACCGATCCCCAAGGTATTAAACAGAAGGGTTTTTGATAAAATGAAGCCGAATTGAAGTAAAGTTAATGTAAACATGAGGAATTCTGCAGATGCTGGAAATTCAAGCAATACACATCAAAGTTGCTGGTGAACGCAGCAGGCCAGGCAGCATCTCTAGGAAGAGGTACAGTCGACGTTTCAGGCCGAGACCCTACGTCAGGACTAACTGAAGGAAGAGCTAGTAAGAGATTTGAAAGTGGGAGGGGGAGGGGGAGATCCAAAATGATAGGAGAAGACAGGAGGGGGAGGGATGGAGCCAAGAGCTGGACAGGTGATTGGCAAAAGGGATATAAGAGGATCATGGGACAGGAGGCCCAGGGAGAAGGAAAGGGGGGGGGGAACCCAGAGGATGGGCAGTCTCAATGTAGCTTTGCTGAGAAGTAGGACAGAGTCAAAGGGTTCAGTTGTTGTTCAGACCAAATGTCAGAATGGGAAGAAACATGATCTAAATGACTTTGACCCTGGAATAACTGTTGATGCCTGATGGGGTGGTTTGAGTATCTCAGAATCTGCTGATCTCCTGGGATTTTGGTGCACAATAGTCTCTAGAGATTACAGAGAATGGTACGAAAAACAAAAAAAAAACAATGCATTGAGCTGCAGTTCTGTGTCGAAAAACAAAAAAAGAATATCCAGTCAGCAGCAGTCCTGTGAACAAACACGCCTTGTTAATGAAAGAAGTCAACGGAGAATGGCAAGACTGGCTCAAGCTGACGGGAAGGAGACAGAATCTCAAATAACCACGCGTTACAACTGTGATGTGCAGGAGAGCATCTCTGAATGCACAACAAGTCAAACCTTGAAGAGAATGGACTACAGCAGCAGAAGACCATGAACATACAGTACATTTTTTCAACCACAGGAGGAACACAATAAAGTAGCTGCTGAGTGTAGCTAATGGAAAAATAGAATATATGTTTGATTGTGAAGAGGAAAGCTGGATGCATTAGTTATTGCAGGATCAGAAGTGGAGAGGATCAGTAACTTTAAATTCCTTGTCGTTATTATTTCACAGGATCTGTCGTGGATCCAGCATGTACATGCCATTACAAAGAAAGCACAGTAGTGCCTCTATTTTCTCAGAAGTTTGCAAAGAGATTCAGCAGTCATCTAAAACTTTGAGAGACTTCTGTAGATGTGTGGTGGAGAGTATATTGACTGGTTGCATCACAGCCTGGTATGGAAACAGCAATGCCCTTGAGTGGAAAATCCTACAAAAAGTAGTGGATAAGGCCCAGTCCCTCACCCAGTAAAACCCTCCCCACATTGTGCATATCTACACAGTGTTTGTCACAGGAAAGCAGTATCTAACTTCAGGGACACCCACCGCCCAGGTCCGGCTCCCTTCTTGCCACTTCCATCAGGAGGAGGGCACAGAAGCCTCAGGACTCACACCACCAGGCTCAGAACAGTTATTACTGTTACGTTTTGTAACTTCAAAATATTAAATTAATTCAAAGGAAGACGCAGGAGTCCAAAATACGTGTCTAACTTTGAATCTACTTTTAATCGAGGCGCACGTGCATCATGTGGTAGCATGATGACGTATGCAATTCAAGTATTTATTCAGATAACTCATAATGAATTATGTAAATGAACAGGAACCCCTCATCAACATACATATATATACATACACACACACACACACACACACACACACACACACACACACATTACTCAAACATTACTGAATATTAAATACACAACAATTAAGTATATCAATAAAGTATATCTATCTATTACCCCTCAACCTTCAGGCTCTTGAACCAAAGAGGATAACTTCACTCACCCCATCACTGATTTTTTCTACAAAGGACTCTCTTTCAAGGACTCTTCATCTCATGGTCTAGATATTTATTGCTTTTTGCTTATTACTATTATTTTGCTTGCTTTTTTTTGTTTCTTTGTATTTACTGTGAATGCCTGTGGTAACGGAAATAAGGATAAAGGTAGGGAGAACATTACTGGTATAAAAGCAATTAGAAAACGGCATCTAGTTCATGGAATCATTCTCTGAAGGGCACCAATGTACCCATGTTGCATGTTCACTGACCTGCAGATTTCCCAAAGCACTTAACAACAGCAAATGGACTTCAGAAGGCTGTAATTTGGAAAATTAAACACGTTTGCTATATCTATACATTGTGCCACGATTTTTATCGCTGGGGATGATAGTGGGGGATGAGCTTCCTATCTATTAAATGCTCCCAATATGTGTGTGTCTCAAATAACCTCTGACAACAAAGTCTATCTCCTGGTCTTCACGTGCGGCTTAGCTACTAAGCCCAGCAGAACTGTTTCTATTGATATGAGAAGGGGTAAGGGTGGATCACTGGTGCCTTAAAACCAGTCGCTTTGGGCAGATGGGGCTCACCAGCCGTGGTTGGTAGTTCATCTAGCAGAAGGAAAACTCTGATCTCAGACCTCCACTGCTGTGCGGCTGTACCCACTCACAGGGAAGATTTCGGGAGTAAACCCCGAGGGAAAAATCCAGAGCTGGAGTCCCTAAGGCAGTCCTATGTTGAGTTCAATGTTGACTGGCAATCCTGTGATGTCACTGGTGCCAAACTGTATGGAGAGTGGGAGCCTGCAGCATGGACAACAGCCTGGCCTTCATATTGTACTGCCCTGGCTTGCATACTAGCTCGTGTATGATGTAGACAGCTGGGAGACAACATTCACAGTTGACCCAACCAATGGAGGGTTATTGTGCCATGAAGATTTAATATCCAAGACTGTGTACAAGAATTACTATTTGATGGCAGACACAATACACACAACAGGCACCTCAAGCAACATAATAACCTGCTCTTGTAATATTAATTGGGGAATAAATGTTAACCAAGGCACCGAGTGAGAACTTTTGAGTTTCCTTCGTAGCACTGCCACTTTCTTGGTTTAATTGTTCCTCTAAGAGATGACATCTCATGTGGAGCACTGGTCTGCATAATACAGTCAAACATTGTTCTACACTTTAAAGCTCAGTTTAATGTTCAAAGTACATTTATTACACTGGACAACAAAGATTTTGCTTCCCGGATAATTTTGGGTGTACCTAAACAAAACGTTTTCGCCTAGTTGATCTATTGCAACGTGTCAACATCATTATGCAATTAAACATATTATAGTCAATAAAAGTATTTTTCATTTTTTCCAAATTCCTATGTGACACAGTAGTCTTAAATTATATTTGTGTTCAGCTTCAAGTGGTCTATCATAAACAAAAAAGAATTTTGAGGAAGCAACACTTTCGAAAAAAATTTGTTGTGCAGTATTATCAAAGTATGCATACCATCTACAACTTTGAGATTCATCTTCTTTCAGGCAGCCATAAAAAGGAACACAACAGAATCCATGAAAAACCACACACTACAAAGACTCTTACACTTACAGAGTGTGAAAAAAAGAATAAATTGTGCAAACACTAAAAAAGTAAACAAATAATGCACAGCAGATGAACCCCAGAGTTCCCGAAAGTGAGTTCACAGCCGTGGAGACAGTTCAGTGCAGCATCCGATCCAGGAGCTCGATGGCAGCAGGCCACAGCCCTGGAGACAGTCTAGTGCTGCAGCTGGTCCCAAAACATCGCCATCTCTCACCAGCACCAGGTTGTCCAGTTGTCTCATGTTTGCTACTACGACCACAAAGAAGATGCTGAAGATACTAAAGCCTGAAAGAATGTACAACAGGGCTTCAGCATGGCTGCTATTCCACTGTTATGACTCAGATAGTTCCCTAGTGTGATAAGTTGGACTCATGACCTTAACAATCTACCTTCTTATGATATTGCACCTTACTGCTTATCTGCACTACACTTTCCCTGTAGCTGTTAAAGTTTATTCTGTATTGTTATTGTTTTACCTTTCTCTATCTCAAAGCAACGATTTGATCTGTGTGAACAGTACGCAAGGCAAGCTTTCACTCTTATCTCAGTATATGCGACAATATATCAATACCAATGAAGTTCAAAGTAAATTTATTATCAAAGTACATACCATATACTACCCTGAGATTCATTTTCTTGCAGGCATTCACAGCAAATACCAGGAATCACAATAGACTCCATGAAAGATCCCACACAACAAAATGAGCAAACAACCAATATGCAAAAGACAACGAAAGATACAAATACAAAAAAGAAAAAACAAACAAAAAAGACTCCTTGAAAGTGAATCCACAGGTTGTGAGAACGGTTCAGTTTAAAGGATTGGTATTTGTATACTAAGATACAACGAAAAGCTTGTCTCACTTACTGTTCCAAAGATAAAATCATGACATAATGCATTGAATGAGAATAAATAAAAACAATACAATGTGGAATAAAGTCTAAAAAGTGCAGTGCAGGTAAATGGCAAAGTGCAAGATCATAATGAGGTAGATTGTGAGGCCAAGAGTCCAGCTTATCGTACAAGATATCTATTTAAGTGTCTGATAACAGTGGGATAGAAGCTGTCATTCGTTCAATCATCTATCGATTGATTGATTGGTCGATTCAACAGACCCTTCCAGCCCTTTGAAGCATGCTGCCCAGCAACCCCCAATTTAACCCGAGATAATCACGGGATAATTTACAATGACCAATTAACCTACCGATCGGTATGTCTTTGGACTGTGGGAGGAAACTGGAACAGCTGAAGAAAACCCATGTGGTCACAGGGAGAACGTACAAACTCCTTACAGACAGTGGCAGGAATTGAACCCGTGTTGCTGGTACAGGTCGACCTTCACTAATCCAGCACCATTGGGACCTGAGGAGTGCCGGATTACAGAAGGATCACATTAAGCATAATTAGTGCCGGATTATCGAAGGAACTGGATTACAGGTAGTCGGATTAGTGAAGGTTGACCTGTACTGTAACCACTACACAACCATGACACTCTGCCCTTGAGTGTGGTGGTACTCAAATTTCAGATTGTTGAACCTTCCGCCCCATGGGAGAGAGAAGAAGAGGGGATATTGGGAGTGAGAGGGTCAAGAAACCAATGGAACTTGTGCTTGTTATATCAGAACAAAAGGGATTCTGTTTAAATACAGAATGTTTCAAATTTATGATGGATCTTGATAAATATGCCATGGTACTTGGATGGCACAGTAGAGCAGTGGTTACCACGATGCTATTACAGCTTGGGGTGTCAGAGTTTGGAGTTTGGTGTGCTCTGTAAGAAAGTGGGGTGTCCTCCCACTACGGGTTAGTAGTTTAATTGCTCTTTGTAATTTGTCCTGTGATTGGGCTAGAGTTAAATCAGTGGGTTGCTGGGTAGCACGGGCCAGTGGGCCAGCAGGGCCTGTTCCACACCGTATCTCTAAATAAAATAAAGTAGACATTAGGCTTCCCTTGGTTTGGGAATTAATATCTAGAAAATGAGGTGAAAGGTTAACTTTAAAGCCAAAAATAGAATTGTAAGCAGTGGCTGACTGGATGTGGAATGTCTAACCAGAAACAGCAGTGAAATCAAAATCCCTGTAGCTTTTTACAAGGAAGTGGAATATTTTAAAATGATATGCAGGTGAATGGGACTGAGCAGATAGCTTGAGAGCTAGCACTACTGCAGTGGGAGTAATTGCTTCCTTCTGCGCTACAGAATTCTATGAATTGATAGCAAGAAGATTTGCTTCATTGTGTGGGAAACCACAGAAGGAAGATATTCAGGTCATTGTAACTATGCCAGTGTTTGCTAAGGGTAGCAAAACAAGAAATAGATGTAGTATAATTGAATCAGGGTTTGAGGGCTGCTTGGATTATTGACTGCTTGAACATTTTTAAATGAATTCATTTACGACATTGGAGCAGAATTAAGCCATTCAGCCCATCAACTCTGTTCCGCCGTTCCGTCATGGCTGATTTATTATCCCTTTCAATCACATTCTCCTGCCTTTTTATCGCCCTGACTGCAGGCTGATGGAAAAGATCCTAAGAGGCAGGATTTATGAACATTTGAAGAGGCATTAAATGATTAGGAATAGTCAGCGTGGCTTTGTCAAAGGCAGGTTGTGCCTTACAAGCCTGATTGAATTTTTTGAGGATGTGACTAAACACTTTGATGAAGGTGGAGCAGTGGATGTAGCGTATATGGATTTCAGCAAGGCATTTGATAAGGTACCCCATGCAAGGCTTATTGAGAAAGTAAGGAAGCATGGGATCCAAAGGGACCTTGCTTTGTGGATCCAGAATTGACTTGCTCACAGAACGCAAAGAGTGGTTGTAGATGGGTCATATTCTGCATGGAGGTCAGTGACCAGTAGTGTGCCTCAGGAATCTGTTCTGGGACCCCCTCTCTTCATGATTTTTATAAATGACCCTGATGAGGAAGTGGAAGGATGGGTTAGTAAATTTGCTGATGACACAAAGATTGGGGGTGTTGTGGATAGTGTGGAGGGCTGTCAGAGGTTAAAGTGGGACATCCGTAGGATGCAAAACTGGGCTGAGAACTGGCAGATAGAGTTCAACCCAGATAAATGTCAGGTGGTTCATTTTGGTAGATCAAATATGATGGCAGAATATTCTATTAATGGTAAGACTCTTGGCAGTCCCAAGGCTGAAATGGTTAATATGAGAAGGCACAGTTTTAAGGTGCTTGGAAGTAGGTACAGAGGAGATGTCAAGGGTAAGTTTTTTATTCAGAGAGTGGTGAGTGTGTGGAATGGGCTGCCAGCAATGGTGGTGGAGGCAGATACGATAGGGTCTTTTAAGAGACTCCTAGATAGATACATGCAGCTTAAAAAAATAGAGGGCTATGGGTAACCCTAGGTAATTTCTAAAGTAAGTACATGTTCGGCACAGCATTGTGGGCTGAAGGGCCTGTATTGTGCTGTAGGTTTTCAAGTTTCTATGACAAATCAAGAACCTATCAAACTCTATTTTAAGTATACCCAATGATTTGGCCTCCACAGCTGTCTGTGGCAATGAATTCCACAGATTCACTCCCCTCTGATCCAAGATTCCCCCAGCACTGGAAGCATTCTCACCACCTTCACTCCATCCAGGCCCTTCAACAGTCGACAGGTTTCCTTGAGGTTTCAATTGGTCCAATATTCAATAGATCTTAACGAGTTGGTCTACATTCCATCAAGTTTGTAAGAATTGTCATATCATAAGAAGACAGATGGAGAGCAGGTAGTTTTGAGCAAGTAGAAAGGCTACAGAAGGACTTAGGCAATTAAGTGGCAGAAGGAATACAGTGTTGGGAAGTGTTCAGACATACACTGGTAGAAAGAATCAAAGCGTAGACTATTTTCTAAATAGAGAGAAAATTCGAAAATGTGAGGTGCAAAGAGACGTGTAAATCCTTGTACAGGACTTTATGACTTAGAATTCCAAAATCAAAAATGAGCAACCATGACGAGACAAAAATTATATGACAAGGAAAATGAGTGAACTGTCCTGTAAATGCTTAGTCTTTACATACTCGCCAATCAACTGATTGGTCATCATTTAGAAAGCTCAGCTGTGACATAGGAAGGAGTCCCTGTTGCTGATTGGTTGCGTGGAGAACTCGGTGCATCGTGGTCTGGAATTTTGCCCGCATTAGCTTTGGATTGAGGTCTACTTAGTCTTTGGACTTACTGGCGTCTCTCAAACTGACTGGCACAAAAGAGTCACACTCAAAATGTCGGAGAAACTCGGCAGCATCTATGGAAAAGAATAAACAGTTGATGTTTTGGGCTGAGACCCTTCATCAGGACTGGAAAGGAAGAGGGAAGGAGTCAGACTAAGGAGGTGGGGGGGCAGGGGAGGAAGAAGTACAAGGTGGCAGGTGACAGGTGAAACTGTGAGTGGGGGGGGGGGAGTGAAGTAAAGACCAGGGAAGTTGACTGGTGAAAGAGATAAAGGGCTGGATAAGGAGGAATCTGATAGGAAAGGACAGAAGACCATGGAAGAAAGGGAAGGGGGAGGTGCACCAGGTGGAGGTAATGGGCAGGTAAGAAGGGAAGATGTGAGAGGGAAACAAAAGGGTTTCTTTGGTTTGATTGATCCAGCAATAATCCTCAATGGAGGCAGCTTAGATTTGTTTTTAAGAGTAATAAGACCCTGAGACATGGGAGCAGAATTAGGCCAGTTGGCTCAATGAGTCTGCTCCACCATTCCATCATGGCTGATTTGTTATCCCTCTCAAACCCATTCTCCTGCCTTCTCCATGTAAACTTTGACTCTCTTATTATATCAAGAATTTATTAAATATACTCAATGACTTGGCCTCTACAGCCTTCTGTGGCAATAAATTCCACAGTTTCACCACCCTCTGGTTGAAGAAATTCTTCCTCTCTCTGTTCTAAACAGACATTGCTCAATTCTGAGGTTGGGTTCAAAGGTCCTAAAATTCCACAGGTTTTATGAGGTCCCCTCTTATTCTTCTAAGTTCCAGCAAGTACAGTCTTAGAGCCTTCAAACACTCCTCATACATTAACCCTTTTATTCCCTTTTATCATTGCGTGTTGGCTTTCATTAGTTGGGTTTGGAATCAAAGAGCCTCTGGGTATTGTTGCAGTTCTATAAAACACTGGTTTGACTACACTTGGAGTATTGTGATCAGCTCTAGTCGCCACATTATAGGAAGGATGTGGAAGCTCTAGAGAGGATGCAGAGGATTTTTAAAAGGATGCTGCCTGGATTAGAGCGATGTCTTCTGCGCATAGGTTGAGCCAGTTCAGGATTTTCTCTTTGGAGCAAAGTAAGATGAGAGGTGACATGATAGAGGTGAACAAGATCATAAGATGTACTGATAAAGCCAACAACTTTTTCCAGAAATGACTAAAATGAGAGGACATACTCTTAAAGTGTAGTGCATATTATAGTGCAAATTCACAAATTATATCATGCTGAAAATTAACTTTTTATTCCTCATTAAATTAGAATTCCTGGCACAGGAAAAGCAACAATTTAATTTCTAGCAACATACATCAAAGTTGCTGGTGAACGCAGCAGGCCAAGCAGCATCTATAGGAAGAGGCGCAGTCGACGTTTCAGGCCGAGACCCTTCGTCAGGACGAAGGGTCTCGGCCTGAAACGTCGACTGCGCCTCTTCCTATAGATGCTGCTTGGCCTGCTGCATTCACCAGCAACTTTGATGTATGTTGCTTGAATTTCCAGCACCTGCAGAATTCCTGTTGTTTGAATTTAATTTCTAGGCCACTTATAACTTGTGATTAAGATTTATATATTATTTTAAGATGAAAGCAGAATTAATTAAAACTTTGTGTTTTAAGCTCTCTGAAGTGAATGTACAGAATTCACTAAAAATTCCACCATTTCCTGAACATTTAATTTTACTGCTGACAGCTATAGTTGCTATTGTTAAATTTGGTTTCTATCAACTACACTAAAATTTCAGTAATTTGCACTAATTATTCATGCCCTGCTTATTTTATTAAATTGGACAACCACTGTAGCTTTCGTTGTTTTATTTGAATAAAATAATTCTTAGCAGTAACATAAAATTGTGCCACATCTTTGAGTCCTTCTAAGTGTGCGAGAGTTAAAGGCAAATTTTCACAGTACGACATCTTACTCATGTTAATCGTAAAAACACATCTGGTTCACTAATACCCTTCAGGGAAAGGAATCTGGCATCTTTACTCAGTGTGGCCTGCATGTGACTCCAAACCCAGCAACGGTAATGCGACTCCAGACCCGGCAATGGTAATCCTTACCCAATCTGGCCTATCTGTGAATCCAGACCTGGCAACACTTAATTCCCTCCTCAGTTATGAGGCTACCAGAGATGGAAAACAAATGGAGGCACTTCTAGTGACACCACATCCCAGGCAAGTAAATAATCACTTGAATATTGATAAAAAAGAAAAAAGACGTAGAAAGGAAGGGGCTGGTGGGAAGAAAGGAAGGAAGGGTAAAAGAGAGAAAAAGGTAAACAGATAAGTGAAAAATATAAATCAATAAAATAACCAGGATTCTTCAACTGACTCAGTTTTTACAGGAAGATTTGCCAACTAAATTGCGCCACTTAATTGCAAAACCCAGATCTTCATACTGTATTTCACTACATAACCCTCATGTTTACTTTTTGCAACGAGGCGTGAACATAATATAATCAAAGCGTGCTGGTCAAATGCTCCTTGCTTATCTAAGAACTATTTTCAAAAGGGAAAACGTGTTGGCAATGTTTAAAATTTCCTGTTTTAAAAAAAATTGTACCCATTGTATTTCTGCGGTTCCACTGAGGCACTAAAGTTAATTACCTGCTGCTCAAGAGTTATCTGGACCGCTTGAAGATCACCACATGATCACCGCTGTTCTGTTTGAAGCCCGGCAAAGCTTCTAGAATTCAATACTAAGTGGTTAAGTCTGAAAGTGTGATTGTTCTGTAAATCTAATCATTGTTCTTTGCTGTCCAGTTGAGAGTTGTAAATGAGCTCTAAGAGCTCTCTAGTTGAGTCTGTAATGTTGGAATTTCACACCACAGCTAATTCTGGGGTTAGTAAATAACTGCACACTGGTTCTGCTACAATTTCTGTTGAGTCTAATGGTAAATTATAGTGCTGCTAATTTTAAGCTTTCTCAAAGATTTCAGTAAAGCATAAAATGGACGGGTACAGTTGTTGTACTACATTCATATGAACACTGAAACACGCTTGACAGTATAATTACAGACTTTGTCTTTCCAAACTTGAGTTTTATCTCAAGAGTGTGTTTTGAGCTGCATAAAATGAGGGTGCTGCACTACTTGTAATTACAGGCCTGATACGTTTTGTGGTAACGGTGGGCAAAATTCAATATGCTGGATTAAGAAAATTATACAACATTGAGAATATTGATTTAAATGACTTCTCTTCTGCAGCCTATCCATAACAATACAAACAACAGCGGCATTACTTATGTTGTGTCCTAACAAGCAGCACACGTGGTCAGCATCTGGACCAGGCTCAGGAACAGTTATTGTCCCTCAATCATCAGGCTCCTGAACCAGTGTGGATAACTTTACTCACTTCAACAATGAGCTGATCCCACAACCTATAGACTCACTTGCAAGGACTCTACAACTCATGTTCACAGTGCTATTTATTTATTTGTTTGTTTGCTCATTTCATTTTTTGTATTTGCAGTTTGTTTTCTTTTGCACATTGGTTTTCAGTCTTTTATTTGTGTAGTTTTTCAGTGTTTTCCTATAGTATTTCTCTGTTCTACTGTGAATGCTTGCAAGAAGATGTACCAGTTGGTAGGTAAATTGCGCCGTGATTAGGCCAGGATTAAATTGGGGGATTGCTGGGTGGCGCGGCTCGAAGCACAAATAACCGATAAAAAATTGTGATATTTATATACATACACATCAATAATAGATTTACTTTCAATTTTGATAAAATTACTGCTCCGAAGAATACCACCTCAAATGTTAAAGTACTTCTTTTTTGTGTTGGATGTAGAAGGATTTTCATTTCCATTTCAAATTTGCATATTTTAATTCCCTTTAAATCTTCACTGCAAACATTTAAAATATAGGGAATATTAACTCAGAAATTATTCAATATACTTTAGATTTGAAGTTCCTGGGTGTCAAGATCTCTGAGGATCTAACCTGGTCCCAACATATCGATGCAGTTATAAAGAAGGCAAGACAGCGACTATACTTCATTTGGAGTTTGAAGGGATTTGGAATGTCAACAGATAGACTCAAAAACTTCTATAGATGTACTGTGGAGAGCATTCTGACAGGGTGCATCACTGTCTGGTATGGGGGAAGCTACTGCACAGGACCGAAAGAAGCTGCAGAGGATTGTAAATCTAGTCAGCTCCATCTTGGGTACTAGCCTACAAAGTACCAAGCACATCTTCAAGGAGCGGTGTCTCAGAAAGGCAGTATCCATATTAAGGACCTCTAGCACCCAGGGCATGCCCTTTTCTCGCGGTTGCCATCAGGTAGGAGATACAGAAGCCTGAAGGCGCACACTCAGTGATTCAGGAACAGCTTTTTCCCCTCTGTCATCCGATTCCTAAATGGACATGAAACCCTTGGAGACTACCTCACTTATTTTTAATATATATTTTTTCTGTTTTATGCACAATTATTAATCTATTCAATACACGTATACCGTAATTGTTTTATTTATTATTATTATTTTTCTCTCTCTGCTAGATTATGTATCGCATTGAACTGCTGCTGCTAAGTTAACAAATTTCACATCACATGCCGGAGATAATAAATCTGATTCTGATTCTCTGTCACATTTACCTATTTATTTATTTATTTAAAGATAAGGGCTCCCACCAAGCCTCACCACCCAGCAACCTAACTATCTAACCCTAACCTCATCATGGGACAACTTACAATGAGCAATTCACCTACTAACGTGTACATCTTTGGAATATGGGAGGTAACTGGAGCACCCGGAGGAAACCCACACATGCACAGGAAAATGTACAAACTCCTTACAGAAGGCATCAGAATTGAACTCTGAACTACGACACCCTGAGCTGTAATAGTGTCATTGTACAGAAATGACATGCAGCTCATTTCTATTGTGCAGCTTTTAAAATGCAGAAAATAATAAATAAAACACCCAGTTCAATATAAATCGCATGTCGGCATACATTTAATATCAAAATAACACCTTTCTGAATAATTGAGAGAGTACAAACATTTATATAATTATGTTTTTACATGCAAAATGTGTTTTCCTGTGAAACTATTGAGATGCTATTCAAGCTAGAGATTAAAGTGTGATAGGATGAGGCACATCCCTAGTAGATCAATTATTCCACTTAAATGAACTGTGGATTCAGAGACAGAAGAAGCAAGTTGAAATGCCACGTAAGCTTGTCCTGAAATTTTAAAACTCCACAAGGGGGCACAAGAAACTGCATGAGAATGTCAAAAATACAGTTATTCATCTTACATTTATACAAGATATTATTTCACTTATTTCTAGCCTACGTTCGAGATTATTTGAAAGTGGTGGCTGTAAATTTTTTTATAATCTCCTTGGATAATTTCGACTGAATTATGAACACAAAGCTTTATGGTGATTAGCTTCATGCAATCAAAATAATTTGTATTTGCAATCGACTCATTGAAGCAGAGAACACACGATACACTTTCATATTCTACGTTGTACAATGTTAGTAAATTTATTCGCTTAATGACACTGGACCATAAATTAACCCGTTAGAAGTGGAAAGCCGTAGGTAGTTAAGTGGTTTGGATACTGAAATTGAGAAAGAGGAGTTACAATGCCGGCCCTGAAGATGCTTTCATTCTCACTAAAGTCTCCCGGTGTGGGAACAAGAGTGGATGACGGGAATAAGAGAGAAAATAGTGAAAATATAAACATGATGAGGAAGGACAGAAAGGAAAAAGGAAAAAAAAACAGAGGCCTGGGACCACTTAGCTGTACCTCTAGGTAGAAAGATCAAAGAGTAGAACTCATGAAACCATGGAGATAGCTCCAGGCAGGCCTTTGGCACCATTCCAACTGAGCATAAAAAAATCTGGTTAGAGGAAATAATTTGGTGGGAGAGCAGAGAAGTGCAAGAAAGTCACAAAACTGACTAAAAATCAAAAGCAATGTAACCCATTGTAGAAGACCGGAATATGCAGGGCACTGCACTCCACAGGTATGAAGAGCTTACACCGTTGGAAAAGTACAAATGTTGGAAATCTAGAGCAATACACATAAAATGCTGTAGGAACTCAGCAGGTCAGGCAGCATCTATGGAGGCGGATAAACAGTCGACGTTTCAAGACGGGACCTTTCATCGGGAATGAAACGCCGACTCTTTATTCCACCTCCATAGACGCTGCATGACTTGTTGAGTTCCTCCAGCATTTTGCGTGTGTTACTGCTGGACAGGTGTTTTGTGGAGAGTATGTTATTAGAGGCAAATAATTTAAGTGCTACATCACATCATTCTACAATTGAAAGGATTCTTTCTCAATCCATTGTCAGCAGGATATTTCTAAATGCAGTACAATGAGAAAGCTTCAGTCGGAGAAGAAAAAAAAGTTAAAAAAAGGCTTTATAAGCCACATCAGTAAAGGCTGTAAATTAACTGGCACCTGGTGCAGTACTGAAATAAATCTAAAGGTGGTGTCTGAGCACACGTAAAATATTACAACGCATAAAGTGTGAGGCCCTCTGCCTGCAAACTCCCTCTTTTTAAACTGAGGAAAGCAAACTGGTATTTAAAAATCAAATCTCAGTAATATACAGGGAAAAGGCCTTTATGGAATTTACAGCTTTCCTTATTCCATTTTACTTATTTCTTTTTATTTGTGCAAAACGTCTTTTTTTGCACTTTGGTTGTTGGTCAGTCTTTATGTATAATTCTATTGCATTTCTTTATTTTCTTGTAAATGCCTGCAAGAAAATGATTCTCAAAGTATATGGTAACATTTATGTACTTTGATAATAATGTCCTATTCGCATTGCTATCGTCAAGGAGGAGGTACAGGAGCCTGAAGACACACACTCGTTTCAGGAACAGCTTCTTCCCTTCCGATATCAGATTGCTGAACGGACAATGAACCCAGCTACACGACCTCACTATTTTTCACTCTCTTTTTACACTTACTTAATTTCATCTTTATATTTTCTTAACTTACAGTTTTTAAAAATATGATTATGTATTTTACTGCTCCAACAAAACAACAAATTTCATGATATATGCCGGTGATATAAACCCTGATTCTGAAATCGACATTGAACTTTAAAGGTCATCAAGTGAGATTCAAAATGTGACCTTCACTTTTCCCAAACTTTAATTTCTTAGAATTATGCAGAAAAATTAAGAGATGCAATGCAATAAAACCATGCCTCTTGAAAATCCCTGTCCAAAGTTCTGTCCACAAGTAAAAACACTCTTTGGATTCCAGTTGGCAAAAAGCTTTTAAATGAAATGCATTTTTGGCTGTTTTTGCTCATTTGTAGCAGACTTCAAGGTAGCAATGAAACAGCATTTCTGTTAGGTAAACACCATTAGGATTATGTTTTTAATTTTAAAAAAAGAATCAGTCTTTTTACACACTGTTTTTACATTTAAAAACTGTGATTTAATGTCTCTTTAGAAACATACGTGAAGGAGTATTATATGCTCCTTCAATGGTGAAAGTACTAACTAAAACCAAAATTTGTTAAAATGCTCTAATTACCCTCTTCATTCAAATAGCCGTACAACCAGCGTATTATGAATTCCAGTGAGTGAAGAATTTTTCTGCACAGTTTAACTCTCACAAATGTTCCCTGGAGTCGACATTTTTGGAATTCAGCAGCTGGGTTTCCATTACTTCATTCCACAAGAGTTCTGACTTCTCAAGGTCTGGTCGAGGAAATGCAGGTCCAAATCACTTGACTAATCTGCCACTGACCCAGTTTTAACCCTTTGTATCACAGATTTTGAGAAATAAGACCGTAAGACATAGGAGCAGAATTAAGCTATTCAGCCCATTAAGTCTGCTCCGCCATTCCATCATGGCTGATTTATTATCCCTCTCAGCCCCATTCCTCTGTCGTTTCTCCATAATCTTTTACGCCCTTACTAATCAAGAACCTATCAACCTCTGCTTTAAATAACTTGACCTCCACAGTCATCTGTGGCAATGAACTGCAGAGATTCACTCCACTCCAGCTGAAGAAATTCCTCCTCATCTCTGTTCTAAACAGATGTCCTTCTATTCTGAGGCTATGTCTTCTGGTCCAAGACTCCTCCACAACAGGTAACATCCTCTCCACACCCACTCTCTCTAGGCTTTGCACCAATCAGCAGGATTCAATGAGAGGACTTCTCATTTATTTTATTTTGGAGCGATAGCGCAGAACAGCCCCATTTAGCCCACTGAGCTGCACCGCCCAGTAACATACCCAACTTATTTACAGGACAATTTACAAGTATAGGGCCAGAGCCATCAAACACCCCTCATACTTTAACCCACACAAAATGCTGGAGTCCCAAAACGTCGACTGTACTTTTTTCCGCAGATGCTGCCTGGCCTGCCGAGTTCTCCAGCATTTCGTGCGTTTATAATCTGACACTTGCTTTTTTTTTAGTTAAAACATGAGATTTTTGAACCCAGTGTTTATTTTAATAATAAATAAAAACCACAGGAAAGAAATCATAAACACAATCAACACATTTATACCAGAAAACACTGATTAATCTAATTTATGAGAAAGGTTCCAATTCCAACCTGCATAATTATGATATTCGAGACCATTTTTTGCCCCTCTTGCTGAATGGATAACTTCACTCACCTCAACACTGAACTGATTCCACATTCTATGGACTCACTGTCGAGGACTCTACAACTCATCTTCTCATTGTTATTTGGTTATTTATTTGTTTTTTTTAAATATTTGTACAGTTTGTCTTCTTTCACACATCGGTGGTTCGTCAGTCTTCGTTTGTGTGTAGTTTTTCATTGATCCTATTGTATTTCTTTGTTCTACTGCTTATGCCTGTAAGGAAATGAATCTCAGAGCGGTATATGGTAACATATACATACTTGGAAAATGAATTTACTTTGAACTTTGAATGACAACTAAGTGGCAAAACCATACATCCATTCCCTATACAGAAATGCTATGGAAATCCAAACTCCAGCCAAGAAAGTACATCTGAAGCACATGATTTGAAGACATGATAGCCAATTTGGACACAGCATTCCCTCAAACACCAATGACTGCTCTTTATTCGTAACAAGATGTGTGTGTCCCTGGCAAGAACAGATTAAGTTACTCACTTCCCACTGACCTCAACAAGACGGTGATCTATCTGGTGAAGGTATAGTGGCAGTATAGCAAGAGTCAGGATTTATTCCCGAGAATATAGAAGATTGAGGGGAGATTTGACAGTGGTATACAAAATTATGAGGGGGTAGATAGAAAGCAGGCTTTTTCCAATGACATTGGGTGAGGCTAGAACGCGAAGTCATGGGTTCAGGGTGAGAGGTGAAATATTTAAGGGGAACAAGAGGAGGAACTCCTTCACTCATAAGAATGTGGATCGAGCTGCTAGAGGAAATGGTAGATGTGGGGTTGATTTCAATATTTAAGAGAAATTTGGATAGGTACATTGGTGAGAAGGATATGGAGGGCTATGGCCCCAGTTCAGGTCAATGGGACTAGGCAAAATAATAGTTTGGCATGAATTAGATGGATGAAGGGCCTGTTTCTGTGCTGTACTGTTCTATGACTCTACTGGAACTCAGTGAAAAGGAGTGCATTTAAGAACATAGAACAGGAACAGACCATACATCATGCAATGTTGGGCCAAATTAATTAAATTAGTCATCAAAAGAAGTTATGAATGGTACACACTGCAACTGAAGTACACAAGTGTGGAGGGAATAAACATTTAGAGTGGTAGATGGCATGCCAAGCAAGTTTCCCAAGTTGTATTTATCCAGGTAATTGGGAAGCTGTGGGCAAATTTAGGTATTGGAAGATACCTATAACTTCCAGTATAGGTACCTAATATAATGGCACATCCATTCATCCCTTCACACCTCTGTTCCTTCAGCCAAAGTGGAAGTTCCCTGTGGCAAAACCATGTTAATTCCTATCCGCATCCCTGTTCCGCCATGTCAGTCCATGGTCTCCTCCTTTGCCATGATGAGGCCACTCTCAGGGTGGAGCAGCAACACCTTATATTCCAACTTGGTGGCCTCCAATTTGATGACATTAACATCGATTTCTCCTTCCAGTAATTTTTTTCCCTCTCCCACTTCCCTTTTCTTCTGTTCCCCACTCTGGCCTCTTACCTCTTCTCCTCACTTGCCTGTCACCTCCCCCTGGAACACATCCTCCTTCCCTTTCTCTCATGATCCACACTCCTTTCCTATCAAGTTCCTTCTTCTCCAATCCTTTACTTTCCCCACCCACCTGGCTTCACCTATAACCTTCTAGCTACTCTCCTTCACCTTCCTTGTTTGGAAAAACGGATTTTAAAGGAAACGTGGTCCTCTCTGTGATCCCTGCTGGAAAAAGTTTTAAAAACAAACGAATGGGAGGTTTGTTTTACCAACTCATTCTACAGCTGCTTCAATATAGAACATGTCAGAGTACAGCTCCTTTGGCCTATGGTGCTGTGCTAACCTTTTAACCTATTCCAAGATCAATCTCACCTTTCCCTAAGGTTGCCAACTTTCTCACTCCCAAATAAGGGACAAAAGTAGCAGTCAAATACGGGACACTTGTGTTTACCCCGAGAAAGACTACCATGACCAGGAAGCATTGCGCGGGCACCTGTGTGCGCATGCGTGTACGTGCTGATTTTTTTTCTACAAATCGGTTTTGGCTTAATCTTCCTGATTCTGCTGTTACTATATGTTAGTGTTATTTTAGGTTTTATGTGTCATTTGGTATAATTTGGCAGGTTATTTTTTTGCGTCTGGGAACGCTCGAAAATTTAAATGGTAATTGCTTCTTCACTTTACACCATTTCCGCTTATGAACGGTTTCATAGGAACGCTCTACCTTAGCAGGGGAAATACGGGACAAGGGCGGTCCCGTATGGGACAAACCAATTTAGCCCAATATATGGGATGTCCCGGCTAATACGGGACAGTTGGCAACCCTACCTTTCCCTCCCACATAGCCCTACGCGTGGACACTCATTGAATATATTCATGGAACATAGAACAGTACAGGCCCTCCGGCCACCATGTTGCGCCGATCTTTTATCCTACTCTATGATCAATCTCACATTTCCCTCCCACATAGTTCTCCATTTTTCTTTCACCCATGTGCGTATCTATGTCCCGAATGTGTCTGCCCCTACCACTACCCCTGGTAGCACGTTCCATGCACTCACAATTCTGCAGTTATGTACTGGACAATTTCAGTAAAATGGCAAAAAGGTTCTCTGTTTCAGTACCAAGTTTAATAGCAGGAATTGTGTGATAACTAAAAAAGGCCAAACAAGAGGTGAAAAACCTGTGGTTACCTCGAGCAACGCAACCACTAAATGATGTTCCCTAGTCAGCTCAGATCGAAGCTTGGCCTCCGTGGTCCCAAACACAATTACGTTTTTCTCGCTATTTCTGTGGTCTTATTTAAACACCCATGTGAATAAGAGCTTTAGTCTTTGGTCACTGGGAATAAATCGAAGAGCCTCTGCAGTTCTGACGTAAACCAATGATGTCGAGCCACTGGAACAATTAATGTCTTGCTTACAGCGCAACGCTCTTCACAGTAACCTTGATCAGTGAGGGCACATTCAAAACCCTGACAGCAAAGTGAAACAACATTCATCACGCACTCTAATTTTTAAATGAGAATAAGGACCTCATTGTAGAAATAATGAAATGTTTGAAACCCAAGAGTAATCACATACTTAAAGGATGCAATATAGTTGGATTTGACTATTGAAACCTGTTACCAAAAGGAGATTCATTTATCACATGTATATCGAAATGATGAAGGGCCTCGGTCAGAAATGTTGGATCTTTATCCCTCTCCACAGATGCTGCCTGACCTGCTGAGTTCCTCCAGCATTTCAAGATTGTTTAATGTCATTTCCAGTACGCAAGTGTAAAGGAGAACAAAATAATTGTTACTCCAGATTCAATGCAGCACAAAATAACCACAATAAGATAATAAATACAATAAAAATAAAAAAAATAAACACATAAAGGGAACCTTCTCCATGAAGGGAATCCACTGTGGCATCCCAAATTAAGACCCATCGTGATCAGCAAGTGGCAAAGGGGGCAAGACTTTAAGGTCTGGAAGCCCCTCGGAATATGTGGATCCCAGATTGGCCATCTGAATAACCACCAACAGACAATTCCTCAGGGCAACATCATAATCGACTCGAGACATCGCACTACCATTGTTATGTAACAGCAATTTAACTCATCCCATCCTCGCAGTTTCTTAAAGATTAGCTTTATTTGTTGGGGCTACAATAGTGTAGTGGCTAGCACGACGTTATTATGCGTTCCGGAGTTCAGAGTTCAATTCAGGTGCTGTCTGTAAGGAGACTTACATCTTCCCTGTGGAAAGCATTGGTTTTCCCCGGGTGCTCCAGTTTCCTCCCACAGTCCAAAGACATATCAGGTAGGTTAATGGCTATTGTAAATGGTCCTGTGATTAGGTTAAGGTTAATCACGTTCATCAGGAATAGCTGGAGGGCCAGAGGGGCCTACGCGGCACTGTATTATTAAATAAAATGAAAATACCAACAACTTTTACAATATATTCTGATTCTTATTCTACACGTCATCATCATCATGGCTTGGCTTCGTAAACGAAGATTTAGGAAGGGGGCTGCCCACATCTGCTGCAGGCTCGCTGGTGGCCAATACGAGACAGGCAGGCCCGGCCACAGCGGCTGCAAGGGAAATTCTGTTCTGGGTTTGGTGCTGCTGTGTCACAGTTCTTCTTCCTTCTCCTTTTGTCCTCAATGCCAGCCCTGTGTGCGTTCTCGAAGGAGGAGACAGACCAGTGAATGGTGTGTCGCCAAGACTCGTGACTGGAGGCTAGATTAGGCCACTGGCGATGGTCAATGTGACAGGCACCAAGGGATTTCTTCAGAGAGTCCTTGTACTTCTTCTTCGGTGCCCCTCTGTCACAGTGGCCAGTGGAGAGTTCACCATACAGCACAATCTTGGGCAGGCAATGATCCTCCATCCTGGAGACGTGCCCTGCCCAGCGCAGCTGTGTCTTCAACAGCATGGCCTCGATGCTGGTGACCGCTGCCTGTTCGAGGACTTCGATGTTGGTGACGAAGTCACTCCAGTGGATGGTGCAGAGGCAGCACTGGTGGAAACGCCCAAGGAGTCGTAGGTGGTGACAACAGGTGACCCAGAACAAGGGAGAAAAGTCCGACTGCTCCAATTACCGGGGGATAACTCTGCTTTCTATTGCAGGAAAAATCCTCGCAAGAGTACTCCTGAACAGATTGGTGCCCATCATTGCAGAAGAACACCTCCCAGAGAGCCAGTGTGGCTTCAGAGCCAACAGGATCGCCACCAACACGGTATTTGTTCTCAGGCAGCTCCAACAGAAGTGTAGGGAACAGAACAAGGGAATGTACCTGACATTTGTCGACCTTACCAAAGCGTTCGACACTGTGAGCAGGAAAGGTCTGTGGCAAATTATGGAACGACTGGGATGCCCCCCAAAGTTCCTCAGCATGGTCATCCAGCTACACGAAGATCAGCATGGCCAAGTCAGACACAACAACGACCTCTCAGAACCCTTCCCAATAGGCAACGGAGTAAAGCAAGGCTGCGTCCTTGCGCCGACTCTCTTCACCATCTTCTTCAGCATGATGCTCGAAAGGGCCACAGAAGACCTTGATGACGAGCACGGTGTTTACATCCAATACCGCCCCGATGGCAGCCTGTTCAACCTGAGGCGATTACAGTCCCGCACCAAGACATTGGAGCAACTCATCCGAGAGCTACTCTTCGCCGACAATGCTGCCCTTGTTGCCCACACAGAGACAGCCCTGCAGTGTATAACATCCCGCTTCGCAGAGGCTGCTGAGCTCTTCAGACTGGAAGTCAGCTCGAAGAAGACAGAAGTTCTCCATCAGCCCGCACCTCAGGAAGATTACCACCCTCCCTGCATCATCATCGGTGAGATAGAGCTGAAGACAGTCCACCAGTGCACCACCTAGTCAGATGCCAAGATCAACAAGGAGATTGACAACAGACTGGCAAAGGCAAACAGCGCATTCGGCAGGCTGTACAAAAGATTCTGGAACAACAAGCATTTGAAGAAAGGCACACAGATCAGATCATTGTACTCTACAAGTACAACAAAAAATAAAAGCATACTGTGAAATGTAGCATTTACATCAAAGCAAATCAGCAAGGATTTTGTTGGAGGCAGCCTGCAAGTATAACCACAGTTCCATTGTCAATATAGTATGCCCACGACTTAATAACCGTAACTGTATGTCTTTGGACAGTGGGAGGAAACCCACGCGGTCAAGAAGAGAACGTAGAAACTCCTTACAGACAGCGGCGGGGTCAAACACCAAGCAGCGATCACTGGCTCTATGAAGTGCCACACTACCGTGTCATCCACATATGATTAATTTTCAATGGTATCTTTATTATTTACTACCTAATCAAACCATTTATGCTTCACTCTTTTAGTTCCTCCTATCTATGAAGTTTTCAGACATCTTTGCAGAAACCTAACAACACAGTTCTTCATGTGCAGTGAGAGAAAGTACAAGCAATACAGTATTAGAATTGGTCTTTGTTTACTCAAAGTCTTGCCAGAATCAGATGGCAACACTGAAAGGTAATTTTCCAGGGAGCAATCTTTACCAAATGGAAATGGAGCAAGCCCCAGAAATAAATGCTGAAAATATTCATTTGCAATGATTACGTTCAATTTATGAAAAGTGGTTTGCCACAAATGGTTACAGATTCATTCCTTTACCTTCTGCAAAGATTAAATAAGTTTAGGGAAATCACAATTGTTATTTATATCTTATGATTATAAATATTTGAATCTTATATTAAACACCTACTAGTTTTGCGAAAGGAGAGGGAAGGTAACGATCAAAATCAGAATCAGATATCACTGGTATATATCATGAAATCTGTTGTTTGGCGGCAGCAGTACACTGCAATGCACAATAATAAAAACTACAAATTCCTATATATATATTTTTTTTTCCCCTTGAAGCCACAACTCTTGCCTATGGCTCCAAGCAGCAGTCTGCATGCGAGACTGGCTGCACCCCAATACACTACTTTAACAGGCAGGCTAAACTGGGTGAGGGTAGCCACTGGGGATCTTACCCAATGAGACAGGGACAGATCTGTCCTAGCTTGTGAAGTCAGCTCCAATGGACTGGGCAGATGAGATCTACAGTAAGATTCAATGGCCAGGAAGGCGACACTGCAATGATGCCCATGACTTCTCCAGTGCCTTGAGAAGTCATGGGTATCCACTACAAACAAGGAAGATTCAGTCTGTGACGACTGCTAGTACAACTGGACCCGGACTTCTGAGGTTGGGTGAGTGGAACTGCCCCAGTGCAATGGCATTTCCACTTTAAGAAACTGTCCTCCACAAGTTTACTGTCATTATCGGACATGATGGACAACCACCACATATACTTATAAGGAAGTTGGACTGAATATCGAGAGGAAGGAATAGCAGTACGTTTTTTTTATAGAAATTAATTGCATAAGGAGGAGGAAGTCTGATTCGGATACAGTGACCTTGCATGCAGTAAGTGTTATACATAGTTTATGCAGTGTAATGAAAATTAGTGATATTGCGTTTGTATCTCCAGTGATTAGTGATAGTGATACTGATATTGAAAAAAAATTGCACTTAGTTCTTGTTGCCTCCTTACAGGAAAGACGTGGAAGCTTTAGAGAGGGTGCAGAGGGAATTTACCAGGATACTGTCTGGATTAGAGGTTGGGCAAGCTTTTCTTCAGAGGGAAGGATAACGAGAGGAGACTTGATAAAGGTGTATAAGATAAAAAGAGACATGGAGTCGACAGTCTGAGAGTTTTTCCAAGGGCGTAAAAGGCTAATTCGGCGGGGGGAAGGGGGGGTATAATTTTAAGATGATTGGAGGATGGTATAGGTGCGTGCTAATTTGGCCGGTGGTGCAGTGGTATCTGCCCCGGCCTTTGTGGCGAGTGCCCGGGGTTCGAATCCGGCCGGCTGCTTGCTCCTTGCATGCTTTCCATCTGTGCTGGGTTGAGCGGTGAGCTAGCAACTCGGCCTCGTAAAAACAGAATAAAATGCTAAAGAAACAGCAATGTTGCCACCCGATGTGTCACAAAACACAGAAAGGAACGACAATGGGCGCAGGTTAGAGATAGCTTTTTCTCGCATGGAGAGTGGTAGGTGTGTGGAACAGGGTGGTGATAGCAGTAGATACATTAGGGACATATAAGAGACTCTTAGGCACAGGGGTGAAATAAAAGTGGAGGCATATGTGGGAGGGAAAGGTTAGATTGATCTTGGGTTGGTTAAAAGATTGTTGCAACATTGTGGGCTGAAGGGACTGTACTGTGCTGCACCGTTCTTTGTTCTAAAGTTGTAACAATTGCCTCCTGCAAATTCCTACCATTCACCACAAAAAATTTACATATTTTAAGCTAATTTCTGCTTCTGTTCAGACCCATACTTAGCTCTCTCAGACATTAAGCTTATAAGAGCTGTTTCTTCAAAAGGCGATTCGTAGCCCGTTCTTTAGTTAGAGCCTTCAGCATTTTGGGCATCGAGGGAGAGAGGAAGAGGAGAGCCATCCGCAGTACCACCGATGCGGCAGAGAGGACCTCAAGATGGCTGTGGCTCAAAAGAGGGGAGCAATGGAGTCATAAGTAGCTAGCCATCTGGACACAAGCTGGGGTCTGGAGGAGGTTGTATGATGTTGAAAGACCCGAAACACCTGATGATTCCAGGAACATCACTGAAGATGGGTCCAGAAGCATCAATAGATGTATGTACACAGCTTCAAATGGCAAATGATTTTTCTCAGCTATTTATTGAAAATAAAAGGCACTGTTAAAGCAACATTGTAAGAAGGGACACTTTTCGAGTCCTCTATTGCACATCCCATTCGTGATAGGGACATAATGTTGAGATACGTGCTAGGATGCGTAGGGACCCATCATCAGTGATGTAACCTGGGGTCATCAGGTGTTTCAGGACTTTCAACATCAGACACTCTCAGCCATGGCACTTAATTCACAAAACTCAGGAAAATTCATACCTCAAAAAATCAACTTAACTTTCTGAAGTGCAGTGTAGAGACAGATCTCTCCCACTGGAAGTACAAGCCTAACACAGGCCACAGTACTGATGAAGGGTCTCAACCTGAAATGTCAACCACTTATCTTCCCTCCTGGATGCTGCCTGGCCTGTTACGTTCTGCTAGCATTTGTGTGTGTTGCTCACAGATTACCTGGCGCCCTCTCAAATTAGTTTGTGGATTAATGTGCACCATAGCTTCTTAAATTTTAGATTAATGGTCTTTGATCACATTGTAGATTCATGCTCATCTTAATTACAAACTTCTTCACAGCCAAAGTCCGATGCACTACAGCAAAGACTGAACATTAATAAATTTGGCAGGACTTCACTCTTGTCCTCCTGAATTTAGTTTGATTGATAAACCCAAGGAGAAGATCTAAGAACAAAATGCCAGAACCATTTTTGAGAAAACAATAGGTGAAATGATAATAGAATCAGGAACTTTTGCAGAAGATAATAAACACAAGAGATTCTGCAGATGTTGGAAATCTAACGTGACACACACAAAATGCTGGAGGAACTCAGCAGGTCTAGCAGCAATTATGGAAAGGAATAAACAGTTGATGTTTCAGGTCGAGGTCCTTCATCTGACTTGCAGAAGAGCTTTATTTTCATGCTATAATGTTCTGCAATTTCCTATAATTCATCTTACGAACAATCAAAATGGCCGCTTAACAAAAACAATTAGAGGTCCATTTAGGGTGTGCTAGCATGTTAATTAAGATCAACCTTACGGCCAATTCCATGTCTGCATAAGGTTCTCCTTCTCCAAAGTAATAATACAGAAAACATCTTCATTAGAGAAGAGTCCTGATTGTATAAGGCAAACACATCAGTCACAGTCGGAAACAGCTTTAACTTTGCAGTTCAAAATGTGTCAGTTCTGACAACACGTAAAGCAAGCATTTTTCGAACTCTGTCACAATTATCGTTGCAGATTTTACCATGGCAACGATCATTCTGTCAGTGGCAGCTGCACCAGACTTCAGAGCAAGAGGTCCCGGGTTCGAATCTGGTTGGATCCTTGCACGAGTCCGACTCGTGCTGGGTTGAGCGACAAGCTAGCAACTTGGCCTCGTAAAACAGATAAACGCTAAAGAAACGGCAAGGTGCCACCTGATGCCCCAAATTTGAGTGGGGTAGAACAATAATTCTGCAATGATTTCCAGCCATATCAGTACTACTTCATTTGATATGCAACCAAAAGTCATTGTGCTAATGTCAATTGGGGTCTGTGGGTTTTGAATTCAACCCCATGGCAACTTCTATGGCTCAGTCTTCCAGGCTCCCATCTACTAGTTTCCAAACTTTGGAGTGAGTGAGTGTGTGTGTGTGTGTGTGTGTGTGTGTGTGTATGTGTGTGCGCGCGCGCATTAGGTGTTGGTCGTACACTCAGGATTCAAGATTGTTTAATGTCATTTCCAGTACACAAGTATAAATGAGAATGAAATAATTGTTGCTCCAGATCTGATGCAGCACAATAAGATAAGGAAAACAATAATAAAAGAAAGACTGTATCTCCATAAAGTGACACTAGGCACAAGAGTGCCTGTACATAAGGTGACTGACAGGAAATGCCAAAGTAGTGGTGGTTGGGGGCATGGAGGGGTGGATTAGTGGGTGGAGGTATTGACTAGCCTTACTGATTGGGGAAAGTAACTATTTTTGACATGATGATGTGGTAAGAAATGACTATATCCTTACCACACTTCATCCATTGTTATCAAGTGGACGACAATGACCCATTTTTACCTCTCAACTGTCTGCTTTTGCTTGACAAAAATCAGAAATAAAACAGTTGTTGGTTTTTTTCTGTCTGACTGTCACTCCCTGTCCTTTGGATAAGCCAACGCTTAAAATTTCTGCACAATTCTCGTATCGGTGTTCCAAGCAACACCAGGAGAAGAGCAAACATCCTTTACAAAGATGACATCAGAAGAGGGTGGATATAACTCTTAGGAGAAACAAATCAAAGTTGGCTCTTCTCTCTACGACCTATTAAAGATCATTAAATCTACAATTGGGTTTGATGGAAGAGAAACATAAATTTATTATCAAAATATGCATACAATACTCTGTAAAAAAAAATTTAGGTATGCACATTGGCATGCAAAAGTTTGGGCACCCCGGTCAAAATTTCTGTTACTATGAATAGTTAAGGGAGTAGAAGATGAACTGATCTCCAAAAGTCATAAAGTTAAAGATGAAGCAGTCTTTTCAACATTTTGAGCAAGATTAGAGTATTATTTTTGTTTTGTACAATTTTAGAGTGAAAAAAAGGAAAGGAGCACCATGCAAACGTTTGGGCACCCCAAGAGATTTGAGCTCTCAGATGACTTTTACCAAGGTCTCTGACCTTATCTGGCTTGTTAGGGTTATGGCTTGTTCACACTCATCATCAGGAAAGGCCAGGTGATATAAATTTCAAAGCTTTATAAATACCGACTCCTCAAACCTTGTCCCAACAATCAGCAGCCATGGGCTCCTCTAAGCAGCAGCTTAGTACTCTGAAAATTAAAATAAGTGATGTCCACAAAGCAGGAGAAGGATATAAGAAGATAGCAAAGCGTTTTCAGGTAGCCGTTTCCTCAGTTCGTAAAGCAATTAAGAAATGGCAGTTAACAGCAACGGCAGAGGTCAAGTTGAGGTCCGGAAAACCAAGTAAATTTTCCAAGAGAACTGCTCGTAGGATTGCTAGAGGGGCAAATCAAAACCCCCGTTTGACTGCAAAAGACCTTCAGGAAGATTTAGCAGACTCTTGGGTGGTGGTACACTGTTCTACTGTGCAGCAACACCTGAACAAATATGACCTTCATGGAAGAGTCATCAGAGGAAAACCTTTCCTGCGTCCTCACCATAAAGTTCAGCGTCAGAAGTTTGCAAAGGAACATCTAAACAAGCCTGATGCATTTTGGAAACAAGTCCTGTGGACTGATGAAGTTAAAATAGAACTTTCTGGCCGCAATGAGCAAAGGTATGTTTGGAGAAAAAGGGGTGCAGAATTTCATGAAAAGAACGCCTTTCCAACTGTTAAGCATGGGGGTGGATCGATCATGCTTTGGGTTTATGTTGCAGCCAGTGGCACGGGGAACAGTTCACTAGTACAGGGAAGAATGAATTCAATTAAATATCAGCAAATTCTGGAAGCAAACATCATACCGTCTGTAAAAAAGCTGAAGATGAAAAGAGGATGGCTTCTACAGCAGGAGAATGATCCTAAATACACTTC